>NC_080023.1:2583750-3188125 GCF_030020395.1 Manis pentadactyla
AAGGAAAAAGGAACTCTAATAAGGACGTGTGCATTATGGAGCTGCAGACTTCACATGCTGAGAAAAATACATACCCACAATGCCAGCCTAAACTCCATATGCACACTGGGAAGGTGGTTGAAAGAAGACACAAAGCTTCACAGCACCCGAACTGAGGGAGAAAGGAGTAATAACATCACACCCAAGAACAAAAGAGGGTTTATTAAACTCAACATCCTTTAACCCTTTTATAAAAAGTACAAATAATGAAAACAAAGTTGAGATCTGTGTCTAACAACAGGCTATCTGTCCTTCCCTGGACAGATTTATACCTTAAAAGTCATACCTTAAAAGTGAAATACAGGCTCAAGGAGGGAATGGTTACATCCCAGCGAAGAGAGGCCAGAGCGGTGCAGCTTCTTCTGCTTGGAAGGATAGCCACCCTGGGTGCCCCCTCCGCCCAAATGAACCCCACCCCGTCTGCTCCTACACCCACGGTGACTGATGCCCACCTCGCTGACCAGACCACACGAGCCCCAAGGGCGGGATACTCTGATCTTTATATCCCAAGCCCAAACAGTGCCTGGCACATGTAAGCCACAATAAATACAAATAAAGAAGGTTTATGGTATTAAACAAATCAAGGGAAGACCAAATTACAGACAGCCCAAAACAATATTTAAGGTTTGAAAGGCACCTAGGTACTTATCAAGACAGCCTAATCATAATTATCTGAGTTTTCTACATGAATTTCTTCCATCACATAAATGACAAGGTTTAACCTGGTAACCAGCAAATTAACACTACTTTTGTATAATATTCTTTACTTCTAATTATGGAAGCTACCCGTGTTCATTTTAGACAATTTGTGAATATGTGAAAAATATAAGGAAGAAACCAAAAATCATTCATAATCCTAAAAATCATCTGGCAATTTTCTGCCAGTCCTTTTCCTATGTGAGAAATGTACATATGCAAATATTATTTTTCATAATTGAGATCTGACTATACACAAGTATACAATTTTGTGTTGTGCCTTTTTTATTTAATATTTTAATCTAGATTATATCTCTCAATATATATTGTCAAAAATTCTCCAAAGCATATTGATAGGTGCACAATAAATATACTACCTTATGTACACAGAATTTAGTCATGATCAGAATTTAATCATTCTTGGATTCTTGGACATTCTGGTTCATTTCCAATTGTAGCATCATAAATCATGATATAATTGCATTATACAAAAATCTTTGCTGGCATTTACGATATTTTCTCCTGAAGTACGTATTACAAAGTCCCTGAGTCAATTATATTAGAGCTATTTTAAACTTCTGAGATATTACCAATTCAGATTATGGTACTTTTTATTTTCATTTTTGTATCTTCCTGTATTGGCTACAATTTTTTACAACAGGCATATATTACTTTAACAATCAGGAAAAAAATAGATGTTTACATTTCTATTATAATAAAACAAGATTTGTCCATAGAAACACAATTTCTTGGTAAGCCCCATATGTAGGAGCTCTACTGTAAGTATCTTACCATTGAGAACTGACCATACAAACTACTGCAAATGGATTTTATCAAGACCAACCAAGAGACCTACCGTAAGTGCTCGCGTGGTTGACGTGATTAGCGCATGAGAAACTGCGGCAATAACTCTCGAAAGGTTATTTTCCATGGTGACATCTGTTATGCTTGGTAGTAAGTTATAGCCCCTATATATTCTAATAAGAAAAACAGAGACTTAAATCTATTAATGCTCATGACAGTTTCTAAATTCAAATGGCATTTAAAAGTTTAAGATTAAAATCTACAAAAAATTCTGTCTTGACTTTAAGTTAAAAAAAGATTGGCATACATTTGGTTATTGTTCTATAAAAATGGCTGAGATTACGCCCTCCCTACTCCCAGTCTGCCCAGCACCTTCCCCACAGCACTGGAGCAACGCCTCCTCATCACAGCCTTGGCTGTAGGCTCTACACATCCGAAGCCATCGTGTTTCAAATTTTAAGTTAAAAGAAATGAAGCCATTCCTGATTCCAAGACCAAAGAGAGTCCTTTTTCTACCGCAGGGCTGCCACGGCCCCTTCCACACCCAGCCACGGGACCACCACAGTTCCATATTCCGTTCATGCCACACAGCAATTTCAATCCTCATTGTATTACATATAAATTCTAATTCACTAACAACAGAAACGAAGCCCCAGCAGGGTTAGTGTTTGAATCTCATTTGTATCCTTCAGCCCTGTTTACAGAGGCACTCCACGACAAAACCAGGGAGGAAATTATTTTATCACATAAAATCTAAGACAGCAGGTAGCTAAACTTCAAAAATAGCTGGAAAAGTGGTAATTGTGTTTACCATGCAAGAACCACATAAACACAGCCAGATGTCAAGAGGCCAACCTACATTTGGAATTGGGAAATTTTCCAAGTAGTAGTTAGTAACCAATTTTAACAAAATACTATGCTCACCTCTGTTGGCATCTAAATATTCATTTTCTGAAATGACATTTAGCAACAGTAATTTACTTTAAGCATGTTAAATTCCTGAAACTGAAATACTCTTACACTGCTTGTGCTTATCCTAAAGGAATCAAAGAAAAAATGCCAGTTCTGAAGTCAAAGGAAGGAAAGTCTCTGAAAAGAAAATTACTTCCATGTTTTTTTTAAAGCATTCTTTACATGAGAAGAGATAAGAGGTATTTGGAATAATGACTTCTAAATTTGACCAGCTGAGTTCCAAATTCAGAACAAAGGCAGCAAGTGAACATTTTAGCACAGGTGTCATTTAGTCCATGTTTTTTAAAAAAAACTGCCACTTAGCAAAAAGGCGCATTAACATATAAAGCTAATTCTAAGATATTTAAAAACACAGAGACTTTAAAAAGCACAATAGTCTCATCACTTCTGCAGTGTTCTTTGCAAACTAAAATTCTAAGGAAAATTATAACTCCATTCCCACATTTCTGCTCTAATTGCTTTTATACTCTATGCCACCCATCGGAGTATCAGATGAGGATGGGATATGTATAGCCATTAGTGGACAGCCCTAAATAATACTGACATTCATACACAGCCTGCTCACCTGAAAATTAATGGGCATGACAGAACCATACTCTTCAACAACACAAGGAAGAGAAAGAGAAATTTTTAATGGACAAGTTTTTAGATAAGACAGCATACAAGTCATATACGAAAGTACATTTGTTAGTATGTGTAATGAACAAATTAAAAGACTTCTGACATCACTGATGCGTGACTGCCAGAGAGCTTAAACAAGAGGTGGGGTGATAAGTCCTAAAAACAGAGAAGTGTCCTATGTTTATTGCAGCACTATTTACAAAAGCCAAGAAATGGAAGCAACCTAAGTGCCCATCAGTAGAAGAATGGATAAAGAAGATGTGGTACATATACACAATGGAATATTATTTAGCCATAAGAAGAAAACAAATCCTACCATTTGCAACAATATGGATGGAGCTAGAAGGTATTATGCTCAGTGAAATAAGCCAGGTGGAGAGAGACAAATACCAAATGATCTTACTCATATGTGGAGTATAAGAGCAAAGGAAAACTGAAGGAACAAAACAGCAGCAGAATCACAGAACCCACGAATGGACTAACAGTTACCAAAGGGAAAGGGACTGGGGAGGATGGGAGGGTAGGGAGGGATAAGGGCAGGGAAAAAGAAAGGGGGCATTACGATTAGCATGTATAGTGTGTGTGGGGCCATGGGGAGGGCTGTGCAACACAGAGAAGACAAGTAGTGATTCTACAACATCTTACTACACTGATGGACAGTGACTGTAATGGGGTTTGTAGGGGGGACTTGGTGAAGGAGGGACCCTAGTAAACATAATGTTCTTCATGTAATTGTAGATTAATGATAACAAAATTAAAAAAAAAAGAGAGAAGTGTCCTATCAAAGACAGACCACCTACACAAGTACCCTCTCTGGAGTTCTCTCTCTGGACAGCACGGTGTTGTAGATTAAAGCCCTAAAGAGAGGCATCAGGAAAAGGCCCATTTTCTTTGACAGAATCGGTTAGCGTACCTGGTTATCGTGCTAACAGAAAAGTGAGATGGAGGCTGCGTCTCGTGCATGAGGAGTTTCAGGTAAACGCTGCTTTGATCTCTTGCCATGGCCACTACTGGATCCGCTTGTCCTTGGTCACATTTATAAAACAGCTTTGGGACAAGCCTAATATCAAAGTAATGTTATTTGCTGAAGAAAGTATATGACACTCACCTTATACTCACCACCTTTCCAATCAAGGTGGTCAAGCCTAAAATACTGCTACCCTTGAACACTACTTCCCTTTTCAGGGGAGGTATTCTCCAAGGGCAGTGGAGTGGGGGATCTCAAATGGCAAGCCCACTCTCTCACACACCCACTCTGAAGTAACTAGGTTCTGCACTACACTTGTCACAGAATTAAGAACCTTTCTCTATGCATAATTAAATGCTCTGATTAAGAACAACCTTGAAAGTTCTCTTTCTAATCATCTTGATGCATGTCAACAAGTGCATTAAGCCACTGTCCACAGAAAGTACTGAGCACAGAGCAGATCTGAATGCCAGGGCCTGTCCTCTACTCAAATTTGCAATTCTATCTGCAGAACCGTCTCATAATTCCCAGACAGCAAAGCTCCAGCTAAGACCCCTCACAAATCTAAACTGGACACACAGGCAGAATGTGAGGAGCATTTCCTAAAGGAACAGAAGGGCTCATTTCTGCCGCCAACACACTCAGTGCGTATCCTGCAAGAGCAGACTCACACCTATGGCTGGGGCACAGAACTTTTAGAAACAATCAACCATTTTATCACATGGGTTTGCAAACCCCAGTATCTTTAACTAAAATCTCTTTCCTCCATGGAGACTTGGTCATAAGTATAAATTTTTTTCTAAGCTATAATGAAGTGCTATCACTTGCAGAAAATGGTAAAGATCCAAAACCTTGTCAGTTTGGAAATATGAATATATCTGTGTACAGGTGCTGCCCTGAACAACACATGGGTGGTTTTAATGTTTCTTTTAGAGAGTACTTGATACCAGAAAGATGCTAGTGATACACTGAGTGGAAATGATCAGATTACAAATTGCATGTATATTTTCCTCAATTTTGAAAAAAAAAAACCTGTACATAGGAAATACAGCAGAACGCCAACAGTGGCTATCCCCAGGGGTAGAATTCAAGGTGACTTCCATTTCCTTCTTCAGGATACTCTCTACACTCCAGAATTTTGACAGTGAAAGTGTATGACTTTTGCAATGAGAAGTCAGTATATCCTTACTGTTTAGATGCTCATGGTAGTGAATAATTATCATTCTTGATAGCTTAAGAGTGGCTAAAAGTGAGCCCAAAAGATTTAGGAATCCTGCCTTATGCCCTCTGAGTTTTTCCCTCTCTTTCCATTCTCATACCATTTGGTGCCTTAACCAAAAAAGTGAATATATCAAATATTTGGTAAATACCTCGTTAATGAAGCTGCAGCAACATGTCGTACCCTGGGGTCTTCGTCCCCAAGCAAAGAGATGACCACATTATTAAGCACTCGTTCTTGCAGGTTTAAAAGCTTTAGAGAGAATAATAATAAAAAGAGATACACTCTCTGTACTTAACTACATTTTAGGTAAGATATTTGGCAAGGCCAGGGAGGAAGAACTCAGGATCACTAGTCCTAAATTCACACATACAAGCACATATTCATGATTTCAGCTGTGAAATACACCTCAGCAGAACGCACTCAGACCCGCTCCACGAGGAAGTGCCACCTCCCAAAGCTCAGGAAGGGCCTCACACACACGGGCCGCTTACCCCTGTATAGTGATGGGTCCTTCTGTGCAGGTTCTCTCCTCTTGCCTCCAAGAAGCTCACCAACCTAACAAAAGAACATACTTAACAATGAAATAATTTAGTTACTCAACAAACCCCCGTGATGGTCTGCAAAACTCTGATAGATGCAATGATGAAAGACCGAGGGCCGGCTCCAGAGTGGGTCACTCCGACCAGCACGTGAGGCTCAGAGAGGCAGCACCTACCTAACCTGACAGAAAGACTAACGTTTTTAAGGAAGCAGAATATACATTCTTCTCATAATTTCAAACTAAGACAGTACTTAGTAGACTGTTTTTCTTCTAAATAAATGTAAACATCTATCATTTTGAAAGACTCCAAGTACCCCACAAAAGTAGCCCAAACATCTACAGCAGAAGGCGGGAGGGCTGACTGTCAGGAAGGGGCCTCCGGTAAGTTACACTGCTACCCCACCTCAGTGCCCTTTATCTGTGATGCAGAGGTGAGAACAATACCTAATTCAGAGATGTTGGGAGAAGGAAAGAAAATATCACAGCAGGCACCTGGCTCGGAGCCTAGCATCTAACAAACGCTCTTATAATGGTGGCATAAGATACACACCTGGGCAGTAAGGGAAATTCCCTTCTAAAAGAAAGCACTGAAAGAAAACATCTTGAACGAAAGAAAACTTACCCTTAGGAAATGAAAAACTGCAAGATGTGGAGTTTTAAATTCCAACAAAAGGCCAGTCAGCTACCTGACCTGAGTTTGGTATAATGGTGAGTACATTCCTTTAAACAAGCAGAACTGATATAAACTGTTATTTTCAAAGTCTGAGCTCTGTTATTCCGACCAACTAGAACATTTAAATGCCTGAGAAAACAGGGAAATCCACTCCTCTGCCTGTATTACAATTCCAAGAATACAAAGCTGGAGAGGAGAACGCCAGTCTCAAGCCCCTAAGCTGCTCAGATTTCTGACATGCAGGTTGCCCAGTAACCATCACTACTTCTACTGAGCCAGGCCTTCCCATTCTTAGTTCAAACCCCCAACTGGCTTTGGTTCACTGGCCTTAGCAGACCTGATGCACTTACCTAAAGTCAATCTCTGCAAGGGTTTCCAAGAGCTCTGTCCTCACCAGCCAATAGGAACTGCTCCTCAGGGGCAGCACCTCGGTGATCAGCTGCAGTCCCAGCTCACTGTAGCTACTGCTGCAGAGACTCATGACACAGTGCTGAAAAACAAGGCCGCTATGGGACCGGGCCGTCGGGGCAGCCCCGCACTGCAACTGCAGCTTGACGGCTTCTGACATCACATTCCTACAAACCTCATGTCTTTCTTTTCACAACAGAAATGTTGCACATTTTCCACATTTCTCAGAAATAGTTACATGTGCTTTATCTCAGTAGAGTCAAGTTAAGGAAATGCGTCCCTTTCACACAACTTCGTTTCTGTCTTCCTCCTGTTTCTGCCTTTGTCATGCCTCTATTCCCAGATGCCAACTTCACCACCACTTACCAGTGGTAAAGGGGAGCTTGTGCAATACAGCACCACTGCCCCTTCTAAGGCTCCTCTCAGAGCAAAGACAGGGCAAGCAAAGAAGATCCATGCTCTCTGATGCCACATGCACTTTGCTGCCCAAGGTGCTAGAATGGGCTTCTGCGGCTACATCATCCCCATGCCTGAGCACATGTGGGCACCTTAGTGCACAGACTGACCTGCACTCCAACACACTTCCCTCTGCTCCAGGAAAGACAGACTGACTGACACTTGGCAAACATCTGGAACTAAGGACAATTCTGGCCTGGCCATGAAATTTTAAAAAGGAAAAGATATCCCACAAATTGACAATTACAGGGATTTTGTTCTGACTTTTAATGGTTAATTTTTACTGTCATGATTTATTGACCAGCTGGTACATAAAGGTTCAACATGCTACTATTCAAAGGGCCAAGATTGGTCCCCTGGTTGCCAGCAGAGGTGACTAACCCAGGCCTCATTTTAGATCTCAGCAATGACATGCCTAAAGGAATTGTTGTTTCCCAATTCAACAGGTTTTACACTTACTACTAGGAAGGTACACTCCAAAATATACCTTTCAGGAAAAGGTATATTTCTAACAAATATTCTGAGAATTAAAACTTAAAATCTATTAAAACCTTACTGGCAATATCTTCTTTCTAAGCTGACTGTTGGATACACAGATGTTTATTATTATTTACAGCTTTAGAGATTTGGGACAATTTAATATTAAGCTCTAATTTTAACTGTAACAATGGTGAGACCTCCACCAACCAAAGAAATGACTTGCACAAAAGGACATGCTCACCCTCACAGCTGTACAAGCCAACTTGCAAGTAACCGAAGATTCATCCTTCAAAGTTTTCTGCAGCAAAGGAATGCAGTCTGCCAGAGAAAATGTGTTTCCTGACCAGGAGAGGAAGCAACAAGGCCTTCACGTGAACTTGGGCTAAGGCACTACATCTAGAAAAGACATGACTGAAAGCTTGGCAGTTACCCGTCAGATCTCTCATGGTGCACATCCAGTCTCCTACTTGGAAGCGAGACCTGCTGAGGATGGAGTAGATGAGGGTCCCACAGAGGATGGCTGTGGCTCCTCGGACCTGCGGGTCTCCGTGATCAATGTAGTTCAAGATGTCTGAGACGTACTGCTCCTCTGTGGAGATAAACTGCCCAGTGTACAAGTCCCTACCATTAACCTTCTAGCTCAAAATAAAAGCTTAATTCTTAGGAAATAAAAAAAGGGCGAAGGGGCACTCCAGGTCTGGAATAGACTGGAATGTAACAACCATGAGTGGGAAAATGTTTTGGGGCTTAAAGATTCTGGATTCATTGTATCCCTGATATCACTGCAACACAGCAGGTGTTCTGGATTGTAATTCCTGGTTGTCAGTTTATCATTACAATTCCAAGATTCCACTTCAAAGGAAGATTTGAAAAACTGAAAGTTTTTCACACTTACCCAATTTGAATTCAAAAGCACAAATTTGTCTCCTCTCCCAAAGAGAGAGAAACAAGGTGGGAAGTCGATTCTAGCTATGTGAAGCCTCCTGCCACTGCTCCAGACAGAGGACGCCCCAGAGTGAGGGCTCAGGCGGCTGGAACCCTCACCATCTCAGCCAACTCAGTGCCCACTTGACTCAGTGTGAACATCTGGCTGGCTGAGTATGGCCCAAAGCAGTTCTGATGACATACAACTTGTGCTTTTGGTATAAATCCAGTACATAGGTAAACTAGCCCTTCTGCTCCCAGATTTGTTTTCTACTGTGTTTAAACTAAACATTGCATCTACAAGTAATCCAAAAACTAAAAACATTACTATTGATGTTCTTCATGAAGAGATATAACAGAGTTCAAATGCCACAAATTAAATAAAAAACCTTATTACTCTAAAACAAATAGCCAGGATGGCCTGAAATAGCTTTCACAATAATGGTTGAACATGAGGACTAAGATGTGAACTTTTAACATACCAGGGTATTCTGTGGTGTCAGGAGGTACTTTATAAAGCTTGCTGAAGAAAGATTCAGGATGTAAGGCCACAGCGGCTCCAACACAGCTGAGCGCCAGAGCCTTCACACTGACCCTCACATCCCTGTCTGGAACCAGCACTGCAAAGAAATCATGTGGGTCACTTCGGCTTCAAAGCAGCAGTTTCCAAGTAAACCAGACCAGACCCACTAACCCAGCTGCCCCCACCATTCCCTCCCTCTCCCATCAGTCAGGGAAAACCAAAGCTCACCCCCACATTCTACTCCCTCTGCTGCAATAACAAGGCATGAAATTGGCCACAAAGTTGACCCTGGAGGCCTAAAACTCTTTATTTCAACTCTGTGCCCACCCTTCCATACTTACCATTTTTTTCCCCTGTGAGCAAAAATGAAGCAGATAAAAGGCGGACACAATGGACAAGAGGAGCGGAATCATCATCGGTGGACTGCCCTATGTCACCTTTGATCCGGCAAGGCTGGAACAGAGAAGCTGACAGCTGTTGGCCTTATAATCAAAGAAGCAGTACATCCATTCATTAGTTCACTGAACAAACGATCCCAGAGTAGCATGGACATCAGGTGCTGGGAATGCACATCCCTGCCTTTGCCCATACAGTGCCTGACCTCACAGACCACGGGGCAGGGGGGGCAGACCAGCCACAGGTGGTTGGGACACAGGGATGAGCTCCAGCACAGGAAGGGCACAGGGGGAAGTCAGCTGAGGCCCGGCGTTTGGGAGAGCCTGCCTGGGGGAGTGCGGCATAAGCCATCATCTCCAGGCAGGGGAGAGCCCAAGCTGACAGGGAGCACACCTGGCCTGAGGGGACCTGGAAGGGACTGCCAAGGTTACGGGAGTAACTGAGCACCTACAGTGGAAGTAAGTGGAAGACACTGTGTCTTGGCCTTGAGGAATTTAAATTTAACAGGGAAGACTGGACATGCACATGTAAAAAGGTAAGCAAGAGATATTTTAACAGCAGTTCAATGGACAACTCAACTACTCAAAACCCCAAACAACCTGATTAAAAATGGGCAAAGAGATGTCCATCAGTAGATGAATGGATAAAGAAGAGGTGGTACATATGCACAATGGAATATTACTCAGCCATAAGATAAAAACAGATCCTACCATTTGCAACAACATGGATGGAGCTGGAGGGTATTATGCTCAGTGAAATAAGCCAGGTGGAGAAAGAGAAATACCAAATGATTTCACTCATATGTGGAGTATAAGAACAAAGGAAAACTGAAGGAACAAAACAGCAGCAGAATCACAGAACCCAAGAATGGACTGATAGTTACCAAAGGGAAAGGGACTGGGGAGGATGGGTGTGAGGGGAGGGACAAGGGGGGGAAAAAGAAAGGGGGCATTGAGGCGGAGCCAACATGGCGGCGTGAGTAGGACAGTGGGAATGTCCTCCCAAAAACATATATACTTTTGAAAATCCAACAAACACAACTAGCCCTAAAAGAGAGACCAGAAGACACAGGACAGTGGCCAGACTGCAGCTACACCAGCGAGAACCCAGCGCCTCGCGAAGGGGGTGAGATACAAGCCCCGGCCCGGCGGGACCCGAGCGCCCCTCCCCCCAGCTCCCGGCGGGAGAACAATAGGCAGAGCGGGAGGGAGACGGAGCCCAGGACTGCCGAACACCCAGCCCCCGCCATCCGGGCCAGAGTGCAGGGCGCTCGATACTAGGAAAACAGGGCAGCAAGAACAGTGAGCGGGTGCCGAAGCTGATGCCCCTGTGACAAAGAAAAGCGGGGGCTTTTAAAGGGACAGGGACAGAACAGCTTGATGGAAACAACACAGGTCATAGTCCAGCAGCTGGAAATTACAGGGAAAACCGGGTGCACTAACCCCCTGGGCAACAGCTCTGAGACCCCTCACGGAGGCAAACAGTCAAGCAGCCCCCCCATCCATTACCCCACCGGGCGCTGCGAAAGCAGAGAAGCAGCCTGAGACAAACTCCGCCCACAGAAAGGGAAATTCCTCCCTTCCGGCCGGGCAAGACACAAAGACCCACTCTACACGCAATTACCCAACACAAGCCACTAGGGGTCGCAGTTGTCCCAGTAAAGAAAGACCAGTAGCAAGTGAAAAGTTTGGCCCTCCCAGCTGACAGTCAATAGCACCTGTCAACATGAAAAGGCAAAAAAATTTGATCCAGACAAGACTAACCCAGACAGCTTCAGCATCTGCTACATCTTCCCCTGAGAAGGAATCTGGGGAGACAGATTTAGCCAGTCTTCCTGAAAAAGAATTCAAAACAAAAGTCATAACCATGCTGATGGACTTGCAGAGAAATATGTAAGAACTAAGGAAGGAGAACACAGAAATAAAACAAGCTCTGGAAGGACTTCAAAACAGAATGGATGAGATGCAAGAGACCATTAATGGACTAGAAACCAGAGAACAGGAACGCAGAGAAGCTGATGCAGAGAGAGATAAAAGGATCTCCAGGAATGAAAGAAATCTAAGAGAGCTGAGTGACCAATCGAAACGGAACAATATCCGCATTATAGGGGTACCAGAGGAAGAAGAGAGAGAAAAAGGGAAAGAAAGTGTCTTTGAAGAAATAATTGCTGAAAACTTCCCCAAACTAGGGGAAGAAATGGCCTCTCAGACCACAGAGGTACACAGAACTCCCATGACAAGGGATCCAAGGAGGGCAACACCAAGACACATAATAATTAAATTGGCAAAGATCAAAGACAAGGACAAAGTATTAAAGGCAGCCAGAGAGAAAAAAAAGTTACCTACAAAGGAAAACCCATCAGGCTATCATCAGACTTCTCAACAGAAACCCTACAGGCCAGAAGAGAATGGCATGATATACTTAATGCAATGAAACAGAAGGGCCTCGAACCAAGACTACTGTATCCAGCACGAATATCATTTAAATATGAAGGAGGAAATAAACAATTCCCAGAGAAGCAAAAGTTGAGGGAATTTGCCACCCACAAACCACCTCTACAGGGCATCCTACAGGGACTGCTCTAGATGGGAGCACTCCTAAAAAGAGCACAGAACAAAACACCCAACATATGAAGAAGGGAGGAGGAGGAATAAGAAGGGAGAGAAATAAAGAATCGTCAGACCGTGCTTATAATAGCTCAACAAGCGAGTTAAGTTAGACAGTAAGATAGTAAAGAAGCTAGCCCTGAACCTTTGGTAACCACAAACTTAAAGCCTGCAATGGCAATAAATTCATACCTTTCAATAATCACCCTAATGTAAATGGACTGAATGCACCAATCAAAAGACACAGAGTAATAGAATGGATAAAAAAGCAAGATCCATCCATATGCTGCTTACAAGAGACTCACCTCAAACCCAAAGACGCGCACAGACTTAAAGTCAAGGGATGGAAAAAGATATTTCAAGCAAACAACAGAGAGAAGAAAGCCGGTGTTGCAATTCTGGTATCAGACAAAACAGACTTCAAAATAAAGAAAGTAACAAAAGACAAAGAAGGACATTACATAATGATAAAGGGCTCAGTCCATCAAGAGGATATAACCATTATAAATATATATGCACCCAATACAGGAGCACCAACATACCTGAAACAAATATTAACAGAACTAAAGGAGGAAATAGAATGCAATGCATTCATTCTAGGAAACTTCAACACACCACTCACTCCAAAGGACAGATCCACTGGACAGAAAATAAGTAAGGACACAGAGGCACTGAACAACACACTAGAACAGATGGACCTAATAGACATCTACAGAACTCTACATCCAAAAGCAACAGGATACACATTCATTCTTCTCAAGTGCACATGGAACATTCTCCAGAATAGACCACATACTAGGACACAAAAAGAGCCTCAGTAAATTCCAAAAGATTGAAATCCTACCAACCAACTTTTCAGACCACAAAGACATTAAACTAGAAATAAACTGTTCAAAGAAAGCAAAAAGGCTGACAAACACATGGAGGCTAAACAACACGCTCCTAAATAATCAATGGATCAATGACCAAATCAAAATGGAGATCCAGCAATATATGGAAACAAATGACAACAACAACACAAAGCCCCAACTTCTGTGGAACGCAGCAAAAGCAGTCTTAAGAGGAAAGTATATAGCACTCCAAGCATATTTAAAAAAGGAAGAGCAATCCCAAATGAACGGTCTAATGTCACAACTATCAAAATTGGAAAAAGAAGAACAAATGAGGCCTAAGGTCAGCAGAAGGAGGGACATAATAAAGATCAGAGAAGAAATAAATAAAATTGAGAAGAATAAAACAATAGCAAAAATCAATGAAACCAAGAGCTGGTTCTTCGAGAAAATAAACAAAATAGATAAGCCTCTAGCCAGACTTATTAAGAGGAAAAGAGAGTCAACACAAATCAACAGTATCAGAAACGAGAAAGGAAAAATCACGATGGACCCCACAGGAATACAAAGAATTATTAGAGAATACTATGGAAACCTATATGCTAACAAGCTGGGAAACCTAGGAGAAATGGACAACTTCCTAGAAAAATACAACCTTCCAAGACTGACCCCAAAAAAAACAGAAAATCTAAACAGACCAATTACCAGCAACAAAATTGAAGCGGTAATCAAAAAACTACCAAAGAACAAAACTCCCGGGTCAGACGGATTTACCTCTGAATTTTATCAGACATACAGGGAAGACATAATACCCATTCTCCTAAAAGTTTTCCAAAAAATAGAAGAGGAGGGGATACTCCCAAACTCATTCTATGAAGCTAACATCACCCTAATACCAAAACCAGGCAAAGACACCACCAAAAAAGAAAACTACAGACCAATATCCCTGATGAACGTAGACGCAAAAATACTCAACAAAATTTTAGCAACCGAATTCAAAAATACATCAAAAGGATCGTACACCATGACCAAGTGGGATTCATCCCAGGGATGCAAGGATGGCACAACATTTGAAAGTCCATCAACATCATCCACCACATCAACAAAAAGAAAGACAAAAACCACATGATCATCTCCATAGATGCTGAAAAAGCATTTCACAAAGTTCAACATCCATTCATGATAAAAACTCTCAGCAAAATGGGAATAGAGGGCAAGTACCTCAACATAATAAAGGTCATCTATGAAAAACCCACAGCCAACATTATATTGAACAGCGAGAAGCTGAAAGCATTTCCGCTGAGATCGGGAACTAGACAGGGATGCCCACTCTCCCCACTGTTATTTAACATAGTACTGGAGGGCCTAGCCACGGCAATCAGACAAAACAAAAAAATACAAGGAATACAGATTGGTAAAGAAGAAGTTAAACTGTCACTATTTGCAGATGACATGATACTGTACATAAAAAACCCTAAAGACTCCACCCCAGAACTACTAGAACTGATATCGGAATACAGCAAAGTTGCAGGATACAAAATCAACACACAGAAATCTGTGGCTTTCCTATACACCAACAATGAACCAACAGAAAGAGAAATCAGGAAAACAACTCCATTCACAATTGCATAAAAAAAAATAAAATACCTGGGAATAAACCTAACCAAAGAAGTGAAAGACTTATACTCTGAAAACTACAAGTCACTCTTAAAAGAA
This sequence comes from Manis pentadactyla, assembly GCF_030020395.1. Taxonomy (NCBI): domain Eukaryota; kingdom Metazoa; phylum Chordata; class Mammalia; order Pholidota; family Manidae; genus Manis; species Manis pentadactyla. The sequence goes on from NC_080023.1 coordinate 2,598,625, forward strand.
ATTAAAGGGGACACTAGCAGATGGAAACGCATCCCATGCTCATGGCTAGGAAGAATTAATATCGTCAAAATGGCCATCCTGCCCAAAGCAATATACAGATTTGATGCAATCCCTATGAAACTACCAGCAACATTCTTCAATGAACTGGAACAAATAATTCAAAAATTCATATGGAACCACCAAAGACCCCGAATAGCCAAAGCAATCCTGAGAAAGAAGAATAAAGTAGGGGGATCTCACTGCCCAACTTCAAGCTCTATTATAAAGCCATAGTAATCAAGACAATCTGGTACTGGCACAAGAACAGAGCCACAGACCAATGGAACAGACTAGACAATCCAGACATTAACCCAGACATATATGGTCAATTAATATTTGATAAAGGAGCCATGGACATACAATGGCGAAATGACAGCCTCTTCAACAGATGGTGCTGGCAAAACTGGACAGCTACATGTAGGAGAATGAAACTGGACCATTGTCTAACCCCGTATACAAAAGTAAACTCAAAATGGATCAAAGACCTGAATGTAAGTCACGAAACTATTAAACTCTCGGAAGAAAACATAGGCAAAAACCTCTTAGACATAAACATGAGTGACCTCTTCTTGAACATATCTCCCCGGGCAAGGAAAACAACAGCAAAAATGAACAAGTGGGACTACATTAAGCTGAAAAGCTTCTGTACAGCCAAAGACACCATCAATGGAACAAAAAGGAGCCCTACAGTATGGGAGAATATATTTGAAAATGACACATCCGATAAAGGCTTGACGTCCAGAATATATAAAGAGCTCACATGCCTCAACAAACAAAAAACAAATAACCCAATTAAAAAATGGGCAGAGGAACTGAACAGACGGTTCTCCAAAAAAGAAATACAGATGGCCAACAGACACATGAAAAGATGCTCCACATCGCTAATTATCAGAGAAATGCAAATTAAAACTACAATGAGGTATCACCTCACACCAGTAAGGATGGCTGCCATCCAAAAAGAAAAACAACAACAAATGTTGGTGAGGCTGTGGAGAAAGGGGAACCCTCCTACACTGCTGGTGAGAATGTAAATTAGTTCAACCATTGTGGAAAGCAGTATGGAGGTACATCAAAATGCTCAAAACAGACAAACCATTTGACCCAGGAATTGCACTCCTAGGAATTTACCCTAAGAATGCAGCAATCAAGTATGAGAAAGACCAATGTACCCCTATGTTTATCGCAGCACTATTTACAATAGCCAAGAACTGGAAGCAACCTAAATGTCCATCTATAGATGAATGGATAAAGAAGATGTGGTACATACACACAATGGAATACTACTCAGCCATAAGAAAAGGGCAAATCCTACCATTTGCAGCAACATGGATGGAGCTAGAGGGTATTTTGCTCAGTGAAACAAGCCAAGCAGAGAAAGAGAAATACCAAATGATTTCACTCATCTGTGGAGTATAAGAACAAAGGAAAAACTGAAGGAACAAAACAGCAGCAGAATCACAGAACTCAAGAATGGACTAACAGGTACCAAAGGGAAAGGGACTGGGGAGGATGGGTGGGTGGGGAGGATGGGTGGGTAGGGAGGGATAAGGGGGGGGAGAAAAAGGGGGGTATTAAGATTAGCATCCATAGGGGGGTGGGAGAAAGGGGAGGGCTGTACAACACAGAGAAGACAAGTAGTGATTCTACAACATTTTGCTACGCTGATGGACAGTGACTGTAAAGGAGTATATAGGGGGGACCTGATATAGGAGAGAGCCTAGTAAACAAAGTATTCGTCATGTAAGTGTAGATTAACGTTAAAAAAAAAAAAGCAGTTCCTGTGTGCTGACCTCCAATGAGTTCTACACAATGATATAATGGGCATATAAAAGTGTAGGCAAAGGGTCTGTTTGTGTTTATACAGAGGATCAAAGCCTAATTGGGCTACCCCGAAAATGAACTAAGATACGATATGAAAAAGAACTTCCAACATCAGCACTCTTGGGAAGACTCATAACAGAAGATGATCAGCAAAAAAAAAAACCCCAACAAAGATCCACACACTGCCACAGGTGTAGATGTACTCATCCCACCAGTTCCTGGACTTGCCATGGGAATGATGAAGGAGATATCTAAGCTGGCCTGTGCATACAGTAAAACAACAAATTTGACTGGATCTATACTGTTGGAAATCAACCAAGAATTAGGAGAAGTGCAAATTGTAGCGCTCCAAAATCTTACAACCACAGACTATTTACTGTTAAAAGAACATATGGGATGTGAACATTCCCCAGGAATGGGTTGTTTTAATTTATCTGAATTCTCTCAGACTGTTCAAGTTCAGTTGGACAATATCCACCATATCATAGATAAGTTTTCACAAATGCCTAAGGTGCCTAACTGGTTTTCTTGGTTTCACTGGAGATGGCTGGTAATTACAGGTATGCTTTGGTTATGTAACTATACTCCTATTATGTTAATATGTGTGCGCAATTTAAGTAGTAGCTTAAAACCTATCCATGCTGAAGTTACTCTACAAGAAGATATGTCAAAGAAATAATCAATCTTCCCAGGTTTTCTTCCGCGTGCTACTTCTATAGCTTTTCTTCTTCCTTCCTAATTACAACCCTTAAATAGAATTCGTGCCTCATATCAAATTTACCGAGTATCATAATTCTTCCAAGTGGTAAAGATACCTCAAGACAAATGCTGGGCATAGAAGCCACAGGGCATAAATATGCAAAGAAGTAAAAAGCTAACCTTTTCAAACAATAAGGCTTCTCTCTCACTTACCAACTTAACATTTCCCTGTATGGCCCCGGAAGATGACTGGTTAGCCAGAGACGGGTAAGATTCCTCAAGGGAGGAACAACCTAAGACAGGCACAGTCGCAGGGGGGCCATCAGGTGAGAAATTGGGGATCAACAGAGGTGAGGCTTAGAACCTCACCCCCCCTGTTCTGAGAGAAATCTTCTGCATACATGGATGTTTTATTGCCCTTGTCTAGCTCGGATTAACACATAGTCTACAGGCACACACCTGATCATCTACATCTGCTCTCTTACAACACTAAACTCTGTTTTCTACCTTTATCTCGTATCTACCTACCACTTCAGCATTTTATTAAAAATAATAATAATAAAGAGAGAAATGTGGTATCCACATATAAATCAAGTATAAAAATCATATTCATATTTGAACTGTTTATAGTTCATAATGCATGAACGAAACCGAAAGTTTCTGTGATGACTGCCCTTGTACTGTTCACTATGCAACTTATTCACTATGTAAGAATTTGTACTCCATGTAAGAACTTGTTCGTTATGCATCAGAAGATTGGAGACTGATGAAAATTAGGCTTGGGGTGGATTAATGATTGTGCATTGAGTATTGACCCCCCCATACAGAATTTTATTGTTGTTAACAACCATTTGATCAATAAATATGAGAGAGGCCCTCACAAAAAAAAAAAAAAAAAAGAAAGGGGGCCTTACGATTAGCATGTATAGTGTGGGGGGGTCACGGGGAGGGCTGTACAACACAGAGAAGACAAGTAGTGATTTTACAGCATCTCACTATGCTGATGGACAGTGACTGTGAAGGGGTATGTAGGGGGGACTTGGTGAAGGGGAAAGCCTAGTAAACATAATGTTCTTCATGTAATTGTAGATTAATGATACCAAAAAAAAAAAAAAATACCCAGATTCCTCTGCAACAAAAGAAAAAAGTTCTCTGCATTGTGTGGTCAGTGATTTATTTTGGTGGCCCAGTGGTTAAAAATATTTTAAAGATATTACTGTATATAGTATGGTAATAGAAAAAAAGTGGAGCTATTGAATAAATAAAGATCAATGAAAAAAAAAATGAAAAAAATAATGGGCAAAGGACCTGAAAAGACTTTTCTCCAAAGAATATATACGAATGGCCAATAAGCACATGATAAGATGCTCTGCATCACTAACCATGATGCAAAGGAAAGGGAAGTCAAAACCACAGTAGTACACGGCCTCACACCTAGGGGGAGGGCTACGAGACAAAAAAAAAAAGGCAGAAATAATAAATGTGTTGGCAAAGATGGTGAGAAAATGGAACCCTTGGACACTACTGGTGGGAATGTAAAATGGCGCAGCTGCTGTGGAGACAGTATAGCAGTTCCTCAAAAAATCAACACAGAGTTACCATATGATCCAGCAATTGCACAGCTGGGTATATGCCCACAAGAACTGAAATCAGGGTCTTGAAGAGATACTTGTATACCTATGTTCACAGCAGCGTTATGCACAGTAGCCAAAAGGTGGAGGTAACCCAAGTGTCCATCAACCAACGCATGGAAAAACAAACTGTGTTACACACACAATGGAATATTATTCAGTCTTAAAAAGTACATTCTGACTCATGCGACAACATGGATGAATCTGGAGGTCACTATGCTGAGTGAAGTAAGCCAGTCACAGACAGACAAATTATTATATGATTGCATGTGTATGAGGTCCCGAGAGGAGTCAGAATCGCAGAGACAGGGAGCAGAACAGCAGGGGCACGGAGGGGGACGGAGGGGGAGGAAGTTAATGTCTAATGGGTACAGAGTTTCAGTTTGGGAGGATGAAAACTCCTGGAGTTGGATGGTGGCAATGCTGCACACAATGTGAATGCACTTAATGCCACTGAATTGTACACTTAAAAATGGTTACCGTAGTAAATGTTATGTGTATTTTACCACAACACACAAACAAATCAATTCAGTGGAACAAAAACAGCAAATGATGCGAGGCCATGCACAAGCTTCTGATGGACCATCCAAGGAAGCAGGTGAGGTAGCAACCAGCGTAAGACAGTGTCTGGGAAGGACTCTCAAGGGAGGAAGAACTTCAGGCAGCTGTCAGGGATCTGGACAGTACCTGGAGAGGCAGAGAAGCAGCCCTGGGGAGAGGTCAGTATTTACAGGGGACACAGCTGAGCAAAAACCCAGAGGTGAGGAAGCCAGAAGCGTGGTGGGCAGACAGCAGCCAGAGCGGTTTTAAACCCTCATGTGAGCTCAGAATGCTGAGCAGCCCCGTGTCTAAACGTCTCACCTTGTTTTCTGGATCTCCTAGTTCAGCAGCTTCATCTCTTGAGACAAATCTATCTACGCTGTCAGAGGGCTGCCTGTTGTGGCCCATGCTGTTCAATAAGTGTGCTTGTTGAAGGGCTTCAAAAGCAGAAAAATGGAGATTAAGTAACAAGTTTCCAATTAAAATACAAATATACATATTTACTCACAGTCAACATGAAAGTACAAGATTTAGATCAAGAAAAAGGATGACCATTCTTCAACTGACCTTCCTCATTTGCTATTTACAACTCTGAGAACAAAGGTATCAAAAGATTCCTTCTTAGAAGCTAAGACAAAACTACAGCGCCAGGGTTGAAAACAAGACCACTCTATAGCACACAGCCTGATGCCAACATACCGACTGAAGAGTTCCTGAAAGCATCTGAGGCTCCATCAGGTGCTTCCTCATCCTCATCCTGTGGCTGTCCAGTCTGCACCTCTGAATACTGGCTGTCGGTGCCGTCCAACACCTAAATAGTCCAAGAGGGGCTGTGAGAGCTCTGAAGTGTGACCACCTAGGGACAAGCCCCCATCCAGAAAGGCCAAGGCCATAAACCGCATGGACTACATCCTACATACTGACACAGTATGTGCATCCATCCACACATGTGTAATTTAGCAAGAGTTTACTGATCACACATTACTACTCCACTGTAAACAGCTTCTAAAACTCTAAAACTTCCAAAGAAATTCCAATCTGGAAATTTCTGAGATTAAAAAAAAAAATCCAAACAAAAATCTTTGTCACCACAAGCAAATTTTACAGTAAGTCAAAAATGAGGAAAATCTTTCAGACATGAACCTAACAATATAAGAGCTTATATCCTAACTGCTGGCACTGATCAACTAAGTTTTAGACATATTTCATATATTTAGTTGTAAACTTGGGTTATAATTCCATATTGTAAAATATTTCACAACTACTTGAAATCCATGTCACTTGCCTGAAAAACTGAGCAATGGACCCTCAATACACTATTAGTTATAACTGAAATAAATTCTACATCACTTTAAAAACTCATTCCAAATCCTTCCAATTAAAAAAAAAACATCAAGCGACATGATCACAACCAACCAAGAAAGAAAGGATTCGCTCCACTCTCCCACCTCCAGATCAGCTACAAAAAAACCCTAACCTTACTTTAAAAAAACAGGTTAAAATGTGAAGTTCCGGCACAATAAAAATGACATTGTTGAATACATTATTACATGCAAGGCAGATCAGAAGCCTGCATCAGCCCCCTTAACCTTTGTAAATCTTTCCACACAAGTGCTGTATCATCCTCGTTTTATGGGTAATAAAACCAGCAAGAAGGAACACAGCTGGGGAAGGACAGAGCCTGAGCTCTCCTCCTGGTGGGCCCCACACACAGGCACACACTCCAGCAGGGGGACAGGCAGACTATGACCTGCGGCCAAATCTGGCCCACCACATGTTTTTGTAAATAAAGTCCCACTGGAACACAGTCGTGCTCACTCACTCTACAGCCTGTGGCTGCCTGCACACTGCAACAGCAGCAAGTATGTGACACAGGCTGTCTGGCTTACAGAGCCAAAGGCATTCACCCTCTGCCCTCCACGGGCAGAGCGCCAGGGCACTAACTCTGTGTGGCAGGTCATTTGTGTGCCCTCTGCTTCACCCTCAGCATGTAGAACAGCCCCACACAACAGGGGCTCAGTACATTTCAGCAGATAATTAATGACCAAAGGACGTGAAGCACCTCATAACCTGAAGAGAGCTATATCAGCATGGGAAATACCAAGGGAAGATACCTGGCTCCTCCAGGCCAGAGGCCCACAGAGGTCCCACCGCCAGCAGGGCCACACAGTAAGCACCTGCCCATCCACTCATGACGAAACTGGCACAATTCCTGGGGTCATTCATTCCTATTTCTAACCAATCTATCCAGAAATCAACCTATCACCCATGGGAGGCAGGTGGTCAGTAGGCAAACCACATAAATCCCCTTCACACCCTCAACGGCTATAAGCCCAGCATGCTTCCCAACCTCCTCCTCTCCCCAAACCCTGGTTAGAGCCCAGTCACTCTTTCCTTACTAAACATCGTTTCCCACTGTTCCAATTATGTCTTATCCTCTTCAGGGTCTTCCAGTTAAACAACGTAACCACGAGCCCACTTCTCTAACCAGGTGACTACATCTCCACGGCCACTACAGAGCACACCCATGTGATACCCTGACGCCCGCTCAGCAGGGACACACAAGTGTTTTATCTCGTGATTTGCAATTTGATGTTTCTGTACTCATTCAAGTAAAAAATTGTTCTTAATAATAAAATATGATAAACAGTAGCAAAACACTTAACAGTGCAAACTATTGTAATAAAATTGGGTGTAAACTCAATATGTACTTGTGCCAAACTTTTCGACTAGACTATCATTTAGTCTTCACTGGCTTAGAGATCAGAGGTACTTAAATCCAAGCTCTGGGAATTTGTTGTAAAAGTTTTGGAAAAGTCAGAAGTGTTAATGCATGCAGTAATGTCATTAATCACAGTTGCTAAAGACCACAGATCTGATAATAATAGGTCCCTTAAGGATTTTTTTTAATGATGGTTTAACCTGTGTCCAACAAGGTCTTAAAGTACTTTAAATGCACTCAGTTTCAGCAGCATTCACAGCATCACCTACTCCAACTTCTGCCCTCCATGAACAACACCACTTCCTTCAGGGAAGGTCTCAGGTGGGATCAGCTCTCCATTAATGACCTGAGCTGGTGACCCCTGCTCTGCTATCAGGGGGTCAGATGGAAAGAGGGAAATAAGTAGGAGGGTCCAGGTCTGGCCCTCCAGAGGAGACCTCCTGAAGAAACCAGGGCACCCCCTGCCCACTTACAATTTCAGAGCTGTCTGAAGGGGTCACGGCTGAGTCAGGCCCTTCAGTGGTCGTCTGGGAGCTGTCACTGATGGGTGAGGAGGCCTGGGTTCCATCATTCAGGTCCACGGCAGGGTCGGACGGGACGGCACTGATTTGGCTGGAGGTGTGGCTCAAAATGTCCTCCTCATCCCCCTCGGTGGCAGTGCTTGCCAAGTCACAGCCAGTCAGATCCACCGAGTCTGGCTGCAGTGTGTGCTGTGACCGTGGCTGCTCCGTGATGATGTCATGACCCACAGAGTCGGTAGCTGAGCTGGCAGAGCCAGGAGTGGAGACCCCAGAAGAGGCCGCCAGCTCACCGCTGACCTCCCCCTTCACTGAGGCTGAAGACAAAGAAACATTCAGTCCTCAAAGGGCCAAGAAACACATTCAATAAGGAATCATGTTTGCAAAACACCCCAAAGGTCACCAAATTTTTTAACATAAAAAAATCCTAAAATACAGTCCAAGACAATAGTGAATCCTTTAAAAATTAAAACTGGTTTGCTGTGTTACTTACTTCCCTTTTCCTATATTAGTCTATCATATTAATAACATAAGGCCCATCAGCAGATATTTTTCTAATGCTATGAATATTCTCGAATGGTCGTTCCCTATAAAACCGAGGTAGGCACAGCGGCATCGCCACCGGTTCGTCAGCACCTGCTGCAGCCTTAGCTTGGAGCAGCATGTGAAGCCTGCAGGCGTCACAGCAACCTGGCCAGTGAGCCGCGCTCAGAACTGACAGCAAATTCAGCGTCTCTTCGACATCTTCCTGGAGCCAGTTCAAGGCCTCCAAGCCAGCCACCCAGTTTCCTAGTTGAGTTTCTAAATGCCCATTAAAAAAACACCACCACTGCATAAAACCTGCAACAGAAACAGCCAAGCCAGGCCGTTAGCAGAGGCCACAGTGGGACTGCTGATGCAGTGGGTACTTGAGCCTTATACTTATGTAGAGCTTCATTATTCTGTTGTTTTAACTTTTAATTTTTGTAATAAATTATCGATTTCTCTTCTGTAAAATAAATGAATGCATAATCACCAGGGGAATTATTCAGATTTTCCTTCCCAAATATTTTAGCCTTATGTTTGGTCATCTAAAAATATTCTTTTGGATAGGATTATACAACCCAAACCACTCTAATTAATCCAATTACTGGTGTCATCTTTTGTAAGGTGAATAAAGAATCCAATTAGATAACTATCTGTAAGCACATTTCTTTCAAGTCAAATTACCCAAGGTCAATTTTTAATCCCATTTCCACCCTCATGATCCTGCAATTCATGAGATTCCATGACCTACCATCCCTACTCAGGTAGCACAAACCACATTTTAATGCAGCCTAAACCAACGAAACAGCAAACATCTGATGCAGGAAAAAACATACATTTCAAAATAAGCATTATGAACAAATCCAGAATTACCACCATTTGAGCAAGATGGCTTCCCTACTGCCCTCCCCACAAGCATGCACTACTGAGTGCAGGGGGCAGAGCAGACGGTGGATCGGCCCCCACAGAGCTACCTGCAAACGCCGGGCTGCTGCCCTCCGACCTTGACTCAGAGTCATCCTCCAAGGCTGCTGCTTCTCCAAAGAGCACCTTCCCTAGGAAACGAGGTAGCAGGAGTCCTTTTAAGCTTGCTAAGATGAAGAACTTTGCAAATCCAATAAATGCACATTCTAAGTAGCAAATCATAAGCTTACTTAATTCACCTCTCATACAGTTTATCATTACGTGTACATACTTTTATGCCTTGAGGGAGCTAAGCACTAAGAATGCAGAGATACTAGCCTGGGGAGTGCCTTCCTGTCACCAGAGTGAGGTGAACAGTCACAAAAGAGACAGTAAGGCCCACAATGCTAAAATATGTACCATCAGGTCCTTTACAGAGAAAGTTTGCTGACCCCTAATTTAAAGCATTAGAAATTTATGACAAAGTAATTCTGATATACAAGCAATTTTTAAAAGCCACCCAAAACGGAACTAATCAGACCTAGTTATCAGATTCCAGCCACATTTATACATAAAATTACTGTTAAAGAGAGAGACAGGAGGTCGACTGCTTTACAGAACTATAGAAAGAGCAGTAAGATTCAACATAAGACTGATTTGTGAAGTAATCACCTTTATGTTTTCTTGAAAGGACAGGGCTGCATGAAGAACCCCCTCCAGCTGCAAATCACAGAAAATGACAGGTGAAAATAAGGTAACAAACTGCTAAAATCCAGAGGAATCTGAAAATCTTCAAAAAGCTTGATTCATCTTTCTAACCAGAGACCACATAAGCATGTCCACACAGGCAATGCTTATGCACCTTACTGCAACAGTTTAATTTCAACAGCATGGGATCACACAAATGCTCAAACATCTCATTGCTAAAGACACGACTAAAATAGCAAAGGCCTCAGATAAAGAGCATTTAAAATATCAAATTAAAAACATCAGAAATTTCAGATTGTTTGATCAACTAATAATCAAATAGAAATTTTCATTAGAAACATTCATTAGAAATGAGTACTTCTAGCAATTATTTGTAAGACAAGTATTCCACAGAGAAAAGGGTTCCCACTACAAAGGGCAAGGAGCAGGCACACTAACGCCTTCTGCTCAGGGCTCAGGCAAAGAACTGTGTTCAGGGGAGTCAATAGCCAGACCTCCAGTCAAAAGGCTCTCCGGTTCGTCAATGCTGGGAGAAAGGCCCAGCCACACCCGGCTGCACTTAATCAACCACACACCGCAGGGCCTCAGGGAGGTCCAGGGTCAGCGAAAGCAGCAGAAGCCTCCGCTGTGCCAAACCCTGCATGAGAAGCTGCAATTTGGGGCTCCCATGTATTCCAGCTCCTAAGGGGCTACTCTGGGTCAGACGGGGCCCACTGAGGCTGGAGGAGATGGCCAGGCTACAGGGTAGCACCCCTATGGGGATGAGGACCCCATCCCCCTAAAGCCCACAGCAGCAGGGCAGAGAGAGGGCAGAGGGCAGAGGACTGCCTGCAAGAGGAGGAATAGAAAGGGCTTCCAGAGACAGTCAGGACAGCAAAACAGGACCCAGAGGAAGAGAGAACTCTAAAATCCCTACCAACACTTGAAAAATCCCACGTCTGGGCAAAGGGACACAAGAGCACTAGAAGTATTTTCCCTATGTTTTCATTCACAATCCATGCAATGCCATGGGGAGGCAGCCAAGTCAGGAGGCCACGCTCTAAATGCTGGCCTCATTTTGTCACCTTACTTTTCTACATATTAGTTCTGTTTGTAGACAAGGACCTTACCTGCAGTTTTCATAGGGAATTGAGATGTAAATTGCTCAGCACAGCACCAGGCCCATAATTCAACAGAGGATAACCAGTGTTACTACAGGGCTCTCTCTGAGTCAACCTCCCCAATAACTTACCTATGAGCTCCACAATACTCCCGCTTCGCCCTCGGCAGCTGGGCTCATCTTGGGTCGCAGCAAGCTGCCCCATACCGCCCGCCGTGGTCAGGGCTTGCAGGAGCCCCGGTGGAGGCGTCCTGAAGAGCTGCTGCAAGAGTTCTAATGCTCCAGTCACAACATTGTGGTCTGGGTGTTGAGCATAGTGCAAGGTCAGCTCGTAAACCTAGAAACAGAGACACCCAAGTGGTACCCTCATCGGTTTAAAATGTGCCTTAAGTTTCACTGGTTTTGTTTTTGATAGTGTTAGGTTGGCAAATTTGTGCCTTTAATTTCCCCCCTAAAAATTTCTCTATTGCTTCTACCAGTGTGATCATCAGCTCCAATGTTGTTTATAAACTGCAATGATTTCTTTCACTGTTACATTGATTCCTTAAAAATAAGCAGAGCACTTCCACAAAAGCAGCAGCATGCTAGTTAAGATCTCCGTCTCCCCAAACTGGTGACTAATAAGGGAGAGGAGAGCTCAACGTTCAGTGAACGCCATTAGCGGGACACACATTCAATAAGCAAGAAACGCTGTCATGCGAGCCACGGAGCAAGAGATTCCCCAAACTTTAAAGGCATTGTGTCAAGTTTCTTAGTACTTTTAATACTGTATCACATTATGCGAACACACTAGATTTATTCTTTTTCCCATTAATTAGAGTTGCCAAATAAAATACAGAGCCCCTAGTTAAATTGGAATTCATATAAACAACAGATGATTTTGTAGTATAACTATGTCCCATGAGATTTCAGGCAGACTTACACCACAAAATTATTCACTATTTCTCTGAAATTCAAATTTAAATGGAATCCTGTATTTTTATTTGGTACATCAGGCAGCCCTGCCTTTAATCCCATGAAAGTAAGATGCATATTTAACAAAACAGCAGAGGAAGGCATACAATAAGAAAGAAGTCTCAGAGGTAACTGCTTTTAATCATTGCTTAATCAGTTCTGATGGCAACCTCTGAAAGTCCAGGTCACAGGTCTGAAAACCACAATCCACAGGCCCAATCAGGCCGCCACCTATCCTGTACAGAAAGTTGCACTAGAACGTGCCACGTCTGTGTCCATCTGTGGCCACCCTCCTGCTACACCAGTAGAGCTCAGTGGTTGGCCCAATGTAGGGAGAGGCTGCTGACCCTGCTCTAGCTCATGAGCTCACACCTTGATTCTGAGGCCATGTATTTTGAGCAAACTTACTACGTGAAGTGAGAAAACCAGCCTCCCATACTCCCATCTGCCCTTCAGCCCATCGCCCCCTCCCAAATTCTAGTCCCAGCATCACCAGTTTCCTATCACTAAGATATGACATTGACATCTACTATGCATCACTATTTAAAACATCTGCCATGTCTAGAGGATGAGTCTAAAAGCTGAATTTTAAAAAGTACGTATCTTACCATGTTTCCATAAACATTATTCACTGCAAAGCCTATTAATGTGACCAGACCCCAAAATAAAGAAATATTTCATTATTACTAGTCCTGTGCCATTTAAAACAGAATGTACCAAGGGTAATAATTAAACGCATTCTCTTTTACCATAATCTATTACTTGCCTAAAATTATTCAACTTTCAATTTGCTTCATTACTGGATCCTAACTTCCTTTTATAAATCTGCCTGGCTCTCCTAGTGTGGCTGACCGCCTCTCCCCACCTGTGCTGAAGTACACGCCTGCCTCCCCTTCTCCCCAGCTTCTTGATCACACTTGTTGCGGGGCTCCCTGGAGCACCTCTGGCCTCCTGTTCCCACTGCGCGGCACGCTGCACACCCACCGCTGGGAAGTGCTCCCACCGCCTTCCCACAGTGAGGTGCCTTGTTTCCTGGCTTTAAGGGCATCCTCGTTTTTTTAATATACTTCTCATTTTGCTGAAATACAATGTCAAATAACTTCTTCAGAAAGTGTACAGAACAGAAAATTGAGTTCTTGAATATCTGAAAGTATACAGACTTTGTCCACACTTGTTTAATAGTTTGGCCACACCCAGGATTACTTTAAATTCTTTGTAAATACAGTTAGCCAAACTACGTTAGCTGAAATGAGCTTCTTAATAAAAATACTTAATTCAGAATGCTTAGTGGTCAAAAAAAAACAGATTAAGATTGTCTCTAAAACATATCTAGCTCGTAATTCAACAAGGTGCCATACCATGTAATAGCTTTGGAGAGAAGTAAATATTAAGAAAGTCAGTAACTAATTAAATAAGCAGCACACCCTATGCCCCTCCCCTGTCCTACCAGGATTACTGCTACCCTAGCTGAACACAGTTTTCAACACCTCTCGGGCCTCACCGTTCCCCAGCACACCTGCTCATCTAGGAGAGAGCCCTGAGACCCGCAAAGGGCCACACCCATGCCCGCCTGTACCCTCACTCAAGCTGGGTGCCCTCTTTCTCACTCTCCTTGGTCTTGGCAATGGTTGCAGTTTCTGCCCAGAAAACTCTCTTCTCCCAACTCCCAGTTCATGGTCAGATCCTGCTCACCCTTAAACAGAGCCCATAACTCAGCCCCTCCTGCATGCCTCCCTGACCCTGGCCATGCAGGGGCCCCTGCTGTGTGCTCCTACAGTGCCCTGCACTCCCCACCTCACCATGCCATCTAGTGACTGCTGGCTTCTCCCACCAGACCAATGGTCTTCAAACTTTTTTGACTAGGCAGCTTTTTAAAACATCAGAAAAAAATTCTGGGTATGTAGCCCCAATACTTATATATTTATTTATTCTAAAATACTATATAAGCTGACCTCAGATATTATGTGCATTATCAAACATGCACAAAACCTGACAGGGCTCTAGTTCCAATTATCAATGGAAAGGAGATACAGAGAACAAAGAAATGTGCTGATTTATTCAGTAGAGACAAGCCATAAATCAGATTGCCAGGAGTTCCACAGGACAATCTATTTCTCCATCAAAGGAACTCTTAAGGGAAACCATCAGCTCAGGAAAACTTGGCAGTGGGTGAATGGCTATGTGAGGTTAAGTGCATGTTCATTCTTTTAGGTGTGACATGGCACTACCACTGAGTTTTAAGAACAAAGTGTCCTCCTCTATAGGATACATACTGAAATACAGATAAAATAACAGGGTAGGTGGGACAGCTTCACAACAGCACCAACACAGGGGAAGGGTGTGGCCTCTAAGTGAACATGTGAGCAGCCCTGAAGTGAGGACTGCTGAAGGGGCCACTATGCTATTCTGTCAACTTTTGTGTATGCCTGGAAATCTCCATAATCAAAGCAAAACAAAAAACCAGGTAAGGATGAAATAAACTGTCTTATAAGTGTATTTATTACAACTATTTACTCCCTTCTGCTCGCTCATGCACTCGGCTGTGACTTTTGAGGGGGGCGCTGAACCGTCCTAGCTCCTGAGCCTGCACCACCTGGTTCAGTGAGACAGCAGAGGGACGACGGTCGAAGCAAGGGCGTGCGCCGGACGCTTTCCGGGAGGCCTGCTCAGGTGCAGCCACCGCTCCCAGGCCTCCCATGGGCAGGGAGGAGTCTGCGTACCTTACGAGCACCACCTGCCTCAATCATCAGCACTATCTTCAGCTCATGATTGCTTTTCAAGAACCCTTTTAGCCACTTACAATTCTGTACCCTACAAAATCCAACTGACCCAAATACCCATAAACTACAATGTCACCAATACACTGAAAGCAGACAACTGAGACGAGGCACCCCTCTCAGGAGCCTGGGTTGTGTGCCTCAACCCCTACATGTGTCATCTGTCCATCTGACTTGCAGAAAGGGCAAGGGCTTCAAAGCACCCGACACAGTGACCACAGTATAAATCCAGACATAACATCTCAAAGTGAAGGGCACAAAATACGGCTGCTCAAACGCAGCCGCACTGGTACAAGGTCAATGAAATGGCCTAGAAGAGCGTGCTGCAGAGAATTCAGTCACCTACCGACCCCCATGTGCCAGAACTGTCACAGGCTTTCTCTGGATCGGGAAGACAAGTTTGAGCATTTGTTCTGACTCCCCTGTGGCCTTGTGTTCCCACCTCCCTTGAGTGTAGCCTAATGTGCAGACCACAGGATCCAGGGGACAGAGGTCACAGCCAAATGCTCACTGCTGTCTCCCCTGCACCTGCCCCAGTGCCCAGCACACGGTGTGGCTCAGTAAATGTCTACTGAACAAACACATCTCCCAAGCCCTGGTTTTAGAAACAGGGCAACAGTGTCCTCTCTGCCAGGCAGGGGCCCAAGGGGCTTATGTAATACTCTCAGAACCTTATGAGAGCGCACCTCCATTTTACTGATGTCACTGCCATACAGAGGTCACAGAGCTAGAGGTCGTGACCCAGAATCCAAACCAGTGGGTCTGGCTCTGGCCTTTTCAGCCTTGGCTCTGCCACCTCTCTTCCAGACAGTCTGATTCACTGTCAGTCACTTATGTACAGGCACTAGAGGGAGATGTGGCTCCTACCTGAACAAGCTGCTCTGTCGAGGGAGAGACCTCTGTTTCTTTCCGCGTCACCCCAAAGCTGCCTTTCAGGCCCGTGTCCTTGGCCTGCTGCTGCAGCAAAGGCACCAAGTATCTCAGTGTGAGCAGCACTCCAAGGGTCAGGAGGGCAGGGTGCTCATCCTCGGCAGGAGCCAACAAACCTACGAAGGCAGCAACAGACGTCTGAACACCTGATCCACTGAAAGAATCGTGGCTTAATTTATCAACAAGAAGAGACCCAGAGAACCTGACAGTGAGGCTGGCGGTGAGCAATGAAGACAGCACAAACACGACCGTGGGGACCACGGTGCGTTTCCTTGTGTGGCCAAGACCCACAAGTGGCTCTCAAGGGTAACCCGTGAAACCTTAGCGTAGCAAAGCCCCTACTGGGAGTTTCACTGTGTGTGAAAGCCAGACAGCCTTCCCATTACAGTCCCTCAGCACCTGTGTGTGTTAACTCCCTGGTACAGGAGAAGCAGCCCACAGATCTACACCTGTACAGAGAACCTGCTGGGGATGAGGCTCGGCTACAGGCCTCGGGAGCTCACTGCACACAGGGCCACTGCGTACAGTTGAGCATTCTGCGGCCCAAGGGGACATTGGTGGGGCTGCACACAGCTTACACCCATGCCCAGTGAGCAGTCCTTTGGCAGGTTGTGCCTATACTTTGCACAGAGAAGGGGCCTTTTCCTGATCTCAAACACCCCACCCTGGCTCACAGCAGCCTCAACACAGTTCACATTACCAGTCAGAAGTGCCACAGGCTTGGTCTGGAGGCTGAAGTAAAGAACATCGAAGGTCTGTCTGTCTCAGGTAAATGCTAGAGACTCTACCACACCACGGGAAAAAATCACAGGCCTGCACCTTACCTAAGAGCACATTTAGCAGCCAGCTATAAAAATACTGCGTCCTTCTTGAATGCTGGCAGATGCTCACTGCTGAGCCAGCTGCTGTCCGTCGGATGGTAGGGGAGCTTGACTTCAGATTCGCTATGAAGGCCTTTAAGAGAACCTGTGCAAGCGAAAATCCAGAAGGTGAAACTCCTACAAAGCTTATCAAGAATTTCATAAAATTTGCTCCAAATTACTATAGAGGATAAATTGTAAACAACTTGAGACTTTCCCAGAGCCAAATGGAACTACCCGAAATTCAGGATATTCCAGAGCACCTAGCAAATATGCCTATCTCCTCTCTTTCTTATAAACTGTAAGTTGGAACTTGCTCAGCATCTGTGCCCTCTATACCCGAGTGAAAACCTCAGATTCTGGAAAAGATGTACCCACAGTGTTGGGAACAGGCTCAGTAAATGACACTAAGTAAAGAGTAAAGTAAAGGAGGAAAAAATACCAACAATAATGAAGTCAAGGAGAAAAGAGTACCAGCCAATGCCCACAGCCCTCTGGATGAGAAACAGGTGGTGAATGGGTCCCTGCTGCTGCCAGGAGACCCACTCAGGAACAGGAAATGTAAAAACTAACAGAACTGTGACAGCACACTGCCCACAATGCCGTCCTGAGAAACCAGGGAATGAGACTGTTTCTAGACCTACAGGACAACCCAAAGGGGAAGTGCTATCATGCCAGTAATGGCAGCCAAGTCTTCACAACACCCAAAGGATGAGCGGGTTGGCTGTCTGGGTGCGTGACTTAAGTGACTACGTTACTAAGAAACCCAGTTTCCACTCTTCCAAACGATGCTCTGAGCACTGATTTGGTCCCCGTTCCTGCTCAGCATGCACGGAGCACTGCTGTCCAAGGCAGGGGCATGTTTAGTACCCACCACGAGAGGCAGAGACCCAGGCCAATGAGCAGCAAATAGACAGATTGGCGTCTCACTGGTAAATTAGCTTCTCCTCAGCACGGTAGTTGGCACAGACTGGCTCTCAAAGGCTCACCGACTCAGTGAATTTACAGATTAGATCTCTGTAACCAGAGAGGGAGAGGACCAGAGCCCAAGCCACAGGAATCCCCCCATGTTCTGTGGCCTCCAATTCTTCCCCAGAAATACCACCTAGAGAACTCTACAAACTTATCTCATGCAAATTGTTTCACTCCAAGAAAGATACTGGCATCTTAAAGAACTCCTCTGAGTAATAACACACATACACCACAGAGATTGTAAATTAAGAATGATTATCTTTTAAAACAAACTTATAGGTACAGTGGAAGCTAAGCATTATTACAGAGGACATCAACCAGTCTGGAACAATAAATTTAAAAAGTGAAACTAAAAGAGAAAGGGGAACCCTCCTACACTGCTGATGGGAATGTAAATTAGGTCAACCATTATGGAAAGCAGTATGTAGGTTCCTCAAAAAACTCAAAATACAAATACCATTTGACCCAGGATTTCCACTCCAAGGAATTTACCAAAAGATGGCAAGATCTCAGATTCAAAAAGACAGAGGGAGGAGCCAAGATGGCGGCGTGAGTAGGGCAGCGGAAATCTCCTCCCAAAACCATATATATTTTTGAAAATACAACAAATACAACTATTCCTAAAAGAGAGACCAGAAGATACAGCACAACAGCCAGGCTACATATACATCTGCGAGAACCCAGTGGCTCACAAGGGGGGTAAGAAACAAGCCGCGGCCCAGCGGGAAGCAAGCGCCCCCCCACGCCAGCTCCGAGGCGGGAGGAGAGGAGTCGGAGTGGGGAGGGAGAGGGAGCCCAGGACTGTTAAATACCCAGCCCTAGCCATCCACACCGGTAGCGCAGACACACAGTGCATGGGGTACTGGATACTACGGAAACGGGACAGTAAAATCTGCAAGTGGCTCCCGCAGCCGGCGCCCCTCAGACACAAGAAAAGCGAGTGCTTTTTGAAAGTCTTAAAGGGACAGGGGCCTCACAGCTGGACGGAAGCAACCTGGCACACTCAGCTCAGCGGCTGGGAATCCCGGGGAACTCCGGGCGCCCTAACCCTTGGGGAGGCAGCGCAGCTCTGAGGCCCCTCACAGCAATACACAGCCCCACATCCATTCCCCCTCTGGCGTGACACCGCCATAGCAGAGGAGCAGCCTAAGAGGGGCCGAACCCACAGCAACCGCCCGAGCCTCCTCCGCAGCCACCCAGGCTAGATTCAGAGGCCCAGTCAGCGTGCAGATGCCCAGCACAAGCCGGGAGGGGTTGCCGTTCTCGCAGGAGAGGAAGGCAAGGAGCAAGCAGGAAGGGACTTTGTTCTCCCAGCTGACACATGCGCCACCTACACATGACAACCTCTATTGCCATGAAAAGGCAGAAGAAATTGATCCAGACCAGAATCACACAGACAACCTCCAAGAAGGAGCCTGGGGAGATAGACTTAACCAATCTTCCCAAAAAAGAATTCAAAATAAAGGTCATAACCATGCTGATGGTGCTGCAGAGAAATATGCAAGAGCTAACATATAAAGTTAGGAGAGAGAACACAGAAATAAAATCATCTCTGGAAGGACTTAAGAGCAGACTGGATGAAGTGCAAGAGGCCATTATTGGAATAGAAATCAGAGAACAGGAACACAGAGAAGCGGACACAGAGAGAGATAAAAGGATCTGCAGGAATGAAACAATATTAAGAGAAGTGTGTGACCAATCGAAATGGAACACTATCCATATTATAGGGGTACCAGAAGAAGAAGAAAAGAGAAAAAATGAGAGAAAGTGTATGTGAAGAAATAATTGCTGAAAACTTCCCCAAACTATGGGAGGAAATAGTCTCAAAGACCACAGAAGGAGACAGAAATCTCAACAAAAGGGACCCAAGGAGGACAACACCAAGACACATAATAATTAAAATGGCAAAGATCAAGGACAAGGACAGAGTATTAAAGGCAAACAGAGAGAGAAGAATTGTCACCTACAAAGGAAACCCATCAGGCTATCATCAGACTTCTCAAAAGAAACCTTACAGGACAGAAGAGAATAGCAGGATATATTAAATGCAATGAAACAGAAGGGCCTTGAACCAATGATACTCTACCCAGCACGATTATCATTTAAATATGAAGGAGGGATTAAACAATTCCCAGACAAGCAAAAGTTGAGAGAATTTGCCTTCCACAAACCACCTCCACAGGGTATTTTAGACGGACTGCTCTAGATGGAAGCACTCCAAAGGCTAAATAGAAGTGACCAGAGAAAATAAAATCACATCAAAGAAAGCAGACCAACCAAATACAAACTAAAGGCAAAAAATAAAATCAACTATTCACAAAAGCAGTTAAGGGAAACACAAAAGAGCACAGAATAGAACATTTAACATATAAAGAATGCAGGAGGAGGAATAAGAAGGGAGAGAAATAAACAATCATCAGACTGCATTTATCATAGCTCAATAAGCAAGTTAAGTTAGACACTTAGATAGTAAAGAAGCTAACCTTGAACCTTTGGTAACCACAAATCTAAAGCGTGCAATGGCAATAAGCACATATCTTTCAATAATCACCCTAAATGTAAATGGAATGAATGCACCAATCAAAAGACAGAGTAATAGAATAGATAAAAATGCAAGACCCTTCTATATGCTGCTTACAAGAGACTCACCTCAAACCCAAATGCATACAAAGACTAAAAGACAAGGGATGGAAAAAGATATTTCATGCAAACAAGGAGAAAAAAGCAGGTGTTGCAGTACTACTATCAGACAAAATAGACTTCAAAACAAAGAAAGTACCAAGAGATAAAGGAGGACATTACATAATGATAAAGGGGTCAGCCCAACAAGAGGATATAACCATTCTAAGTATATATGCATGCAACACATGAGCAACCAACATATTGGAAACAAATACTAACAGAATTGAAGGAAAAAATAGAATGCACTGCATTCATTTTAGGAGACTTCAACACACCACTCACTCCAAAGGACAGATCCACCAGAGAGAAAATAAATAAGGACACAGAGGCACTGAACAACATATTAGAACAGATGGTCTTAACAGACATCTACAGAATTCTACACCCAAAAGCAGCAGGATACAATTCTTTTCAAGTGCACATGGAACATTTTCCAGAATAGACCACATACTAGGCAACAAAAACAGCCTCAGTAAATTCAAAAACACTGAAATTCTACCAACCAACTTCTCAGACCACAAAGACATAAAACTAGAAATAAATTGTAAAAAGAAAACAAAAAGGCTCACAAACACATGGAGGCTTAACAACATGCTCCTAAATAATCAATGGATCAATGACCAAATTAAAACAGACATCAAACAATATATGGAGACAAATGACAACAACAGCACAAAGCCCCAACTTCTGTGGGATGCAGTGAAGGCAGTTCTAAGAGTAAAGCACATAGCAATCCAGCACGATTTAAAGAAGGAAGATAAATCCAAATGAATAGGCTAAAGGCACAATTATTGAAATTGGAAAAAGAATAACAATGAGGTCCAAAGACAGCAGAAAGAGGGACATAATAAAGACCAGAGAATAAATAAAACTGAGAAGAATAAAACAATAGAAAAAAATCAATTAAACCATGAGCTGGTTCTTTGAGAAAATAAACAAAATAGATAAGCCTCTAGCCAGACGTATTAAGAGAAAAAGAGAATCTACACACACCAACAGAATCAGAAACAAGAAAGGAAAATTACGATGGACCCCACAGAAATACAAAGAATTATTAGAGAATACTATGAAAACCTATATGCTAACAAGCTGGAAAACCTAGAAGAAATGGACAACGTTCTAGAACAATACAACCTTCCAAGACTGACCGAGGAAGAAACAGAAAATCTAAACAGACCAATTACCAGCAACAAAATTGAATCAGTAATCAAAAAACTACCCAAGAGCAAAATCCCGGGACCAGATGCATTTACCACAAAATTTTATCAGACGTACAGAGAAGACATAATACCCATTCTCCTTAAAGTTTTCCAAAAATAGAAGAGGAGGGAATACCCCCAAACTCATTCCATGAAGCCAACATCACCCTAATACCAAAACAAGGCAAAGACCCCAACAAAAAAGAAAATTACAGACCAATATCCCTGATGAACATAGATGCAAAAATACTCAAAAAAATATTAGGAAACCGAATTCAAAAATACATCAAAAGGATCATACACCATAAACAAGGGGGATTCATCTCAGGGATGCAACGATGGTACAACATTCGAAAATCCATTAACATCATCCACCACATAAACAAAAAGAAGGACAAAAAATACATGATCATCTCCATAGACACTGAAAAAGCACTCAACAAAATTAAACATGCATTCATGATAAACACTCTCAACAAAATGGGTATAGAGGGCAAAAACCTCAACATAATAAAGGCCATCTATGATAAAACCACAGCCAACATCATACTGAAAAGCGAGAAGCTGAAATCTTTTCTTCTAATATAGGGAACAAGATAGGGATTCCCACTCTCCCCACTATTATTCAACATAGTACTGGAGGTCCGAGCCACGGCAATTGGACAAATCAAAGAAATACAAGGGATCCAGATTGGTAAAGAAGAAGACAAACTGTCACAATATGCAGATGACATGATATTGTATATAAAAACTCTAAAGACTGCACTCCAAAACTACTAGAACTAATATCGGAATTCAGCAAAGTTGCAGAATACAAAATTAATACACAGAAATCTGCCGCTTTCCTGTACACTAATGATGAACTAACAGAAAGAGAAATCAGGAAAACAATTCCATTCACAATAGCATCAAAAAGAATAAAATACCTAGGAATAAAACTGACCAAGGAAGTGAAAGACCTATACCCTGAAAACTACAAGACATTCTTAAGAGAAATTAAAGAGGACACTAACAAATGGAAACTCATCCCATGCTCTTGGCTAGGAAGAATTAATATCGTCAAAATTGCCATCCTGCCTAAAGCAATCTACAGATTCAATGCAATCCCTATCAAATTACCAACAGCATTCTTCAACAAACTAGAGCAAATAGTTCAAAAATTCATATAGAACCACAAAAGACCCTGAAAAGCCAAAGCAATCCTGACAAGGAAGAATAAAGCGGGGGGGATCTCGCTCCCCAACTTCGAGACCTACTACAAAGCCATTGTAATAAAGACAATTTGGTACTGGCACAAGAACAGAACCACAGACCAGTGGAACAGAATAGAGACTCCAGACATTAATCCAAACATATACGGTCAATTAATATACGATAAAGAAGCCATGGACATACAATGGCGAAATGACAGCCTCTTCAACAGTTGGAGTGGGCAAAACTGGACAGCTACATGTAAGAGAGTGAAACTGGATCACTGTCTAACCCCATACATAAAAGTAAATTCAAAATGGATCAAAGGCCTCAATGTAAGCCATGAAACCATAAAACTCTTAGGAAAAAACATAGGCAAAAATCTCTTAGACATAAACATGAGCAACTTCTTCATGAACATATCTCCCCAGGCAAGGGAAACAGAAGCAAAAATGAACAGGTGGGACTATATCAAGCTGAAAACCTTCTGTATAGCAAAGGACACCATCAAAAGAACAAAAAGGCATCCTACAGTATGGGAAAATATATTCATAAATGACAGATCCAATAAAGGGTTGACACCCAAAATATATAAAGAGCTCACACACCTCAACAAACAAAAAGCAAATAATCCAATTAAAAAATGGGCAGAGGAGCTGAATAGACAGTTCTCCAAAGAAGAAATTCAGATGGCCAACAGACACATGAAAAGATGCTCCACATTGCTGGTCCTCAGAGAAATGCAAATTAAAACCACAATGAGATATCACCTCACACCAGTAAGGATCGCCACCATCCAAAAGACAAACAACAACAAATGTTGGTGAGGTTGTGGAGAAAGGGGAACCCTCCTACAGTGCTGGTGGGAATGTAAACTAGTTCAACTATTGTGGAAAGCAGTATGGAGATTCCTCAAAAAGCTCAAAATAAAAATACCATTTGACCCAGGAATTCCACTTCTAGGAATTTACCCTAAGAATGCAGTAGCCCAGTTTGAAAGACAGATGCACCCCTATGTTTATCGCAGCACTATTTACAATAGCCAAGAAATGGAAGCAATCTATGTGTCCATCAGTAGATGAACAGATAAAGAAGATGTGGTACATATTCACAATGGACTATTATTCAGCCATAAGAAGAAAACAAATCCTACCATTTGCAACAACATGGATGGAGCTAGACGGTATTATGCTCAGTGAAATAAGCCAGGTGGAGAGAGACAAATACCAAATGATTTCACTCATCTGTGGAGTATAAGAACAAAGAAAAACTGAAGGAACAAAACAGCAGTAAAATCAAAGAACCCAAGAATGAACTAACAGTTACCCTTTGGTAGGGTAGTCATGTGGAAGACAGTGCAGCAGAGAGAAGACAAGTAATGACTATATAGCATCTTACTATGCTGATAGACTGTGACTTCTATGGGGCATGGGGGGGCTTGATAATATGATTCAATGTAGTAACCACAATGTTTTTCATGTGAAACCTTCATAAGTGTGTGTATCAATGACACCTAAAAAAGAGAGAGAGAGAGAGAGAGAGAAAAAAACAATGCACCAAAATTCCCTTGATGTTGACCCCATCTAAGGTGCAATACTCTGATCATTTGAAATAAAGTTGGATTATAGATATTCAAAAAAAAAGAGTACTTCAAAAGAGAAAAGATACAAAACTTATTAAACTTCAGAGTCAAGAGCATTCAACAGTACGGAATAGAAATGAAAGTCAAGTGTGATGGTAGAACCCACTCCTGAGAGTGGCCAGGTCAAAAGGACCAACACCCACCCTGGTGCTGACCAGGACGCAGAGGCCCCTGGTGGAGCTGGCAGCTGGTGCAGCCACGCAGGAAGACTACAGGACAGCATCTGCTAAAGCTGGAATACACACACCCTAAAACCAGCAACTTCACTTCTAAGTATCCACACGGAAAGCTGAACCTGTTTCCTGACACATTCCCAAAAGGCATGTACAAGAATGGGCAGAGCAGCAGCATTCACCGCAGCCAAGCACAGCAACCCAGCTACTAGGTGAGGAACAGGCACGTTTGTTTGTTTTTTTAGTTTTTTATTAAGGTATGATTGATATACACTCTTATGAAGGTTTCACATGAAAAAAACAATGTGTTTACTACATTTACCCATATTATCAAGTCCCCACCCACACCCCAATGCAGTCACCATCCATCAGTGCAGCAAGTTGCCAGAGATCCACTATGTCCCTTCTCTGTGATATACTGTTCTCCCCATGATCCCCCACACCATGTGTACTAAACAATACCCCACAGTCCCCTTCTCTCTCCCTCCCCATCCGCCCTCCCACACCCCTCACCTTTGGGAACCACTAGTTCATTCTTGGGGTCTGTGAGTCTGCTGCCATTTTGTTCCTTCAGTTTTGCTTCATAGTTATACTCCACAAAAGAGAGAAATCATTTGGCATTTGTCTTTATCTGTCTGGCTTATTTCACTGAGCATAATGTCCTCCAGCGCCATCCATGTTGTTGCAAATGGTAGGATTTGTTTCTTTCTTATGGCTGAATAGTATTCCATTGTATATATGTAACACATCTTCTTTATCCATTCATCTACAGGTGGATACTTAGGTTGCTTCCATATCTTGGCTATTGTAAAAAGTGCTGCAATAAACATAGGGGTGCATATGTCTTTTTGAATCTGAGAAGATGTTTTCTTTCAGTATATTCCAAGGAGTGGGATTCTGGGGTCAAATGGTATTTCTATTTCAGTTTTTTTGAGGAACCTCCATATTGCTTACCACAGTGGTTGAATTAGCTTACATTCCCACCAGCAGTATAGGAGGGTTCCCCTTTCTCCGCATCCTCGCAAGCATTTGTTCTTCTTAGTCTTTTCGATGCTGGCCATCCTTACTGGTGTGAGGTGATATCTCATTGTGGTTTTAATTTGCATTTCCCTGATGATTAGTGATGTGGAGCATCTTCTCATGTGTCTGTTGGCCATCTGAATTTCTTTTTTGGAGAACTGTCTCTTCATATCTGCTGACTATTTTTTAATAGGGTTATTTGCTTTTTGGGTGCTGAGGTGTGTGAGTTCTTTATACATTTTGGATATTAACCCCTTGTTGGATATGTCATTTACAAATATATTCTCCCATACTGTAGGATGTCTTTTTTGTTTTGTTGATGATATCCTTTGCTGGACAAAAAATTTTTTGTTTGATGTAGTCCCATGAGTTCATTTTTGCTTTTGCTGCCCTTTCTCGAGGAGATGGATTCAGGAAAAAGTTGCTCATGCTTATATTCAGGAGATGTTTGCCTATGTTGTCTTCTAAGAGTTTTGATGGTTTCATGACTTACATTCAAGTCTTTCATCCATTTCGAGTTTACTTTTGTGTATGGGGTTAAACAGTAGTCCAGTTTCATTCTCTTGCATGTAGCTGTCCAGTTTTGCCAAAACCAGCTGTTTAAGAGGCTGTCATTTCCCCATTGTATGTCCATGGCTCCTTTATCATATATGAATTAACCATATATAGTTTGGTTTATATCAGGGCTCTCTAGTCTTTTCCATTGGTCTATGGGTCTGTTCTTGTGCTAGTAACAAATTGTCTTGATTACTGTGGCTTTGTAGTAGAGCTTGACATTGGGGAGCGTAACTCCCCCTACGTTATTCTTCCTTCTCAGGATTGCTTTGGCTATTCGAAGTCTTTTGTGGTTCTATATGAATTTTAGAATGATTTTCTCTAGTTTGTTGAAGAATGCTGTTGGTATTTTGATAAGAATTGCACTGAATCTATAGATTGCTTTAGGCAGGATGGCCATTTTGACAATATTAATTCTTCCTATCCATGAGCAAGGGATATATTTCCATTTATTGGTATCTTCTTTAATTTCTCTAAAGAGTGTCTTGCAGTTTTCAGGGTATAGGTCTTTCATTTCCTTGGTTAGGTTTATTCCTAGGTAGTTTGTTCTTTTTGATGGAACTGTGAATGGAATTGTTTTCCTGATTTCTCTCTCTGCTAGTTCATTGTTAGTGTATAGGAATGCAACAGCTTTCTGTGTATTAATTTTGTATCCCGCAACTTTGCTGAATTCCGATATTAGTTCCAGCAGTTTTGGAGTGGAGTCTTTAGGGTTTTTTATGTACAATATCATGTCATCTGCAAAGAGGGACAGTTTCACTTCTTCCTTGCCGATCTGGATGCCTTTTATTTCTTTGTTTTGTCTGATTGCCATGGCTAGGACCTCCAGTACTATAGTGAATAGAACTGGTGAGAGTGGGCATCCTTGTCTTGTTCCCCATCTTAAAGGAAAAGCTTTCAGCTTCTCGCTGTTAACTATAATGTTGGCTGTGGGTTTGTCATATATGGCATTTATTATGCTGAGGTACTTGCTCTCTATACCCATTTTATTGAGAGTTTTTATCATGAATGGATGTTGAATTTTGTCGAATGCTTTTTCAGCATCAATGGAGATGATCGTGTATTTTTTGTCCTTCTTTTTGTTAATGTGGTGGATGATACTGATGGATTTTCGAATGTTATGCAGCTTGCCTAACTGCTCCTTTGCAAAGTGCCAGCCACTCTAGCTCAGGTCTCCCCTCCCACATAGGTAGCCCAGGACATGGCCTTCGCTTCCCCGTCTCATGCACAGACTGGAGGACAATCTCCAGAGATGCTGGCTTACCTGAGGACAGATGTGAGGTACAGACAGAAATTAAGAACAGGTCTGCATTCTGACCAGTAAGACTGTTAGCCCTTCCACCCCAGGGTCCCAGGACAAATACAACCAGGCCTCCAAGCAGAAGAATGAGGAATTTTTCTCTAGGGATATTGACTGGTTCATGAGGAAAAGACTTACTGATACTGCCATTTAAAGATACCCAGTGGAAAAGCAGGCCCACTACCCGTCACCTCAGGAAGCCCCCCAGGGGACAGACCCTGCCACACACTTGCTGCCAATAAGCTTTCAGGGTCTCGCTAAAATGTACATGGATAACAGCTAACACAAAACAGAAAGACCGAAACAAACAGAAGAGAGGGGGTCAGAGGAGACAGGCAATGGAGAGGTGAAAGAAAGCTGTTAAGAAAACTGTAACCAGTGTCTTCAAAAAGATAAGAGAGTACACTAGTGAAACAAGAAGATGAGAACACTTTGAACACAAAAGTTCTTAGCCGAGAGGCTGGGAGCCAAGATGGTGGCATGAGTAGAGCAGTGGAAATCTCCTCCCAAAAACATATATATTTTTGAAAATACAACAAACACAACTATTCCAAAAAGAGAGACCAGAACATACAGGACAACAGACAGATGACATCCACACCTGCGAAAACTCAGCACCTCGCGAAGGGGGTAAGATAAAAGCCACGGCCTGGTGGAACCTGAACGCCCCTCACCCCAGCTCCCGGCAGGAGGAGAGGAGTCAGAGTGGGGAGGGAGTGGGAGCCCAGGACTGCTAAAAGCCAAGCCTAGTCACCCATAACGGAGCACGGACACGCAGTCCATGGGGTGCTGGATACTAAGGGAATGGGACAGTAAGACCTGTGAGCAGGTCTCCACAGCCAGCGCCCCTGGGGCAAAGAAAAGCGAGTGCTTTTTGAAAGTCTTAAAGGGACAGGGACCCCACAGCTGGACGGAGGCATCCCAGCACTCAGCTCAGCAGCTGGGAACCCGAGGAACTCTGGGCTCCCTAACCCCCTGGGCGGCAGCGCAGCTCGGAGGCCTTTCACGGAGATAAACAGCCTCCTGCCCATTCGCCCTCTGGCCGGACTCTGCCATAGAGGCAGGGGCCACGCCCACAGCAACCACGCTTGGAGCTCCCTTCACAGCAGCCGGGCAAGAATCAGACACGCCGTGTGTGCACAGCTGCCCAGCACAGGCCGCTAGAGGTCGCCGTTCTTCCAGGAGAGGAGGGCCACAAACTAGCAAGAAGGGACTTCTCCAAGCTAACACACGCGCCAGCTCCCCCCAACTACCTCTATCGCCATGAAAAGGCAGAAGAATTTGCTACAGACCAGATTAAACCAGACAGTCTCCCCTGAAAAGGAATCTGGGGAGATAGACCTAACCAATCTTCCTAAAAAACAATTTAAAAGTAAGGTCATTACCATGCTGATAGACTTGCAGAAAAATATGCAAGAGCGAAGGAGGAAGAATACAGAAATAAAACAATCTCTGGAAGGATTTAAAAGCAGAATGGATGAGATACAAGAGGCCATGGATTAGAAACCAGAGAACAGGAATTCATAGACTCAGAGAGAAATAAAAGGATCTCCAGGAATGAAACAACATTAAGAAAACTGTGTGACCAATCCAAAAGGAGCAATAATCGCATTATAGGGTACCAGAAGAAGAAGAGAGAAAAAGGGATAGAAAGTTTATTTGAAGAAATAATTGCTAAAAACTTCCCCAAACTGGGGGAAGAAATAGTGACTCAGACCACAGAAATATACAGAACCCACAACAGAAGGGATCCAAAGAGGACAACACCAAGACACATAATAATTGAAATGGCAAAGATCAAGGACAAGGACAGAGTATTAAAGGGAGCCAGAGAGAAGAAAAAGGTCACCTACAAAGGAAAACCCATCAGACTATCATCACACTTCTCAACAGAAACCTTACAGGACAGAAGAGAATGGCATGATATATTTAATGCAATGAAACAGAAGGGCCTTGAACCAAGAATACTGTATCCAGCACGATTATCATTTAAATATGAAGTAGGGATTAAACAATTCCCAGACAAGCAAAAGTTGAGGGAATTTGCCACCCAAAACCACCTCTACAGGGTATGTTAAAGGGACTGCTCTAGATGGAAGCACTCCTAAGGCTAAATAGATGTCACCAGAGAAAATAAAATCACACCAAAGAAAGCAGACCAACCAAATACTAACAAAAGGCAAAAGCAAAATCAACTACCCACAAAAGCAGTCAAAGAAAACAAAAAAGAGCACAGAATAAAACACCCAACATATAAAGAAGGAGGATGAGGAATACGAACGGAGAGAAATAAAGAATTACCAGACAGTGTTTATAATAGCTCAATAAGCGAGTTAAGTTACACAGAAAGATAGTACAGAAGCTAACCTTGAACCTTTGGTAACAATGAATCTAAAGCGTGCAATGGAAATAAGTACATATCTTTCAATAATCATGCTAAATGTAAATGCACTGAATGTACCAATCAAAAGACATAGTCACTGAATGGATAAAAAAGCAAGACCCATCCATATGCTGAATACAAGAGACTCACCTCAAACCCAAAGACATGCACAGACTAAAAGTCAAGGGATGGAAAAAAATATTTCATGCAAACAACAAAGAGAAAAAAGCAGGTGTTGCAGTACGAGTATCAGACAAAATAGACTTCAAAACAAAGAAATTAACAAGAGATAAAGGACATTACATAATGATAAAGGGCTCAGTCCAACAAGAGGATATAACCATTATAAACATATATGCACCCAACACAGGAGCACCAGCATATGTGAAACAAATACTAACAGAACTAAAGGAGGAAATAGAAGGCAATGCACTCATTTTAGGAGACTTCAACACACCACTCACTCCAAAGGACAGCTCCACCAGACAGAAAATAAGTAAGGACACAGAGGCACTGAACAACACGCTAGAACAGATGGACCTAATAGACATCTATAGAACTCTACATCCAAAAGCAACAGGATACACATTCTTCTCAAGTGCACAAGGAACATTCTCCAGAATAGACCATGTACTGGGCCACAAAAAGAGCCTCAGTAAATTCAAAAAGACTGAAGTTGTACCAACCAACTTTTCAGACCACAAAGGTATAAAACTAGAAATAAAATCTACAAAGAAAGTAAAAAGGCTCACGAACACATGGAGGCTTAACAATATGCTCCTAAATAATCAATGGATCAATGACCAAATAAAAATAGACATCAAGAAATATATGTAAGGGATCACTGGAAGATGGCGGCGTGAGTAGTTCAGAGGAAAACTCCTCCCCAAAACATATATATTTATGAAAATACAATAAATACAACTATTCCTAAAAGAGACACCAGTGGATGCAGTACAACAGCCAGGATACATCTACATCTGCGAGAACTCAGCATCACACGAAGGGGGTAAGATACAAGCCGCGGCCAGGCTGGACCCGAACGCAGCCCCACCCCAAAACCCCGTGGGAAGAAAGGAGTCAGAATGGGGAGGGAGTGAAAGCCCAGGACTGCTAAACAACCAGCTCTAGAAATCCACACTAGGAACGCAGACACAAGGTGCACAGGGTGCTGGATATTAGAGAAACGGAAAAGCAAAACCTGTGGGCAGGTCCCCGCAACCGGCACCCCTGAGACAAAAGAAAAGCAAGTGCTTTCTGCAAGTCTTAAAGAGACAGGGACCCCATAGCTGGACGAAGTTGTCCCGGCAGCTGGGAATACTGGGGAAACTTAGGCACCCTAAACGGAGTCAGTGCAGCTCTGAAGCCACTCACAGGACTAGGCAGCCTGCCAGTCGCTCTGCCAACTGGCACAGACCCCGACACACGGGCCCAGTAGCAGGACAGTGGGAGTGCACGTCAGGGGCAGAAGTGCTGAAGGAACTAAGAGCAGATCCGTGCACTGCAGGGCTAGCCCTCGGCAGCGAGACCGAACAGCCCGGGCATGGATCGCGCGCACCGGTGGCAGTGAAGCCAGAGCCCAGTAGAAGCCTGCGTGGAAAAGCCCCACGTGCACTGGCAGCGTAGCCAGAGGGAGCAGGCGCGCTCCCAGGACCTGACCGGAATCCCAGCCCAATGCACAGCCGCCCAGACCAGACCCAAAGGCCGCTGCTGCCACACAGCTGCCCGGCAGAGTTGCCGCTAGCACAGAGGAGTACACCTGGAGTGCCTGCCACCTCCCGCAGGGCTCCGCACTGCTCTGACGGACACCCTGCCCACAGCAGCTTAGGGGATTAACCCGGTGGCTGCTCCAGGAGTGCAGGTAGCCGTCACAGGCAGCGGAGAAGGGCAAGGCATCCAGCAAGCAGGAAAGGACTTTCTTCTCCCAGCTGACACACCCGCAACCTGCCTACAGCCACTGCAATCACCATGAAAAGGCAAAAAAATCTGGTCCAGTCCAAGATAGTTACACCTGAGAAAGTATCTGCAGAGGCAGACCTAACCAGTCTCCCTGAAAAAGAATTCAAAATAAAAATCATAAACATGCTGACAGAGCTGCAGAGAAATATGCAACAGCTAAGGGATGAAGTCTGGAGGGAGATCACAGATGTCCGGAGGGAGATTACAGAAGTGAAACAAACTCTGGAAGGATTTATAAGCAGAATGGATAAGATGCAAGAGGCCACTGATGGAATAGAAACCAGAGAACAGGAACGCAGAGAAGCTGACATAGAGAGAGATAAAAGGATCTACAGGAATGAAACAATATTAAGAGAACAGTGTGACCAATCCAAAAGGAACAATATCCGCATTATAGGGGTACCAGAGGAAGAAGAGATAGAAAAAGGGATAGAAACTGTCTTTGAAGAAATAATTGCTGAGAACTTCCCCAAACTGGGGGAGGAAATAGTTGCTCAGACTGCGGAGGTACACAGAACTCCTGAGAGACGGGATCCAAAGAGGGCAACACCAAGACACATAATAATTAAAATGGCAAAGATCAAGGACAGGGACAGAGTATTAAAGGCAGCCAGAGAGAGTAAAAAGGTCACCTACAAAGGAAAACCCATCAGGGTATCATCAGACTTCTCAACAGAAACCTTACAGGACAGAAGAGAATGGCATGATATATTTAATGCAATGAAACAGAAGGGCCTTGAACCAATGATACTGTATCTGGCATGATTATCATTTAAATGTGAAGGAGGGATTAAACAATTCCCAGACAAGCAAAAGTTGAGGGAATTTGCCTCCCACAAACCACCTCTACAGGGTATCTTAGAGGGACTGTTCTAGATGGGAGCACTCCTAAAAAGAGCACGGAACAAAACACCCAACATATGGAGAATGGAGGAGGAGGAAAAAGAAGGGAAAGAAATAATCATCAGACTGTGTTTAAAACAGCTCAATAAGCAAGTGAGATCAGACAGTAAGGTAGTAAACAAGCTAACCTCGAACCTTTGGTAACCACAAATCTAAAGCCTGCAATGGCAATAAGTTCATATCTTTCAATAATCACCCTAAATGTAAATGGAACGAATGCACCAATCAAAAGACACAGAGTAATAGAATGGATAAAAAAGCAAGACCCATCTATATGCTGCTTACAAGAAACTCACCTCAAACCCAAAGACATGCACAGATTAAAAGTCAACGGTTGGAGAAAGATATTTCATGCAAACAACAGAGAGAAAAAACCAGGTGTTGCAATACTAGCATCAGACAAAATAGACTTCAAAACAAAGAAAGTAGTAAAGAGATAAAGAAGGACATTACATAATGATAAAGGGGTCAGTCCAACAAGAGGATATAACCATTATAAACATATATGCACCCAATACAGAAGCACCAATATATGTGAAACACATACTAACAGAATTAAAGGAGGAAATACAGTGCAATGCATTCATTTTGGCGGACTTTACACACTACTCACTCCAAAGCACAGATCCACCAGACAGAAAATAAGTAAGGACACAGAGGCACTGAACAACAGGTTAGAACAGATGGACCTAATAGACATCTATAGAACTCTACATCCAAAAGCAACAGGATACACATTGTTCTCAAGTGCACATGGAACATTCTCCAGAATAGACCACATACTAGGCCACAAAAAGAACCTCAGTAAATTCCAAAAGACTGAAATTCTACCAACCAACTTTTCAGACCACAAAGGTATAAAACTAGAAATAAATTGTAAAAAGAAAGCAAAAAGGCTCACAAACACATGGAGGCTTAACAACATGCTCCTAAATAATCAATGGATCAACAACCAAATTAAAATGGAGATCCAGCAATATATGGAAACAAATGACAACAACAACACACAGCCTCAACTTCTGTGGGACGCAGCAAAAGCAGTCTTAAGAGGAAAGTATATAGCAATCCAGGCATATTCAAAGAAGGAAGAACAATCCCAAATGAATAGTCTAATGTCACAATTATCAAAATTGGAAAAAGAAGAACAAATGAGGCCTAAGGTCAGTAGACAGAGGGACATAATAAAGATCAGAGAAGAAATAAATAAAACTGAGAAGAATAAAACAATAGAAAAATTCAATGACACCAAGAGCTGGTTATTCGAGAAAATAAACAAAATAGATAACCCTCTAGCCAGACTTATTAAGAGAAAAAGAGAGTCAACACACATCAACAGAATTAGAAATGACAAAGGAAAAATCACGACGGACCCCACAGAAATACAAAGAATTATTAGAGAATACTATGAAAACCTATATGCTAACAAGCTGGAAAACTTAGGAGAAACAGACAACTTCTTGGAAAAATACAACCTTCCAAGACTGACCCAAAAAGAAACAGAAAATCTAAACAGACCAATTACCAGCAACGAAATTGAAGCGGTAATCAAAAAACTACCCAAGAACAAAACCCCCGGGCCAGATGGATTTACCTCGGAATTTTATCAGACATACAGAGAAGATACAATACCCATTCTCCTTAAAGTTTTCCAAAATATAGAAGGGGAGGGGATACTCACAAACTCATTCTATGAAGCCAACATCACCCTAATACCAAAACCAGGCAAAGACCCCAACAAAAAAGAAAACTACAGACCAATATCCCTGATGAACGTAGATGGAAAAATACACAACAAAATATTAGCAAACCAAATTCAAAAATACATCAAGAGGATCATACACCATGACCAAGTGGGATTCATCCCGGGGATGCAAGGATGGTACAACATTCAAAAATCCATCAACATCATCCACCACATAAATAAAAAGGACAAAACCCACATGATCATCTCCATAGATGCTGAAAAAGCATTCGACAAAATTCAACATCCATTCATGATAAAAACTCTCAACAAAATGGGCATAGAGGGCAAGTACCTCAACATAATAAAAGCCATATATGATAAACCCACAGCTAACATCATACTGAACAGCAGGAGGCTGAAAGCTTTTCCTCTGCGATCGGGAACAAGACAGGGATGCCCACTCTCCCCACTGTTATTTAACATAGTACTGGAGGTCCTAGCCACGGCAATTAGACAAAACAAAGAAATACAAGGAATCCAGATTGGTAAGGAAGTCAAACTGTCACTATTTGCAGATGACATGATATTGTACATAAAAAACCCTAAGGACTCCACTCCAAAACTACCAGAACTAATATCGGAATTCAGCAAAGTTGCAGGATACAAAATTAACACACAGAAATCTGTAGCTTTCCTATACACTAACAATGAAGTAACAGAAAGAGAAATCAGGAAAACAATTCCATTCACAATAGCATCAAAAAGAATAAAATACCTAGGAATAAACCTAACCAAGGAAGTGAAAGACCTATACCCTGAAAACTACAAGACTCTCTTAAGAGAAATTAAAGAGGTCACTAACAAATGGAAATTCATCCCATGCTCCTGGCTAGGAAGAATTAATATCGTCAAGATGGCCATCCTGCCTACAGCAATACACAGATTCGATGCAATCCCTATCAAATTACCAACAGCATTCTTCAATGAACTGGAACAAATAGTTCAAAAATTCATATGGAACTGTCAAAGACCCCGAATAGCCAACGCAATCCTGAGAAGGAAGAATAAAGTGGGGGGGATCTCACTTCCCAACTTCAAGCTCTACTACAAAGCCACAGTAATCAAGACAGTTTGGTACTGGCACAAGAACAGAGCCACAGACCAGTGGAACAGACTAGAGACTCCAGACACTAAACCAAACATATATGGCCAATTAGTATTTGATAAAGGAGCCATGGACATACACTGGGGAAATGACAGTCTCTTCAACAGATGGTGCTGGCAAAACTGGACAGCTACATGTAAGAGAATGAAACTGGATCACTGTCTAACCCCATACACAAAAGTAAACTCCAAATGGATCAAAGACCTGAATGTAAGTCATGAAACCATAAAACTCTTAGGAAAAAACATAGGCAAAAATCTCTTGGACATAAACATGAGCAACTTCTTCATGAACATATCTCCCCAGGCAAGGGAAACAAAAGTAAATATGAACAAGTGGGACAGTATCAAGCTGAAAAGCTTCTGTACATCAAAGGACACCATCAATAGAACAAAAAGGTACCCTACAGTATGGGAGAACATATTCATAAATGACAGATCTGATAAAGGATTGACATCCAGAATATATAAAGAGCTCACACACCTCAACAAACAAAAAGCAAATAATCCAATTAAAAAATGGGCAGAGTTGCTGAATAGACACTTCTCTAAAGAAGAAATCCAGATGGCCAACAGGCACATGAAAAGATGCTCCACATCGCTTGCAATCAGAGAAATGCAAATTAAAACCACAATGAGATATCACCTCACGCCAGTAAGGATCGCCATCATCGAAAAGACAAACAACAACAAATGTTGGTGAGGTTGTGGAGAAAGGGGAACCCTCCTACACTGCTGGTGGGAATGTAAACTAGTTCAACCATTGTGGAAAGCAGTATGGAGGTTCCTCAAAATGCTCAAAATACAAATACCATTTGACCCAGGAATTCCACTTCTAGGAATTTACCCTAAGAATGCAGCACTCCAGTTTGAAAAAGTCAGATGCACCCCTATGTTTATTGCTGCACTGTTTACAATAGCCAAGATATGGAAGCAACCTAAGTGTCCATCAGTAGATGAATGGATAAAGAAGATGTGGTACATATACACAATAGAATATTATGCAGCCATAAAAAAAAAACAGATCCTACCATTCACAACAACATGGATGGAGCTAGAGGGTATCATGCTCAGTGAAATAAGCCAAGCGGACAAGGACAAGTACCAAATGATTTCACTCATATGTGGAGTATAAGAACAAAGGAAAATTGAAGGAACAAAACAGCAGCAGAATCACAGAACCCAAGAATGGACTAACAGTTACCAAAGGGAAAGGGATTGCAGAGGATGGGTGGGACGGGATGGATAAGGGATGGGAAAAAGAAAGGGGGGCCTTACGATTAGCATGTATAGTGTGTGGGGGGGCACGGGGAGGGCTGTGCAACACAGAGAAGACAAGTAGGGATTCTGCAGCATCTTGCTACACTGATGGACAGTGACTGTGAAGGGGTATGTGGGGGGAGTTGATGAAGAGGGGAACCTAGAAAACATAATGTTTTTCATGTAATTGAAGATTAATGATACCAAAGTAAAAAAATAAAAAATAAAAATCACCAGCTATTAGAAAAATGCAAATTAAAAGCCACAATGAGATAACACTATAACCAAATTCAAATGTCTTAAATTTAAAAGATTGTCCACACTAACTGTTTACAAGGCTGTGGAGGAACTGTCATTCTTGCATACTGCTGGTAGGAATGAAAAATGGTACAACCACTTTGAAAAACAGTTTGGCAGTTTCTTAAAGTTTAAGCACACACTGAAATCATATAACCCAGGCATTCTATTCCTAGGAATTTCTCAAAGGAAGTATAAGTATATGTCCACACAGTGACTTGTGCACAAATATTCATACCAGCTTTATTTATAATAGCCTCAAACTAGAAACAACCCAAGTGTCCATCAATGGGTGAATGGATAAACAAATTGTCGTATATAATACACAATACAATACTACTGAGCAATAAAAATGAATGAACTATTCATCTCCAAAACAACATTGATACATCTCAAAATAATTATGCTGAATAAAATCCAGGCAAAAAAAGTTTATGTAGTGTATAATTCCATTTATGTAAAACTTGAGAAAATGTAATTTATAATGACAGAAAGTAGACCAGGTGGATGGGCAGGAGGCAGGGCAGTGGAAGCGAGAGACATTACCAAGGGGCACAAGGAATGTTTTGGCAGTGATGGCTGTACTCATTGTGTTGACTGTCGCGGTGGTTTCACAGGTGTATACGTATGTCAAAAGTTGTCAAGTTGTACGCTTTAAATATGTGCAGTTTATTGTTAACTGCACCTCAATAATGCTAATACAAAAATTAAAAAAAAGAAATGCAAATCAAAACAAGATAGTGTTTTTTTAAATAAAATCACTTTTGTAAAGATTTGAAATAAATGACAATATCCAGGATTGATGAGCATATGGGAAAACAGACATTCATAATTGCTTTTGGGATTATAAACTGGTACATTCCTGGAAAGTAATTTGTTAACACATAGTGAAAATCTTAAGGTTTTACTTCTACTTTTCAAAATTCATTTCTAGGAATGTATCTGTGGAAATCACAGGGCAAGTATACAAAGACATATGTACATGACAAAAACTGGGAACTGCCTAATGGATAGCTACTGGAATTTGGTTAAGTTCTTATGATGCATCGGTACATGTAATACATTCATTAAAAATCATCTTGCAGAAGAATATATAACAAATCAGGGAAAAGTTATAAAAACACTGTGAAGTGTTTACAAAATGGTTTATGCTATGTGATCCCCAGATTTAAAAAACTTTAAATATACAATAAAAAAAAAGCCTGGAATGAAATATACCTAAATATTAACAGTGGCATTCTCTGAGTAGTGGATGACTTATTCACTGTACTTGTTGGGATTTTTAACACCAAGTATTATTTTATAATAAAAGAATAAACATTAAAAAAAAAGTTCTTAGCCACTGAAAATACAGCAGCAGGAACAAAATTAAAATACAAGGGTTGGAGATGGATACCTCCTAAAAGCACAAAAAAAAGGAAGGGAAAACAGAAATAAAAGATAATACAAATGTGCATCAGTGCTCGAGGACCAATGCTCAATAAATTTCAGAGAGAGAGAGAATGGAGAAAATAAAGAGGGGAACTTATTAAAGACATACAAGGACACTTCCCGGAACTGAAGGAGAGAAGGCACCAAATTAAAGACCTACCCCGCATGCAGCACACCACCCCGCATGAAACAACAGAATGCTTCTAAAGAAGGACACACTCAGATGCCAAGGGAGTGGCCAGTACTTCTCGCCAGCCACACTGGAGACTGTGAGACAATGAAGCAAAGTCTTTACATCCCTCAGGGAAGACGATGACATCCACTCCAGAACTCTATTCCCTGCCACATATGAGGGAGGAACAAAGGCATTTTCACAAAGGCAAAAATCGCAAACACTCTACCTCCTATCTATCCTCAGGAAGCTACTAAAGGATATGCTCCATCAAAACAAGGGAGTAAAAAGCCTAGAATGATAAAGGATATGGCATCCAGAAATCAGGCATCCAAGAGGAGAGCAGCAAAAGAAATTCTCAGGATGACAGCAAGGAAAAGTCCATGTGCCTGCGACAGACCTAAAGAGCATCCTGACTGCCCGGAGCAGACAGCTGGAGAATCCCAAGGCAGATGACTCCAGTGGAGAAAATGGACCAGTAAGTTATCTGTCATGGGGAAAATTGTACTGAGACACCAGCAAAGCAGCTGGAAAGTGAAAGAATACATAAATGGCCAAAGAATAATAACCAAATAAAAAAGAGGCAATTATTAACTCTAGAAAAACACAGTGTTATCCAAAAAATATAATCCTAACACAAAACATAACTAGCTATGTCTAGTATGGCTTTACTTAGGTACAATAATAAACATGTTAAGTTCAACTCCTCCATAGTAAAAAAAAAATTTGTAAATACAAACCTAGCAGTATAAGCATGCTATTTAGAAATGTGGTGGGAAATACCAAAAGAAATGCTAACACAGAACTGACCCACAAAAAGAAGGTCAAGAATCGGTAATCCTCAGACCATGAGACAGGGTCACAATTTCTGGACACTATAAACAAAACACTAAGGCAGCTCTGAAGGCTACCTGTTGGATGCAGAACAATCAGGAAGTCAAGCTGTCCCTGACAGCCGTGGGGCATTCGTACTCACGAGGGATCACCAGTCAGCTTTCTCCTACTTGCAGTCCTGGGACAGTCACCCTTTCTCAACCAGGTCAAGGAGTCAATCTAATCTAGCACCCCAAAAACCAATCTGCTCTGAAAAAATGCCTTTTGGATTTATATCTATAAACCATCTCCCAATTCAAACTCTTCATCCCATGACAAGAAAGAAGTGGAAAGAAGCTCTCAGAATACCTCAGAATAACTCAAAAGATTTTAAATAAATTATAAAGCCACAACTTAACTCAAGAAGTACTCCCAAAGAACTGCTTGTCCACAGCCTGAGCTCCCCATGGAACTTATTCATGATTGTGACTTTAGGTTAACAATCATACCTTAATTTCATTGTCATTTGCAAAGTTGCCAAAAGAAGCCATAATTTTGGGTATAGCTGTAGCCAAGGTCTCTTGAACAGATTCCTCAGGTCTCTTGCTTACCCGAGTCAGGCAAGGCAGGAGGTTCACCAAGTAAGGCCTGTGAATGTGAGAAGAGCCCGAGTTACTCTCCCACATCTACTTTCACGGGGCATGGGAGCAATTTGTTTAGTGTCTGTCAGGCAAAAGCCAGTTTTTATATGCAAAACAGTCCATAGTGGAAAGTGGACAAACCCCAGTGGACAGAAGAACTAAATGCAGATGAAGTTTAAATGCTGGGGACACTCACCCTCAACTTCCCCATAAGCAGAAGATGCTCAGAAGCTTGTTTTAAACATTATTTGCAGTAAATTATAAGAGTTATTAAAACACTCATATTCTAAACTAGAAAATTATAAGAAAACACCATTAAAAAAATAAAAGTTATGAGAACAAAGCTTTCTTGAAAAAGAAGCATTATCAAAAAAAATTTCTTCAGGTGTTTAAGCTAGACAGGCCTTACAGATAAGACTTGGCACCCCCATGAAAGAAGCAGTCACGTAGGATGGATGCAAGACAAGTGAGTCACAGGGCAGACAGCAGGGACCCAGGATTCCCTGCACACCTGGTGAACGTGCCTTGCGCCCCCTAGTGGCAGACGCAGGCAACAAGCTAGTCTGCACCTTGGACTGCAATGGGGCTCGGCCGAACTTTCTAAGGAAATGGCTTTTTTGCTGAGACCTGAGGGCAAAAAATAAACTAGCCATCTGGAGCAAGGGAAACCTGACTTTCTGGAGAAGTGAAATCAGGCCAATGAGTCAGTGGGTGTCTGAGGTAACAGAGGCCAGTTGGGGCAAGATCTCCCTGGGCCTTGGTAAGGAGTCTGGATTTTATCTTAACATCCCTGGGAAATGAGTAAAGAGCTTAAGTAAGGGAATGACATGAATCAATCATTTTTTTCAGGTCACTCTGGCTGCTATGTAGAGAACTTGGGATGTGCTACTTCCAAATTTAACAAATTTTCAAAATAAGGATAGTAAAGAAAAGATTATATAAAAAGAAATTTCCTTAGTGATGTCTCTACAGCCATAGAAGATTCTTATTTAACTCAAACTCAGTGGAATAAATCGTTTCACGAAAATTAACAGGAAGGATTTCAGCCACTCCACGAGTTCCTCAGGAACAGAGCCAAAGACTGTGAACATCAGCTCATCTGTCAGTTAAGGAGAGAAGGACAACACTGATGAGAACTGTGGCCCTTCTGTTTTTCAGTCTACTAAGACAGACCTATTTAACTAGTCAGACTTTATTCTCAGTTTAACATTTCTAGCCTATGTAAGCAACGTTTTTTCTCTAACTCCTCCAGTGAGCAATAATGAGGCTGATACTCAACTTTCAACCACCTGACAAGTTATCTTTCCAGCAACTGCCCCGCGCAGCCCTGGCAGTCAATGAAAGCAGTGTGGGACAACAGCAGAGAACAGAGAATAGACAAGGAGACCCCTGCTGTCCGAGGTTGTGGGACAGAAAATGAACACGCACACTGATAAAGAGTGCAGGAGTATCTTGGACAGCAGGAAGTGCTATTACCTCGACAGCCATTTGAAGGGCAGGAAGTGTGCAACGTTAGGGTGAACAGGGAAGACCTCTGACAAAGTGACATTTGAGCTGAGAGATAAAGAATCCATGGGAGCTGGGCTCCCACCAAAAAAACAATAATCCAGAGCTTAAAACATACCTGCATTTCTGAGGCCGAACCAGATGAGCCAGCTCAGCAAACCTCCACAGGGCAGCGCGCAGGCTCCGAGGAGTACCATTCTGAGTGGATTTAAGGGGCAGCATGTTACATTCAGAGTCATGGACACTAGTCACCAACAGGACTTCATATAAACAAAAGCAACTTTTTTCCATTTTTAATTTTTTTTTTTTTTTTTTTTTTTTTTGTAGATAATTATTTTTTATTGAAGGGTAGTCGACACACAGTATTACCATACATTAGTTTCAGGTGTACAACATAGTGATTCAACATTTATATACATGACAATTCTAGGTACCAGCTATCACCCTACCAAGCTGTTACAATATCTTGACTATATTCCTTATGCTATCTATACATTACATCCCGGTTACTTATTTATTTTACAACTGGAAGTGTGTAATTTTTTTTTTTTTTGAGGGCATCTCTCATATTTATTGATCAAATGGTTGTTAACAACGATAAAATTCTGTATAGGGGAGTCAATGCTCAATGCACAATCATTAATCCACCCAAAGCCTAATTTTCGTCAGTCTCCAATCTTCTGAGGCATAACAAACAAGTTCTTACATGGAGAACAAATTCTTACATAATGAATAAGTTACATAGTGAACAGTACAAGGGCAGTCATCACAGAAACTTTCGGTTTTGCTCACGCATTATGAACTATAAACAGTCAGTTCAAATATGAATACTCATTTGATTTTTATACTTGATTAATATGTGGATACCACATTTCTCCCTTTATTATTATTATTTTTAATAAAATGCTGAAGTGGTAGGTAGATACAAGATAAAGGTAGAAAACATAGTTTAGTGTTGTAAGAGAGCAAATGTAGATGATCAGGTGTGTGCCTGTAGACTATGTGTTAATCCGAGCTAGACAAGGGCAATAAAACATCCACATATGCAGAAGATTTCTCTCAGAACAGGGGGGGTGAGGTTCTAAGCCTCACCTCTGTTGATCCCCAATTTCTCACCTGATGGCCCCCCTGCGACTGTGCCTGTCTTAGGTTGTTCCTCCCTTGAGGAATCTTACCCGTCTCTGGCTAACCAGTCATCTTCCGGGGCCATACAGGGAAATGTTAAGTTGGTAAGTGAGAGGGAAGCCTTATTGTTTGAAAAAGTTAGCTTTTTACTTCTTTGCATATTTATGCCCTGTGGCTTCTATGCCCAGCATTTGTCTTGAGCATTTTTAATTTCTATGTTTAGAGAAAAGGACATTTAAATGTGTAACTGCTTTAGAAATGATAATTATAAAGATATTTTTTGAATTACCATTTTTAATTCCTATCTCATCTAATAAATAATGAAGAGCAACCTTTTGAAAAGTAAAACAATAAAGTCTACTTCCCCAAACATCTCCTTCTAACATTTTTACTTATTAAATAAAAGACAAAAGTTCACATATACCACTCAATACAGTGAAACAATACCATTTTTTCAATAATGGAACACAGAGGCCTACCTTCTTAATTTCCTTATAGAGTTCTAACTGCAACCTCGGAAGATTAGAATCCATCAATGCCT
The DNA here is from genome assembly GCF_030020395.1 of Manis pentadactyla. NCBI lineage: Eukaryota > Metazoa > Chordata > Mammalia > Pholidota > Manidae > Manis > Manis pentadactyla. The sequence continues at coordinate 2,641,964 of NC_080023.1, forward strand.
ACAACAAAGTATGAGAGACTTGTTCATGGAAGATAATTTCATTAGCAGCTCTAAATCAAATTCCAGTTCTGGGGCAAAATAGAATATAACAGCAACTAAACTTAAGAACCAATTCATTAAGAAAGCATTATACAGGATGCTACTGAATAAACTAGATACAGGTCACTCACTTGAATAAAAAATGGAAAGAAAAGTTTAACTTTTATTATAATCAAATATATGTAATATCAAAATTAAGTGGTAGATAGTTCAAATGTATTCTGTAGCTCTTATATTAAACCTTTAACATTCAACGAGGGAAAGAAAAAGTCTGAAAGGTTTCTTTCTTCGCTAAAGCACACTCTGGGGGATAATCCCACACAGCACTGCCCTGCAGTCTGAGGTGCCAGTGGGGCAGAGGGTGGGCTCCTAAGTCCAGAGCCTCTCACTCTGGTGGGGGGACACACCTTTCAGTGCAGAATCTACCCTCCCTTCTGAAGGTCCGGTCTCGTCTCCCTTGACTCACGGGCGCCGCCAGTCCCGGGGTCCCAGTGCTGCTCAGAACCCGCAGCCAGCCAGGAGCCTCATGCTCCAACACATTTTCTTGCCCTGCTCCCTGCTTGCTGACCGGCCAAAACAAAACCAATGGCCACACAGCCAACTTCATCCCAGGGCTGGTGGCAACCACCACCAACTGCACAAAGACCACATGCAAGAGGCCTTCTCAAGCTGGAGGGAAAAGCGGGGAAGGTCTTTGCGACCTTCTCCAGCCTACTTTTCAAATGGTATTGCCAATGGCTTGTCCCCCAAGAAGGGATAAGGACATGACCAAGGCCAGCTGGAAAGGCTTCTTCCTCTCATGTGATGCCTTCGCCACTGCTTTGGCAAGCTTGGAAATCAAAAGCAGACTCACCCTCTGGGAGTTTCTGAAGTATGATAACGTCTAGAAAATTTTAAATCCTAATTCTGCTGCATCAGTTTGTACTAAAAATCCTTAAGTGAACACACCAAAATGGACAAATATTTATTAAAAGACTACTTTGTAAATAAAAGCATGAGGCTTACCAAAATTTTATTTTGATTTACAAATGCTTTTTAAACTACTATCAAACTTATAACAAGAGAAAACTAAATCTGAAACCCCTTATAACAGCACAGACTTCGCTCTAACAGCTCCTGTCTGAAGGTAATGCACCATCTGATCCCCAACTGCTCCTGACCCCCCACTTCCACCCCAAAACCAACAGAGACTCCTCATTCTCTACCAAATACAGTGCAAACTCCCTGAGCTGACCCACAGTGCCTCCCAATCTCCAGCAATCCCAGGGGCACCCTCCCTTTGGGGCCTGTAGAGTTTTCCTGGTATCCCCAAGAGATGGGAGGCTTCAGTGGGTAAGAAGGCCCCAAATCTCTTCACTCACATACTAGCCATCGCCCCCTGGAAGTCTTCTCCACCTCTCCAGACAGAAATCCTCACAGCCTCCTGACATAAATTGCCAGCACCTCTCAAAACTAGAGTTTACACCATATATTAAGTTATTTCTGTACAAACATGTGCCCCCAGGTAAGACTGTAAATTACTTGAAGTCAGGAGCATGCTTTCAGGCTGAATCAGGTCCTAGTGCATTTTCCTACATAAATGAAAAGCAAGATAAGCCTCACATTTGTGGGTCATGTAGAGTCTGGTCTCCACTATAAGCCAATAACAATACCCATTAGAAGACAAAAGCCCGGGACCTAACTCGTAAGTGGCCATTTCTGTATTCCTGCCCAGCCTAGGTACCTGGCCCTAGGGCCTTCCAATCTCCCAAGCCTGTCCTTCCTGTGCCACAGTGAAAGCAAACCTAGACAGCCCAAACCCACTCCCAGCCCACTGATCCTGAAGACCAGAACATTTAAGGAAGTGCAGAGATGAGCTAAGCCAAACCCCATTATGCCCAACTTATGTTCACAGGCGAGGAGGAGAAGCTGCAGTCTCTGCACTGGAAGGCTAGACACAAAAAAGAGGGGAAGGGAAAGAATAGGGAGACAGCCAGGAGGAGAAGCCAGGACCTAAAGCCATGACCTAAGGTCACGGCCATGACCCCGAGACATACACCAAGCTATTCTATCCAGCAGTTCTTGGAAATAGATCTCTGGAGAAAACGGGCTTAAAAATGGAACCATGCCTATGTGTAAAACGAACAACATTTGGGTCATACTGTTCTCTCTGCTCTCCTTAATCTCCCTCTTGCCATGAACCAACGCAACCTGTGGTGCCCTCTTTGGATTTTCTGCTTCTAAGGGTCAATGTCAAAAACTGAAATATCAGAAAAAGCCTACCCTGGTCCTGCCAGTGGGAATAATAAAGCAAGCAAGGACATTTAGGCCTGGAGGGCAGTAAGTGTAATGGAACAAGACCACCTACAAATATGTTGTGGGACCCCAGGCACATGCGAGTGTCACCCATGGACTACCTAGAATGCAGACCGAGTTAATGGCTGCTGGCCTTCCTGTGGCAGGCAGGCTGCAAGCAAACACATGATGAAGTGTGGATGCAGGGAGAAGACCAGGGGACAACCTAGAGATGAAAGAAGGACCCCCCACATACAAGGTAGTCTAGAAGGTGACCAAGATGGGTTTGGGACACAAGCTAGAAGGGAAGGATGAGAAAAGCAAAGATGACTTTCCAGTTAAGAAGGATGGAAGAAGGACTTTACCTTCCATGTTAGCAGAAAACAGAAAGCGGGACAGTCAAAGAAAACTGTGATTTCAGGGCAGACACTGCATCAGAGACAGTAACAGAAGATGGGGGCTCCTCCTCTCTCCTTGCCGCACATGCAACCCAGGTGGTTTTGGCTTTCTGCTTTACACTCTTCCCTTTACCCCCAGCCATTCACATCAATCCTCGCTAACCTGCTACAGGGGTCACATCTGGACCTGCAAACCGTACTGCAGACCAAGGACTTAGAGGAGGCGGGGGAAGGAGACAAGAAAGAGGCTAGAGACCCTGCAGGTGGACACCATCCCACATCCCCATGCCTTCTCAGCCATGAGGTTTCTCAGGGCTCTACCCACATACTAACTGGTGCCTGTCATGACATTTTCCCCAAGAGCACCGAGAGGTCACCATCAGCGCCTGTCCCTGACAAACACGCTGCTCAGTCACAAGGGTAACCACAGTTGCATCTGATTCAGCAGAAGTAGCAAGCAGGCCAGTGGATGCCAGGACACCGCCAAGCCACACACCACCAAGTGAAAAGTGCAGACACCCTAAGGCACTTGGCTACGCAAAACGAAAGCACATGAAGTATGGTTCCTTTTCGGCGCAGAGAACACCGTCCATAAACTCTTACCTTTATAACTTTGTTGAGGCATTCATCAGCCACCATCCTGACATCTGACTCTGAGTCATCACTGCACAACAGAAAAAGTTCCATAGCAATGCCCAGAAGTTTCTGAAATTCTGGAGAATTTCTAGGTAAAAACAAAAGAGACACTGTCACAACCAAGAGGAGCCAAGATGTGGCAATGAAATGTGATGAGGTAGCTGGTAACCTCTATGGGATTCTGGAACAGAAAAAGGACTTTACATACAAATTAACGTTAACAGTGTAACAATACCAATTCATTAACTGTGAATGTACCACAAAGCACAGGAAGCTAATAACTGGGGTAACCAGATGTGGAGTGTGTGGGAATTCACCATACTATCTTTGTAAATTTTCTGTAAATTGAAACAATTCTAAAATGTAAAACTTTAAAAAAAAGATTTTATACTTGTAGGACTAATCTCATTTTTTTGTTTTATTTAAAAAGCCTTAAAGAGACACTGTTTTTTTTGTTTCTTATTTTTATTGTGATATCATTAATAGAGAACCACATGAACAACACTGTGGTTACTAGATTCCCCCATTATCAAGTCCTCACCACATACCCCATTACAGGCACCATCCATCAGTGTAGTAAGATGCTGTAGAGTCACTACTTCTCTTCTCGGTGCTATACTGCTATCCCTGAGCACCCCCTACACTGTGTGCTAATCATAATGCCCCTTAAATCCCATTATCCCTCACTTCCCACCCACCAACCCCAGCCCCTTTCCCATTGGTAACCGTTAGTCCATATTCTTGTGCTCTGTGAGTCTGCTGCTGTTTTGTTCCTTCAGTTTTTGCTTTGTCGCTACACTCCACAGATGAGTGAAATCATCTGGTACTTGTCTTTCTCCGCCTGGCTTATTTCACTGAGCATAATACCCTCTAGCTCCATCCATGTTGTTGCAAATGGTAGGATTTGTTTCTTTCTTATGGCTGAATAACATTCCATTGTGTATATGTACCATCCCTTCTTTATCCATTCATCTACTGATGGACACCTAAGTTGCTTCCATGTCTTCACTATTGTAAATAGTGCTGCGATAATCAAAGGGGTGCATATGTCTCTTTGAATCTGTGATCTTGTTTTCTTTGGGTAAATTCCGAGGAGTGGAATTCCGGGGTCAAATGGTATTTCTTTTCTTTTTTTTTTTTTTTTGAGAGGGCATCTCTCATATTTATTGATCAAATGGTTGTTAACAACAATAAAATTCTGTATAGGGAACTCAATGCACAGTCATTAATCAACCCCAAGCCTAGTTCTCAACAGTCTCGAATCTTCTGAAGCATAACGAACAAGTTCTTACATAGCGAACAAGTTCTTACATAGTGAACAAGTTCTTACATGGTGAACAGTGCAAGAGCAGTCATATCACAGAAACTTTCGGTTTTGATCATGCATCGTGAACTATAAACAATCAAGTCAGATATGATTATTCGTTTGATTTTTATACTTGATTTATATGTGAATCCCACATTTCTCCTTTATTATTATTATTTTTTTTTAATAAAATGCTGAAGTGGTAGGTTGATGCAAGATAAAGGTAGAAAACATAATTTAGTGCTGTTAGAGGGCAAATGTAGATGATCAGGTCTGTGCCTATAGACTAAGTATTAATCCAAGCTAGACAAGGGCAACAAAACATCCACGGATGCAGATGTCTCTCAAAACAGGGGGGGTGAGGTTCTAAGCCTCCCCTCGGTTGATCCCCAATTTCTCTCCTGATGGCCCCATGCGACTGTGCCTGTCTTAGGTTGTTCCTCCCTTGAGGAATCTTACCCGTCTCTGGCTAACCAGTCATCTTCCGGGGCCATACAGGGAGATGTAAAGTTGGTAAGTCAGAGAGAAGCAATATTGTTTGAAAAGGTTAGCTTTTTACTTCTTTGCAGATTTATGCTCTGTGGCTTCTATGCCCAGCATTTGTCTTGAGGTATCTTTACCACTTGGAAGAATTATGATACTCGGTAATTTTCGATATGAGGCACGAATTCTATTTAAGGGTTTTAATTAGGACGGAAGAAGAAAAGCTATAGAAGTAGCAGACAGAAGAAAACATGGGAAGATTGATTATTTCTTTGACATATCTCCTTGTAGAGTAACATAAGCAAGTATAGGTTTTAAACTACTAATTAAATTGCGCACACACATTAACATAATAGGAATACAGCTACATAACAAAAGCAGACCTACAATTATCAACCATATCCAGTGAAACCAAGAAAACCAGTTAGGTACACTAGGCATTTGTGAAAAATTATCAATGATATCATAGATATTGTCTAACTGAATTTGAATAGTTTGAGAAAAATCAGACAAATTAAAACAACACATTCCTGGGAACTGTTCACATCCCATATGTTCTTTAAACAGTAGGTAGTCTAAAGTCGCACAATTTTGGAGCACTGCAACTTGCACTTCTCCTAATTCTTGGTTGAATTCCAACAGTGTAGATCCAGTCAAATTTGTTGTTTTACTGTATGCACAGGCCAGCTTAGATATCTCCTTCTTCATTCCAATGGCAAGTCCAGGAACCAGTGGGATGAATGCAGCTACAACTGCAGCAGCGCCAGGATCTTTGTTGAAGTTTTTTGATGATCATCTTCTGGAATGACTCTTCCAGAGGATGTTGATGTTGGAAGTTCTTCTTCCTATCGTATCTTAATTCGTTTTCTGTGTAGCCAAATTAGGCTTTGATCCTCTGTAGAAACACAAACAAACCCTTTGCCCACACCTTGATATGACCTTTATACCATTGTGAAGAACCTACTGGAGATCACCACACAGGAACTGCTTATTTTTTTTTTTAAGAGAAAGGAATATTATCAGAAAAATGTACTTCCATAGCTGATCATCTGACACCCTTTAAAAGATCAAAATTAAGGATATGTAAAGCATGCATTACTCATTGATTTGCAGTTACTTTTATCCTATCAGGGAGTAATCCCCCTCTTCTTTTTCTCTCTTTCTTTTTTGTTATCATTAATCTACAATTACATGAAGAATATTATGTTTACTAGGCTCTCCCCTATACCAAGTCCCCCCCACAAACCACATTACGGTCACTGTCCATCAGCATAGCAAAATGTTATAGAATCACTACTTGTCTTCTCTGTGTTGCACAGCCCTCCCCTTTCTCCCACCCCCCACATTATGCATGCTAATCATAATACCCCCTTTCTTCTCCCCCCCCTTATCCCTCCCTACCCACCATTCCTCCCCACTCCCTTTCCCTTTGGTACCTGTTAGTCCATTCTTGGGTTCTGTGATTCTGCTGCTGTTTTGATACTTCAGTTCCTCTTTGTTCTTATACTCCACAGATGAGTGAAATCATTTGGTATGTCTCTTTCTCCGCTTGGCTTATTTCACTGAGCATAATACCCTCTAGCTCCATCCATGTTGTTGCAAATGGTAGGATTTGTTTCTTTCTTATGGCTAAATAACATTCCATTGTGTATATGTACCACCTCTTCTTTATCCATTCATCTACTGATGGACACCTAAGTTGCTTCCATGTCTTCACTATTGTAAATAGTGCTGCGATAATCAAAGGGGTGCATATGCCTTTTTGAATCTGCGATCTTGTTTTCTTTGGGTAAATTCCAAGAAGTGGAATTCCTGGGTCAAATGGTATTTCTATTTTTATTTTTCTGAGGAACCGCCATATTGCTTTCCACAATGGTTGAACTAATTTACATTCCCACCAGCAGTGTAGGAAGGTTCTCCTTTCTCTGCATCCTCACCAGCATTTCTTGTTGTTTGTCTTTTGGATGTTGGCCATCCTAACTGGTGTCAGGGGATATCTCATTGTAGTTTTAATTTGCATTTCTCTAATAATCAGCTATGTGGAGCATCTTTTTTTTTTTTTTGTAGATAATTATTTTTTATTGAAGGGTAGTTGACACACAGTATTACCTTACATTAGTTTCAGGTGTACAACATAGTGATTCAACATTTATATACATGACAATTCTAGGTACCAGCTATCACCCTACCAAGCTGTTACAATATCTTGACTATATTCCTTATGCTATACATTACATCCCGGTTACTTATTTATTTTACAATTGGAAGTGTGTAATTTTTTTTTTTGAGGGCATCTCTCATATTTATTGATCAAATGGTTGTTAACAACGATAAAATTCTGTATAGGGGAGTCAATGCTCAATGCACAATCATTAATCCACCCAAAGCCTAATTTTCGTCAGTCTCCAATCTTCTGAGGCATAACAAACAAGTTCTTACATGGAGAACAAATTCTTACATAGTGAATAAGTTACATGGTGAACAGTACAAGGGCAGTCATCACAGAAACTTTCGGTTTTGCTCACGCATTATGAACTATAAACAGTCAGTTCAAATATGAATACTCATTTGATTTTTATACTTGATTTATATGTGGATACCACATTTCTCTCTTTATTATTATTATTTTTAATAAAATGCTGAAGTGGTAGGTAGATACAAGATAAAGGTAGAAAACATAGTTTAGTGTTGTAAGAGAGCAAATGTAGATGATCAGGTGTGTGCCTGTAGACTATGTGTTAATCCAAGCTAGACAAGGGCAATAAAACATCGACGTATACAGAAGATTTTTCTCAGAACAGCGGGGGTGAGGTTCTAAGCCTCACCTCTGTTGATCCCCAATTTCTCACCTGATGGCCCCATGCAACTGTGCCTGTCTTAGGTTGTTCCTCCCTTGAGGAATCTTACCCGTCTCTGGCTAACCAGTCATCTTCCGGGGCCATACAGGGAGATGTAAAGTTGGTAAGTGAGAGAGAAGCCTTATTGTTTGAAATGGTTAGCTTTTTATTTCTTTGCATATTTATGCCCTGTAGCTTCTATGCCCAGCATTTGTCTTGAGGTATCTTTACCACTTGGAAGAATTATGATACTCAGTAAATTTGATATGAGGCACAAATTCTATTTAAGGGTTGTAATTAGGAAGGAAGAAGAAAAGCTATAGAAGTAGCAGGTGGAAGAAAACATGGGAAGATTGATTATTTCTTTGACATATCTTCTTGTAGAGTAACTTCAGCATGTATAGGTTTTAAGCTACTACTTAAATTGCGCACACACATTAACATAATAGGAGTATAGTTACATAACCAAAGCATACCTGTAATTACCAGCCATCTCCAGTGAAACCAAGAAAACCAGTTAGGCACCTTAGGCATTTGTGAAAACTTATCTATGATATGGTGGATATTGTCCAACTGAACTTGAACAGTCTGAGAGAAATCAGACAAATTAAAACAACCCATTCCTGGGGAATGTTCACATCCCTTATGTTCTTTTAACAGTAAATAGTCTGTAGTTGTAAGATTTTGGAGCGCTACAATTTGCACTTCTCCTAATTCTTGATTGAGTTCCAACAGTATAGATCCAGTCAAATGTGTTGTTTTACTGTATGCACAGGCCAGCTTAGATGTCTCCTTCCTCATTCCCATGGCAAGTCCAGGAACTGGTGGCATGAGTGCATCTACAGCTGTAGCAGTGCGTGGATCTTTGTTGGGGTTTTTTGAGGATCATCTTCTGGCATGAGTCTTCCCGAGAGTGCTGATGTTGGGAGTTCTTTTTCATATCGTATCTTAGTTCATTTTCGGGGTAGCCCAATTTGGCTTTGATCCTCTGCATAAACACAAACAGACCCTTTGCCTACACTTTTATATGCCCTGTATACCGTTGTGTAGACCTCATTGGAGGTTACCACACAGGAACTGCCTTTTTTTTTTTATATCACTAATCTACACTTACATGACGAATATTATGTTTACTAGGCTCTCCCCTATACCAGGTCCCCACTATAAACCTCTTTACAGTCACTGTCCATCAGCATAGCAAAATGTTGTAGAATCACTACTTGCCTTCTCTGTGTTGTACAGCCCTCCCTTTTCTCCCACCCCACCATGCATGCTAATCTTAATACCCCCCTAGTTCTCCCCCCTTTATCCCTCCCTACCCACCCATCTTCCCCAGTCCCTTTCCCTTTGGTACCTGTTAGTCCATTCTTGAGTTCTGTGATTCTGCTGCTGTTTTGTTCCTTCAGTTTTTCCTTTGTTCTTATATTCCACAGATAAGTGAAATCATTTGGTATTTCTCTTTCTCCGCTTGGCTTGTTTCACTGAGCATAATACCCTCCAGCTCCATCCATGTTGCTGCAAATGGTAGGATTTGCCCTTTTCTTATGGCTGAGTAGTATTCCATTGTGTATATGTACCACATCTTCTTTAGCCATTCATCTATCGATGGACATTTAGGTTGCTTCCAATTCTTGGCTATTGTAAATAGTGCTGCGATAAACATAGGGGTGCACTGATCTTTCTCATACTTGATTGCTGCATTCTTAGGGTAAATTCCTAGGAGTGCAATTCCTGGGTCAAATGGTAAATCTGTTTTGAGCATTTTGATGTACCTCCATACTGCTTTCCACAATGGTTGAGCTAACTTACATTCCCACCAGCAGTGTAGGAGGGTTCCCCTTTCTCCACAGCCTCGCCAACATTTGTTGTTGTTTGTCTTTTGGATGGCAGCCATCCTTACTGGTGTGAGGTGATACCTCATTGTAGTTTTAATTTGCATTTCTCTGATAATTAGCGATGTGGAGCATCTTTTCATGTGTCTGTTGGCCATCTGAATTTCTTCTTTGGAGAACTGTCTGTTCATATCCTCCACCCATTTTTTAATCTGGTTATTTGCTTTTTGGATGTTGAGGCATGTGAGTTCTTTATATATTTTGGATGTTAACGCATTGTCGGATATGTCATTTACAAATATATTCTCCCATAATGTAGGATGCCTTTTTTGTTCTAATGATGGTGTCCTTTGTTGTACAGAAGCTTTTTAGCATGATGCAGTCCCACTTGTTAATTTGTGATTGTTTCCCTTGCCTGAGGATATGTGTTCAGGAAAAAGTTGCTCATGCTTATATTCAAGAGATTTTTGCCTATGTTTTCTTCTAAGAATTTTATAGCTTCATGACTTACATTCAGGTCTTTGATCCACTTCGAGTTTACTTTTGTGTGTGGAGTTAGACAGTAATCCAGTTTCATTCTCTTACATGTAGCTGTCCAGTTTTGCCAATACCAGCTGTTGAAAAGGCTGTCATTTCCCCATTATATATCCATGGCTCCTATATCATATATTAATCGACCATATATGCTTGGGTTAATGTCTGGAGTCTCTATTCTGTTCCACTGGTCTATGGGTCTGTTCTTGTGCCAGTACCAAATTGTCTTGATTACTGTGGCTTTGTAGTAGAGCTTGAAGTTGGGGAGTATAACCCCCTGCTTTATTCTTCCTTCTCAAGGTTGCTTTGGCTACTCAGGGTCTTTTGTGGTTCAATATGAATTTTAAAATTATTTGTTCCAGTTCATTGAAGAATGCTGTCAGTATTTTCATAGGGATTGCATTGAATCTGTAGATTGCTTTAGGCAGGATGGCCATTTTGACAATATTAATTCTTCCTAGACAAAAGCATGGGATGAATTTCCATTTATTAGTGTCCTCTTTAATTTCTCTTAAGAGTGTATTGTAGTTTTCATTTCCTTGGCTAGGTTTATTCCTAGGTATTTTATTATTACTAATGTAATTATGAATGGAATTGTTTTCCTGATTTCTCTTTCCGCTAGTTCATTAGTGTACAGGAATACAACAGATTTCTGTGTATTAATTTTGTATCCCGCAACTTTGCTGAATTCACGTATTAGTTCTAGTAGTTTGGAGTGGATTCTTTAGGGTTTTTTATGTACAATATCATGTCATCTGCAAATAGTGACAGTTTGACTCCTTCCTTACCAATATGGATGCCTTTTATTTCTTTGTGTTGTCTGATTGCTGTGGCTAGGACCTCCAGTACTATGTTGAATAAAAGCTGGGAGAGTGAGCAGCCTTCTCTTGTTCCTAATCTTAGAGGAAAAGCTTTCAGCACCTCACTGTTTTTTTCTTGATAAGTCTGGCTAGGGGTTTATCTATTTTGCTTATTTTCTCAAAGAAAGAGCTCTTGGTTTCATTTATTTTTTCTATTGTTTTATTCTTCTCAATTTTATTTATTTATTCTCTGATGTTAATTATATCCCTCTTTCTGCTGCCTTTAGGCCGCATTTGTTCTTCTTTTTCCAGTTTCAATAATTGTGAATTTAGACTATTCATTTGGGATTGTTATTCGTTCTTTAAATAGACCTGGGTTGCTATATACTTTCCTCTTAGAAATGCCTTCGCTGCGTCCCACAGAAGTTGGGGCATTGTGCTGTTGTTTTTATTTGTCTCCATAAATTGCTTGATCTCTGTTTTGATTTGGTCATTGACTTTGATTATTTAGGAGCATGTTGTTAAACTTGCATGAGTTTGTGAGCCTTTTTGTTTTCTTTGTACAATTTATTTCTAGTCTTATACCTTTGTGATCCGAGAAGTTGGTTAGTACAATTTCAATCTTTTGGAATTTGTTGAGGCTCTTTTTGTGGCCTAGTTGGAAAATGTTCCAACTTTTGTGGTCTCTTCTGGAATATGTTCCATGTGCACTTGAGAAGAATGTGTATCCTGCTGCTTTTGAGTGTAGAGTGCTGCAGATGTCTGTTAGGTCCATCTGTTCTAATGTGTTGTTCAGTGTCTCTGTTTCCTTCTTTTCTGTTGGTTGATCCGTCCTTTGGAGTGAGTGGTGTGTTGAAGTTTCTTAAAATGAATGCATTGCATTCTATTTCCCCTTTTAATTTTGTTAGTAAATGTTTCACATATGTCGGTCTTCCTGTGTTGGGTGCAGAGATATTTATAATAGTTATAACCTCTTGTTGGACTGACCTGTTCATCATTATGTAGTGTCCTTCTTTGTCTCTTGTTACTTTCTCTGGAGTCTATTTTGTCTGATCTAAGTACTGCAACACTTGCTTTTTTCTCCTTATTGTTTGCATGAAATATCTTTTTCCATCCCTTCACTTTTAGTCTGTGTATGTCTTTGGGTTTGAGGTAAGTCTCTTGTAGGCAGCATATAGATGGGTCTTGCTTTTTTATCCATTCTGTAACTGTGTCTTTTGATTGGTGCATTCAGTTCATTTACATTTAGGATGACTTTTTATAAGTAAGTACTTATTGTCATTTCAGGCCTTTAGATTTGTGGTTACCAAAGGTTCAAGGGCAGCTTCTTTACTATCTAGCAGTCTACCTTAACTCACTTATTACACTATTATAAACAGTCTGATGATTCTTTATCTCTCTCCCTTCTTTTTCTTCCTCCTCCACTCTTTATATGTTACGTGTCATATTCTGTACTTTTTCTGCATCCCTTTACTGACTTTGTGGGTAGCTAATTTAATTTTGCATTTGGTTAGTATTAAGTTGGTGTACTTCCTTTGCTGTGGTTTTATTTTCTCTGGTGACAGCTATTTATTCTCAGGTATACTTCCATCTAGAGCAGTCCCTTTAAAATACACTGGAAAGATGGTTTGTGGGAGGTAAATTCCCCCAATTTCTGCCTATCTTGGAATTGTTTAATCCCTCCTTTGAATTTAAATGATAATCTTGCTGGGTAGAGTAATCTTGGTTCATGGCCCTTTTGTGTCATTGCATTGAACATATCATGCCACTCCCTTCTTGCCTGTAAGGTTTCTGCTGAGAAGTGTGATGGTAGCTTGATGGGTTTTTCTTGGTAGGTGATCTTTTTTCTCTCTGGTTGCTTTTAATACCCTGTCCTTGTCTTTGATCTTTGCCATTTTAATTATTATATGTCTTGGTGTTGTGCTCCTTGGGTCCCTTGTGTTGGAAGATCTGTGGACTTCCATGTCCTGACAATTTCCTTCCCGAAATTGGGGAAGTTTTCAGCAATTATTTCTTCAAAAACACTTTTATCCATTTTTCTCTCTCTTCTTCTTCTGGTACCCCTATAATGTGAATACTGTTCCGTTTGGATTGGTTGCACAGTTCACTTAATATTCTTTCATTCCTAGAGTTCCTTTTCTCTCTCTCTCTGCCTCAGCTTCTCTGTGTTCCTATTCTCTGATTTCTATTCCATTAACTGTCTCCTCCACCTCATCTAATCTGCTTTTAAATTCTTCCATTGTTTGTTTCATTTCTATTATCTCCCTCCTGAATTTGTCCCTTAGGTCTTGAGTTTTTTTCTGTAGCTCCATCAACATGCTTATGAGTTTTATTTTGAATTCTTTTTCAGGAAGATTGGTGATTTCAGTCTCATGGAGTCCTCTTTCTGGTGTTTGAGGGATTTTGGATTGAAGAAGGTTCCTTTGCCTTCTCATAGGCCTGGAGCGATGGCACTGGTCGCTGGCAAATGGTTCAGGTGTCAGCTGGGAGGACAAAGTCCCTTCCAGCTTGCCCGTCACCGGGCCTGTCTCTGCTGTCTGTGCTGGTTAACCACACGCAGGGAGCAGCCTCTGGGTTAATCCCCTAAACTGCCGTGGGTGGGGTGGCCCTCAGCATGGTCTAGGGCACTGGCAGGGGTTGCAGGCGAGTGGCGCAGGAGGAGAAAGCCATTTCATGCCTCCCAGTCGCCATGCCTGTCTCCACTGTCTGTGCCGGTTAACCGTGCACAGGAAGCAGCCTCTGAGTTAGTCCCCTAAGCTTCTGTGGATGGGGTGGCCCTCAGGATGGCCTAATGTGCTGGTGGGAGTCACAGGTGAGCAGCACAGGTTCTGCCACGAGAAGAAAGCCCTTTGTGCCTCCCGGACTCCACACCTGTCTCTGCAGAGGCACTGCTTTTTGAGTATTTTAATTAAAAAAAAAAAAAAACACTGCCTCAGATACTTAAGTCCATATACCATCTGCTCTCTGCTGACAGGTTACTTCTCCTCTTACAATACTCCTATAGCCTTGGATGGAAACCAGTAAACCAGTGTGACACTTACTCCTCTTTAATCTTGCTCTCACTCAGTATGTTCCAAGTATAACCATATTTCACTGCAGTCATAGCATGATCACGGTCAGGCTGTTTTTCTTCTGGAGTCTGTGTTAATGTTTGTAAATGATTTTAAAATGTTTAACTAAGACATCCTGTTTAGACTGTCATGACCAAGTGGGCTACACCTAGCCAAGACCCAGACAAACTGTTGGGCCTCATGCATGAACTGATTGCACAGCACTGTGAAGTATCAGAAGACAGTAATACAGCCCATGAAATATGCTCTATTCCTGAAACCTCAAAATTAGACTGCTGTTTCATGATCTCAGTCTAGAATACTCTGAAATGGAGGTTCCCCCTTCCCCTTTCTCACCACATCTTGATCCCTACCAATAATCAGAAGAGCCATGAGCCTAAAAGAAAGCAAAGGACCTTATCAGCACCGATCAACAAATACAAGCAGGAACAAACAGCAAAGCCACTCAGCAGTTTTCAGACCCCATCCACGTGGAACACAGCTGCGAATAAAAGACTAAGCAGGAAAGGTCCCTGAGTATAGCAGTCACACACTGCTCAAAACAGTGCTGTCTACGGAAGTACAGCATGGGCTAAATGTGTGACTTCGTGCTTTCTGACAGATACATCAAAAACAAACAGGTAAAATTACTTTTAACAACTTAACCTAATATATCCAAGATATTATTTCAACACGTAATCAATATGAAGAAGTTGACATATAAACAATCCTTTTTATAGCATATCTCAATTCAGACAAAAAATTTTCACCAGAAATACTTGAACAGTATTTACACTTCATAAAATTCACAGTTAAAAATAGGTTCAATTGCAATAGACAAGTTCTGGGGATATAATGCACTCCACAGTGATTACAGTCAACAATACTGAGAGACTAGATGTGAACTGCTCTCAACACAAGAAGACATGAACATTATGTGACTTTGGTAATGGTATTATTTAGCTAAGGCTATTGTAATCATACTGCAATATAAAAATGTATCAAACCAACATACTGTACTCCTCAAACTTACACAATGTTGTATGTCAACTATATCTCAATTAAAAGAAAAAAATAGGTTCATATAACATTTCCAACCATACTCAAAAGTTCTCCAATAACTACATCAAATACTGATTTTTAGACTTAAATAAAACTGCTATAGTGCTAATCAGGTTACCTATTTCTTCTTGAGATTTAGAAGTCTGTCTTTCAAGAAACTTTCCCATTTCATCAAAGTTGTCAAATTTATTGGCATAAAGTCGTTCATAATACTCCCTTATAATCCTCTTACTATCAAAAAAAGCTATATTGGTATACTTTCCTCATTCCACATATTGGTAATTTGTGATTTCACTCTTTCTTACCTGGTCACCTCAGTCTTAATAATTTTATTTATATTCTCAGAGACCCACTTTTAGTTTTATTGATCTTCTATACAGACATACTTCATTGTTTTTAGACTTTTTTTAATTGGCATATCAATGATACACAATCTTAAATTGGTTTCAAGTATTCAACACAGTGGTTCAACAGTTACCTATATTATTAAATCCTCACCCCCACTAGTGCGGTTACTATCTATCAGCACAGGAAGATGTTACAGAACTACTGGCTGTATTCTCCATGCTGCATTTCCATCCCCATGACCAACTTATATTATGATTGAGAATTTTGTGCCCCTTTATCCCCCTCACTCTCCCTGCCCACCCCAACCTCTCCTGCATGGTAACCACCAGAGACTTTCCAGGGCCTCTGAGTCTACTATTATTTTGTTCATTTTGTTGTGTTTTGTTTCTAGATTGCACAAGTGAAATCATTTGGTACTTGTCTTTCTCCACCTGGCTTATTTCACTTAGCCTAATACCCACTAAGTCCATCCATGTTGTCACAAATGTCAACATTTCTTTCTTTTTCATGGCTGAATATTCTATTGTGTATATGTATCACAACTTCACTATCAATTCACCTACTGATGGACACTTAGGTTGCTTCCATACCTTGGCTATCGTAAATAATGCGGCAGTAAACACAGGGGTGCATACATCTTTTTGAATCACGGACTTTGTTTTCTTCTGGTGAATTCCTAGAAGTGGAATTACTGAGTGGTAGGGTATTTCTATTTTTAGTTTTTTGAAGACCCTCCATACTGCTTTCCATAGTGGCTGCACCAACTGACATTCCCAAAAACAGTGTAGGAGGGCTGATTTCTCAACATCCTCGCCAATACTTGTTGTTTGTCTTTTAGACAGTGTTCATTCTGACTGGTGTGAGGTGAGATCTAATTGTGAGTTTGATTTGCATTTCCCTGATGATTAGCAATGTGGAGCACATCTTCAAGTGCCTGTTGATCACCTTTATTTCTTCTTTGAAAAAAATGTCCTTTCAGATCCTCTGCCCATTTTTAATGGGCTTATTTGGCTTTTTTGGGTGTTGAGGAATATGAGTTCTTTGTATATTTTGGATGTTAACCCCTTATTAGATAAATCATTAACAAATATATTCTCCCATACTACAGGATGCTTTTTTGTTCTGCTGATGGTGTCCTTTACTGCACAGAAGCTTTTTGGTTTGATGTAGTCCTACTTGTATATTTTTTATTTTGTTTTCCTTGACAAAATGTGTCCAGAAAAAAACTGTTCATGTTTATGTTCAAGAGATGTTTGTCTATGTTTTCTTCTAAGTGTTTTGTGGTTTCATGACTTACATTCAGTTCTTTGACCCATTTCGAGTTTACATTTGCATAGGGAGCTAGGCAGTAATCCAGTTCATTACCCTGCATGTGGCTGTCCAGTGTTCCCAACACCAGTTATTGAAAAGGCTGTCTTTCCCAATGTACATTTATGGCTCCTTTATCATATATTATCTGACCATATATGCATGAGTTCATATCTGGGCTCTCTATTCTGCTCCATTGATGTATGGATCTATTCTTGTGCTAGTACCATACTGTTTTGACTACTGTAGCTTTGTAGCATAGCTTGAAGTCCGGCAGCATAATACCCCCAGCTTTATTCTTGTGTCTCAGCAGTGTTTTGGCTATTCAGGGTCCTTTGTGCTTCCATATGAATTTTAGAACTATTTACTCTAGTTAATTGAAAAACACTATTGGTATTTCGATAGGGATTGCACTGAATCTGTAAATTGCTTTGGGAAGGATGGCTATTTTGATAATATTAATTCTTCCTATCCATGAGCATGGGATGTATTTCCATTTCTTAGTGTCTTTTTTCATGTCACTTATGAGTGTCTTGTAGTTTTCAGAGTATAGGTCTTTCACCTCCTTGGTTACGTTTATTCCTATATATTTTATTCTTATTGATACAATTGTAAATAGAGTTGTTTTCCTGATTTCTCTTTCTGCTTGTTTGTTGTTAGTATATAGGAATGCAATGTGTATTAATTTTGTATCCTGCAACTCTGCTGAATCAATTATTAGTTGTAATAGTTTTCTGGTGGATTCTTTAGGGTTTTCTATGGGTATAATGCTATGTAGTCTGCAAACAGTGACAATTTAACTCCTTCCTTACCAATTTGGATGCCTTTTATTTCTTTGTGTTGTCTGATTGCCATGGCTAGGACCTACAGTACCATGTTGGATAAGAGTGGTGAGAGTGGGCATCCTTGTCTTGTTCCCGATCTTAGAGGAAAAGCTTTCGGCTTTTCGCTGTTAAGTATGATGTTGGCTGTGGGTTTGTCATATATGGCCTTTATTATGTTGTGGTACATACCCTCTGTACCCATTTTTTTGAGAGTTTTTATCATGAATGGATGTTAAATTGTGTTAAATGCTTTTTCAGCATCTATTGAGATGACTGTGGGGTATTTATCCTTCTTTTTGTTCATATGATATATGTTGTTGATTTACGAATATTGGACAATCCTTGCATCCCTGGAATAAATCCCACTCGGTTGTGATGAATGATCCTTTTGATATACTTTTGAAATCAGTTTGCTAATAATTTGTTGAGGATTTTTGCATCCATGTTCACCAGGGATACAGGTCTATAATTTTCTTTTTTTGTAGTATCTCTTTGGTTTTGGTATTACAGTGATGCTGGCCTCATAGAATGAGTTTAGAGGTATTCCCTCCTCTTTCACTTTCTGGAATACTTCAAGGATGGGTATTAGCTCTTCTTTAAATGTTTGGTGAATTCAGCAGCGAAGCAATCCAATCCTGGACTTCTGTTTGTTGGGAGTTTTTTTTATTATCAATTCAATTTTTTATTGGTAATTGCTCTGTTCAGATTTTCGGTTTCTTCCTGGGTCAGTCTTGGAAGGTTGTATTTTTCTAGAAATTTGTCCATTTCTTTTAGATTGTCCAATTTATTGGCATGTAATTTTTACAGAATTCCCTAATACTTATTTGTATTTCTGGGTACCCACTGCAACTGTTCCTTTTTCATTTCTGATTTTGTTTTTTTGTGTACTCTTTTTTCTATAAGTCTGGCAAGGGGTGTATCTACTTCATTTTCTCAAGGAACTAGCTCTTGGTTTCATTGATTTTTTTCCTGTTGTTTTATTCTTTGCTTTTTTACTACTTTCTGCTCTGATCTTTATTTTGCCTCCTTTTATTAACTTTGGGTTTCATTTTTTCTTGTTTTTCTAGTTTCTTTAATTGTGAGTTTCAACTGTTTACTTGGTATTGTTGTTTCCTGAGGTAAGCCTGTATTGTCATGTACTTCCTTCTTAGAACAGTTTTGCAACATCACATAAACTTGGGACTGTTATACTTTTGTTTTCATTTGTCTCTGTGTATTGCTTGATTCCTGTTTCAGTTTGCTCACTGATCCATTAATAATTTAGAAGCATGTTATTTAGCACCCATGTGTTTGTGGGCTTTTTTGTTTTCTTCATGTAATTTATTTCTAGTTTCATATCAACTGAGATGCCACTTGATATAATTTCAATCTTTTTTAATATACTGAGGCTCTTTTTGTGGATTAGTATATGTGATCTCTTCGGTAGAACATTCCATGTACACTTGAGAAAAATGTGTATCCTGCTGTTTTTTAGGTGGAATGGTATCTGTTCTCTCTGACTTAATGTGTTCTTCAGTGCCTCTGCTTCCTTATTTATTTTCTGTCCATTGATGTAAATGGTATGTTAAAGTCCCCTCATATGAATGAGTTGCAGTCTATTTCCCCCTTTAATTCTGTTAATATTTGTTTTACATATTTAGATGCTCCTGTCTTGGGTGCATTAATAATAACAGCGTAAGAAGAAGAAAGATATTCATAATGGTCATATCCTCATTTGATCCATTTATCATTCTATGATGTCCTTCTTTATCTTTTGTTACTTTGTTTTTTGTAGTCTATTTTGTCTGATATAAGTACTGCTATTCCTGCTTTTTTCTCCCTATTATTTACATGAAATATCCTTTTCCATCCCTTCACTTTCAGTCTATGCTTGTCTTTAGGTCTGAAATGAGTCTTTTGTAGGCAGCATATAGATGGTCGTCTTTTTTTATCCATTCTACCACCCTATGTCTTTTGATTGGCACATTCAGTCCACTTAAGTTAATTACTGATAGGTATGTCCTTATTGTCATTTTATTAATTGTTTTCTGGTTGATTTTTAGCTCCTCTCTGTTCCTTTCTTCTTCTTATACTCTTATTATTATTATTTGATGGTTTTCTTTAGTGTTGTGATTGCATTTTTTAAATTTTTGTGTATCTATCATAGGCTTTAGGTTTTGTGCTTACCAAAGGTTCAATGATAGCTTCCTGCCTATGCAACAATCTATATTAAGTTGCTGATTGCTCTATTTCTAAGACAATCTAAAAGTACTTTTTTAAAATTCTTCTTCCTCCTTCTCACTTTATGTATTAGATGTCATAATCTGCATTGTTTTCTGTGTCCCTTGTCTGATTTTTTGTATAGTTGGTTTTGCTACTTTTGTTTTAATTTTCATACTTGCTTGGTAAGTAATTGGTTGCCTAATTTACTGAGGGTTTATTTTCACTGGTGAAAACTAGGCCTCAGAACATCTTCATCTACAGAAGTCCCTTTAACATACCCTGAAATGCCCATTTACTAGTGGTGAATTCCTTCAGCCTTCATTTACCTGGGAATTGTTTAATCTCTGCTTCAAATATGAATTATAATCTTGCTGGGTAGAGGATTCTTGGTTGAACATCCTTCTGTTTCAGTACATTAAATACTTCCAGCCACTCCCTTCTGGCCTGTAAAGTTTCTTCTCAGAAGTCTGATGATAGCCTTATGGGGTTTCCCTTTTAAGGAATCTTTTTTCTCTCTGACTGCTTTCAATACTCTCTCCTTACCTTAAATTTGTCATTTTTATTCTTACATGTCTTGGTGTTGTCTTTGGGGTTCCTTTTTGTTAGGGAATCTCTGTACTTCCATGACCTGAGTGTCTATTTTCTTCCCTAGATTGTTGAGTTTTCAGCAATTATTTCCTCAATGAGACTCTGTATTCCTTTGACACCCTCTTCTCCTTCTGGTACTGCTATCATGTGAATATTGTTTCATTTGTAGTTGTCACACAACTCTCTCAGCATTCTT
Source organism: Manis pentadactyla (assembly GCF_030020395.1). Lineage (NCBI taxonomy): Eukaryota > Metazoa > Chordata > Mammalia > Pholidota > Manidae > Manis > Manis pentadactyla. The sequence goes on from NC_080023.1 coordinate 2,662,681, forward strand.
TCATTCCTAGGGATTCTTTTTTCTCTTTGTTCAGTTCTGAGTGGCTCTTTTTCAGCTCTTGTATTTCTCTGTTGAAGTCCTCCCTGAGATCTTCGATACTTTTCCACAGATCAGTGAGCATATTTATGACTGTTACTTTAAAATCTTGATCAAGAAGGCTAGTGATCTCCATTTCACTTAGCCCTCTTTCTGGTGTCTTGTCCTGTAGTTTTGTTTACAACATATTCCTCTGCCTTCTCATTTTTTCAGGGTTTCTGTGTTTCTTCCTTCATATCAGAAGGATCTGTTATGCTTCCTGGTCTAGAGAGTAATGGCTTTATGAAGAAGGCATCCTGTGGTGCCCAGAAGCTTGAGACTGTTTACTCTCCAGTGCCTAGTTCTCCCTTCCAGTGGAGCCCCAGTTGCTGATGGTGGGCTATGGGATGGGCCGCCTTTCTGTCTGTCTGCCAACATTGATGTACCTCAGTCCACCTAGGAGGGTAGTTTGCCTCAGCCAGCCCTTTATGAGAGGCTGTGCTTCTGCTGGTCTCACTGTGGGTGGGGCCACCCTCTCTCTGCCCAGCAGCAATGGCAACCCAGCTGGGCTAACAGGGTGGGCAGGGTGAGGGTGTGGCACTGGGCTGGGCTGCCCACACGAGGAAGGAGCAGTTGGAGCTGGCTCCCGCAGGCGCCTTCCCAATTTTTCTGAGAGAGGGCCAAGAAAGCTGGGAAAGCCTCCTTCTGCCTGCAAGGCAACCAAGGTCTGACACTCTCGGCCGGGCAGACAGGCATCTCTGCAAGAAAGCTCCTCAGGGCTGAGCTGTCACACAGAGAGATGGAGCAATTGGTCCCAAGACAACCCAACCCGTTGGGCTGAGGGAGGGCTAGGGAAGTGTCATGTACCTGCCCTTCCTCCTGTGGAGAGAGCTCTGTCCAACTCTCACCCCTCTGACACCCTTCCAGATGCTGGTATCTTTCAAACTGCCTCCTCTGTGTTGGGTCTCAGTGGTGCCGGTGGAGCCCATCTGTCCTCCATAAGCAGCCGGAGTCTCAGCCTCCCTGAGTGCTCCAACCCTCCCTGGTGTCCAGCCCCATAAAACACCAAGTCAAATTGCAATGCAGGACTCACGTTCCCACCGCAGATCTCCTGGGGCAGGTGTGCAGGGTTCCTGAGTGCTTATCCCCTCCCTGCCCCATCCGTCTCCCTCCCACCTGTGGGCGGAGATGGGGCAAGTGCTGGGATGCTGACTGAATGTGGCTCTGCCACTCTAGCATTTTCTGCGTGGTCTTTTCTTCACCAGCTGTAGGTGGTCTGTTCTTCAGTTTTCAGGATATTTTCAGGGTTAGTTGTATTTGCTGTAGGTGCTTCCTTGGCGTATATGTGGAAGGAGGTTTCTACCTTGCCTTCCTGTTTCACCACCTTTTTCCCCCTCCCTTGCCAGACATACCTTATTTTATGGCACTTCCCAGAAACTGCATTTTTTACAAAGTGAAGGTTTATGTAACCCAACATCTAGCAAGTCTAGGGGCATCGTTTTTCCAACAGCATTTGCTCAGTTCCTGTCTCTGTGTCACGTTAGCGATTCTTGCAATATTCTAAACATTTCCATTATTATTTTATTTTGTGCTGGTGATCAGTGATCTTTAATGTTGCGACTGTAATTGCTTTGGGGCACTATGAACCACACCCATATAACATGGAGAACTGAACTGCTGAGTGCTGTGTGTATTCTGACTGCTCCACCTACTGGCTATTCCTTACCTCTCCTCAGGCCTCCCTCCTCCCTACACAGCAACACTGAAACTGGGCCAGTCAATAACCCTGCAGAGGCCTCTCAGTGTCCCAGTGAAAGGAGGAGCCACACGTCTCTCACGTTAAATCAAAAGCCAGAAATGATCAAGCTGAGTGAGGAGGCATCTCAGAAGCCAAGACGGGCTGGAAGCTGGGCCTCCGGCACCAAACAGTTCGCCAGGTTGTGCATGCAAAGGAAAAGTCCTCGAGGGATGTTGAGAGTGCTCCTCGGCGACCACACGAATCATAGAGCAGCCTTATCGCTGATCTGGAGGACATGAGCGTGGTCTGCATAGATCAAGCTGGCCACACATTCCCTGAAGCCAAAGCCTCACCCAGGGCAAGGCCCTAACTCCCTCCAATACTGTGAAGGCTCAGAGAAGTGAGGAAACCACAGAAGAAAACCAGAAGCTGGCAGAGGCTGGTTCATGAGGCTTGAGGAACAAAACCGTCTCCATGACAGAAAAGTGCAGGTGAGGCAGCAAGAGCTGATGCAGAAGCTGCAGCAGGTCACGCAGGAGTCCAGCTGAGATCATTAATGCAGGTGGCGGCTACACTGAACAGCAAGCACATGCTCACGTGGATCCAACAGCCTTCAGCTGGAGGAAGAATCCGCCCAGGACTTTCACAGCCGGAGAGGGGAAGTCAGTCCCTGGCTTCAGAGCTCCCAAGGACAGGCTGACTCTCCTGTTAGGGGCTAATGCAGCTGGCGGCTTTAGGTTGAAGCCATTGCAAAAACCCTGGGGCCCTTAAGAATCATGCTTAATGTACTCGGCCCGCACTCTATAAGCAGAACAACGAAGCCTGGGGGACAGCACGTCTGTTCACATGACTTACTGAATATTTTAAGCCCACTGTTGAGACCCACTGCTCAGGAAAAAAATTCCTTTCAAACTACAACTGCTCATCAGCAGTGCACCTGGTCACCCTAGAGCTCTGACCGAGATGTACACGAGATCAATGTTGTTTCCATGCCTGCTGACAGAATCCATTCCGCAGCCCGTGGGCTGAGGAGTCACTTCAGCTTTCAAGTCTTATTATTTTAAGAAATGCTATCGTCAGGCTACAGCTGCCTTGGACGGTGATTCCTCTGATGATCTGGGCAAAGTAAACTGAAAACCTTCTGGAAAGGATTCACCATTCTAGACGCTGCTAAGAACATTTGTGATCCATGGGAAGAGCTGAGAATCTCAACGTGAACAGGAGTTTGGAAGAGGTTGATTCCAACTCTCATGGTGACTTTGAGGGGTTCAAGACGTCAGTGGAGGAAGCCAGATGTGGTGGAAACAGCAAGAGAACTGGAATTAGAAGTGGGTCCTGAAGATGGGACTGCACTGCGGCCTCTCATGGTAAAACCTAAACACCTGCGGAGCCACTTTTATGGGTGAGTAAAAGAAAGTGGTCTCTTGAGAAGGAATCTACTCCTGGTGAAATGCTGTGAGGACTGTTGAAATGACAACAAAGGATGTAGAGTATTACAGGAACTTGGCTAATAAACCAGTGGCGGGGCTTGAGAGGACTGACTCCAATTTTGAAAGTTCTACTGTAGGCAAAATGCTACTGAACAGCATCGCATCACGAAAAACGTCTGTGAAAGGAAGTGTCAATTGATGTGACAAACTTCATTTATCGTCTTCTTTTAAGAAATGGCGACAACCACCCCAACCTTAAGCAGCCACGACCATGATCAGCAGCAGCCATCAACACTGAGGCAGAACCCACTGAAAGTTCAGATGATGGTTAGCATTTTTAGCAAAAAAGTTAAGTTTTAATTAAGCTCTGTACATTGTGTTTTTAGACAGTGTGATCACACACTTAACTGATTGCATATAGTGTAAACATACTTTTTTACATGCAGTGGGGAACCAAAAACTTCACAGGACTCACTTTAACTGCAATATTCATGTTCCTGCAGTGGTCTGGAACCAACTCCACAGTGTACCTGAGGCCTGCCTGTGTGCTTCTTGTTTTCTGCTTTACTGACCTCTGTGCTTATCTTTATGTCTATGCTTCTGATAAACTTAGGTTTTTGTTTGTACTTCTTTTTCAAGTCTCCAATGTAGAAGCTGAGGTCACTGATTTGAGAACTTTCCTTCTTTTCTGAAATAGACATTTAGTACTATAAATTTTCCTTTAATGTCTATAGCAGCATACCACAAATTCTGAAATTCTTTGTTTTCATTTTCAATCAATCCAAAATATTTTCAGATTTTCCCATGACTGCTTCTCTGACCCCTAGGTCATGTAGAAATGTGTTGTTTTCCACATATTTGGGCCTCTGCATATTATCTTTCTGTAACAGATTCCAATTTAATTACACTGAGATCAGAGAATATGCATTGTATTAATCCTTTCATATTTAGAGACTTGTTTTATGGCCTAGCACACATACTGTCTATCTTGCACAAACTTCTGTGAGCATGTGAGAGGAATGTGTTTTCTGCTGTTCTACGTAGAGTGTCTATAAATGTCAATCATGTGTATAAAATGCCACAGAGGTGGAGAGGGTTGTTCAAGTCTAAGTCTTCCAGATCCAGGTTATATGTGTATGTGTTCTAAGCATTTTTGGGAGAGGCGGTTGAAATTTCTGACTATAATTAAGGATCTACTTTTCCTTGCAGTTTAATCAGCTTTTGTTTCATGTATATTTGAAGCTCTGTTCCCAGGTACTAGGATTATGGTCCCCTTGAAGAACTGATGCCTTATCATTGTGAAAAGACAACCCTATTCCTAGTATTAGTCTTTGCTTAGAAAACCACTATTTGTATTAAATTAACCAATCTAGCTTTCATCCAATCAGTGTTGGCATGGTGAACCACTTCCATTATTTAACTTTTAACTTCTTGTGCTTTATATTTAAATGGGTTTCTTGCAGGCAGCATATACTCAGTCTCGCATTTTTATCCAATCTGAAAAACCTGTCTTTTACATTTAATGTCACTGTTGATATAACTGGTTTTAAATCTACCTTCGCACTGTTTCTTTTCTATTTTCCCTATGTGCTCTTGGTCTTTTTCCCTATTTCTGCCTTCTTTGGGTTGTATGATTCCATTTTGTCTCCCTTTTTGGTTTATTAGCTCAAATTGTTGTGCTTTTCATTGTTGCTTTATTGTTTATAGTGTCCATCTTTAGTGATATTTTACCACTTCACACATAGGAAACTGACAACAGTATTGTATTAGTTTCCTGTGGCAGCCATAACAAATTACTAGAAACTGGGTAGCTTAAAACCACAGAAATCTATTCTCTCACAGTTCTGGAAGCCAGAGTTCAACATCATTAACAGTTAGCTGAACTCAAGGTGCTGGAAGCACTGTTCCTTCCAGAGAGCCTAATGGGGAAGGGATCCTTGATCTTTCCAGGTCTGGTAGCTGCCAGCGTTCCCTAGCTTAAGACCACCACTCTAATCTTCAAGGCCAGCATCTTCAAATCCGTCTTTTTTCCATCTTCACATTACCTTCTCTGTGTATGTAAAATTTCACTCTGCCTTCTTTTTGTAAGGATACATGTAACTGCATTTAGGGTCCACATGGATAACGCAGGATAATCTCACCACCTCAAGATCCTTAATTTAATCACACCTCTGAAGACCCTTTCCCTTAGAAGATAACATTTACACAGGATTCCAGAGATTAGAACCTGGTATCTTTGGGGGCAGAAACATCAGTCTGCCTATTTCAAGTGTATTTCCATTTCTGTACTTTCAGCCTTTATGCTGTTGTCATTTATTTTACTTCTACATGTCATAAACCCCAAAATACATTGTTTAATTTTTGCTGTACACAGTTAACTTTTAAAGAAACCAAAAATGAGGAGAAACAGTCTTATAATTTTCCACTACATATATCATTTTCTTAAGTTTTTCGATCCTTCGTGTAGATCCAGATTTCAATCTGGTATTATTTTCCTTCTACCTGAAACACTTTCAGTATTTCTTAGAGAGGTTGCCTGCTGCACATAAATTATTTCAGCATTCATGTGTCTGAAGAAGTCTTTATTTCCCCTTCTTTTTTTTTTAATTCAGGCATTATTGATAAACACTCTTATGAAGGTTTCACATGAAAAAACAATGTGGTTACTGCATTTACCCATACTATCAAGTCCCCACCCATACCCCAATGCAGTCACTGTCCATCAGTGTAGTAAGATGCCACAGATTCACTATTTGCCTTCTCTGTGCTACACTGTTTTCCCCATGATCCCCCACACCATGTGTGCCAATCATAATACCCCTCAATCCCCTCCTTTCTCCCTTCCCACCCTCCTTCCCACACCCCTCCCCTTTGGTAACCACTAGTCCCTTCTTGGAGTCTCTGAGTCTGCTGCTATTTTGTTCCTTCAGTTTTGCTTCATTGTTAGACTCCACAAATAAGGGAAATCATGTGGCATTTGTCTTTCTCTGCCTGGCTTATTTCACTGAGCATAATGTCCTCCAGCTCCATCCATGTTGCTGCAAATGGTAGGATTTGTTTCTTTCTTATGGCTGAATAGTATTCCATTGTGTATATGTACCACCTCTTCTTTATCCACTCATCTACTGATGGACACTTAGGTTGCTTCCATATCTTGGCTATTGTAAAAAGTGCTGCGATAAACATAAGGGTGCATATGTCTTTTTGAATCTGAGAAGTTATATTCTTTATATTTCCCCTTCTTTTTGAGAGAGATATTGCCACTGGGTATAGAATTCTATATATTGTCTCCAGTGAGAAATCCACTGTCATGCCTAAGCTTTGTTCAATGTAGGTCTTTTTTATGTATTGTCTCTAATTCCATATTCAATTTTTCTCTTGCTTCTTGAACACATGAAACGGTAATAGTTTAATGTTTCTGTGTACAAATTATCTGTCCACTTTCTGGGTCAGCTTCGAATGACTGCTTTTTCTCACTATGAATAACATTTTCCTGATTCTTTGCATTTCTGGCAATTTTTTACTGAATGCCAGACCTTATTGGGTGCTATATACTTTTGGATTCCTGTAATTATCTTGAACTCTGCTCTGGGATGCAAGTATGCTGATAACTGCCTACTTTGCATACTGCAATGCATACTTTCAAAGAGTATTATCACCTTGGGTTTGCTTTTAAGCTTTATTAGGCAGAATAAAAGTAACATCTTACTCTCGGGCTAAGACAGCCCTATTATTAAGGCAAACCCCTCTATACTCCACTCAGTACCCATGGAAATGAGATTTCTACTCTGCCTGCTGTGAAGGGGAGCTCTTCCAGCACCTGTGTGTCAGCACATCTTCCTTCTAATCTTTTTACATGATTCTGCTCCAGGGCATTTGCTTACAAGCATGTGCATGTCAATATTCAGTTAAGACTTGAGGGCCCCTCTGCACATCCCCACAGATCCCCCTGCGCTGCTCTCTCTTCTGGGGCATTCTCCCAGTGGGCTGTATGTAGCCACCTCGGCCTCTCCAGGCGGCCAGCTCTGTCTCCTCAACACAGCAAACCACCAGGCTCTGCCTGAGTCTCCCCTCCTTGTGTCCCATCTGGAAGCTCCTTCCAGGTAGTAATGTGGGCAAATTATAAGGCTCCCACATTAGTCCATTTCTCCAGGACCACTATGAAGACAAATCCTGTACTTCTTGCTTATTAGAAGCAAGCATCTTTCTTGATTTTTTTAAAATTTTCGTATCATTAATCTACAATTACATGAGCAACATTATGATTCCTAGACTCCCCCCATCATAAAGTTATTTCTTGATTTTTTTTAAACTTTTATTTTTTAACATACTGTTAATAAATTTTCTGTTCACAAATACAGTATCTTCTTCTGTAGCATCTTCCATAAAGTTAACTAATATTTCCTTCTATAAAATGTATCTTACTTTTTCAATTGCCCTAAAGGTAAGTCATTATTACTTTTAATTTCCGTTAAGATGAACAACACTGTACCACATCACTACACACTTTCCTAGGGACAAACTCCTGGACTGTACTGCTAAGTCCAAAAGACAACCATCTAAAGCTTTGTGTTTTGCCAAATTGCCTTTTAAGAAGGTTGCATTGCCTGACAAAAACCCTCAGTATTTTTAATGTTTGCCAGTTTGACAGGTGGAAACAGTCCTCATTTTTGTTTCAGTCCTTTTCCACTGATTACTAGTAGATTTGAACCTATCTCCATGGAAAGCACACAAAAAAAAGTGGTAGTGGTTATGTTTACTGGCCCAGGCATAACTCTTCCTTCCTAAACTACTATTCATGTTCTTTGCCTATTTTCCTCTCAGGATGATAGTCTTTTTCTTAATCATTTATAACTGCTCTTTACACAGGCTACTAAACCTTTGACATATACGCTGTAAATACTTTCCCCAAGCTGAATTTACTTTAGAGTTTAAGGCAGATTTGACATACTGAACTATGTTCCAATCAAAACAATTTTTCCCTTTATATCATTAGCCTTCCTAAGCCTAAGAGTAAATGTTCTTTTTCTGGTAACAATTTCATTATTTTTACATCTAGGTAATTAACCTGACATTTGCCTTTCTTTGCAATATGAGGTACAGACATATTTTTCCCCCAAACAGTCAGGTGGCTCAATAATCCATCATCTCCTTACCAATACAAAATGTTCTTTATTATGAATGCACACACACACTCCACTAACTTTCTCTCCTGTGTCTTCTTTAATGTCTGACAGCTGCTCTAATATCATGCACACCAACTCTCGTCATTACTGATTTCAGATTTTCTTTGCAACATACACGTATTTATTCTTGCAGATGAACAAGTTAAAAAATACCACTACTAGAATTTTGATCAGGATCACTTTAAATTTCTGGACCAATTTAGAGAAAGCTGAACTTTATTATAAAAAAAAATCTTCCCATCTAGGAAGGGAAGTAGTCACCTATCCCTTTCAGGAAAGTCAACAGCATTCTTCATGTAGTTTCTGCAATATTGGTTCTCAATTTCCTGAAATTTTGTGTGTTGGTGCTACTATGTATTAAATCTTGAACCATGGTAGTTTCCAACTGATTTATACCAACATTGGGGGTATCTATGGATTTCTGTATATTTATTTGTACCCAACCACCTTATCAAGGTGCACTTGCTTGGATGAAGGACCCTAGGTATTCCCAAGAAGAAACTTGTTAAAAACAAACCCACACTTACCTACCACTTCAGCATTTTATTAAAAATAATAATAATAAAGAGAGAAATGTGGTATCCACATATAAATCAAGTATAAAAATCAAATGTATATTCATATTTGAACTGTTTATAGTTCATAATGCATGAACAAAACCGAAAGCTTCTGTGATGACTGCCCTTGTAATGTTCACCGTGTAACTTATTCACTATGTAAGAATTTGTACTCCAGGTAAGAACTTGTTTGTTATGCCTCAGAAGATTGGAGACTGACGAAAATTAGGCTTGGGGTGGATTAATGATTGTGCATTGAGCATTGACTCCCCTATACAGAATTTTATTGTTGTTAACAACCATTTGATCAATAAATATGAGATGTCCTCACAAAAATATATATATATATATATATATGTGTATATATATATATATACACATATATATATAAACACACTTCCAATTGTAAAATAAATAAGTAACCGGGATGTATTGTATAGCATAAGGAATATAGTCAAAATATTGTAACAACTTGGTATGGTGATAGCTGGTACCTAGAATTATCATGTATATAAATGTTGAATCACTGTGTTGTACACCTGAAACTAATGTAATACTGTGTGTCAACTACCCTTCAATAAAAAATAATTATCCAGGGGAAAAAAAAAAAAAAAGTCTATCACTGTCCAACTCAGGTGAGCAGAGAGGTCTCCTTTAGCTGTTCGGTATTAGCCCTCTTGAATTCAGAGAGAACGTTGAAGAAAGATGTCTTTGCAGATCAAATGATATCCTGACAATTAATAATAAAAGCTTGCATTTAAATAGGAAAAAAAAAAAAAAAAAAACACCCACACTTCACCCAAACAGAAAATACAACTGTGTTTGGGAAAGACAGCAGTAAGGTGGTTTTTATTACTATACGTTTGACAAATTTACCAGATGATTTCAATGCTATTCCATATTTAGGAACTAGTAGGTCAGGCGATGAAACAGAGAACTGAAGTAGACTAATATTCCCAAGATACATGAAGTTTTAGATGACTCACACATCAAAAACACCAGAAGGGGCAGAGCCAAGATGGTGGCGTGAGTAGAGCAGCGGAAATTTCCTCCCAAAACCACATATATCTACGAAAGTATAACAAAGACAACTCTTCCTAGAATAAAGACCAGAGGACACAGGACACCATCCAGACCACATCCACACCTGCGAGAACCCAGCGCCTCGCGAAGGGGGTGAGATACAAGCCCCGGCCCCGCGGGACCCGAGCGCCCCTCCCCCCAGCTCCCGGCGGGAGAAGAGTAGGCAGAGCGGGAGGGAGACGGAGCCCAGGACTGCCGAGCACCCAGCCCCCGCCATCCGGGCCAGAGCACAGACACAGTACGTGCCCAGGGGGCCCTGGATACTAGGGAAACAGGGCAGCAACAACAGTGAGCGGGCACCGGAGACCTGGCGCTGGAGGACAGCAGAAAAGAGAGCAACCTTTTTTTTTTGGCTGTTTTGTTTTGGCGAGCGCTTTTTGGAAGTCTTAAAGGGATAGGGACCCCAATACTGGGGAAACAGGGCAGCAAGACCAGTGAGTAGATGCCTGAGGCTGGCGCCGGAGAATAAAGAAAAACGAGCGGCTGTGTGTGTGTGTGTGTGTGTGTGTGTGTGTGTGTGTGGTCGTTGTTTTGTTTTGGCGGGTGCTTTTTGGAAGTCTTAAAGGGGCAGGACGAGACACTTAATCCAGAGGTAGGGAATCCGGGATCTCTGGGCACCCTAACCCCTGGGCTGCAGGGAGCAGGGAGGCCCCTTACGGAGATAAATAGCCTCCCAGCAGCTCCCCCTCCAACGCGACTCCACCACTTTGGAGCAGCTGCCCGAGCCAGGCCACGCCCACAGCAACAGCGGAGTTGACTCCATAGCAGCCGGGCAGGAAGCAGAAGCCCTGTCTGCGCGCAGCTGCGCAGCACAAGCCACTAGAGGCCGCTGTTCTCCCAGGAGAGGAGGGCCACAAACCAACAAGAAGGGACGTTCTTCCAGCCGTCACTCGTCCCAGCTCTGCAGACTATTCCTATCACCATGAAAAGGCAAAGCTACAGGCAGACAAAGATCACAGAGACAACACCAGAGAAGGAGACAGACCGAACCAGTCTTCCTGACAAAGAATTCAAAATAAGAATCATAAACATGCTGACAGAGATGCAGAGAAATACGCAAGAGAAATGGGATGAAGTCCTGAGGGAGATCACGGATGCCAGAAAGCAGATCGCAGAAATGAAACAAACTCTGGAAGGGTTTATAAGCAGAATGGATAGAATGCAAGAGGCCATTGATGGAATTGAAACCAGAGAACAGGAACGCATAGAAGCTGACATAGAGAGAGACAAGAGGATCTCCAGGAATGAAACAATATTAAGAGAACTGTGTGACCAATCCAAAAGGAACAATATCCATATTATAGGGGTCCCAGAAGAAGAAGAGAGAGGAAAAGGGATGGAAAGTATCCTGGAAGAAATAATTGGTGAAAAGTTCCCCAAACTGGGGGAGGAAATAATCGAACAGACCACGGAAATACACAGAACCCTCAACAGAAAGGATCCAAGCAGGACAACACAAAGACACATAATAATTAAAATGGCAAAGATCAAGGACAAGGAAAGAGTTTTAAAGGCAACTAGAGAGAAAAAGGTCACCTATAAAGGAAAACCCACCAGGCTAATATCAGATTTCTCGACAGAAACCCTACAGGCCAGAAGAGAATGGCATGATATATTTAATACAATGAAACAGAAGGGCCTTGAACCAAGGATACTGTATCCAGCACGACTATCATTCAAATATGATGGTGGGATTAAACAATTCCCAGACAAACAAAAGTTGAGGGAATTTGCTTCCCATAAACCACCTCTACAGGACATCTTACAGGGACTGCTCTAGACGGGAGCACTCCTAGAAAGAGCACAGCACAAAACACCCAACATATGAAGAATCGAGGAGGAGGAATAAGAAGGGAGAGAAGAAAACAATCTCCAGACAGTGTATATAACAGCTCAATAAGCGAGCTAAGTTAGTCAGTAAGATACTAAAGAGGCTAACCTTGAACCTTTGGTAACCACGAATTTAAAGCCTGCAATGGCAATAAGTACATATCTTTCAATAGTCACCCTAAATGTTAATGGGCTGAATGCACCAATCAAAAGACACAGAGTAATAGAATGGATAAAAAAGCAAGACCCATCTATATGCTGCTTACAAGAAACTCACCTCAAACCCAAAGACATGCACAGACTAAAAGTCAAGGGATGGAAAAACATATTTCAAGCAAACAACAGCAAGAAGAAAGCAGGGGTTGCAGTACTAATACCAGACAAAATAGACTTCAAAACAAAGAAAGTAACAAGAGATAAAGAAGGACACTACATAATGATAAAGGGCTCAGTCCAACAAGAGGATACAACCATTCTAAATATATATGCACCCAACACAGGAGCACCAGCATATGTGAAACAAATACTAACAGAACTAAAGGGGGAAATAGACTACAATGCATTCATTCTAGGAGAATTCAACACACCACTCACCCCAAAGGATAGATCCACCGGGCAGAAAATAAGTAAGGAAACGGAAGCACTGAACAACACAGTAGAGCAGATGGACCTAATAGTCATCTATAGAACTCTACATCCAAAAGCAACAGAATATACATTCTTCTCAAGTGCACATGGAACATACTCCAGAATAGACCACATACTAAGCCACAAAAAGAGCCTCAGTGAATTCCAAAAGATTGAAATCCTACCAACCAACTTTTCAGACCACAAAGGCATAAAACTAGAAATAAACTCTACAAAGTAAGCAAAAAGGCTCACAAACACATGGAGGCTTAACAACACGCTCCTAAATAATCAATGGATCAATGACCAAATCAAAATGGAGATCCAGCAATATATGGAAACAAATGACAACAACAACACTAAGCCCCAACTTCTGTGGGACACAGCAAAAGCAGTCTTAAGAGGAAAGTATATAGCAATTCAAGCATATTTTAAAAAGGAAGAGCAATCCCAAATGAATGGTCTAATGTCACAATTATCGAAACTGGAAAAAGAAGAACAGATGAGGCCTAAGGTCAGCAGAAGGAGGGACATAATAAAGATCAGAGAAGAAATAAATAAAATTGAGAATAAAACAATAGCAAAAATCAATGAAACCAAGAGCTGGTTCTTGGAGAAAATAAACAGAATAGATAAGCCTCTAGCCAGACTTATTAAGAGGAAAAGACAGTCAACACAAATCAACAGTATCAGAAACGAGAAAGGAAAAATCACGACGGACCCCCACAGAAATACAAAGAATTATTAGAGAATACTATGAAAACCTATATGCTAACAAGCTGGGAAACCTAGGAGAAATGGACAACTTCCTAGAAAAATACAACCTTCCAAGATTGACCCAGGAAGAAACAGAAAATCTAAACAGACCAATTACCAGCAACGAAATTGAAGAGGTAATCAAAAAACTACCAAAGAACAAAACCCCCGTGCCAGATGGATTTACCTCGGAATTTTATCAGACATACAGAGAAGACATCATACCCATTCTCCTTAAAGTTTTCCAAAAAATAGAGGAGGAGGGGATACACCCAAACTCATTCTATGAAGCTAACATCACCCTAATACCAAAACCAGGCAAAGACACCACCAAAAAAGAAAACTACAGACCAATATCCCTGATGATCGTAGATGCAAAAATACTCAACAAAATATTAGCAAACCGAATTCAAAAATACATCAAAAGGATCACATACCATGACCAAGTGGGATTCATCCCAGGGATGCAAGGATGGTACAACATTCGAAAGTCCATCAACATCATCCACCACATCAACAAAAAGAAAGACAAAAACCACATGATCATCTCCATACATGCTAAAAAAGCATTTGACAAAGTTCAACATCAACTGGAACAAAAACTCTAAGCAAAATGGGAATAGAGGGCAAGTACCTCAACATAATAAAGGCCATCTATGATAAACCCACAGCCAACATTATATTGAACAGCGAGAAGCTGAAAGCATTTCCTCTGAGATCGGGAACTAGACAGGGATGCCCACTCTCCCCACTGTTATTCAACATAGTACTGGAGGTCCTAGCCACGGCAATCAGACAAAACAAAGAAATACAAGGAATCCAGATTGGTAAAGAAGAAGTTAAACTGTCACTATTTGCAGATGACATGATACTGTACATAAAAAACCCTAAAGACTCCACCCCAGACTACTAGAACTGATATCGGAATACAGCAAAGTTGCAGGATACAAAATCAACACACAGAAATCTGTGGCTTTCCTATACACTAACAATGAACCAACAGAAAGAGAAATCAGGAAAACAACTCCATTCACAATTGCATCAAAAAAAATAAAATACCTAGGAATAAACCTAACCAAAGAAGTGAAAGACTTATACTCTGAAAACTACAAGTCACTCTTAGGAGAAATTAAAGGGGACACTAACAGATGGAAACTCATCCCATGCTCGTGGCTAGGAAGAATTAATTTCGTCAAAATGGCCATCCTGCCCAAAACAATATACAGATTTGATGCAATCCCTATGGAACTACCAGCAACATTCTTCAATAAACTGGAACAAATAATTCAAAAATTCATATGGAAACACCAAAGACCCCAAATAGCCAAAGTAATCCTGAGAAGGAAGAATAAAGTGGGGGGGATCTCACTCCCCAACTTCAAGCTCTACTACAAAGCCATAGTAATCAAGACAATTTGGTACTGGCACAGGAACAGAGCCACAGACGAATGGAACAGGCTAGAAAATCCAGACATTAACCCAGACATATAGGGTCAATTAATATTTGATAAAGGAGCCATGGACATACAATGGCAAAATGACAGTCTCTTCAACAGATGGTGCTGGCAAAACTGGACAGCTACATGTAGGAGAATGAAACTGGACCATTGTCAACACCATATTCAAAAGTAAACTCAAAATGGATCAAAGACCTGAATGTAAGTCATGAAACCATTAAACTCTTGGAAAAAAACATAGGCAAAAACCTCTTAGATATAAATATGAGTGACCTCTTCTTGAACATATCTCCCCGGGCAAGGAAAACAACAGCAAAAATGAACAAGTGGGACTATATTAAGCTGAAAAGCTTCTGTACAGCAAAAGACACCATCAATAGAACAAAAAGAAACCCTACAGTATGGGAGAATATATTTGAAAATGACACATCCGATAAAGGCTTGACGTCCAGAATATATAAAGAGCTCACACGCCTCAACAAACAAAAAACAAATAACCCAATTAAAAAATGGGCAGAGGAACTGAACAGACAGTTCCCCAAAAAAGAAATACAGACGGCCAACAGACACATGAAAAGATGCTCCACATCGCTAATTATCAGAGAAATGCAAATTAAAACTACAATGAGGTATCACCTCACACCAGTAAGGATGGCTGCCATCCAAAAGAAAAACAACAACAAATGCTGGCGAGGCTGTGGAGAAAGGGGAACCCTCCTACACTGCTGGTGGGAATGTAAGTTAGTTCAACCATTGTGGAAAGCAGTATGGAGGTACATCAAAATGCTCAAAACAGACTTACCATTTGACCCAGGAATTGCACTCCTAGGAATTTACCCTAAGAATGCAGCAATCAAGTATGAGAAAGATCAGTGCACCCCTATGTTTATCGCAGCACTATTTACAATAGCCAAGAATTGGAAGCAACCTAAATGTCCATCGATAGATGAATGGATAAAGAAGATGTGGTACATATACACAATGGAATACTACTCAGCCATAAGAAAAGGGCAAATCCAACCATTTGCAGCAACATGGATGGAGCTGGAGGGTATTATGCTCAGTGAAACAAGCCAAGCGGAGAAAGAGAAATACCAAATGATTTCACTCATCTGTGGAATATAAGAACAAAGGAAAAACTGAAGGAACAAAAAAGCAGCAGAATCACAGAACTCAAGAATGGACTAACAGGTACCAAAGGGAAAGGGACTGGGGAAGATGGGTGGGTAGGGAGGGATAAGGCAGGGAGAGAAGTAGGGGGGTATTAAGATTAGCATGCATGGGGGGGTAGGAGAAAAGGGAGGGCTGTACAGCACAGAGAAGACAAGTAGTGATTCTACAACATTTTGCTATGCAGATGGACAGTGACTGTAAAGGGGTTTATAGTGGGGACCTGGTATAGGGGAGATCCTAGTAAACATAATATTCGTCATGTAAGTGTAGATTAGTGATACCAAAAAAAAAAAAAGGCAGTTCCTGTGTGGTAACCTCCAATGAGTTCTACACAAGGGTATACAGGGCATATAGAAGTGTAGGCAAAGGGTCTATTTGTGTTTATACAGAGGATCAAAGCCTAATTGGGCTACCCCAGAAAATGAACTAAGATAGGATATGAAAAAGAACTCCCAACATCAGCACTCTCGGGAAGACTCATGCCAGAAGATGATCAGCAAAAAACCCCAACAAAGATCCACGCACTGCTACAGCTGTAGATGCACTCATCCCACCAGTTCCTGGACTTTCCATGGGAATGATGAAGGAGATATCTAAGCTGGCCTGTGCATACAGTAAAACAACAAATTTGACTGGATCTAACTGTTGGAACTCAATCAAGAATTAGGAGAAGTGCAAATTGTAGCGCTCCAAAATCTTACAACTACAGACTATTTACTGTTAAAAGAACATATGGGATGTGAACATTCCCCAGGAATGGGTTGTTTTAGTTTGTCTGATCTCTCTCAGACTGTTCAAGTTCAGTTGGACAATATCCACCATATCATAGATAAGTTTTCACAAATGCCTAAGGTGCCTAACTGGTTTTCTTGGTTTCACTGGAGATGGCTGGTAATTACAGATATGCTTTGGTTATGTAACTGTACTCCTATTATGTTAATGTGTGTGCACAATTTAAGTAGTAGCTTAAAACCTATACATGCTGAAGTTACTCTACAAGAAGATATGTCAAAGAAATAATCAATCTTCCCATGTTTTCTTCCGCCTGCTACTTCTATAGCTTTTCTTCTTCCTTCCTAATTGCAACCCTTAAATAGAATTTGTGCCTCATATCAAATTTACTGAGTATCATAATTCTTCCAAGTGGTAAAGATACCTCAAGACAAATGCTGGGCATAGAAGCTACAGGGCATAAATATGCAAAGAAATAAAAAGCTAACCATTTCAAACAATAAGGCTTCTCTCTCACTTACCAACTTTACATCTCCCTGTATGGCCCCGGAAGATGACTGGTTAGCCAGAGATGGGTAAGATTCCTCAAGGGAGGAACAACCTAAGACAGGCACAGTTGCAGGGGGGCTATCAGGTGAGAAATTGGGGATCAACAGAGGTGAGGCTTAGAACCTCATCCCCCCTGTTCTGAGAGAAATCTTCTGCATACGTCGATGTTTTATTGCCCTTGTCTAGCTTGGATTAACACATAGTCTACAGGCACACACCTGATCATCTACATTTGCTCTCTTACAACACTAAACTATGTTTTCTACCTTTATCTTGTATCTACCTACCACTTCAGCATTTTATTAAAAATAATAATAATAAAGAGAGAAATGTGGTATCCACATATAAATCAAGTATAAAAATCAAATGAGTATTCATATTTGAACTGACTGTTTATAGTTCATAATGCATGAGCAAAACCGAAAGTTTCTGTGATGACTGCCCTTGTACTGTTCACCATGTAACTTATTCACTATGTAAGAATTTGTTCTCCATGTAAGAACTTGTTTATTATGCCTCAGAAGATTGGAGACTGACGAAAATTAGGCTTTGGGTGGATTAATGATTGTGCATTGAGCATTGACTCCCCTATACAGAATTTTATCGTTGTTAACAACCATTTGATCAATAAATATGAGAGATGCCCTCACAAAAAAGAAATATATATATATATATACACACTTCCAATTGTAAAATAAATAAGTAACCAGGATGTAATGTATAGCATAAGGAATATAGTCAAAATATTGTAACAACTTGGTATGGTGATAGTTGGTACCTAGAATTATCATGTATATAAATGTTGAATCACTATGTTGTACACCTCAAACTAATGTAATGTAATACTGTGTGTCAACTACCCTTCAGTAAAAAATAATTATCTACAAAAAAAATAAAAATAAAAAAAATAAAAATAAATAAATAAATAAAAACACCAGAAGCTGCCACTGAAATAACCCCACTGGAGACAAGGTCAGTATATGACAGAAGCTCCAGAAATGTACCAAAGACTTAGTTATATTCAAGGAGAGATCACAGGAAGTGCCAGCCATCAAGATTTCATAATGCATTTTATGTACATAAAATATCTTCTTCAGTTCTACACTCTGAAATTCCTGCAAAGTGAGGAGCATATCTTAAAACAAACTTGCCCTCTGTCCAGATGAGACCAAAGATGAGCTCCCTGGATCTGTAAGATACCCTCTCAGCAATGCCCTTTTGCAGAACAAGGAGTATAATGACTATCAGCATCACTCAGTGAAACAGAAGAGATATACTACTCAGAGAACCATTAACAGCTAGTATTTTGATTTAAGATGCCAAATTTAACCACAAAACTATCTTAAAATATCTCAACATGCTTTACTAACAGTAAATCTAAGCCAACATTACATCAATTCCACTGAGAATTATCATGAAACAAAGGAAGCATAAAGCATGAAGTTCTCTCAGTAACACTGATTTCTTCACATGTTGACAGATGGCAACTAACTTTATTAGGTGGTGAGCATTTAGTATGTAACTGTCCAATCACTATGTTGCACATCTAAAATCAATATAATACTGTATGTGAACTATATTTCAATTAAAAATTTTTTAAAGGCACAAAGCACTCAAATTGAAAAACATCTTATTTGCTGGGTCCATAAGCTTTCAAAGTGAAACTGTTTATTCCACAGGAAAGAAAGAGAGAGAAGGACTGCACACATGCCCACCTGGGGAACAGAACTCAGAAATCATCAGTGCACCTGTCTGTCTCAGCCATTAGAAACAGGCCTAAAATACTTACCATCCACAGCTACTAGGAACGGTGTCAGAAAGACAACCAAAAGCAAAGAGAATGAGAATTAGCAAAGAAGCTACAGAAGAAAGTGCCACTAGTTCACCCCAGAAGAAAGATCAGCAAGAGAAGGAGACCTCCAATCAACTGCACGTGGCCCCATGAGTCCAGCGTGCAAACGAGCAGCAGCAGCAGCCACCACGAGAAGCACGAGCGAAACTCCTCCAGGGCAAACAAACAGCAGCAAAGGGCCCAAGACAGGCACGTGAAAGCTACGACAATTAGTCTCATGTTGGTCCACTTACTATGACAATGTAAAAATATAAAACAGAAGATGATTTTTAAATGATTACAGTTACCGAGAGTGCTAATTAAATACAAACATGCTGTTCAATTATCATAATGGTTTTGACTATGGCATGTTAAGACTACAAAAGGAAACATTACTCATTATTGTGTCCAGATATCCTTGATATACAGCCAGAAATATGGGAAAAGAGTCTTTTAAACATTGTAAGACATCTGGGGATACCATTAAAAATGAAAATATATGAAGTTTCTATTTTCACTAGAAAGTTCGAAGTGTACTTACCTGAGAGACTGTGCCACTATGTTTTCACATATTGTCAGACAATGATTCACGCGGTCTTTTTTGGTGGCTGACAGTTCTTTCTTTCTGAAAGAAAGAAAAGGGAGAGGAAGTGAACATGCACTGAATTATCCCTTCCATTTATTTCTAACGTCATTCATTCACTCAATAAACACATCTTGACTAGCTCAGCCAATGGCTTTCTAAATTATTCTGCTCCATAGAAAAGTCAAGTGATGTTACTAACGCACCTTATTTTTCTGACTTTAGAGAGGAGAAAGCGCAATGGCAGCAGGGACTTGCCCAAGGTCACAAGGATGGAAGGAGTATGCAATTCAATGAAATACAGGAAGATAATACCTACGCTGCATACCTTCCTTTCTCAGAATCATCTTGCTAACTGACTGCAGTCAGCATGCCACAGAGACTTCATGCTCTCTCTACAGCAGAAAATAAAGTATAAACAAGGCTTATCACTTCTACACCCCAAACAGCTAGAAACAAGCCTCCTGCTCCAGAGACTTTCTCAAAAGCCTCCTATTAAAACTTCACAGTCAAAGAAATGGAGATTAAACAGCCTGGTCAAGATAAGAACAAAGCTGCTTCCTTTCCCACTCAAATCTAGGGCTTTAGATGTCTTCACGGTAGGCACCATCCAAATAAGGTAAGAAAGGGATGGTCCACGAGGAAGTCAAAAAAATAAAGCACGCTTAAGAGCCACCTCCAGAGAAGAACTGGGGTGGTTACTACATGGTACTAATAAACCAAGAAGCACTAGGTTTTTGAGAGAGTTCAATTACCAAAGAAATAAAGAAACCTCACCTACAAACACCTGTGACTATTTAATCCCTATGCAACCCTCAGGCTCCAAAAAGTGCAGCTGAAAGAGGAAGAGACCATTGCGGTTGTGCAAACCCAGTGAAGGCTCCAAAAGGCACTTCAGACATGGCCAGGGAAAAAATGGGCAGGAGGAACCTGCAAAGGGGTGACCTGTTAAGGGAAAGGACACGGGTTCCAAGCTGAACTGCATGCAGCCTGAATGAGAAGCCTGGCCCAGGAGAAGTGGAGAGGGAGCTTCCCACGGACTGCCCAGTTCCAATCCATCAGGAATGGACTGGTGGGTGCATGTTTTCCACTGGCCTCTTTTCCATACGGGACTTTTATTATTTAATTATATTGCAGAATGCTGGTCACCCACCAAAACACCATCCTTCCCTTCCTGGACACATGCCTCCTGGTTACAAGTTCCACTGCCCAGCTTCCCAACAGCTCAGGATAGATACAGAGGAGACAGGAACAGAACTAGAGAAAGTTCTCACAGATGAAGTGGGAATGGAAGTAGAGAGCCTCTGCCTCATGCCTAACACCCATGTTTTGACTATACAGATAAAGCCCATGAGAAGGCTGCAGAATGGAAGGAGCCCAGGCTGGAAGGAGAAACAGAGGGGAAGTAACAACCTCCCAAGCCACCCACTTCAAAAGCACCATGATGGAAACATGCTTCAGATGTCCTTCACTTGGCAAGTGGGTAAGTGTCTTGCCAGTGGGTTTCAGCCCAGGGCAAGTTCGCTATGGATTCGGTGTGATCAAAGAAATTGCCAGCAAAACGTTCTTGGGGTGAAAGGGTTATACCCAGGTTTATTTCCAGGTGGCAGGTCAGTCACTAGAATCCCATTCACTCAAATCAAGTCTGGAGGCAGCAAGCCAGTCTCTGCCTCTGGGACCCTCTGTCTGCACAGCCGTCCTCTGGGCCTCTCTGCAGTTGCCCCGCACAGCCATCCTCTGGGCCTCTGTCCTCGACGCTGCCACCATCCAGCCTCTGCTCTGCTCTCCTGCAGCATTGCAGCCCTGCCACCGTGTCGTGCCCAGAACACTTGGTGGAGCTCTTTTTAGAGAGTCAAACTGCCCACAGGTGTGCAGTGGGCTACTCAACCAGGGCCAGGTGAGAATCCTGGCCACAGGAACTCTCATTTTATCCACACTAAGCAAAGCAGTCCAGCCAGACACAGAATATGCTTGGCAGA
This sequence comes from Manis pentadactyla, assembly GCF_030020395.1. NCBI lineage: Eukaryota > Metazoa > Chordata > Mammalia > Pholidota > Manidae > Manis > Manis pentadactyla. The sequence continues at coordinate 2,684,207 of NC_080023.1, forward strand.
GAAAAGGGGTAAACCACTAACACAGGCAAGGCTGACTCTCAGTGTGCCCAGTTCAAGAGTAATACCCGAGGACCCCATTCATGCGCTGCTCTGGAAGAAGTACAACTGCAGCAATGCAAAGCGATCAGTACTTTCCAAGGGCTGGGACAGAAGCTAACAGCAAAGAGGCCTGCAGAAATTTAGGAGCTGATGGAATTGTTCCAAATCTTGATTGTGGTACTTACATGCCTTTATGAATGTCAAAACTCACAGAACATACACTGAAAAGGGTACTCTTCACTCTATGTAAATTATACCTCAATTTAAAGATGACAAAAGTGCCCTGAGAACTAAACGGCTCTCTTCTTTGAACCACTAAATTAAAGTTTTGTACAGAAGCTTAGGGTTTACCTAGTTTAAGACCACCATCAAAAACATGGACCGTCAACAGTATAAGAAGCTAACTCACCTACCCATTGCTCTTTGATTTCCAAAGAGAACATGTGCCCAAGGCCTCCAATGAATGGAATTTACACACCCAGTCTCCCAGTTATATAGGTAGTGGCCCCACAATGTGTCAACTGTCTTACACCAGTGTCTAAATGATTCAAAAGGTGGTAGTAGTAATGAGAAAAAGGTTGACAAATACTAAACTAATGGACCTCAAAACCTAATGGCGAGATTAAAGATGGCAGCGTGAGAGGACAGACAGAGGCTTCCTCCTAAAACTGGATACAATTAGAAAACAGAGTTGGCGCAACTAATCCTCAGAGAGCAACAGGAAACAGGACGGCGCCACACTGCACACACCTGGAGAAAAGAGCAGACCTCACCGAACGGGGTAACGTACCAGAGCTGTGGCTCCGCGGGACACGAGCCCTTCCCCCACCCCAGCTCACTGGCGGGAGGAAGAGAAACGGAGGGGGACGGAGTGGAAGGCCTGGGACGGCTGAATACCTAGTTCCGGAGATCTGTGCTGGGAGCACAAACCTACATTTCATGCTGCTTTCATGAGACTCGCATGACTAACAGGTTGGAAAGTTAATATAGGCAGAGTTCCTGGGGAGACTGGGATTCCAGTCGTTTATGGAAAGCAGGGATCCATATCCAGCTGCTCTGGGACAAAAACTTATACCTGTGTGACCAGCCCACTGATTAGGGCAGTGGACACAGGCACAGCAGCCCGGAAGCGGGGAACAGCTCTTTCCTACCCCCAGGCACCAGTACCGCTCCCCTGCGACCCCCGACATTGCTTCAGGGGCTGAGCAGCTCCAGAGTAGAGCTTCTGGACACTAGAGGGCGCCATATACAAACATGAAACGCCAAAGGAACCTTGTCCAGAGTAAAATTATTAATACAACTCCCGAGAAAGATTTAAATGATATGGACCTCGTGACTCTTCCTTAAAGGGAATTCAAAATAAAAATCAGCAACATTCTAATGGAAGTACGGAAAGACATCCAAGAACTCAGGAATGAATTCAGGTCAGAGATCCAATCATTGAAGAGCACAATGGAGGGTATTAAAAGCAGGTTGGATACAGTGGAGGAGATGATAAATGAAACAGAAACTAGAGAAGAGGAATACAAAGAAGCTGAGGCACAGAGAGAAAAAAGGATCTCTAAGAATGAAAGAATATTGAGAGAATTGTGTGAACAATCCAAGCGGAACAATATTCGCATTATAGGGATACCAGAAGAAGAGAGAGAGAAAAAGGGATAGAAAGTGTCTTTGAGGAGGTAGTTGTTGAAAACTTCCCCAATCTGGGGAAGGACATAGTCTCTCAGGCCATGGAGATCCACAGATCTCCCAACACAAGGGACCCAAGGAAGACAACACCAAGACACATAGTAATTAAAATGGGAAAGATCAACGATAAGGACAGACTGATAAAGCAGAAAGAGACAGAAATAAGATCACATACAAAGGAAAGCCCATCAGGCTAACATCAGACTTCTCAGCAGAAACCTTACAGGCCAGAAGGGAGTGGCATGACGTATTTAATGCCATGAAGCAGAAGGGCCTGGAACCAAGATTATGTTATCCAGCAAGATTATCACTTAAATTTGAAAGAGGGATTAAACAATTTCCAGATAGATTCCCAGGGGCGGAGCCAACATGGCGGCGTAAGTAGGACAGTGGGAATCTCCTCCCAAAAACATATATATTTTTGAAAATACAACAAATACAACCAATCCTAAAAGAGAGACCAGAAGACACAGGACAACAGCCTGACTACATCCACACGTGCAAGAGCCCAGCGCCTGGTGAAAGGGGTAAGATACAAGCCCCGGCCCGGAGGGACCCGAGCACACCTCCCCCCAGCTCCTGGCGGGAGGAAGAGGAAACCCAGTACTGCAAAACACCCAGCCCCAGCCACCCGCACCAGAGTGCAGACACAGTGCATGCGTGGAGGGATGGAAACTAGGGAAATAGGGCAGCAAGACCTCTGAGTGGGTACCGAAGCTGATGCCCCTGTGACAAAGAAAAGCGAGTGCTTTTTGAAAGTCTTAAAGGGACAGGGATTTAACAGCTAGACGGAAACAACACAGGTCACAGCCCAGTGGCTGGAAATTACAGGGAAAACCGGGCACACTAACCCCCTGGGCAACAGCTCTGAGACCCCTCATGGAGGTAAACAGCCAAACAGCCCCCCTATCCATTACCCCTCCTGGCGATGCGGAAGCAGAGAAACAGCCTAAGGCAAAACACGCCCACACAAAGGAAAATTCCAACACTTCGGCCATGCAAGACACAAATACCCAGCAAACACGCAATTACCCAACACAAGCCACTAGGGGTCGCAGTTGTCCCAGTAAAGAAAGAGCAGTAGCAAGTGAAAAGTTTGGCCTTCCCAGCTGACAGTCAATACCACCTGTCAACATGAACAGGCAGAAAAATATGATCCAGACAAGACTAACCCAGACAGCTTCGGCAACTGCTACATCTTCCCCTGAGAAGGAACCTGGGGAGACAGATTTAGCCAGTCTTCCAGAAAAAGAATTCAAAACAAAAGTCATAACCATGCTGATGGACTTGCAGAGAAATATGCAAGAACTAAGGAAGGAGAATACAGAAATAAAACAAGCTCTGGAAGGACTTCAAAGCAGAATGGACGAGATGCAAGAGACCATTAATGGACTAGAAAACAGAGAACAGGAACGCAGAGAAGCTGATGCAGAGAGAGATAAAAGGATCTCCAGGAATGAAAGAATTTTAAGAGAGCTGAGTGCCCAATCTAAAAAGAACAATATACGCTTTATAGGGATACCAGAAAAGAAGAGAGAGAAAAGGGGATAGAAAGTGTCTTTGAAGAAATAATTGCCGAAAAATTCCCAAAAACTAGGGGAAGAAATGGCCTCTAAGACCACAGAGGTACACAGAACTCCCATGACAAGGGATTCAAGGAGGGCAACACCAAGACACATAATAATTAAAATGGCAAAGACCAAAGACAAGGACAAAGTATTAAAGGCAGCCAGTGAGAAAAAAACGGTTACCTACAAAGGAAAACCCATCAGGCTATCATCAGACTTCTTAACAGAAACCCTACAGGCCAGAAGAGAATGGCATGATATACTTAATGCAATGAAACAGAAGGGCCTCAAACCAAGACTACTGTATCCATCATGAATATCATTTAAATATGAAGGAGGAATTAAACAATTCCCAGACAAGCAAAAGTTGAGGGAATTTCCCTCCCACAAACCACCTCTACAGGGCATCCTACAGGGACTGCTCTAGATGGGAGCACTCCTAAAAAGAGCACAGAACAAAACACACAACATATGAAGAAGGGAGGAGGAGGAATAAAAAGGGAGAGAAATAAAGAATCATCAGACCGCGTTTATAATAGCTCAACAAGCGAGTTAAGTTAGACAGTAAGATAGTAAAGAAGCTAGCCCTGAACCTTTGGTAACCACAAACTTAAAGCCTGCAATGGCAATAAGTTCATACCTTCCAATAATCACCCTAAATGTAAATGGACTGAATGCACCAATCAAAAGACACAGAGTAATAGAATGGATAAAAAAGCAAGATCCATTCATATGCTGCTTACAAGAGACTCACCTCAAACCCAAAGACATGCACAGACTTAAAGTCAAGCGATGGAAAAAGATATTTCATGCAAACAACAAAGAGAAGAAAGCAGGTGTTGCAATTCTGGTATCAGAGAAAACAGACTTCAAAAAAAAAGAAAGTAACAAAAGACAAAGAAGCACATCACATAATGATAAAGGGCTCAGTCCAACAAGAGGATATAACCATTATAAATATACATACACCCAATACAGGAGCACCAACATACCTGAAACAAATATTAAAAGAACTAAAGAAGGAAATAGAATGCAATGCATTCATTCTAGTAGACTTCAACACACCACTCACTCCAAAGAACAGATCCACCAGACAGAAAATAAGTAAAGACACAGAGGAACTGAACAACACACTAGAACACATGGACCTAATAGACATCTACAGAACTCTACATCCAAAAGCAAACAGGATACACATTCTTCTCAAGTGCACATGGAACATTCTCCAGAATAGACCACATACTAGGCCACAAAAAGAGCCTCAGTAAATTCCAAAAGATTGAAATCCTACCAACCAACTTTTCACACCACAAAGGCATAAAACTAGAAATAAACTCTACAAAGAAAGTAAAAAGGCTCACAAACACATGGAGGCTTAACAATACGCTCCTAAATAATCAATGGATCAATGACCAAATCAAAATGGAGATCCAGCAATATATGGAAACAAACGACAACAACACTAAGCCCCAACTTCTGTAGGACACAGCAAAAGCAGTCTTAAGAGGAAAGTATATAGCAATCTAAACATATTTAAAAAAGGAAGAACAATACCAAATGAATGGTCTAATGGCACAATAATCGAAATTGAAAAAAGAAGAACAAATGAGGCCTAAGGTCAGCAGACGGAGGGACATAATAAAGATCAGAGAAGAAATAAATCAAATTGAGAAGAATAAAACCATAGCAAAAATCAATGAAACCAAGAGCTGTTCTTGGAGAAAATAAACAGAATAGACAAGCCTCTAGCCAGACTTATTAAGAGGAAAAGAGAGTCAACACAAATCAACAGAATCAGAAACGAGAAAGGAAAAATCACGACGGACCCCACAGAAATAAAAAGAATTATTAGAGTACTATGAAAACCTATATGCTAACAAGCTGGGAAACCTAGGAGAAATGGACAACTTCCTAGAAAAATACAACCTTCCAAGACTGACCCAGAAAGAAACAGAAAATTTAAACAGACCAATTACCATCAACAAAATTGAAGCGGTAATCAAAAAACTACCAAAGAACAAAACTCCCGGGTCAGATGGATTTACCTGTGAATTTCATCAGACATATAGGGAAGACATAATACACATTCTCCTAAAAGTCTTCCAAAAAATAGAAGAGGAGGGGATACTCCCAAACTCACTCTATAAAGCTAACATCACCCTAATACCAAAACCAGGCAAAGACCCCACCAAAAAAGAAAACTACAGACCAAAAATCCCTGATGAACGTAGATGCAAAAATACTCAACAAAATATTAGCAAACCGAATTCAAAAATACATCAAAAGGATCATACACCATGACCAAGTGGGATTCATCCCAGGGATGCAAGGATGGCACAACATTTGAAAGTCCATCAACATCATCCACCACATCAACAAAAAGAAAGACAAAAACCACATGATCATCTCCATACATGCTAAAAAAGCATTTGACAAAGTTCAATATCCATTCATGATAAAAACTCTCAGCAAAATGGGAATAGAGGGCAAGTGCCTCAACATAATAAAGGCCATCTATGATAAACCCACAGCCAACATTATATTGAACAGCGAGAAGCTGAAAGCATTTCCTCTGAGATCGGGAACTAGACAGGGATGCCCACTCTCCCCACTGTTATTTTACATAGTACTGCAGGTCCTAGCCATGGCAATCAGACAAAACAAAGAAATACAAGGAATCCAGATTGGTAAAGAAGAAGTTAAACTGTCACTTTTTGCAGATGACATGATACTGTACATAAAAAACCCTAAAGACTCCACCCCAAACTACTAGAACTGATATCGGAATACAGCAAAGTTGCAGGATACAAAATCAACACACAGAAATCGGTGGCTTTCCTATACACTAACAATGAACCAACAGAAAGAGAAATCAGGAAAACAACTCCATTCACAATTGCATCAAGAAAAATAAAATACCTAGGAATAAACCTAACCAAGGAAGTGAAAGACTTATACTCTGAAAACTACAGGTCACTCTTAAGAGAAATTAAAGGGGACACTAACAGATGGAAACTCATCCCATGCTCGTGGCTAGGAAGAATTAATATTGTCAAAACGGCCATCCTGCCCAAAGCAATATACAGATTTGATGCAATCCCTATGAAACTACCAGCAACATTCTTCAATGAACTGGAACAAATAATTCAAAAATTCATATGGAAACACCAAAGACCCCGAATAGCCAAAGCAATCCTGAGAAAGAAGAATAAAGTAGGGGGGATCTCACTCCCCAACTTCAAGCTCTATTATAAAGTCCTAGTAATCAAGACAATCTGGTACTGGCACAAGAACAGAGCCACAGACCAATGGAACAGAATAGAGAATCTAGACATTAACCCAGACATATATGGTCAATTAATATTTGATAAAGGAGCCATGGACATACAATGGCAAAATGACAGTCTCTTCAACAGATGGTGCTGGCAAAACTGGACAGCTACATGTAGGAGAATGAAACTGGACCATTGTCAACACCATATTCAAAAGTAAACTCAAAATGGATCAAAGACCTGAATGTAAGTCATGAAACCATTAAACTCTTGGAAAAAAACATAGGCAAAAACCTCTTAGATATAAATATGAGTGACCTCTTCTTGAACATATCTCCCGGGGCAAGGAAAACAACAGCAAAAATGAACAAGTGGGACTATATAAAGCTGAAAAGCTTCTGTACAGCAAAAGACACCATCAATAGAACAAAAAGAAACCCTACAGTATGGGAGAATATATTTGAAAATGACACATACGATAAAGGCTTGACGTCCAGAATATATAAAGAGCTCACACGCCTCAACAAACAAAAAACAAATAACCCAATTAAAAAATGGGCAGAGGAGCTGAACAGACAGTTCCCCAAAAAAGAAATACAGATGGCCAACAGACACATGAAAAGATGCTCCACATCACTAATTATCAGAGAAATGCAAATTAAAACTACAATGAGGTATCACCTCACACCAGTAAGGACAGCTGCCATCCAAAAGAAAAACAACAACAAATGTTGGCGAGGCTGTGGAGAAAGGGGAACCCTCCTACACTGCTGGTGGGAATGTAAGTTAGCTCAACCATTGTGGAAAGCAGTATGGAGGTACATCAAAATGCTCAAAACAGATTTACCATTTGACCCAGGAATTGCACTCCTAGGAATTTACCCTAAGAATGCAGCAATCAAGTATGAGAAAGATCAGTGCACCCCTATGTTTATCGCAGCACTATTTACAATAGCCAAGAATTGGAAGCAACCTAAATGTCCATCGATAGATGAATGGCTAAAGAAGATGTGGTACATATACACAATGGAATACTACTCAGCCATAAGAAAAGGGCAAATCCTACCATTTGCAGCAACATGGATGGAGCTGGAGGGTATTATGCTCAGTGAAACAAGCCAAGCGGAGAAAGAGAAATACCAAATGATTTCACTCATCAGTGGAGTATAAGAACAAAGGAAAAACTGATGGAACAAAATAGCAGCAGAATCACAGAACTCAAGAATGGACTAACAGGTACCAAAGGGAAAGGGACTGGGGAGGATGGGTGGGTAGGGAGGAATAAGGGGGGGGAGAAAAAGGGGGGTATTAAGATTAGCATCCATAGGGGGGTGGGAGAAAGGGGAGGGCTGTACAACACAGAGAAGACAAGTAGTGATTCTACATTTTGCTACGCTGATGGACAGTGACTGTAAAGGAGTATATAGGGGGGACCTGGTATAGGGGAGAGCCTAGTAAACAAAGTATTCATCATGTAAGTGTAGATTAATGATAAAAAATAATAATAATAAGCAGTTCCTGTGTGGTGACCTCCAATGAGTTCTACACAACGGTATACAGGGCATATAAAAGTGTAGGCAAAGGGTCTATTTGTGTTTATACAGAGGATGAAAGCCTAATTGGGCTACCCAGAAAATGAACTAAGATAGGATATGAAAAAGAACTCCCAACATCAGCACTCTCGGGAAGACTCATGCCAGAAGATGATCAGCAAAAAAAACCCCAACAAAGATCCACGCACTGCTACAGCTGTAGATGCACTCATCCCACCAGTTCCTGGACTTTCCATGGGAATGATGAAGGAGATATCTAAGCTGGCCTGTGTATACAGTAAAACAACAAATTTGACTGGATCTATACTGTTGGAAATCAACCAAGAATTAGAAGTGCAAATTGTAGCACTCCAAAATCTTACAACCACAGACTATTTACTGTTAAAAGAACATATGGGATGTGAACAGTCCCCAGGAATGGGTTGTTTTAATTTGTCCGATTTCTCTCAGACTGTTCAAGTTCAGTTGTACAATATCCACCATATCATAGATTAGTTTTCACAAATGCCTAAGGTGCCTAACTGGTTTTCTTGGTTTCACTAGAGATGGCTGATAATTACAGGTATGCTTTGGTTACGTAACTGTCCTCCTATTTTGTTAATGTGTGTGCGCAATTTAATTAGTACTTTAAAACCTATACATGCTGAAGTTACTTTACAAGAAGATATGTCAAAGAAATAATCAATCTTCCCATGTTTTCTTCCACCTGCTACTTCTATAGCTTTTCTTCTTCCTTCCTAATTATAACCCTTAAATAGAATTCGTGCCTCATATCGAATTTACTGAGTATCATAATTCTTCCAAGTGGTAAATATACCTCAAGACAAATGCTGGGCATAGAAGCCACAGGGCATAAATATGCAAAGAAGTAAAAAGGTAACCTTTACAAACAATAAGGCTTCTCTCTCACTTACCAACTTAACATTTCCCCGTATGGCCCCAGAAGATGACTGGTTAGCCAGAGACAGGTAAGATTCCTCAAGGGAGGAACAACCTAAGACAGGCACAGTTGCAGGGGGGCCATCAGGTGAGAAAATGGGGATCAACAGAGGTGAGGTTTAGAACCTCCCCCTCCCTGTTCTGAGAGAAATCTTCTGCATACGTGGATGTTTTATTGCCCTTGTCTAGCTCGGATTAACACATAGTCTACAGGCACACACCTGATCATCTATCTACATGTGGTCTCTTACAACACTAAACTATGTTTTCTACCTTTATCTCGTATCTACCTACCACTTCAGCATTTTATTAAAAATAATAATAATAAAGAGAGAAATGTGGTATCCACATATAAATCAAGTATAAAAATCAAATGAATATTCATATTTGAACTGACTGTTTATAGTTCATAATGCATGAATGAAACCGAAAGCTTCTGTGATGACTGCCCTTGTAATGTTCACCGTGTAACTTATTCACTATGTAAGAATTTGTTCTCCATTTAAGAACTTGTTCGTTATGCATCAGAAGATTGGAGACTGACGAAAATGAGGCTTGGGGTGGATTAATGATTGTGCCTTGAGCATTGACCCCCCTATACAGAATTTTATTGTTGTTAACAACCATTTGATCAATAAATGAGAGACGCCCTCACAAAAAAAAAAAATGTATATATATATATATATATATATATATATATATATATATATATATATATATAAACACACTTCCAACTGTAAAATAAATAAGTAACCGGGATGTAATGTGTAGCATAAGGAATATAGTCAAAATATTGTAACAACTTGGTATGGTGATAGCTGGTACCTAGAATTATCATGGATATAAATGTTGAATCACTGTGTTGTACACCTGAAACTAATGTAATACTGTGTGTCAACTACCCTTCAATAAAAAATAATTATCCAGGAAAAAAAAAAAGAGATAAAGAAGGACATTACATAATAATAAAGAGCTCAGTCCAACAAGAGGATATAACCATTATAAATATATATGCACTCAACACAGGAGCACAAGCATATGTGAAACAAATACTAACAGAACTAAAGGAGAAAATAGAATGCAATGCATTCATTTTAGGAGACTTCAACACACCATTCACTCCTAAGGACAGATCCGCCAGACAGAAAATAAGAAAGGACACAGAGGCACTGAACAACACACTAGAACAGATGGACCTAATAGACATCTATAGAACTCTACATCCAAAAGCAACAGGATACACATTCTTCTCAAGTGCACATGGAACATTCTCCAGAATAGGCCACATACTAGGACACAAAAAGAGCCTCAGGAAATTCAAAAAGATTGAAATTCTACCACCAACTTTTCAGACCACAAAGGTATAAAACTAGAAATAAATTGTACAAAGAAAGCAAAAAGGCTCACAAACACATGGAAGCTTAACAACACACTCCTAAATAGTCAATGGATCAATGACCAAATTAAAATGGAGATCCAGCAATATATGGAAATAAATGACAACAACAACACAAAGCCCCAACTTCTGTGGGATGCAGCAAAAGCAGTCTTAAGAGGAAAGTATATAGCAATCCAGGCATATTTAAAGAAGGAAGAACAAACCCAAATGAATAATCTAATGTCACAATTATCAAAATTGGAAAAAGAAGAACAAATGAGGCCTAAAGTCAGCAGAAGGAGGGACATAATAAAGATCAGAGAAGAAATAAATAAAATTGAGAAGAATAAAACAATAGAAAAAAATCAATGAAACCAAGAGCTGGTTCTTTGAGAAAATAAACAAGATAGATAAGCCTCTAGCCAGACTTATTAAGAGAAAAAGAGAATCAACACACATCAACAGAATCAAAAACGAGAAAGGAAACATCACAATGGACCCAACAGAAATACAAAGAATTATTACAGAATACTATGAAAACCTATATGCTAACAAGCTGGAAAACCTAGAAGAAATGGACAACTTCCTAGAAAAATACAACCTTCCAAGACTCACCAAGGAAGAAAAACAAAATCTAAACAAACCAATTACCAGGAAAGAAATTGAAGCAGTAATCAAAAAACTACCCAACAAAAAACCCCTGGGCCAGGTGGATTTACCTCAGAATTTTATCAGACATACAGAGTAGATATAATACCCATTCTCCTTAAAGTTTCCAAAAAATAGAAGAGGAGGGAATACTCCCAAACTCATTCCATGAGGCCAACATCACCCTAATACCAAAACCAGGCAAAGAACCCACCAAAAATGAAAAATTACAGACCAATATCCCTGATGAACGTAGATGCAAAAATACTCAACAAAATATTAGCAAACCGAATTCAAAAATGCATCAAAAGGATCATACACCATGACCAAGTGGGATACATCCCAGGGATGCACGGATGGTAAAACATTCAAAAATCCATCAACATCATCCACCACATCAACAAAAAGAAGGATAAAAACCACATGATCACCTCCATAGATGCTGAAAAAGCATTCGACAGAATTCAACATCCATTCATGATAAAAACTCTCAACAAAATGGGTATAGAGGGCAGGTACCTCCACAGAATAAAGGCCATATATGATAAGCCCACAGCCAACATCATACTGAACAGTGAAAAGCTGAAAGCTTTTCCTCTGAGATCAGGAACAAGACAGGGATGCCCACTCTCCCCACTGTTAATTCAACATAATACTGGGGTCTTAGCCACAGCAATTAGACAAAACAAAGAAATACAAGGAATCCAAATTGGTAAAGAAGAAGTTAAACTGTCACTATTTGCAGATGACATGATATTGTACATAAAAAACCCTAAAGACTCCACTCGAAAACTACTAGAACTGATAACAAAATACAACAAAGTTGCAGGATACAAAATTAACACACAAAAATCTGTGGCTTTCCTATACACTAACAGTGAACTAATAGAAAGAGAAATCAGGAAAGCAATTCCATTCACAATTGCATCAAAAAGAATAAAATACTTAGGAATAAACCTTACCAAGGAAGTGAAAGACGTATACCCTGAAAACTGTAAGACACTCTTAAGAGAAATTAAAGAGGACACTAACAAATGGAAACTCATCCCATACTCTTGGCTAGAAAGAATTAATATCGTCAAAATGGCCATCCTGCCCAAAGCAATATACAGGTTTGATGCAATCCCTATGAAATTACCAACAACATTCTTCAACGAACTAGAACAAATAGTTCAAAAATTCATATGGAAACACCAAAGACCCCAAATAGCCAAAGCAATCCTGAGAAGGAAGAATAAAGTGGGGGGGGGATCTCGCTCCCCAACTTCAAGCTCTACTACAAAGCCACAGTAATCAAGACAGTTTGGTACTGGCACAAGAACAGAGCCACAGACCAGTGGAACAGAATAGAGACCCCAAACATTAACCCAAACATATATGGTCAATTAATATATGATAAAGGAGCCATGGACATACAATGGGAGATGACAGTCTCTTCAACAGATGGTGCTGGCAAAACTGGACAGCTACATGTAAGAGAATGAAACTGGATCACTGTCTAACCCCATACACAATAGTAAATTCAAAATGGATCAAAGACCTGAATGTAAGTCATGAAACCATAAAACTCTTAGAAAAAAACATAGGCAAAAATCTCTTGGACATAAACATGAGCGACTTCTTCATGAACATATCTCTCCAAGCAAGGGAAACAAAAGCAAAAATGAACAAGTGGGATTATATCAAGCTGAAAATCTTCTGTACAGCAAAGGACACCATCAATAAAACAAAAAGGTACCCTACGGTATGGGAGAATATATTCATAAATGACAGATCCGATAAAGGCTTGACATCCAAAATATATAAAGAGTTCACACACCTCAACAAACAAAAAGCAAATAATCCAATTAAAAAATGGGCAGAGGAGCTGAACAGGCAGTTCTCCAAAGAAGAAATTCAGATGGCCAACAGACACACGAAAAGATGCTCCACATCGCTTGTCATCAGAGAAATGCAAATTAAAACCACAAGATATCTGATGGGGACGGCCTTTGTCTTCTCACATGTCTGAATGCGGAATGGGAAAGCACCTTCCCCCACGTCTGAATACAGCATGGGAAAGCACCAGCTTGAGAACAACTGGTGAAGTCCTTGGATGTTATCTGCCCACTGAAGCATATCTTGTCTTCGAAAACGAGCCAAGAAGCCTCACTCTGAAAACAGGGAGACCTTGAGGATGTGTGAAAAAACCGCCCCTGCTTACTGGGCAGACTTTAAGAAAATCAACAAGGTGCTCTGGCCTGTCCCCCGGGGACAAGGGAAAGATGCATAGAGCACTTGGCTGAGGTCCAAGAAAGGCAGTATAAAAATAAAGGTGCTGCGCCACATCGGGGCTGCAGCCATTGTGTGTCTGTCTGTCTGTGTTGTCCGTGTTTTTTGTTCTCTCATTTCACCCAAAGAAAATGTGAGGCACACTACAGATATCACCTCACACCAGTAAGGATCGCCACCATCCAAAAGACAAACAACAACAAATGTTGGTGAGGTTGCGGAGAAAGGGGAACCCTCCTACACTGCTGGTGGGAATATAAGTTAGTTCAACCATTGTGGAAAGCAGTATGGAGGTTCCTCAAAAAGCTCAAAATAGAAATACCATTTGACCCAGGAATTCCACTCCTAGGAATTTACCCTAAGAATGCAGCAGCCCAGTTTGAAAAAAACAGACGCACCCCTGTTTATTGCAGCACTATTTACAATAGCCAAGAAATGGAAGCAACCTAAGTGTCCATCAGTAGATGAATGGATAAAGAAGATGTGGTACATATACACAATGGAATATTATTCAGCCATAAGAAGAAAACAAATCCTACCATTTGCAACAACGTGGATAGAGCTAGAGGATATTATGCTCAGTGAAATAAGCCAGGCTGAGAAAGACAAGTACCAAATGATTTCACTCATATGTGGAGTATAAGAATGAACAAAAACTGAAGGAACAAAACAGCAGCAGAATCACAGAACCTAAGAATGGACTAACGGTTACCAAAGGGAAAGGGACTGGGCAGAAGGGGTGGGAAGGGAGGGATAAGGGACGGGAAAAAGAAAGGGGGCCTTAGCATGTAAAATGTTGGGGGGGGAATAGGGAGGGATGTGCAACACAGAGTAGAGAAATAGTGAGTCTACAGTATCTTACTACGCCGATGGACAGTGACTGTAATGGGGTTTGTTGGGGGGGACTTGGTGAAGGGGGGAGTCTAGTAACCATAATGTTCTTCATGTAATTGTAGATTAATGATAATAAAATGAATTTAAAAAAAAAACTAATGGCAGTCAGGATAGAAATATTCATAACCTGAGATAGTCAGAATCTATGCAGAGCCTTCATCCTGTGAAGTGTCTACCTCAAACCCCAAAACATAGTGAGCGTGTGATTCACAGCAAGGCCCCTCACTGATCCCAGCTTCCCCATGTGGAACTGAAGAGGCTCAGCTGAAAGAGGGGTGGCAATGAGGTGTCTTTAGATAAGACATCAGTTGGTCCTGGCAGCCCAGGGCACAGCCTGGAGTATTCTGAGACCTCCCTGTACTCAGGAAGAAAGACTGCATGCCAACTGGGTGAGTCTGCCACGGTCCAGGGAAGGAGGTACCCTAGACAGGATGATTCCTGGGCCCCCTTGGGTTTTGACATTCTAAGAATTCATGAAGCATGAAATGCTCCCTGGAGTTGACAAGACGGTTTTACACACTGACAAAAGCAGCATGTCAGTGTGCCACCCATCCCTGGTTAAAAATTACCATGGAAGGTTCTGGTGTGCATCACTCTCAGCAGAGCTACCAGGCTACCAAAAACGAATGAAGTCAAACACCTCACACTAATTACTCACATGCTGGATGGAGAGCTGTTGAGACCCATGGAACATTTATCTATCTTCTTAGAAGTGATAGATACAGATATGAGTTTGTCTCCTCATATATGGGATAAACCAAAATTTGGTTGGCAATAAAAACACAGCCCTCGAGGCGTGTGCCTTACGCATTAAGGCCTACATGTGCTGCTGCTCCCCCATGCCAGAACCTGAGCAGAAGTTCATGAAACAAGCAAAAAGTCAGACAGAATATCTACCTTACACAACAAAATAAAAATGCTTTCTTCGGTTGTCTCCGTCTGGTTCCTCCTCTGAGGCCCCTGAGGGGAAGACCCGTCTTGTTCGCCCAAGGCCACCTGCCCAGGCCTGGCAGCCTCACTGTGGATACAGTGAAGGTTCCTGTGGCCAGAATTCTCACCTGGCCCTAGTCAGC
Organism: Manis pentadactyla; assembly: GCF_030020395.1. Taxonomy (NCBI): domain Eukaryota; kingdom Metazoa; phylum Chordata; class Mammalia; order Pholidota; family Manidae; genus Manis; species Manis pentadactyla. Next base: position 2,699,531 of record NC_080023.1, read on the forward strand.
TAGCTCACTGCACACGTGTGGGCAAAACGTTGCTATTGACTCTATATAAAGAGCTTTGCCCATTGCTCTGGGTGACACAGTGGCACGGCTGCAAGGCTGCAGAACAGCAGAGCAGAGGCTGGAGTGGTGGTAGCACCGAGGACAGAGACTGAGTCGGCTGCAGGGACAGAGAGGCCCAGAGGTAGAGACCAGCTTGCTGCATGCAGACATGCTCTGAGTGGACGGGATTCTAGTGACTGACCTGACACTATGGGAATAAAGTTGGGTATAAACCGTTTCACCCCAAGAATATTCCATTGTCATTCCATGGTCTCACTGAATCCATAGTAAACTTGCCTGGGGCTGAAACCCATTGGAAAGATACTCACCTTCATGGCTTTGTGGTAGTACCTGCTCTGCAGCCACTTCCCCAGGATGACCGACTAAGGGAAAGGGCCATGTCACGTTCATTACTAGCAACACAACACCTGCACGTCACAGGTGCCACAGACACCGGTAAAGCAATGGACACACAAATGCTTTCCAGAGGAGAGTAGGTCAAATACATGTAACAAGTGACTCAAAAGTTCTTGAGTCAGTCTTACAAATAGGGTTTAGAAGATAGATGATAATTATTTTAAACCTGAGTTTCTAGAACCAAGAGAAGTAGAAACAGCAAAGCTTAAAAAAGAAAACAGCTGTGGAGAAATCCCAACTTAAACTCAAACCCTACATGGAATTCAAGCCACAGCCTATGGATCCCTCCAGTTCTAATCAAGATGATCCACCACAGGTCTTTTAACAGCACCTGTCATGGCTCTTACTATTAAGACTACTATCAGAAAGAAGACAGCACACTTTCTATCACACTTTTTTATGTGCTAAGAAAAAGGCACATAAAATTGACCCTTGAACAACAAGGGGGTTAGGGGCACCACCCCCTTCACTGTCAAAATTCCACATAAAACTTCCAACTTCCCAAAAAGTTAACTACTAACAGCCTACTGTTGACTGGAAGCCTTACAGATAACATAAATAGTCAATTAATACATATTGTGTAAGTGTATTTGTGGGGAGGTTGGGGATCCTATGGACAGGATCCTCACTGAACTTAAACCACCTGATGATGTAACTGGCCTGTTGCTAGGCTACCACTTCCACACCTCTCGGCAATAAGCTATTATTGCACTATATAGAGAGACAGGCCCAGTGCTCTGGGTGGAGGCAGAAATGCTAGTGCTCGACCTACCGATGGGAGAAAAAGCCAGTTAATAAACTCACCCAAAAAGAAATGTTCTACTATCATTTCTTTGGTCACACTGAATTCATAGAGAACTTGCTGGGGGCTGAAACCCATTGGCAAGACAAATGCCATAGTCGGCAGGATTCACTGCTGACCAAGGAAAAAGATAGGCTGCCTACTGGAACCGGTGCTTCAGCGGGCTGCCCCTTTGAATGGGGAGACAGTGGACTGTCCCCAATGGGTATGTGGTCTGAGGTGGCTTGCCTCCTAGAGGACTGGGCCCCACCCCAGGACCGGAGGCAAGTGAAGGTGACACCTGAGGCTGTAGGGGTGGCCCCTGGTATAGTAAGTAGGTCTTTTGAGAGGCAGAGGTCAGAGACAGAGCCACAAGTCTGGCCTGTGTGTTTGCAAGACTTCCTGCTGGAGAGCAAGCCAACCTCACTCGAGCCCACACAGGAAGATGACTGGGGAACATGGTTTGACTGAGGGAAAGGTCAAGTACCAGCCCTGAGGGACCAGGGGGTACTGGAGGCCACACGCTGAAATAGCCATCCATTGGTCCCCAGTGAACATACAACATGTCCTGGCTCTGGTGGACACAGAGGCTGAATGTTCACTGATTCATGGTAACCCTGAGCAGTTCCCCGGGACCCCCACTATCATAGATGGATACGGGGATAAGGCCATCAGAGTGAAACAAGCCCAAATCCCTTTGGGAATAGGGCGTATACTCCCAAAAGAGCATACTGTGTATATATCTCCTATCCCTGAGTATATTCTGGGGATTGATATCCTGAAGGCTCTACCACTGCAGGTGAGTTCAGACTGACAGTACGTGTGGTGACGGCAGTTCTGAGGGGACACGCTAGGCACCCGCCCATAGCTTGGACTGTGCCTCGGCGGGTGACTAATACCAAAGAATGCAAACTGCCTGGAGGGCATAAAGAGATTGGAGAAACTCTCCAGGAGCTGGAAAACATGGGTATTATAAAGCCCACTCATAGTCCTTTCAATTCCCAGTGTGGCCAGTAAAAAAGCCAGATGGCTCCTGCCATATGACTGTGGATTACAGAGAACTGAATAAAGTCATACCCCCTATGCATGCTGCTGTCCCCTCTATTGCAGGCCTGATGGATACCCTCAGCCATGAAGTAGGAACATACCATTATGTGATAGATCTTGCTAATGCCTCCTTTTCCATTGACATTGCACAGAAAACTCAGGAACAGTTTGCCTTCATGTGGGAAGGATGGCAATGGACTTTCATCGTCCTTCCACAGGGATTCCTCCACAGCCCCACCGTCTGTCATGGACTTGTACCCAGGACTTGGCTGCATGGGAGAAACCGCCAACAGTGTGGGTGTACCATTATACTGACAATGTCATGCTCACATCCAATTCTCTTTCAGATCTAGAAGGTGCAGCATCTAGACTGCTGCAACATCTACAGGAGAAAGGATGGGCTGTGAACAGTACCAAGGTTCAGGGACCTGGTTTGTCTGTCAAATTCTTGGGGGTCGTCTGGTCGGGTAAGACCAAAGTTATACCAGAAGCAGTTATAGATAAAGTCCAGGCCTTTCATACCCCTACAACTGTAGCATTGCCACAGGAGTTTTGGGGTCCTCTAGGCTACTGAAGAGTGTTTATCCTGCACTTGGCACAAATTCTGAAACCCTTATACCGGTGGGTACGAAAGGATGTCAGGTGATACTGGGATGAGACATGTGCATCTGCCTTTACTACAGTAAAATGGGCAGTCAAGGCCATGCAGACCTTGAGTGTGATAGGCCCATCAAGGCCCTGTGAAGTGTATGTTCCAGTGACTGAAGACGGTTGTGGCTGGGGTCTCTGGCAGCAGCTTGAATGAACTCGCCAACCTATTGGATTCTGGTCACAACTCTGGAAAGCGGCAGAGGTATGATACATATTGATAGAAAAAACAACTGGCTGCCATGTATCACGCCTTGCTGGCTATAGAACCCATCACTGGAATGGCCCAGATAAACGTAATAAACACCTCTCCCATCTTGGGGTGGGTACGAGACTGGACCAAAAAGCCAAGGAGTGCTGTGGCACAAATGCCTACACTGGCCAAGTGGGGTGCTTACCTACAGCAGCATAGTGCCCTCTCTAGTAGCCCCTTGAGTGAAGAACTCCAACGCTTATTGGGGCCAGTGACATTTACTAGTGAAAAGCAGGAAGAACTTGTTTTTGAACCATTAGTAGCAGAGAGTCGCTATCAGGAGGGAAGAGCCCCTATACCCGAAGATGCATGGTACACAGATGGCTCCAGCCATGGGCAGCCCCCAAAATGGAGGGCCATAGCTTTCCATCCTAAGACTGAGACAGTAGTATGGATGAAAGATGGTGAGGAGAAGAGCAGCCAATGGGCAGAGTTCTGGGCTGTGTGGCTTGTGATTAGCCAGGAGCCCTCCCCTATAGCTGTCTGCACTGACTGCTGGGTTGTCTATCGGGGCTTGACCCTGTGGCTACCAACCTGGTACCATGCCAACTGCCTGGTTGGTCACCAACTCCTTTGGGGGCAAGAACTGTGGCAAGACTTATGGGCCTGTGGTCAAACTAAAATAATTACAGTATACCATGTGACAGGTCATTTGCCACTGGCATCCCCAGGAAATGATGAAGCAGAAAAATTGGCCCAGATATGTTGATTAGAAGGAAAGCCTGCCTCTGATGTAGCCCAAAGGTTACATCAGCGTTTGTTGCATGCGGGGCAAAAGGCAGTGTGGGCTGTAGCCCGTCGGTGGGGCTTGCCTTTGACCTTTGAAGAAGTTAGTAGAGCCTGGCAGGAGTGTGTCATGTGCTCCAAAAGGAACTTAAGTTCCACAGCAACACGGGACAATAGCTAAGGGGTCTATACCTCACGTCAGGTGGCATATAGACTCTATTGGGCCTCTATCTGTGTCAGAAGGATATCTATCGTTATGCCATGACTTGTGTAGACACAGCTACTGGACTTCTGGTTGCTTTTCCTACCCATTGTGCAGACCAGCAGATGATCAAAAGAGGCCTGGATTGTCTCTTTGCTGCCTATGGCCAACCACAGGTAATTGAGAGTGATCAGGGCACCCATTTTACTGGACATACACTGCAGGAATGGGTGTGACAGCTGGGAATCAAGTGGAAGTTTCATGTGCCATATAATGCTACTGCAGCGGCACGACAGAGAGGCACAATGGCTTGTTAAAATCTGGACTACAGTCAGATACCAATAGTCTGTGGGGATGGTCAGTCCGTTTATGGACCGTGCTACAGTGTTTGAACGAGAGACCCCAAAAGGGAGCCCTGAGCCCTGTAGATATGTTAACACATATGGCTGCCTCCCCTATACAACTGCAAGTTCAAACCAAGGAAGAATCACTGAAGCCGAGGTTCGGCCACCAGAATATCATGCTGCCAGCACCAACTGCACTGAACCCCGGAGACTCCATTGAGTGGACATGGCCTTGGACCTTTCGACACATTGAACAACAATGGCTGGCTCTCCTGGCACCTTGGGGACAAGGCCTGGAAGCTGGCCTCCTGTGTATTCCTGGAATAACAGCAGAGTGTCCCCCAAAGGTCACAGTAGTATATCCTGAACGACCAGAATATAGGAGCATCTTACCGGGGAGTTTTGTTTTATCATTATGGCCAGTGCATGCACCTCCAGTAGCACTACATATATATCCTTCAGTAATCCCCATGGGGAGAAGAATTAAAGTATGGTGTACTAGACCTGGATGGAACCCCCTTCCTGCTACAGTCCTATCACAGGACCACTCTCTTGCATGCATCCTACCTGATGAACAAGATTTGCCTATGTTGGTGGCATTAAAACATGCATCTTATCGCCCCTAAGGTCTTTGAGGATTGGGAACTTCCTCTGGCTTGAGGATTATTATAATTTTTACTCTTGTTGTATATTAATTTTTGTTATCATCTCAAAGTTGTTGTTATCCTCTGTTGCTGTTGTGGAATCTGGTTACAGTGCTCCAGCTTTCTTGGACAGGGACCATTGTGGAAGACTGAGAGCATGTAGATTGTAAGGTGAGAATCCTAGAGGGGTGGAGTGTGGGGAAGTTGGGGTTCCTGTGGCCAGGATCCTCACTGAACTTAAACCACCTGATGATGTAACTGGCCTGTTGCTAGGCTACCGCTTCCACACCTTTAAGCAATAAGCTATTATTGCGCTTTATAGAGAGACAGGCCCAGTGCTCTGGGTGGAGGCAAAGACGCTAGTGCTCGACCTACCGCAGGAGAACAAGCCCGGTAATAAACCCTTTCGCCCCAAAGAAACGTTCTGCTATCATTTCTTTCATCACACTGAATCCATAGCGAACTTGCCGGGGGCTGAAACCCATCGGCAAGACAGTATTACATACTGTATTCTACAATAAAGTCAGCTAGAGAAAAGAAAGTTTTCAAACTGTCAAAAGTCTCCAAAAAATTTTCCAATGTATGTACTGAAAAAATTCCACATATTAAGTGGATCCACACAGCCCATACCTGTGTTATTCAAGGGTCAACTGTATTTTAAGTTTCTCTTCTTACCTCATCCACATTCATTTTCCAGCAATCCAAACCCTTTTAAGAAAAAAAAAAAAAACTGCCATAATACATTTAAATTTTAATCTTTTCCACACTCAACAGATAGCCCTGGAATCATAAAATTCTGCAGGTAAAAAAAACAAAATCTTCAATAGTTGCTACTCTTTCTATTAAAATTTAGACAATACTTACTAAGTACCTATGTGAGAAGCATAAAAACAAACCACTTACCAAAATACTTTGATTTTGCTCCAGTTTTCTTAAACCCACTGTTATTTCTAACATGGCTAAACATGTGTAATTGACATATTATCATTAAAGAACTAAACAATTTTACTAAATCAGAGTCAAACTCTAAAAATTCCAGCTTAAAAATGCAGGCAAGTGTAACCAATATCTTATAAAAAGCATCTCCTCTTTTTTCACACTGAAGAATACCCACAATTTAAAGTGTGAGGATCAGACTACCCAGACAAGCCAACAAAGAGATGTTAACCAAAAACATAAGAAAATGAAAAAAAAAATTATTCCAGTACCACCCATTGAAATGTAAGGGCAGCAATGTTAGGAGTAAATACAACAGGCCCCTAACCACTTGGGGAACTTGCAAACCCCAGGTAAGGAGGCCCATCGTAGGGTGGTGTCAGCTGCTTTCCCACCTTCATCCTGTCAGTATACAGGAACCCACAGGCAAGTCTGGCGAAGCAAAATAACTCCGCCATTTTTGTCATGCATCTTCACACTCAGTTCTGGTAAATTCTGTGGTCCCAACCTGAAATACCTCCCTCCTATTTCATTTCATCCCATCAGCAGACTTGCAAGTTTATGAAAACTACAACTATTTCATTTCTCATTTCCCCCACAGAATTTATTTAGACCGATGAACTGATATGTCAAACTGACTTGTATTTGGGAATGTGGATAATAAGGTGAAAAACCACCTTGCTCTGGGCAGGAAGTGGATGAACAAGGTAAGAACCAATGACTCCTCAACCATTTTTTGGTAAACATAGTCATTTTAACTTCACCTTCAAAACACAAACAAACCCCAGTCAGCGCCTGTAATTGTGATAGGAAGCAGTCCACACATACACACGTTTGCAGGGAGAGGAGGTAAAAATCAAGGGCTCTACAACATCCCACAATCGCATTAAAACAATTATCACAACGAAGCAAAACTGAAGAACAAAACAGCAGCAGACTCACAGACTTCAAGAAGGGACTAGTGGTTACCAAAGGGGAGGGTGGGTGGGTGGGGAGGGAGAAAGAGATAGAGGGGTATTATGTTTAGTACACACGGTGTGGGGGGGTCACAGGGAAGACAGTGTAGCTCAGAGAAGACAAATAGGGACTCTGTGGCATCTTACTACACTGATGGACAGTGACTGCAATGGGGTACGGGGGGGACTTGATAATTAGGGTGAATGTAATAACCATATTGTTTTTCTTGTGAACTTTCATAAGAGTGTATATCAATAATACCTTAATAAAAATAAATAAATAAATATCACAGAATGAATTCTAAAAATGGGAATTCAAGTCCTCTCAGCTAAATTATTTTTAGAATTATGTTGTTTTAAGATTGTGGATGAAACATGTGCTTCCAGGTTGAGGGTGGGCATGGAAGAAGCCTGGCTACCCCATGAACTGAACACTCGCTCATATGCACTCACAGGGACTTTGAAATGCACATTTGCAGCCAGTGCGCACACATCCACACAGCGAGAGCTCCAGGTCCGCGGCTGCCTCACCTGCAGGCAGGCCAAAAACGGTCCTGTGTCCTATGTCCTCATCCACTGCCCTTTAGCTTTCGCCAAGCATTCTACTTTCTAGGGCTCTTTCAGAAAGATTTCCTGAAGAAGGAATAGGGCACCAGAAGTCATTTGGGAATTATGTTTCATACATAATCTAAAAATAAAAATGCTGCCAGATTAAGAGAACCAAGGCCTAAGATTTTCCCACTCTACAGTTTGTATCATAGAAAAGGGCTGTTAAAATGAAGCCTTTCTTACTGGTGACATAATACAGTCCCAATTACTAATAAAAAAAAGTAGGCCATCTTGATCAGACATCCTGTCTTGCTGGTCGTGCTTTGTGTCCCTTGCTTGTTTCATTTCTGCAGGCGTCTCCGGCGACACCCCACGTTTGTCCCGCAGGCCGGGGCAGTCTGGCGCCCAACGTGGGGCTCGACGGGACTCCTGCTGAAACGTCTACTCGTAGCCCTGGCCAGGCACTCATTTGAGTCATCGCGCAGGTAGGAGCCTGACGCCGACTCTGCATTGACGATCACTACGGCCCACCCGTCCGTAATACAGATCCGTGAGAGGTGAGTAGACGAATCCCCCAAGCAAGATTCTTAAATACCTCTTGTGAGTTCTCACCTTTAGTAGCCTGATTAGTTCTATCGCTTCCCTCCAGTCTGCTGCCGCGATTTATTCCTTGTTTTGTCCTCTGGTTGTTCCTCTCTGAAAACCTTGTGCTTACTTTGGGCTAACGGTCGTTCACCTCGAAGGCATACATACCTAAGAGACTCTGACTACAGAGGCTCTGCCCTAGAGGGTCCGAGCAGGCGGATTATACCTGCCGGCCGTCCTATGTAAGTAAGGGCTCGTCTGAGCTGATGAGAGTGGCTCCAGTAGCTCAAGACATTGGTGTAGTCGCGGCTCAATTAGAGAGATTCAAAATTACATAGAGCAGAAGTTCCAGCCATCCTAATGGGGAACTCACTGAACTCACACGAGGTATTTTTAAACGGACTCAGGGAGTCCCTCAGGACACGAGGTGTAAGGGTTAAGAAGAAAGATCTTAGACACTTTTTTTCTTCATACATGAAACTTGTCCTTGGTTCCCCTTAGAGGGCACTATCAGTTGTAAGCGTTGGGAAAGAGTTGGTGATGCCCTCCAAGATTCTTACCAGACCTTTGGCCCTGAAAAGGTCCCTGTTTCAGCATTCTCCTTTTGGAACCTTATCCATGATATCCTTCAAGTTCATTCACAAGACCCTGATATCAAAAATGTTATAGAAACAGGAGAAATAGCCCTTAGAGAAAACTCCCGACCACCCTCTACCTGTCCTTCAATAACTGTAGATATCCCTGAAGATCCTGCTGTTTCTCTTGAAGAACCTCCTAAGCCCCAATCTGAACAAAATACTCCAGATCCCCAAGATAAACCTGAAATTAAACCTGGCAAATCTAATTCCCCCAAAATCCCCTCCATTTACCCTACACTCACGTCCTTAAGACATCAAAACAATCATTTAAGCCCGGAAGATGAAGAGACATTAAGAGAACAAGCTGCTCATTATCATGATCATGAGAACCCCTGGCGTCTCATGGCGCCAGTCCTTCATAGTGCCACTAATGGACACCTTAAGCCTCCCCTAATAATTCTGCTGACTCCTGTCCTCTCCCTGTTATCCCTCCCCCAAAAGCTCCACCGCCTCCCCTCCCCTCCCCTCAAAAAGCTCCTCTGAATCCCAATTGTTGTAGGAAAAAAGTTACAATCCCATTATACTGCCCACAGAACAAAGAAAATTCCAGTTGATATTTCCAGCCCCCTGGACTGGGGCTGTCTAAACCTTAACCCAGTAATGTAAACTGCTTGCCCTTAGAGTGTATTCTTGAAAACTGAAGTACTTTTAATCAAATAAACTAAGAAGAAAGAAGGCAATTGAATATTAGAAACTCAAATCTTTATGTCAGTTTGTCTGTGTATGTTTTTATATGAAAAGTGTTGCTAACTGTAGTCATTATGTCTTGGTCTGTATGTTTGTGTGTCTAAGTGTGTAAATAAAAAATGTTTTCTACCTCCGGATGGTATTAATAAAAATTGATTTAAAAACAAGCGCTTGTGAAAATTGGGCATTCTAAAACTTCCAGAAAATCTAAAAAAAATATTATGCATTAATGCTAATTTAAGCTTAACTGATACGGACATGTCCTTATAGTTATTAACTGCCAAAGTTTACTTAAAGTCATTTAAGTTGATGTTACCTGTTAAATATTTCAAGAAGATGCTTAAAGAAAAGCTTGACTTTGATGTTTAGTAAAAGTTTTATAAGTAATCTGGCATGTTGCTAAAAATAAGTAAACAAGTGTAGCAAATAAACTTTTTAATAATATTACTGTATTAATGTATAAATGTATATATCTGCAAACAGCTTGAGAATTTTTGTGGTAACCAAAATTCTTAAAGTTTGCTTAGCTATATAGACATATTTTGTACTTAATGAGAAATTGTGCTATAAGGCACATTTCCAAAAATGATAAAATATGTTCATAAATGTATCAATCTGAAGAATGTTGGTGTAACAGTTTACAGTGGCCTATTTTTCAGTGTTCACTGAAAGTTAAAGTATCAAATAATTTTAAGTTCTAATGAAAACTACTTGATATAATAAGGAAAATATTTTAGTATGTTAAGATGTGTGTTTTAATAAAAGAAAGTATAAAGAAAATAAATAAATAAATAAAAATAAAAAATAAAAAAATAAAAAAATAAAAAAAAGTACAATTCGAAAACAAATCTGTTATGCTAAGTGAAGAAAATCTGACACAAAAGGTCCCATGTTGTACGATTCCATTTACAGGAAATGTTCAGAATAGGCAAATCCATAGAGAAAATCCATAGAGATTAGTGGTCGCCAGGGGCTGGGAATGGGGGGTGGGGAAGGACTGCTAACGGGGAGGAGCTTTCTTTTGGGGGAGATGAAATGTTCTGGAAATTAGTGTGACAGTTGCAGAACTTTGTGAATATACTAAAAACCACTAAACTGTACACTCTGAAATGGTGAATTTCTGATATGCAAATCATAATTGCAGTATTTTTTTTAAATCTCAAAATCCTGTCAGCTCTTCCTGCAGAGATCCAGAATCTGACCGCTTTTCACTACCACCACTGCTAACAGAGAGCTGAGCTGCCAACACCCCGAGCTTCAATTACTTCAATACTTCCCAACTGTTTCCCTCTCATCATGCTTCCTGTCCACTGGGGCAGCCTTTTTTTTTTAAGTTTTTATTGAGGGAATTATAGATTCACCTGCAATTGTAAGAATAAGAGAGATCCAGAGTGTACTTTACCCAGTTTCCCACAATGGTAACATTCTGCAAAACTACAGTATAATGTCACAACCAGAAAGAACATGGACACTGATCCTATTTAGATTTGCAGTTTTACTTGACTCCTGTGTGTGTGTGCACACCCACACACAGTTCTGCACAATTTATCAGATGTGAGTTTTTGCATGCACTACCACAATGAAGATACAGAACACTTCTATCACCACTGGATCCTCAGCTACCCTTTTAGAACTACACCCACCATCCTGTCCCCAACCTGAGCAACTACTCATCCACTCTGCATTCCTAAAACTGGGCAGGTTCAAAAATGTTGTACAAATAGAATCATACAGTATGTAATCTCCCGGGATCAGCTGTTTTCACTAGTATATCCTTGATTCATGTATCAAGAGTTCATTCCTTTTTCGTGCTGCGTAGTTTACCACTCACCTGCTGATGGACATCTAAACTGATTGCAGTTTTTAGCTATTATGAATAAAGCTGCTACATTCAAACACTTGTGTACAGGTTTGTGTGTGAATGTTAAGTTCTAATTTCTCCAGTATAAATACCCAGGAGTGCAACTGTTGGGTCATATAATAGGATGTTCAGTTCCATAAGAAACTGCCAGACTGTTTTCCAGAGTAGCTGTACTATTTTATATTCCTACCAACAATGATTAAGTGGCCTGGTTTCACCCGCACCAGGATTTAGTGTTGCCAATGTGAGCATTCAGAAACATAAATTAGATCACTTGTTGTGCCACATGAGTATCACCTGGTCAGAGTAAAATCCAAAGTCCTTATGCTGGTGTACAAGGCTCTGTGTGGCTGGCCCTCGTCTCTACTCTCCCACCCTCTAACCTCACCTCCTGTCTGTCCCTCATTTTCCTGCAGCCCCAGCCTCCTTACTATTCCTCAAACATGGGAAACACACCTGCTTTTCTGTTTCGGCTACCTGTACCCCTCTCCTTCCAGACACCCACATGGTGTGTGCCCTCCATTCTGCTTCAGTGTCATTTCCAGGGCACTCCAAAGCCTAGAGGAAATTGCTCATCCCCTCTGCCCCTTATCTGCTTTGCTTCTCTCCACAGTATGCACCACCATTGCCTTGTTTACTGTTACAATCCCAGGGCCCAGAACAGGGCATGTCAGCACAAAGGGCGTCTGGCTAAAAAGGATCCTTCCAGGTCATCTAGTCCAATCCCCACTTAAGCCCAAACTCCCAGGATCTGGGAGCTCTTAATGCCACTGCAGCTCACTTGTCTGTGTTACAATCCACTCTGCTGCCTCAGCTACATGTCCAGATATATAAGTAACTTAAGTCTTCCCTCCCAAATGCGGGCAGCATTATCAACAACAACAAAGGTAAAGCCAGATCATCTCTCGGCAAAGGAGCTTCGCAAGCTTTAATGTGCACATAAATTGCTCACAGAACTTGTTAAAATACACTCTGATTTGGTGGGTCTAAGAGCAGGCAGAGAGTCTGCCCTTCTTGGAAGCTCCTGAGTTTTCCCCACTGCTGGCCTTGGGACCACACTTGGAACATCATGGCTCTATGGCAAATCTTGTCTCTAACACGTTCGAGCACCCAAGCTGATTCAATTTAACACTATAAAATAGTGTCTTATATTGCACCTGATATTCGCTTCTTGTCTGAATAAGACAAACTGCCTTAAGGGCAGATCCACTCTAAGGCAGTTTACCAAGTGGTTGGCTCATTTACAGGAACTGGAGATGGGGGCGCTCCTGAAGTGGGAAGAATACATTAGCAGCCCATTCAAAAGCCAGGACAATGTAAGGCCTTTCCTTTACACCTACAAAAGTCCTCTTCTGAAAAGAAATTCTACAGTGCCATACACCAATTAATAAGAATTATACGCACTGCTGTAGAGCAATGTCGACAATATACTGCTATGTGACTACTGTAATCTCAGTCACACGTAGATGTGGCACATGTACATGCTTATATGTGCATTAAGAAATAAGGGAAGAAGGGGAAGGAGGAGCCAAGATGGCGGCGTGAGTAGGGCAGCAGAAATCTCCTCCCAAAACCATATATATTTTTGAAAATACAACAAATACAACTATCCCTAAAAGAGACACCAGAAGATACAGTACAACAGCCAGGCTACATCTACACCTATGAGAACACAGCGCCTCACAAAGGGGGTAAAAAATAAGCCGCGGCCCGGCGGGACCCGAGCGCGCTCCCGACCCCAGCTCCCCAGTGGGAGGAGAGGAGTCGGAGCAGGAGGGAGAGGGAGCCCAGGACTGCTGAACACCCAGCCTTAGTCATCCGGACCAGAGCGCAGACACACAGTGTGTGGGGTGCTGGATACTAGGGAAACAGAACAGTAAAACCTGTGAGTGGGTCCCCACAGCCGGTGCCACCGGGAAAAAGGAAAAGTGAGTGCTTTTTTAAAGTCTTAAAGGGACAGGGGCCTCACAACTGGACGGAAGCATCCCGGCACACTCAGCTCAGCAGCTGGGTATCCCAGGGAACTCCGGGCGCCCTAACCCCCTGGGCCACAGCGCAGCGCTGAGGCCCAGCATGGCAGTAAACAGCCTCCCGCCCGTTCCCTCTCCAGGACAGCCCCGCCATAGCAGAGCAGAAGCCTGAGACGAGCCACACCCACAGAAGCCGCGCGGAGCCTACAACACAGCCACCCGGGCCAGACTCAGAGACCCCACTAGAGCGTAGCTGCCCAGCACAAGCCACTAGAGGTCGCCGTTCTCGCAGGAGAGGAAGGCGACGAGCAATCAGGAAAGGACTTCGTTCTCCAAGCTGACACATGCGCCACATGCACATGACTACCTCTATCACCATTAAAGGCAGAAGAATTTGATACAGACCAGAGTAACCCAGACATCCCCTGAAAGAGAACATGGGGAGATAGATTTAACTAATCTCTCTAAAAAAGAATTCAAAATAAAGGTCATAACCATGCTGATGAAGCTGCAGAGAAAAATGCAAGAACTAACGGATGAAGTTGGGAGGAAGAATACACAAATAAAACAATCTCTGGAAGGACTTAAAAGCAGAATGGATGAGATGCAAGAGGCCATTAATGGAATACAAATCAGAGAACAGAAACACAGAGAAGCTGATGCAGAGAGAGATAAAAGGATCTCCAGGAAAGAAAAAATATTAAGAGAACTGTGTGACCAATCCAAAAGGAACAATATCCGCATTATAGGGGTACCAGAAGAAGAGAGAGAAAAAGGGATAGAAAGTATCTTTGAAAAATAATTACTGAAAACTTCCCCAAACTGGGGAAGGAAATAGTTGCTCAGAACACGGAAGCACACAGAAATCCCAACAGAAGGGACCCAAGGAGGACAACACCAAGACACATAATAATTAAAATGGCAAAGATCAAGGACAAGGACAGAGTATTAAAGGCAGCCAAAGAGAGAAAAAAGGTCACCAACAAAGGAAAACGCATCAGGCTATCCCATCAGGCTATCATTACACTTCTCAACAGAAACTTTACAGGCCAGAAGAGAATGGCATGATATATTTAATGCAAAGAAACAGAAGGGCCTTGAACCAAGAATACTTTATCCAGCACGATTATCATTTAAATATGAAGGAGGGATTAAACAATTCCCAGACAAGCAAAAGTTGAGGGAATTTGTCTCCCACAAACCACCTCTACAGAGTATTCTATAGGGACTGCTCTAGATGGAAGCACTCCTAAGGCTAAATAGATGTCACCAGAGAAAATAAAATCACACCAAAGAAAGCAGACCAAATACTAATTAAAGACAAAAAATAAAATCAACTACCCACAAAAACAGTCAGAGGAACCACAAAAGAGGACAAAATTAAACACCTAACATATAAACAATGGAGGAGGAGGAATAAGAAGGAAGAGAAATAAAGAATCATCACACTGTGTTTATAATAGCTCAAGAAGCGAGTTAAGTTAGATGGTAAGATAGTAAAAAACTAACCTTGAAACTAGGTAACCACGAATCTAAAGCCTGCAATGGCAATAAGTACATATCTTTCAATAATCACCCTAAATGTAAATGGAATGAATGCACCAATCAAAAGACACAGAGTAACGGAATGGATAAAAAAGCAAGATCCATCTATATGCTGCTTACAAGAGACTCACCTCAAACCCAAAGACATGCACAGACTAAAAGTCAAGGGATGGAAAAAGATATTTCATGCAAACAACAGGGAGAAAACAGCAGGTGTTGCAGTACTAGTATCAGACAAAATAGACTTCAAAACAAAGAAAGTTACAAGAGATAAAGAAGGACATTACATAATGATAAAGGCGTCAGTCCAACAAAACGATATAACCATTATAAATATATATGTACCCAATACAGGAGCACCAACATATGTGAAACAAATACTCACAGAATTAAAGGAGGAAAAAGAATTCAATGCATTCATTTTAGAAGACTTCAACACACCACTCACTCCAAAGGACAGATCCACCAGACAGAAATTAAGTAAGGACACAGAGGCACTGAACAACACACTAGAACAGATGGACCTAATAGACATCTACAGAACTCTACACCCAAAAGCAGCAGGATACACATTCTTCTCAAGTGCACAAGGAGCAATCTCCAGAATAGACCACATACTAGGCCACAAAAAGAGCCTCAGTAAATTCAGAAAGATTGAAATTCTACGAACCAACTTCTCAGACCACAAAGGGATAAAACTAGAAATAAATTGTACAAAGAAAGCAAAAAGGCTCACAAACACACGGAGGCTTAACAACATGCTCCTAAATAATCAATGGATTAACGACCAAATTAAAATAGAGACAAGCAATATATGAAAACAAATGACAACACCACCACAAAGTCCCAATTTCTGTGGGACGCAAAGAAAGCAGTTCTAATAGGAAAGGATATAGCAATCCAGGCATATTTAAAGAAGGAAGAACAATCCCAAATGAATAGTCTAAAGTACAATTATCGAAATTGGAAAAAGAAGAACATATGAGGCCTAAAATCAGAAGAAGGAGGGACACAATAAAGATCAGAGAAGAAATAAATAAAATTGAGAAGAATAAAACAATAGAAAAAAAAGTCAATGAAACCAAGAGCAGGTTCTTCGAGAAAACAAACAAAATAGACAAGCCTCTAGCCAGGCTTATTAAGAGAAAAAAGAGAATCAACACACATCAACAGACTCAGAAACGAGAAAGGAAAAATAACAACAGACCCCACAGAAATACAAAGAATTATTAGAGAATACTATGAAAACCTATATACTAACAAGCTGGAAAACCTAGAAGAAATGGACAACTTCGTAGAAAAATACAACCTTCCAAGACTGACCAACGAAGAAACAGAAAATCTAAACAGACCAATTACCAGCAACGAAATTGAAGCAGTAATCAAAAAATTACCCAAGAGCAAAACCCCCGGGCCAGATGGATTTACTTCGGAATTTTATCAGACATACAGAGAAGACATAATACCCATTCTCCTTAAAGTTTTCCAAAAAATAGAAGAGGAGGGAATACTCACAAACTCATTCTATGAAGCCAACATCACCCTAATACCAAAACCAGGCAAAGACCCAACCAAAAAAGAAAATTACAGACCAATATCCCTGATGAACATAGACGCAAAAATATGCAAAAAATATTAGCAAACCGAATTCAAAAATACATCAAGAGGATCATACACCATGACCAAGTGGGATTAATCACAGGGATGCAAGGATGGTAAAACATTCAAAAATCCATCAACATCATCCACCACATAAACAAAAATAAGGATAAAAACCACACGATCATCTCCATAGATGCTGAAAAAGCATTCGACAAAATTCAACATTCATTCATGATAAAAACTCTCAACAAAATGGGTATAGAGGGCAAGTACCTCAACATAATAAAGGCCATATATGATAAACCCACAGCCAACATCATACTGAACAGTGAGAAGCTGAAAGCTTTTCCTCTGAGATCGGGAACAGACAGGGATGCCTACTCTCCCAACTATTACTCAACATAGTACTGGAGGTCCTAGCCAAGGCAATTAGACAAAACAAAGAAATACAAGGAATCCAGATTGGTAAAGAAGAGGTCAAACTGTCACTACTTGCAGATGACATGATATTGTACATAAAAAACCCTAAAGACTCCATTCCAAAACTACTAGAACTAATATCGGAATTCAGCAAAGTTGCAGGATACAAAATCAACACACAGAAATCTGTGGCTTTCCTATACACTAACAATGAATGAACTAACAGAAAGTGAAATCAGGAAAACAATTCCATTCACAATTGCATCAAAAAGAATAAAATACTTAGGAATAAACCTTACCAAGGTAGTGATAGACCTATACCCTGAAAACTACAAGACACTTTTAAGAGAAATTAAAGAGGACACTAACAAATGGAAACTCATCCCATGCTCTTGACTAGGAAGAATTAATATCGTCAAAATGGCCATCCTGCCCAAAGCAATATACAGATTTGATGCAATCCCTATCAAATTACCAACAGCATTCTTCAACGAACTGGAATAGTTCAAAAATTCATATGGAAACACCAAAGACCCCAAATAGCCAAAGCAATCCTGAGAAGGAAGAATAAAGTGGGGGGGATCTCACTCCCCAACTTCAAGCTCTACTACAAAGCCACAGTAATCAAGACAATTTGGTACTGGCACAAGAACAGAGCCACAGACCAGTGGAACAGAATAGAGACTCCAAACATTAACCCAAACATATATGGTCAATTAGTATTCGATAAAGGAGCCATGGACATACAATGGGGAAATGACAGTCTCTTTAACAGATGGTGCTGGCAAAACTGGACAGCTACATGTAAGAGAATGAAACTGGATCACTGTCTAACCCCATACACAAAAGTAAACTCCAAATGGATCAAAGACCTGAATGTAAGTCATGAAACCATAAAACTCTTAGAAAAAAACATAGGCAAAAATCTCTTGGACATAAACATGAGCAACTTCTTCATGAACATACCTCCCCAGTCAAGGGACACAAAAGCAAAAATGAACAAGTGGGACAGTATCAAGCTGAAAAGCTTCTGTACATCAAAGGACACCATCAATAGAACAAAAAGGTATCCTACAGTATAGGAGAATATATTCATAAATGACAGTTCACATACAGGGTTGACATCCAAATACATAAAGAGCTCACACACCTCAACAAACCTAAAGTGAACAATCCAATTAAAAAATGGGCAGAGGAGCTGAACAGGCAGTTCTCCAAAGAAGAAATTCTAATGACCAAAAGACACATGAGAAGATGCTCCACATCGCTAATCATCAGGGAAATGCAAATTACAACCACAATGAGATATCACCTCACACCAGTAAGGATCGCCACCATCCAAAAGACAAACAACAACAAATGTTGGTGAGGTTGTGGAGAAAGGGGAACCCTCCTACACTGCTGGTGGGAATGTAAACTAGTTCAACCATTGTGGAAAGCAGTATGGAGGTTCCTCAAAAAGCTCAAAATAGAAATACCATTTGACCCAGGAATTCCACTCCTAGGAATTTACCCTAAGAATGCAGCAGCCCAGCTTGAAAAAGACAGATGCACACTTATGTTTATTGCAGCACTGCTTACAACAGCCAAGAAATGGAAGCAACCTAAGTGTCCATCAGTAGATGAATGGATAAAGAAGATGTGGTACATATACACAATGGAATATCATTCAGCCATAACAAGAAAACAAATCCTACCATTTGCAACAACATGGATGGAGCTAGAGGGTATTATGCTCAGTGAAATAACCAGGCAGAGAAAGACAAGTATCAAATGATTTCACTCATATGTGGAGTATAAGAACAAAGGAAAACTGAAGGAACAAAACAGCAGCAGACTCACAGAACCCACAAATGGACTAACAGTTACCAAAGGGAAAGGGACTGGGGAGGATGGGTGGGAAGGGAGGGATAAGGGCGGGGAAAAAGAAAGGGGGCATTACGATTAGTAGGTATAATGTGAGTTGGGGGCACGAGGAGGGATGTGCAACACAGAGAAGACAAGTAGTGATTCTACAGCATCTTACTACGCTGATGGACAGTGACTGTGAAGAGGTATGTGAGGGGGACTTGGTGAAGGCGGGAGCCTAGTAAACATAATGTTCCTCATGTAATTGTAGATTAATGATACCAAAATAATTAATAAATAAGTAAGTAAGGGAGGAAGACAAAATAAATTCAAAAATTGTTATTTTTAGTGAATGAGACCAGGACACAGGGAGGAGGTTTTTGTTTTTCATCTTCTTTGCTATTTGAAGATACTTTTACCATGTATATGTGTAACTTTTATAAGTTTTTAAAACTGTTAATAAAAAGCACCCAAAAAAGAAATGCTTCCCAAAAGTGGTCCTGTTACAGTAATGTAGGAGTGGGCAGATGACAGCCTGCTTGTTTTTGGTCAGTCTGCAAGCTAAGAAATGTTTTCACATTTTTAATTGGTTAACAACAACAACAACAACAAAATCAGAGAATAGTATTTCATGTGAAAACTGTATGAAATTCAAATGTCAATGTCATTAACAAAAAATTACTGGAACATAATCACACTCATCCATTTATGTATCGCCTCTGGCTGCTTTCATTCTGCAGAGGCGGAGGTGATGTGACATTGGGCCCACAAAGCCTGAAATACTATCTGACCATTTACATAAAACGTTTGCCACTACTCCTGTGTCAAAAGACTTAACAGCATTAAGATAACAATATCCCCAAAACTGACCAACAAGTTCAGTGCAATCCCTGTAAGAATCCCAGGGGCTTCTTTGTTGAAACTGGCAATCTGATCGTACAATCAATATGGAAATGCAAGAGGCCCAGAATAGCCAAAACTATTCTGAAAAAGAACAAAGTTGGAGGACTCACATTTCATGATCTGAAACTGTGATATAAAAGTACAGTAATCAAAACTGTAATAGTACCTGTAAAGCATAATCATGTAGAGCAATGGAACAAAATTCAGAGTCCAGAAATAAATTCAGACATCTATGGGCTACTAGTTTTCAAGAGGGATCAAGACAATTCAATGGGGCAAGAAACAGTCTTTCAATAAATGGTGCTGGGACAAGTGACATCTACATGCAAAAGAATGAAGTTGGACCCTTATGGTATATCATGTATGAAATTAACTCAAGATGGGTCAGACTTCAATGTAAGAGCTAAAACTCTAAAATCCGTAGAAGAAAACACGGAGTAAATCTCTATAACCTTGAATTAGGTAGTAGTTTCTTGGCCATAACACCTAAAGCACTACAAAGATGAAACAGGAAACTGAACTTCATCAAAATTAAACTTCTGTGCTTCAAAGGACACTATCAAGAAAGTGAAGAGACAACCCAGAGAAAGGGAGAACATTTTTACAAATCATGTATCCAATAAGGATTTAGTATCCAGACAATACAAAGAAATGTTACAATAAAAAGACAAGTACCTAAAAAGTGGGAAAGAATAGGAACAAGAGTTTACCAGTTAAGTGTAAGAAAAAGAGATTAGGTCCCTAATCTCAATGATGAACTTCCTCAAACAGACCTATTTTTGTTTATAATAAACTCCCAGTTGTTTAAGCTACTGCAGCAGGGTTTTCTGTTCTTTGCAGCTGAAGAGAATCCTAACTGGTAACACCAACTGTAGCTCCATTATGTTAGGCTCAGCAGCCAGGGATGAACAAGTTCTGATGGTTCCACCTTCAGATTTCAGTCACCTCTTGGCTGGCCACTGCCAACTCCCTGCCAGAGCCCCATCACCTGCCACCTACCCACTCCAACAGCGTCCTAACCAGCTCCCTGCTGTTGCCCACGCCCCCTCACTCTATTCTCAGCCAGGACTCATTTAAAAATGGAACTCAAATCCTGCTACTCCTCTGCCCAAACCTTCCATGACTTCCCATCTCACTTAGAATAAATGCCAATGTCTTTATTCCACCTCCAAGGAAGGGGCTACTGACCCAGCGTGGTACTCTACCTCTCAGACCTCACCCCTTACAGTCTCCCTCTCACTAATTCAATCTGCCAAACTGACCTTCTTACTATTCCTCAAACAGGGGGGCTCTGGACCTGTTCCCCCTGTTTAAAATGCCCCTCCTCTATACACCTTCATGGCTATATCCTTGGCTCTCTTCGGATATTTGCCTAGAAGCCACGATTTCAGTGGACCTTCCCCGGACACCCTAAAATACCCACACCATATTAACCCTGGCGTTTCCCAGCTCCCTTCCCTGCCTTGCTGCTCCTCTTCATGAATCACTGACATACTGGCCATCTCACTTATCTGTCTTGTGTACTGTCTACACACCACAAAAACCTGAAAGCTGCATAAGGACAGAGCTTTACTTATTCCCTGCTGTAGTCCTGCACCTATTAGAATGGTGCCGGGCACACATCAGAAGTTTCATAAACATTTATTGATGAATGAATACAGTTAGGGAAAACTAAGTGGGAATCTGAATGAGAAAGTGCCAAAGGCAAATGTCAACCGCCTCAGAACTGCAGCGAGGACCTGCCCAAGCTTGGTGCTTCGGTGTATGCCAGCCTTGCTGACTCTGAGCCCCTGAACCAGTCCCTGCCTGAACCCCAGCATCCTACATGCTGAGCTGAAAGCAGGCACTCAGATGCTTCAGCTGAAGCCCACGCATGGCTGTGACACTATAGTTCCACACAACAGAGAGCAAGAGCCGTAAAAATAGAACAGATACTTTCAACATTGCTTTTGGCCAATCTTACTTTGGGAATCATTTTTCAGCTGAAGCATCTGAACAGAAATGCCAAGATCCAAGCTTGCAAGCAGTGAATTTGTTACTCAAAATTAATGAATACTTGCTTTCCTAACAGCAAAATACATAAAACTATACTTATGCATTTTATTTAAAGTAACTATAATAAAGTCCAATGCAGCTGATTTCAGAGTATGCTAAGAACCTTTAAAAGTTACTATTCTGAAATACACTTGTTTTTAAATCACCTAAAACCTATATTCACACATGCATAGATCATATCTGGAAGCATACACAGGAGGAAGTACAACGTCCCAGCCTCTAGGAATGGAGTTAGGTACTCAGGAGAAAGGAGTGGAAGGGAGGCTTTTTAATTATTACCTTTTTGTAATTTTGTAAGTTGTTTCATGTTAGTGTATTACTAATGCAAAAATAATAGATTATATTTTTAAAATAAGTCAAGCATACATTACCTTAAATAATGAAACAAAATCTCTCTAATCTGTCAAATCAGCCTTGGAAGAAAACCTCTTATGCCCTTATTTTTCAGATAAGCAAATTACAGTTCTGTCAAATCAGCATAAGAAACAGAAGGCGTATTTTTAGATTGACCAAGTGGTGAACAAGCCCACAGCAGTACTGTCTTCTTCCCCACTCGGGAGCCCTGTTTAGTACTTCCCATGCTTACACAAGATTCATGCAATCTGCGAATTTCCATGACATCTACTTCCTGCAGAGACACTACAATAAAAATCTGGAATGGGTTATGATTATAAATTACTTACTGTAGAGATAAGTCAAATTTTTCTCTCTAAATATCCAAACAGACTTTTCACCTCTTAAAAGAAATATTAATTTATTTCTAAATTTTATTCTAACAGATAAGACAAGATCGATCCCCAAATTCTCCCTTTCTTATTAAACTCTCAGCATCATAGCAGAAACAGAAAGAACAAGAAAACATCACTAACAGTCAGTCTTAAGAGTGAGCTGCTTAAATGGGCTGCATCTTCACAGCGTACTCATGAAACGCCCTCCGGTACGCATCCAGATCAGAAATAAAGTACCTCCAGGTCAAAAGGCCTGAACTGCAACAGAGCGCTCCCTGACCTCTGATGGGCACTTAGCATAGGAAGAAGAGGGAAAGGTACGCGGATTCTGTTAGAAGGTCCTATTAAGGGCGTCTTTTCCTGTTTCAAAAACTCTCCCAGGCACAAGGAACAGAGACCCCTAGCTTCCAAACAGCACGAGAACGTCAGCAATGAAGGAAACTCAGACGTCCCCGGGGTCCGCAAACACCCACGTTCTAGCAAGCTGAACTGCAATTCTCGCAAATGCGCTTCATACTCCAGCAATTAACCTCTCCCGCAGCAAGGTGTCCTTTTATTTACAGCTGAAAGCAGGCAATAAACTTCAGTCGATTCTCGAAATATTTAAGTCGACTTACTCCTCACTTATTAATAGGAACCGTCTAAGCAGCTCGCCACTTCCTTGGCAGTCACAACTCAATTGCCTGCAAACCAACCTGAGCTTAGACAAGCGGGTCTCTTGCTGGTGCTTAAAATCCTGACGCTATCATTGCGGTTTCCGAACTAAATGAAATGCCTGGAGAAAGTGCGGACGCAGCTCGAGCCACAGGCTGTTTAAGGGCCCCCTGGACCGCGTCCGCAGCACCCCGACGGCCTGACACGAGGCCATCACCATCCCCTAGCACTTCAGCCCCAGCCCGGCTCCTCAAGCGTGCGGAGCCGGCCCTCCGCGCCCTCCGACAGGAGCGGGAAGGGAGCGGCCCGGGGACGTCGGGCAGCGCGCGGCCTCGGCTCTTCCAAGTTCAGCGCACAACAGCCCGTTTCTCGCCCACAGAAAGCACAGAGTTCCTTCCCCGACTGCGCAGGCCGGGAGGGGCAGAGGGCTGCGGCCGTGGCTGCCTCGGACCCCTCGGGAGAGGCCGGAGAGGCTGCGCCTGCGGAGGGACACACGGACGGAAGGACACCCGCGCGAGGGGACGGGCAGGGCGGGTGCGCGCTCCGTGGGTTCGGGCGCGCGGGGCCGCGGCGGGCCGCACTCACGGTCGGTGCAGCGGCTCCTCGGCGGCGGCGGGGCCGGGCGGCGGCGGAGGCGGCGGCGGCTGAGGCTGAGGCGACTGAGGCGGCTGCGGCTGAGACGGCTGAGGCGGCAGCGGCTGCTGCTGCTGGAAGGACTTGAGGGACTCGAAGGCCTTCATCAGCTTATCCAGGGTCGCCATGGCGGCCTCCCGCCCCACGGAGACAGCCGGCGGACTCCTCGGGCAGGCTCGCGGCGCCGCTCAGCAGCGCGGCAATGAATGAGAATCGGGGCCGCAGACACGACGGGAGCCGAGGAGGCCGGCCATCTTGGACCCGTCCCGGCAGTCCCCGCGGCCCTGCGCCCCGCGACGCTCCCTCGGCGGGGCGGGGCCAAGGACGGCGACAGGATTGACAGCCAGAGGTAGCTACCTCTACCAATGGCCGGCCAAAACGCAGGCCCGCCCCCGGCGTCCGCCCGCTCACCAACCAGAGCTGCCGCGCGGCTGAGATCAATGGGTACCAGGAAAATGTCCGCCGCTAGAGCGATGCTGTGAGGGGCGGGGCCGAGCTGTGAGGAGGCGGGGCGTGGTGGGGAGGAGAGGAGGCTCCGATGAGGGAAGGGGGATGTGCGGGGGCATGGTCGTGAGGGGCGGGGCCGGACTGTGAAGGGGCGGGGCGGGGGAGGAGCCTCCGACGGGGTAGGGTAGGGGTGGGCGGGGCATGGGCGTAAGGGGCGGAGAGGGTGAGGAGGAACAGGGCGGGGAGGACCTCCTCCGTAAGGGGTCCCCCAGCTGACGTTTGAGGTCGCGGGGTGGGCGGGCCGGAAGTATTGGAGCCGGAGATCCCTGCGGGTGCTCCTGTCCAGCGAGCGCGCGGGGCTGAGGGCCGGGCTCGCCGGGGTGCCCCCAGCGCGGGCAAGAGGGGGTCTGGTGAATGGCTCTGCACAGACCCGGAATACCCTTACGTCGGCGGAGTCCCGCGGTGCTGGTCCTTCTTGCGGGCGGCCCGGGCCGGGCTCCCCCGGAGAGGAGAGGGGTCCCGGGGGGCGGGCGCCCGCGGACCGGCAGCCCGAGGGGAGGCTGGCACGGAGGTGAACACCTGCCTGTTTGGTGCCTGCCGCGAGACAGTCGGCCTGGTACAGCGAGCAGCAGCCTTGACCCCAGACCGCCCCACCGCAGACTGCCGGAGCCAAGGGGCCCTTTGAGGGAGAGGACCCCTGCTCCACAAGGGCCTGTGGGCAGCTCCTGCCAAGAGTGGGGCGCGCCGTCTGGGGAGGGGGCCTGGCTCCAGCCTCGCCACCTCCCAAAGGCAGGTGAGCAAGCGTTGGGGGCTGAGAGGGGCAGCAGGCCGGCCTGCGGGCAGGAAGTAGGTTGGCTTGGAGAGAGCGGATAGGGGTATGCATGCAGTGTCCCGCGATGGTTCCCAAGCACGGCTCCACCTTTCAGAGCCTGTCAGTCGTCCCAAAACGGTCAGGTACATGGAAACCCAGTAGAGGATAACAATGGGCCCTCTTCACGGGAGGGACCTAGAGGCCCAGGCCGACGCCTTCAGATCCCAGTCCCCTGATGTGATGAAGGCCCTTGTCGCAGGTCCGGGCCATGTGCCAGCCCTCCAGCAGGGCCTCAGGGTAGGGTGCTGTGGTTACAGGCTTCTGGGACAGCATAGAGACTCCTGGTATGGACGCCCTGGGATAGTCCCCTTCCCTTGAGTGTGGGCTGTCCCTTGTGGCTTGTTTCTAACCCACAGGAGGCAAAGGTGACACTTCTGGAATTAGGTTACAAAAGGTGAGGTCTTGCTGGTTCTCTGTTACCCTCTTGGCTTACACACCTCCATGAGCAAGATGCCATGGCGAAGGGACCACTTGCCTGACAGGCAGTAAGAGACAGGCTCTCAGTCCAAAAGCCCACAAAGAAATGAATCCAGCCAGCACCACACTAGTTCACAAGCACATTCTTGCCCAGTCTAACTTTCAGATGAGGCAGCCGGTCCACGATGGCAGGCTTTCGAGAGACCAGGAAGCAAAGACCCAGTTAAGCTGTGCCCAGACTCCTGACCCTCAGGAACTGTGAGACGCTGTGTTGTTAAGCCACAATGTGACAGGTTACACAGCAATGTGGAAGTGTATTAGTCAGGTAGGGCTGCTGTAATAAAGGACCACAGCCTGGGCACTTCAATAGGAGAAACTAACTTTCCCAGGCTTCCAGAGGCTGGAAGTCCTAAATGGAGGTACAGATGGGTTGGTTCACCCATGTAACCAGACACAAGGGGTTTGTAGCTTGGTGAGTGCCAGAGAGTGAGACCCAACCAGGTGGGACTGAAACAAGGGAAAGCTTTACTTGCAACACCAAAGAACTGGGACAGCAGTGTCTCCACACAAAGCACAAGGCTGCTCTTTGACAGGCACAAACCAGGGAAAAACAGTAGGATGGTCCTCAATTAAAACCACCATGTAAATAAGGTGAAAACTCCTAACAGTTTTGATTGGCAAATGAATTATGCAAATAAAGTAAAAACTCAGTGCAACTCTGATTGGTGTGCAGAAGAGGAGCAATTGGCCAAGCACTCAGGTCTTCTGCAACAGGGCCTCTGGACAGCAGTCTGGGGAGCTCTTGCAGAGAACATTTGCAAATAGCAACTGTCAACTATTATACCCTACTGAGGTCTGCTCTTATCAGAACATCTTGTTCTGCGAAACAACTTAGCAGAGAATGTTAACTTTAGCTATAAGTTCCCCAATAATCCTTTTTCTACCTAACTACCTGGTCACACTGAGGCTTCTCCCCGTGGCACATAGATGGCTGTCTTCTCCCTGTGACCTCACATGATCATCCCTCTGTGCACATGTGTGTCCTAATACCCTCTTAGAAGAACACCAGTCTTACTGGATCAGGGCCCACACTAGTGACCTCATTTTACCTTAATTATGTCCTTAAAGATCCCATCTCCAAATATAATCACATTCTGAGGCACTTGGGGTTATGGCTTCCACAGAAGGATTTGGGGAGGACACAATTCAGCCCATAACAATTGGTACAGTTACCTCCCAACAGCCACTTTGAACTGCTTCAGTAATACGACCTGTTTTCATCTGGGCATTTTTCCATTTAGTTAAAATACTACATTTCCCAACCTTGCTTTTAACTGGCTATAACCATTTGACTAAAGGTTCTGGCCAATGACATACAAGCAGGAGTGAGGTTTGTTTTTAAGAAAGTCTCCTTAAAAGGCAGGGGAACACCTGTGGTCTTCCTGCTGCCTGGAATGGGGATCTATTCAAGAAGGGAAGCCACATCCTGAGATGCTGAGGCTGAAAGGCGGCAGGCCCAGATGGCTGCGGGGAAGTTCCGGCGTCACCTTCCCGTTTCTGCCCTTCTCACAAATTTTCATGTACTATGAAATATAATTCTGTTAAAGCCACTGTCACTTTGATTATTCTGTTTATATGTTTCTAACCTAAATTCTTACCTGTTGAGAGAGGTAATGAATCATTGAGACCTTATATGGTCCCAGCAGATCATGGCTGCTTCAGCCATGGCAGGAAGAAAGTCTTTTACCTAGAATTTACTATAATCCTGACAAGAAATCTTATATCTTAATGGAAAGGACTGTGAAGAAAGCAGATTTATTTTTTATTCAGAGTAAAGTTTGGCATAATCCAAAACAGAATAACTGAAGATTAACATGGCTGGACAGGCAGTTGGCCTGGTGTCTCCAAAGCCTTACAAACAGATGTAGTCTCTGAACAGTGTTAGAAATGGCATAAAACTACATGTAATTTATTCCCAGAGGAATTAATGTTTAAACAAAAGGGTATTAACAAGAAGCCTACATGTCAGAATATGTACCAGGGAGTCACGCCGGCTGGGAGGGGAGGGAGGTTAAGATAAGAAAGTGAGGGCTGAGCACCTCTTTGAAAAAAGAAAAGTACTGTGAACCCTGCAGTACTCAGCCAATGACGAACCAGGAGAGGGACTCACATGCAAAGGAATAAATTGCATCTTGTAATGGCCCTGACTTTGCCTGCTCACCAGACACCCAATCTTGCAAGTCCGTCATTAAAGCCTCGCTCCACTGTTCTCCTTGACTAAGTTTGGACCAGTGAGCACATTTCTCATGACAGCTTGACACTTCCAGTAATTGACTCTAGGAAAAAATCATGTATGTGAGAATGGTCATTCATTACAGCAACATTGAGGACAAAACAATGGAAACATGAATAGCCAAAGCAATCCTAAGAAGGAAGAATAAAGCAGGGGGAATTATGCTCCCTCACTTCAAGCTCTACTACAAAGCCACAGTAATCAAGACAACTTGCTACTGGCACAAGAACAGACCCATACACTAGTGGAACAGAATAGAGAGCCCAGATATAAACCCAAGCATATATGGTCAATATATGATAAAGGAGCCATGGACATACAACAGGGAAAGGACAGCCTCTTCAACAGCTGGTGTTGGCAAAACTGGACAGCTACATGTAAGAGAATGAAACTGGATTATTGTCTAACCCCATACGCAGAAGTAAATTCAAAATGGATCAAAGACCTGAACGTAAGTCATGAAACCATAAAACTCATAGAAAAAAACATAGGCAAAAATCTCTTGGACATAAACATGAGGAACTTCTTCATGAACGTATCTCCCCAGGCAAGGGAAACAAAAGCAAAAATGAACAAGTGGGACTATATCAAACTAAAAAGCTTCTCTACAGTAAAGGACACCATCAGTAGAACAAAAAGACATCCTACAGTATGGGAGAATATATTCATAAATGACATATCCGATAAGGGATTGACATCTAAATTATATAAAGAGCTCATGCACCTCAACAAACATGAAGCAAATAAGCCAATTAAAAAATGGGCAGAGGATCTGAACAGACACTTCTCCAAAGAAATTGAGATGGCCAACAGGCACATGAAAAGATGCTCCACATCACTAATTATCAGACAAATGCAAATTAAAACCACAATGAGATATCACCTCACACCAGTTAGGATAGCCAGCATCCAAAAGACAAATAACAACAAATATTGGCAAGGATGTGGATAAAGGGGAACCCTCCTACACTGCTGGTGGGAATGTCAATCAGTCCAACCATTGTGGAAAGCAGTATGGAGGTTCCCAAAAAAAACAAAAAATAGAAATAGCATTTGACCCAGGAATTCCACTCCTAGGAATTTACCCTAAGAATGCAGCAGCCCAGTTTGAGCAAGACATATGCACCCATATGTTTATCGCAGCACTATTTACAATAGCCAAGAAATGGAAGCAACCTAAGTGTCCATCAGTAGATGGATGGATAAAGAAGATGTGGTACATATACACAATGGAATATTATTCAGCCATAAGAAGAAAGCAAATCCTACCATTTGCAACAACATGGATGGAGCTAGAGGGTGTTATTCTCAGTGAAATAAGCCAGGCGGAGAAAGACAAGTATCAAATGATTTCACTCATATGTGGTGTATAAGAACAAAGAAAAAACTGAAGGAACAAAACAGCAGCAGACTCACAGAACCCAAGAATGGACTAACAGTTACCAAAGGGAAAGGGACTGGGGAGGATGGGTGGGAAGGGAGAGATAAGGAGAAAAAGGGGCATTATGATTAGCACACATATTGTCGGGGGGGGTGGCACAAGGAGGGCAGTATATACAGAGAAGACAAGTAATGATTCTGTAGCATCTTACTACTCTGATGGACAGTGACTGTAATGAGGTATGTGGTGGGGACTTCATAATAGAGGGACTCTCGTAACCATAATGTTGTTCAAGTAATTGTACATTAACGATATCGAAGAAAAAAAAACAAAGGAAACAACATAAGTGCTGGACAGAGATTTTAGAAGAGCATTCATGACACGGGGTAAGGTGTGCAGTTCATTAGCAGACTACACTACTATGTATAGCATGACTCCCCTCTTCTTTAAAAAAAAGAAAAGAAAACAACACACATATGTAGAAAAGAGACAGTGACTATGTCAGGGCAGAGCAAGTATAGGCAATTTATATCTTAATCTGTGTGCTTTTCTGTATTTTTCAGATCTTCAGCAATGAACTATTCAGAGGGAAAAATGGAAAAGAATAGGTTTGGGTGGGGAGCTGAAAATGAAAGCAACACACTCATGGCTGATCCTGCCCAGGAAGAGATGGAGATATTTAAAGCAACAAATGGGGTACACTCTGGCTGAGGGGCTGGTACCCACCCTGAATCCAAAACCAGGTGGGAGTCCATGGTGGGTGGGGCACGTCAGAAAAGATGGAAAAGTGAAGCAGGGCCACAAGGAGCAAGAGGAGTGGACCAACAACCCCTGGGCACTTTGGTGGCCCACAACCCTTCCCCCTGAGGGTATTACTGCCATGTATTTTAATTCTACATAAATTCACACACATATTGCAAAAGACATAAGCATAGTAATTGTTTTGAACAGTCTACATTTGTTCAAATTGATTCCCCCATTTACCATTTTTATTACTCTTCATTCTTTCCTGCATCCCTGATCTCCATCTAGGGTCATTTTCTTCTGCCTTGAAAACATCCTTCAGAATTTCTCTTAGAGCAGATCACCCATTGCTGAAATCTCTGTTTCTGTTTATCAAACATGACTTTATTTTGTCTTCATTCTTAGTGGATTTCCGGGTTGATACAGAATGCAAGGTTGGCAGATATTTTCTGTCTGCAGATTAAAGATCTGGACATCACTGTCCTCTGCTTTTCATTCTTGCTGTTGGGAAGTCAGTTGTTGATTTAATGGTTGCTCCTTTGAAGATACTGCATCTTTTTTTTCCCCCTCTGGCTGCTTTTAAGATTTTGTCTTAGTCTTTGGCTCTGTGTGATCTCACTGTGCCATCTCTGGATGTGTAAGGAGGGACAAGCCAGCTTGCTAACAGGAGGACCCTGGGGATCCTGTCCAGTGATCTAGCAGTAGACTGCTCAGCCGGAAAAGCTCTCAGGCTGGCTGATACCAGTTCTGGAAGTTCTGGAATGCAAGCTCCCCTGGTGAAAGATGCCTGGGGTGAGGGTGTTCTTTTCAGCAAATCCATTCCCCAAAGCATGAAATCTGCCATTGCTGCATGACTGGCCAGGTGTTCCCTGTTCCCTTCTCATATTTTCCAGTTTTGCAAGTTTTCTTGAACATAAGCAGCATAGTTGTTTACGAGTCAGTCCATGTCTCATGTGTTTCCATTATCTAGAACCCCTGAGGGTCTGTGTCTCTTTGTCTGAAGTGTCTGCTAATTCTCACTCATTTTGCTTCATCTCATGTACCTGGTTATCTTTGATTGTGTACTTAACCTTGTATTTAGGAATTATTATAGAAGTAATTTGAAGCTTAAGGTATTATCTTCCTCCAGGAAAGGATTTTGTCTGCAATGCTAGGTTCCTTGGAACACTAGAAGTCCTAGGTCATCTTCGCCCAAGTTCCGGTTTTGAAGTCCCCTGGGCCACCCATATTAGAGGGCTGCTTTACTTCTAGGTCACTCTTATTCTTGGGTTGGGGACTCCAAGTGGAGAGTGAACTGCCTGGGACCCCAACTTTGTCAAGCTCTCCATTTGATTTTTGTACCCCAGCCGTGAGAGCCTTAGCCCAGCCTCTCAGGCGCCCGGGGACCCCGAGCCCTGCCTGAGCTGGAGCAGCCCTCCCGTCTGGCTCCCCTCTCTGGGTTTCCACCCTCACCCAGCTTTCAGCCGTAAGAGCTGCTTATTCTCCTGGTGTTATATTTGTGTAGCTTTATGAGTTATTTTCTTCAGGAGGATAGATGTCATTCTCCAGCCCATCATTGCTGTACATGGAAGTCCCTCCTATAATATTAAATAGGATGTTACTAAAAGTCATCTTTCTCTTATTCCTGATTTTAACCTGGACGCCTGCAGGGTATACCCTCATCAGGTTAAGACACCCTTTCTAGGTTGATAAATATATTTTATCATACTAAAGAAGTACTTACTGATTTATTGACTGTATTTAAAAATGGGTTACATTTGGTCAAATGCCTTTACAGCATTTATGAAAATGTTCTTTTATTTCTCCTTTGCATCTAATAACATGATTTATTAGGTCACTAGATTTCCTAATATCCCATGCATTACTGAGATCAACCCACTAGATTGTGATGTGATTTTTCAATGTGTTGTTGCATTCTGTGTGGTTAAGGACTTTTGCATTGTTCATAAAAGAGACGGGTATAGAGTTTTTATGTAAATAAGATTTTGGTATCAGTTTTTATTTGGTTTATAAAGAGAATTGGGAAATCTTTCTCTATGCTCTGGAGTATTTAAATCCCATTTAGATCATCTGCTCCTCGGTGTTTGCTAATGTTCCATCAGATCACCAGAGCCTGGTGCTTTTTTGAGCCTGGGTAACTCTTTGACATCTCTTAAAATTTAGCCTGTTTAGATTTTCTATTTTACCTATGGCTAGTTTTGGTAAATTATGTGTTCCTAAAAAAGCATTTCTTCCAGGTTTCAGGGTTATTTTCACAAAATTGTGCCAAGTATTCTTTAATTACCTCCTTATGGAATTTTCTCCGCTTGTAATTTCTTTTGTGTGTTTGTATTTTCTCCCTTTATTTTTCACTTCATTAGGCTAGATATTGATTTCTTGACTTTTTTAAGAACAAACTTCTGTGTTTACTTTTTGTGTTAGTTTTTCTGCTCTGTAGCTGTTAATTTCTGTTTTTTCCCCTATTAGTTTCTTCCTCCTGCCTTCTTTACTTCAGTGTTGTTTGTATCCTTTTGAGTTAGAGATGCAACTGTTGCTTTTCGGCTTATTTTTGTTGACTCAATTAAAAGCTATAAAATTTCCCCTTGAGCACTATTTTAGATATATCCCATACATCCACATATATATGTATGGTTGTTATCATTTCGAAGAAGTTCTACAATTTTGTATTATATACATTCATCCCAAGGGATTTTTAATAGAGGCTATTACATTTCCAGGTGCCAGAACCTTCTTGTTTTCTGATATTGTTATTAATTCATAGACTCATTGCATTTGTAATCAATGCTCTTGACTTTATTTATATAATTTCACATTTTTTCTTAGAATTTTGTTTGTGACATAACATGGTCACGTTTCGTGAATGTTCCATGGGCTTTTGGAAAGAAGGTGCATTCTCTATTAATCAACATAGAACATATTACCTATACGTCACATCAGTGCATCTTCTACACACACACCCATTCCTAAGATGCAGTTACTGCGCTCTTATGTCTGATTTGTCTGGAGCTGAGAAGTGGGTGAAGCCTTTCAGCTCTGCTTTATGAAAGCCATGGCTGGTACTTGGTGAATAGTTATTTTTGACCCTTTCATCTTGCTTGAGAGTTGTACCTTTAGTGTTACAAAGTGACCTTTCTGTTTGGTTTAATACTTTTTGGCCTGGATTCTCTCCTGTCTGATGTTAAGATGTGACTGCTGCCTTATTTTTGCTTGCATTTTCCTGGTACACAATGGCACTGGTCACATTTTAACCCTTCCTGTACACTTAGTTCTGGTGGGTTTCTTGAATACAACAGAGTTGGGTTTTGTCTTGTGGCCCAATCTGAAAAGTCTTTCCCTGTAGCTGCCCAGTTAAGACCATTTACATTAATTGTATGATGTTCAGTCTCAGTTGTGTTAAATTGTTTACGACTACACATACACAGCACCCCCCACACCTATAGCTCCTTTTCTGTCCCTTAATGCATTCTAACAATGTCTCTCAAGAAAAGAGGGGAGAAATGTAACCACTTAGTTGGAGTTACAGCTGGCAAACAATCAAGCAGCTGTACCTGGGTAGGGCCGACTAAAAGGCCAGTCGGGGCAGGTGGGGGCCCTGTGGGTGTCCCTGAGCTCCATCTTTACCCCTGTCCTCAACATCTCTAAGGGAACACTCCTACGAGAGACAAGACAGAAGCACCACATTTTAAAATGATGGGTCACACTTTGCACAGATGGCCCTCTGCCCCCAACACAGCCTCTCCCACAGGGCCCTGGGCCTCTATGAGAAGGCTCACACATGAGGCTGCGGGTCTCGCCTCTCTTGCCCATAGGGGGAGCCCCGCAGGAACCTCAGGAGGGATTCCGCTGTGGCCGCTGGTCTCAGCCTGATCTCCAGGATAGTTCACTGTTTTTCTTGTACTATATAACTTTCTTGTATTTTACGACTTTCAAATCTAATTCTTCAGGTTGCAGGGTTGTTTTTTTTTTGGTATCATTAATCTACAATTACATGAAGAACATTATGTTTACTAGGCTCCCCCCTTCACCAAGTCCCCCCCCACATACCTCTTCACAGTCACTGTCCATCAGCGTAGAAAGATGCTGTAGAATCACTACCTGTCTTCTCTGAGTTGTAGAGCCCGCACCGTACCCCCTCCACATTATACATGCTAATCGTAAGGCCCCCTTTCTTTTTTCCCACCCTTCTCCCTCCCTTCCCTCCCATCCTCCCCAGTCCCTTTCCCTTTGGTAACTGTTAGTCCATTCTTGGGTTCTGTGCTTCTGCTGCTGTTTTGTTCCTTCAGTTTTCCTTTGTTCTTATACTCCACATATGAGTGAAATCATTTGGTACTTGTCTTTCTCCGCCTGGCTTATTTCACTGAGCATAATACCCTCTAGCTCCATCCATGTTGTTGCAAATGGTAGGATCTGTTTTTTTCTGATGGCTGCATAATATTCCATTGTGTATATGTACCACCTCTTCTTTATCCATTCATCTACTGATGGACACTTAGGTTGCTTCCAATTCTTGGCTATTGTAAATAGTGCTGTGATAAGCATACGGGTGCATCTGTCTCTTTCAAAGTGGGCTGCTGCATTCTTAGGGTAAATTCCTAGAAGTGAAATTCCTGGGTCAAATGGTATTTCTATTTTTTGTTTTTTTGGGGAACCTCCATACTGCTTTCCACAATGGTTGAACTAATTTGCATTCCCACCAGCAGTGTAGGAGGGTTCCCCTTTCTACACAGCCTCGCCAACATTTGTTGTTGTTTGTCTTTTGGATGGCAGCCATCCTTACTGGTGTGAGGTGATATCTCACTGTGGTTTTAATTTGCATTTCTCTGTGACAAGCAATGTGGAGCATCTGTTCATGTGTCTGTTGGCCATCTGAATTTCTTCTTTACAGAACTGTCTATTCAGCTCCTCTGCCCATTTTTTAATTGGATTATTTTTTTGTTTTTTGAGGTGTATAAGCTCTCTATACTTTGGATGTCAACCCTTTATCGGATCTGTCATTTATGAATATATTCTCCCATACTGTAGGATACCTTTTTGTTCTATTGATGGTGTCCTTTGATGTACAGAAGCTTTTCAGCTTGATATAATCCTACCTGTTCATTTTTGCTTTTGTTTCCCTTGCCCAGGCAGATATGTTCATGAAGAAGTTGCTCATGTTTATGTACATGAGATTTTTGCCTATGTTTTTTTCTAAGAGTTTTATGGCTTCATGACTTACATTCAGGCCTTCGATCCATTTCGAATTAACTTTTGTGTATGGGGTTAGACAGTGATCCACTTTCATTCTCTTACATGTAGCTGTCCAGTTTTGCCAGCACCATCTGTTGAAGAGGCTGTCATTTCCCCATTGTATGTCCATGGCTCCTTTATCATATATTAATTGACCACATATGTTTGGGTTAATGTCTGGAGTCTCTATTCTGTTCCACTGGTCTGTGGCTCTGTTCTTGTGCCAGTACCAAATTGTCTTGATTACTGTGGCTTTGTAGTAGAGCTTGAAGTTGGGGAGTGAGATCCCCCCCACTTTATTCTTCCTTCTCAGGATTACTTTGGCTATTTGGGGTCTTTGGTGTTTCCATATGAATTTTTGAACTACTTGTTCCAGTTCATTGAAGAGTGCTGTTGGTAATTTGATAGGGATTGCATCGAATCTGTATGTTGCTTTGGGCAGGATGGCCATTTTGACGATATTAATTCTTCCTAGCCAGAAGCAGGGGAAGAGTCTCCATTTGTTAGTGTCCTCTTTAATTTCTCTTAAGGGAGTCTTTTAGTTTTCATGGTATAGATCTTTCACTTCCTTGGTTAGGTTTATTCCTAGGGATTTTATTCATTTTGAGGCTATTGTGAATGGAATTGTTTTCCTGATTTCTCTTTCTATTAGTTCATTGTTAGTGTATAGGAAAGCCACATATTTCTGTGTGTTAATTTTGTATTCTGCAACTTTGCTGAATTCCAGTATTAGTTCTAGTAGTTTTGGAGTGGAGTCTTTAGGGTTTTTTTATGTACAATATCTTGTCATCTGCAAATAGTGACAGTTTAACTTCTTCTTTACCAATCTGGATTCCTTGTATTTCTTTATTTTGTCTGATTGCCGTGGCTAGGACCTCCAGTACTATGTTGAATAACAGTGGGGAGAGTGGGCATCCCTGTCTTGTTCCCGATCTCAGAGGAAAAGCTTTCAGCCTCTTGTTATTCAGTATGAAGTTAGCTGTGGGTTTATCATATATGGCCTTATTATGTTGAGGTACTTGCCCTCTATGCCCATTTTGTTGAGAGTTTTTATCATGAATGGATGTTGAATTTGGTCAAATGCTTTTTCAGCATCTATGGAGATGATCATGTGGTTTTTGTCCTTCCTTTTGTTTATGCGGTGGATGATGTTGATGGACTTTCAAATGTTGTACCATCCTTGCATCCCCGGGATGAATCCCACTTGGTCACGGTGTATGATCCTCTTTATGTATTTTTAAATTCAGTTTGCTAATATTTTGTTGAGTATTTTTGCATCTACGTTCATCAGGGATATTGGTCTGTAGTTTTTTTTTTTTGGTGGGGTCTTTGCCTGGTTTTGGTATTAGGGTGATGTTAGCTTCATAGAAGGAGTTTGTGAGTATTCCCTCCTCTTCTATTTTTTGGAAAACTTTAAGGAGAATGGGTATTATGTCTTCCCTGTATGTCTGATAAAATTCCGACGTAAATCCATCTGGCCCGGGGGTTTTGTTCTTTGGTAGTTTTTTGATTACCTCTTCAATTTCATTGCTGGTAATTGGTCTGTTTAGATTTTCTGTTTCTTTCTGGGTCAGTCTTGGAAGGTTGTATCTTTCTAGGAAGTTGTCCATTTCTCCTAGGTTTCTCAGCTTGTTAGCATATAGGTTATCATAGTATTCTCTAATCATTCTTTGTATTTCTGTGGGGTCCGTCGTGATTTTTCCTTTCTCGTTTCTGATTCTGTTGATGTGTGTTGACTCTCTTTTTCTCTTAATAAGTCTGTCTAGAGGCTTATCTATTTTGTTTATTTTCTCGAAGAACCAGCTCTTGGTTTCATTGAGTTTTGCTATTGTTTTCTTCTTCTCAATTTTATTTCTTCTCTGATCTTTATTATGTCCCTCCGTCTGCTGACCTTAGGCCTCATTTGTTCTTTTTCCAATTTTGATAATTGTGACTTTAGACTATTCATTTGGGATTGTTCTTCCTTCTTTAAATATGTCTGGATTGCTATATACTTCCCTCTTAAGACTGCTTTTGCTGCGTCCCACAGAAGTTGGGGCTTTGTGTTGTTGTTGTCATTTGTTTCCATATATTGCTGGATCTCCATTTTAATTTGGTTGTTGATCCATTGATTATTTAGGAGCATGTTGTTAAGCCTCCATGTGTTTGTGAGCCTTTTTGCTTTCTTTTTACAATTTATTTCTAGTTTTATACCTTTGTGGTCTGAAAAGTTGGTTGGTAGAATTTCAGTCTTTTGTAATTTACTGAGGCTCTTTTTGTGGCCTAGTATGTGGTCTATTCTGGAGAATGTTCCATGTGCACTTGAGAAGAATGTATATCCTGTTGCTTTTGGATGTAGAGTTCTATAGATGTCTATTAGGTCCATCTGCTCTACTGTGTTGTTCAGTGCTTCTGTGTCCTTACTTATTTTCTGTCTGGTGGATCTGTCCTTTGGAGTGAGTGATGTATTAAAGTCTCCCAAAATGAATGCATTCCATTCTATCCCCTCCTTTAATTCTGTTAGTATTTGTTTCACATATATTGGTGCTCCTGTATTGGATGCATATATTTTTATAATGGTTATATCCTCTTGTTGGACTGAGCCCTTTATCATTATGTAATGTCCTTCTTTATCTCTTGTAACTTTCTTTGTTTTGAAGTCTATTTTGTCTGTTACTAGTATTGCAACACCTGCTTTTTTCTCCCTGCTGTTTGCATGAAATATCTTTTTCCATCCCTTGACTTTTAATCTGTGCATGTCTTTGGGTTTGAGGTGAGTCTCTTGTAAGCAGCATATAGATGGATCTTGCTTTTTTATCCATTCTGTTACTCTGTGTCTTTTGATTGGTGCATTCAGTCCATTTACATTTAGGGTGATTATTGGAAGGTATGAACTTATTGCCATTGCAGGCTTTAAGTTTGTGGTTATCAGAGGTTCAAGGTTAGCTTCTTTACTACTTTACTGTCAAACTTAACTCGCTTACTGAGCTATTATAAACACTGTCTGGTGATTCTTTATTTCTCTCCCTTCTTATTCCTCCTCCTCCCTTCTTCATATGTTGGGTGTTTTGTTCTGTACTCTTTCTAGGAGTGCTCCCATCTAGAGCAGTCCCTGTAAGATGCCCTGTAGAGGTGGTTTGTGGGAGGCAAATTCCCTCAGCTTTTTCTTGTCTGGGAATTGTTTAATCCCTCCTTCATATTTAAATGATAATCGTGCCAGATACAGTATTCTTGGTTCGAGGCCCTTCTGTTTCATTGCATTAAATATATCATGCCATTCTCTTCTGGCCTGTAGGGTTTCTGTTGAGAAGTCTGATGATAGCCTGATGGGTTTTCCTTTGTAGGTGACCTTTTTTCTCTCTCTAGCTGCCTTTAAAACTCTGTCCTTGTCCTTGATCTTTGCCATTTTAATTATTATGTGTCTTGGTTGTCCTCTTTGGGTCCCTTCTGTTGGGAGTTCTGTGTGCTTCCATGGTCTGAGCAACTATTTACTCCCCCATTTTGGGGAAGTTCTCAGCAATTATTTCTTCAAATACACTTTCCATCCCTTTTTCTCTCTCTTCTTCTTCTGGTACCCCTATAATGCAGATATTGTTCCTTTTGGGTTGGTCACACAGTTCTCTTAATATTGTTTCATTCCTGGAGATCCTTTTATCTCTCTCTGCATCAGCTTCTATGCGTTCCTGTTCTCTGGTTTCTATTCCATCAATGGCCTCTTGCATCTTATCCAGTCTGCTTATAAATCCTTCCCGAGATTGTTTCATTTCTGTAATCTCCCTCCAGACGTAATCCCTTAGCTCTTGTGTATTTCTCTGCAGCTCTGTCAGCATGTTTGTGATTTTTATTTTGAATTCTTTTTCAGGGAGACTGGTTAGGTCTGTCTCTGCAGATCCTCTCTCAGGGGTTGTCTGAACTATTTTGGACTGGACTAAATTTTTTTGCCTTTTCATGGTGATAGCAGTGGCTGTAGGCAGGTTGTGGGTGTGTCAGCTGGGAGAAGAAAGTCCTTTCCTGCTTGCTGGATGCCTTGCCCTTCTCCGCTGCCTGTGTCGGTTACCTGCACTCCTAGAGCAGCCACTGGGTTAGTCCCCTAAGCTGCTGTGGGCGGGGTCTCCGTCAGAGCAGCGCGGAGCCCTGCAGGGAGTGGCAGGCATGCCAGGTGCGCTCCTCCACAATAGCAGCGCCCCTGCTGGGCAGCTGTGCGTTGGGCTGAGATTCCAGTCGGCTGCTGGGACCGCGGCTGCTCCCTCTGGCACCGCTGCAGGTGCGCGCAGGCCTCTCCTGAGCAGACCTCTCCCGGGCTCCTCTGGTGCCACTGCTGCCGGCACACGTGGGTCACTCCTGGGCTGTTCAGTCGCTGCCGCAGTGGGCTTGCACAAGCCGCTTCCGGTCCCCTCTGGTGCTGCCAGCACACATGGGCCACTCCTGGTCCTCTCCAGCGCTGCCACCCCAGCGCATGCTGCCACTCTCCCACTACTGGGCCAGTGTGTCGGGGTCCGCACCAGTTGGGGGAATGACTGGCAGGCTGCTTAGTGCCATGAGGGGCTTCAGAGCTGCACTGCCACCCAGGGGGTTAGGGCGCCTAAAGTTCCCTGGGATTCCCAGCTGCTGGCCAAGTGTGCCAGCACGACTTCATCAGCTGTGGGGTCCCTGTCCCTTTAAGACTTGCAGAAAGCACTCGCTTTTCTTTTGTCTCAGGGGTGCCGGTTGCGGGGACCTGCCTGCAGGTTTTGCTTTTCTGTTTCTCTAATATCCAGCACCCCGTGCACCTTGTATCTGCGCTCTAGGTGCAGATTTCTAGAGCTGGTTGTTTAGGAGTCCTGGGCTTTCACTCCCTCCCCGTTCTGACTCCTTCCTTCCTGCCGGGTTCTGGGGTTGGGGAGCGTTCGGGTCCCGCCTGGCCGCAGCTTGTATCTTACCCCCTTCGTGTGATGCTGAGTTCTCGCAGATGTAGATGTATCCTGGCTGTTGTACTGCATCCACTGGTGTCTCTTTTAGGAATAGTTGTATTTATTGTATTTTCATAAATATATATGTTTTTAGGAGGAGATTTCCACTGAACTACTCATGCCGCCATCTTCCCGTGATCCCTATTCCAGAGATTTTTACAGGACTGAATGGTGGCCATCTCCCAGTCAACTACTCAAGAACAACCAAATGGCCTTCCTGCTTCAAAATATCAGAAAACCCCCTTCATCGCCCCCTCTCAGCAGGAAGTAACCAAGAAAAGGACAGTGACCCATCTTCCTACAGCCCTTTAGTGCTAGGAATGATAGAGCCAGGACAGGAGCACCGCCTTTTCCAATAAGCCCACCCGCCATCTGAGAGACCTAGGTTTCATCTTACTGAGGCTACAGGCATTCTCCAGAGGACACGTCAGCAGCCACAAGCCCCCCTTTCCCCTGACCCCTCCCCTCAAAGAGCCCGCCATAAAAAGCCTCTCAGCCCGTAGGAGACGCCTTCTTTGTTCTGCTGGCTAGAACAGGGGAGGGTCCCTCCCAGGTTTAGCAGTAAACCTGCTTGGACTGTGGAGTTTGCATATCCCCTCTTTTCCTTTCCGGGGCTGTAACCCCAGGGCCCTGGGGGAGGGATGTCTGACCTGCCTCCCCCTCATGCTTGGGGGCACTCCGGGCAAGGACACCATTGGGCTGAGGCCTCTCTGGGGTTTCTGGGCGGCACAGCAGCCAGTGGCTTTATCTTCAATCCAGCTGTAGTGAAAAAATTCAGGTAGAACATAGAAAAACCTACAGACTCACAAGGCACGTTTTAAGACGTGTCATATGTTTATTGCAATTCACAGATGGGACAACACTGAGCAAGTGCTCCCTGGTGTCGGGGTCGGTCTGGGCAGGGAGGATCACAGCCTTCCGGAGAGCCACCGCTCCTCGCCGGTGCCAGCACCAATGCAGCCCTGGAGCGCATGCAGATGGCTGTCAGTCGCTTTCTGATGCAAGCAGGCCGAACTCCCCTGGCGACTGACTGTAGGCAGGCAACACCCTTAAGTATTTCCTTTTGTGTACTTCACCGTATGGATTGCACGGTCCCCAGACACACACGCCAATGCCTCAGGCCCTTGCATGCTCCGGAATTCAGTCCAGAGCTGAGCTCTGAGGGAGTGAGGACCCGGCTCCCTCCTGGCTCAGGCCGGGGGAGAGGCACCAAGCATTGCTACAGCTGACCAGCTGTGCCCCCCAACCCCCGAACGGCCCCTCCAGGGGTGGGGGCAGCTCCTCCAGCAGGACTCACTGCACCCCGAGAGCCGGGCTTCCCGGAGAGTGAGGGTGTGAGTTCCCCCAAGCCTCCAGCCCTCCGAGGAAATGCGGGCATGGTAAACGCACTCTCAGAGATTTTACCACCTAAGGCTTGTTTTTAACACTGAAAAGAGAGGTATGAGAATGCTAGTGGACAACTTCTGAATAAAGCCCTTGAGAACAGGCAGGGTACAGAGTGGGACAACCCTCTAGCCCAAGGAGAAAAACTTCACTTGGAGAAAAAAATTCTAAACGTAATGGTACAGCAGAAAGTATGTCCAAACCACCGTCCCTTTTCCAAAGAGCATCAGCGTTCCCTGTGAAAGCTACAGGGAGCAGCTGCCAATCCGGGCGGGCCATGCAGAAGCTGAAATGTCGCATGCCGCCTGTGACGACCCTCAGCCTGGGCCGAATGCTTCACCACGGACAGAGAACAGGTTTCATCCCGACAGCAACCCCATCCTGAGGACTTTCTGGCTGGGCTCAGAGTGCCCCAGGGCTGGCTCTTCGGCCCTGTGAAGTGTCTTATGTAGAGGCAGGAGAAAAGAAAGCTGTCTTTGCCTTGGGGACCATTTCTCTTCCCACAGCACCTCAGGTGGAGCCCCCCAAGCCCGGCGCCTGCTCTTACCCCTCTCCTGAGCAACCTATAGAAGAAGCCTCTTTTTGGGCTAGGAACTGGTTGACACGTTTTCTTTTCCAGAACTAATGCCACATTTTCATCATTTTCACTTTCACTGATGTCCCTGAAGCATTCTGACCCGATCATCTGCATGCACAGAAGGACAGGACAAAAGCTGTGGAAACACGGTGAAGTCAGCCTGCCCGCTCCAACCCGCACAGCACTCTGTGGCCGCTCCAGTCCCGTCCTGTTTCCCCCGCTTCCTGACTTCTCCTTGCAAAATACATGTGGCCTCCTCTTCCTCTCTCTGTGCATGCCCCAGAGAGCTAAACGCCATGGGAAAGCCCTGCATAGACAGTGGGACCCTGGGCTGGCAAGCCCCCAGGGGACTCACCACAGCCGCCTCCTCCTGTCCACGCCTGACCAGGAGCAGCCTCCAGGCATTTTACCCATGAGTGTCTACACACATATGTAAAATAGCTAAAAAGATGTTTTAAAGAGGAAACTTTATTACACACACACACACACACACACACACACCTTCTTTCTCTCGTCATTTCTTAACGATTAATCTGCTATGCTGCAAGGGGCAGTACCTCATTCTGCCAGGGGATGGAGACACAGCCCATAACAAATTGGCTGTAGACGGTATCCGGTGTCCAGGTCAATGCCCTTCACAGCGGAGAACGGCTCGAGGTCCAAGACATCCATCCTTACAGTAAACCACCTGTGGCTGTGCACAGGGAACAGAGGGGCAGACCTGGGATCACCACCACCTGCGTCATGTCCAGCCCTGACTATAGCCGCAGGCCTGTCTGCAAAGTCCCTCCTCTTGGGGACTCAGTTGCAGACCCTGTGGCATGTCTGCTGGGCTCAGGAAGGGGCACAGACCCTGGCGGGGAGTGCACGGGCAGCCAGCTCTGCTGGGACATGCAAAGAAGGGTGGAGTCTCACTGGCCTGACCCTCAGCCTCCATGCCCAAGTGCCCTGCGCAAAGCTCCACTCCTCATTCTGCCGTCCAAGTTCATCTCAGGGTCTCCCCATGGAGGCAGCCCCGCAATGCCAGCCCTGCGTCCTCAGGCACAAGGAGGAAGGCCAGGTGCATCCAGGAGGGGCGAGAGCACAGGCATCTGCAGAGAAGGTATGGCTGAGACAACGCTAGAGACATCCTGCAGTCCTGAGAAAGGTTCCATGGGTCAGCACTTTGCACCCTGGCCAGGTGCCAGTCAGTCAGTCCCCATAAAGTGGGCACATGTCCCTCAGGAGACCGCCCAGAGGAAGGTTGGCGGTGACTGAATCCCAGCCCAAGGCCCAGAATCCTGCACTGCCCACCAGGCAAAACTGCCTAACATGTTACTCTCAGCCCGCATGGTCAGCCAGCCCCCATGCTCTGAGAAACCCCAGAGGCCTCAGAGCCTCTGCCTGGCAGATCTGCCCCACGTTCCTCAATCCTGTGCCCGTGTTGTCTCTCCCTCCACAGACAGGACTGTCTTCCTGCTCTGGACCCCAAGCAGCCCAGTGCTAGTGGAGAGAAGGGGCTCGAGCCCTCCTGAAGTCCCTAGTGCATGCACCACCATGCGTGTCCCTTGCCCACCTAAAGGCAGGCATGCACTCACAGCAGCATGGACCATGCTGTCTCACCCTCCCTGTGGCCCTAATACCTGGAGCTGTGTTGGCAGGTAGTGGACATTCAGTAAATATGCAATGCATGGACTGATTCAAAGGGAGAAGGTACTACTGTTGTGAATGATAAAAATAAACGTAGCACATCCCAAACGAACAACTGAAAATGCTTTAATTGTGTGCCTTCCTCCCGTGATGTCCTAGGCAATGTCTTGCCTTCACATTTCCGTAACTCGCCTGCGGGAGGCTAAGGATAGAGGCCAGACTGTTGTTTTCACTGTTGTATGCTTTTGCCAGCAGGCATGTCCTACCCATGTTCCCACCAAGCACTGACAGGTGCCAGGCTCTGCATGAAGCACTTGGAGATGTGGCCTCATCTAGGTCCATGGCTTGCTCAGGAGGAGGCTCAGGTGACCACCCCAGGACCCTCAGTATGCAGCCAGGACCACGTGAGATGTGCACTGGGAAGTGCGTTCCAGACATGTAACAGTGCGAAGCAGGCATGCCCACAGTGAACAGAAGGGGACACTAGTGAGGGGCATGTGGCGGGGCACGCTGAGGAGGCGGTGAGGTGGTGCTGATGTTTTTAGCAGGGCAGTGACACGGGCTCGGCTCCCCCAACAGATACCAGGCCTTGGAAGCCAGCACGCTGCCAAGGAAGGCCTGTGAGGACAGGTCTCAGGGCTGCCTGGGGGGTCGAGGAGGGGGAACCAGATCCAGGGCACAGCTGAGCAGAAGCCGCTGGCGCTGCCCCGGGTGACTTGTATCTGCTTAGCAAACACGGTTCCCTGGCTCCACTACCTAGGATCCCCTGCTGCTCTTCAGCAGCGTACTTACATCAGGACAGAAAGGGGGATCCAGCGTGCGTGCTTCCAGCCTCTTGAAGTTAATGTCCTTGAACACAGGGTGCCCTCTGACACCCTTTGCTCCGTCGCCCTTGCACCCAGGCGTTGGTCAGGATTCTTGGTGAGTAACTAAAAGGCAGAAATGGAGTCAATTTACGCTCCTAGGATGAAGAAGAAAACTCAGACAGTCTCCAAAGAATAAGGGCGGGGAAGGGCACCCTATTCAAGTTTCAAAGTATCAACCAAAACTCATTAATTCAGATTTCACCCATTTAGAATATCTGATGCTTCAAAAAGGAGTTAAAACTAAAGTTCTGCCTTTGAGCTATCAATAAACAAAGGCTAAGTAATTCCTTAAGTGAAAAACATTTAACCATGAAGAGACTAGGGGAACTTTAAAGAAGTAGAAGATGTTGAGAACTTCAGAGACACCATTTTCACGGTGGTTATTATTCCATCAGATGTAACCTTGAGGGTCGCCAGTAGGGTGAGATAAGGGGACACATGGAGAGT
Organism: Manis pentadactyla; assembly: GCF_030020395.1. Taxonomy (NCBI): domain Eukaryota; kingdom Metazoa; phylum Chordata; class Mammalia; order Pholidota; family Manidae; genus Manis; species Manis pentadactyla. The sequence continues at coordinate 2,744,411 of NC_080023.1, forward strand.
GTTCAGGAATTATGAATTACTAGGAGGAGAAACAACTCCAAGTGCAGTCCAACAAGCGGGGGCTGGAGTGTCACCACATTTATAGACAGGGACTCTTGAGCTCACCATGGGGCCGGGCCCTGGTGACCTCAAAGCTGTGCTCCAGTCACCGCACTGAACCTCCTGCAGAACCAGCTTCTTTTCCCAGTACCTCCTAAGGAATGGCCTTTCTCCATCCTGAAAACGCGCAGGTCCCCATTTCTCTCTTGTGCGGCACCCACCGGATTCTATCAGTAGGTACTCTGATGCTTGGGCCTGCAGGCGGGGAACTCTGTGGGGGCCGCGCTGTTCCCACTTAGCTTTGTATTACTGCAGCCTGTCGAGTGTTCTTTGTGCAGCAAGCACTCAGCCAATATGGGTCAACTGAACAAGCTGTAGTTTGGCCAGAATGACATTAAATTTAAGAGTAGCTGACTATATTCTGTCGGCTCCAAGCAGAGTGAGCAGCTGACTGAAAGGCCAGCCTGACCCATGGCTCCGTGACGGGCCACTCACACACATCACATCACATATGGAAACAAATGGGAAAGGAGGCTGAACAGTGATTCTCTAGCCACTCCACTCACGGAAGTATCGATCCACTTCAGTACCAGGTGTAACTGCTGGTGATTCCTGCGTCCCCCACCTCCCCATGGCCTCCCCTCAAGGACCGAGCCTCCACCCGCTGCCCTCTGCCTGGGTCAGCCCCTAGGCTCTCTGCAAGCAGCAGCCATCTTGCTCCCGGTGCGCCCCCCTTTCTGGCTCTGGCAAGGAGGCAAGACTCCCACACGCAGGGGCTCACACCTTGCTGTGGCCTATGGGCTCTGCCCTCTCCCTGCACCCCCTTTTCTGCACCTTCTCTGTGCCCACTGTGAGTCCCTGGTCTGTCACTCAGCCACTCCTCTGCAGACACCCCAACCCTTCTTACTTGTGCAACCAAACCACAGCACTGGTGGAGGCTAGCACTCCGCTTGCTCTGAGCTTGCGCCACCCACACCAAGTGTTGCAAGGGCACGACACACAACTGGGGCCATGCCCTCCCTTTAAATCTGCGTGTCCCCAGTGCTGTAGGAGTGACTGACCCTCCCTTCAGGGCCTTCCCCTCCAGACAGCCCACCAGGCCTCCTGCCTCCATCCCCCATACTGCCTCCCAACCTGGAGGCTGAGGCCACAGGACCGCCTTGCGAGCTGCTGCACCTTCGCTGCACTAGCCACCACCATCCTTGTCCTGCCACAAGGGCTTTGTCCAGCCCACCTTGTCTCCCGGTAGTGGACGGGCCTCCTCACACGGCACCATCCTAGTCTGACCACTTCTCAGCCGGCTGAGCCCCCACCCCACCTGAATCTCTGCAGAGCCCCGCTGGCCTCCCTCCTTTTGATCTGACCAGCCTCCCCTGCAGCTGTCCCCTGCGAGGCTTCCCAAGGTGGGTGGCTCAGCCCCTCCCTCCCTGCCCCCGGCTCTGCTCCCCATCCTGCTGGCTTCCTCGTCCTGCACCTTCGTTTGGGGTCCTGAGTCTCACCCCCTGCAGCAGAATCACGCCCCTCGGGGGTGGGTGGGATTCTTGTGTTTTACTCACTGCTGGATCCCCCAGGGCCTAGGATGGGGCCTATCCCGTAGGAGACGCTCAAAAAAATCCCCACTGGATGAAAACAAACGTGTGTGCTGGTACCTAAGTGCTGGCTTAAGATGCGTGCGTCACAGGCTCCCCTCCTCACTCAGTGTCTGCGCAGCCGCAGATCAGGGTGAGGCCCGGACCGGAGGGCACACGGGGGCAGAGCGCCCCCCGCCCGACTCGCAGCCCCCGCGGGGCCAGGGGGTCTCCGGCTCCGATCCCGCGCTGGCGGGAAAGAACCTCGCTGCGGCACAGCCCGCAGGGGACGCGTCCCGACCAGGGCGCGCGCGCCTCGGCGCTGCCGCCGCCTCTCCCTCCCGGGGCGTCTTTTGTGAAAGCAAACCAGGCGCTCTTCCCTGCTTCGCTCTGACAGAAAATCACGTCATTTTCCCAGGTGACGCCTGGGACTCCTCCCCTGTCCCGACTCGGCGGAAGCCCCGCGGCATCGATCCTGACGCCCCCGGGAGCCTCTCGGGGTACCCCGCGGCGCCCTGCTGGCTCTCCGCGCCACCGCCTCCCGCCTGCCCTTCTCTTGACTTTTCTGAACGGAGGGCGTCCCCGGATCATCCCGTGTATCAGGAGCCAAGTCCTCACCAACCAGGGCTAAATGTATAGTTTTCATTATTGGTAACTTCAGGAGCTAGGTAACAAATAGAGGAATTTAAATTAATTTTGGTTTTAAATTTTTTTGAATTACAAATAATTCATTATAAGTCGAATTAATGTTTATTATAACATGAATGAGCCTTGGAAACACATTAAGCCCAAGAAGCCAGCCACAAAGGCCACATGGTGTGTGACTGTACTTACAGGCACCAGGCAGCACAGACAAGCCCATGGGGACAGGAGGCCAGGCTGTTGGGGTGCAGCTTCTTTTCTGAGGTGACAACAACGTCCTGAGATTAGATGTGACAGCTGCACGGCTCTGCATAGGCTGAAGCCCACTGGCGGTACACTCAGAGGTGGGCTTACGGCATGTGGACGAAATTTCAATAAAGCTGTTCCTAGTGACAGTTTGTACTATTCTTACAGCAGGGACTCAATTGCCAGAGCAACGATCACGGGGACAGTGTGCTCTAGAGAAGACCCCCACCTCACCAGGACGGTTCTCACGCAGCTGTGCAGGGCCACGCCCGTGAAGGCATTGGTCATCTACTCCCAGCATAGATAAATCCCCTAACAGAGGTGACAGCAGAAACAGTGGGACTCTGTCAAGGTCCCCAGGGCTGCTTGTGGCACAGGCCTGGGCCGGGCTGGCTCTGCTGGGCTGTGAGCTGTGAGGGTGGCTCCTCCGGAGCTGACCCAAGGCTCGGGCAGAGTAGGGCGCCCGGTGGGCCTGCCCCAGTTCTGTGCTCCTGGGCTGTGACCACTATAGGCCTCACGCCGTGTCTGTCAGAGAGCTCAGCCCTATGGGGTGTTTGCACTCTGATTCCTCTGTGTTCTGGGGGCTCAGGATCTAGACAGCAGGCACAGGCATGGAGGGAGGGGCCTTGACACACCCACGTAGCCAACTGACTGTTCCAACTCCTCCTCCAACGGCCCCCACTTCTGTGACCTCCACGGCTAAACCAGTATCTGAAATCCAGATATGTCCTGTGTGTGTCCAAATACATCACACAAATCACAGGGGAGCAGGCTCACACTTGTCAACAGTACAAAATGGGAAAAACATCTAAAAACCATGGTTGGAGAGAACAGCAGTTCATACTGGGAAACATTTCAATCTAAAGTTACACTGAATCCACATTTCGTGAAATACTATACAGCACATTAGCTCCATTAACAGCAGGACGTAAGTGTTAGGTCTGGCTACCGCGTAGGAAGCCCATCAACAATGGATGACCACTTGATCAGACAGAAGTGCTCTATTTATTATTTTATTTCCTGTAACTACCAGATACATAAATAAAACTATACCGAATACTACATCAGCTATAAAAGAGCAAGCAAATAAACTCTTTCAGAATGCAAGCAGGGATAAATACAGGGACAGCAACACAGGAAAAACATGGAGTTTTTCACCGAAGAACAAATGGTAATAGAGTCAGGGAAATAATAAATAAAAGTAAGGAATCTCACTTACAAATATATATCCTGTATTAATGACTTAACATAGGAATATTTAAAGTTATTAATTCTTTATGAAAATAACAAATTATAAAAAACATTCTTTTGAGAGCCTGGAATGATAACCCAGCCCCGAAGGCAGACATCCTGTCACCTTATTCCCCAGTGTCCCAGCTTCTAAAGTGCCTGCATAGAGGTGCTCAATACATTTGAAATGAATCAACCAATATGTATTTGCTGAGCATTAAAAATATGCAACATGCCCTTGAAGGTACTGAAATCGTTTTAAAAGTCTCCATTAAGCTTTAGACAGGAAAACTGCCCTTTGACCCGGCCTATAACTGTGCGATCGTTGCCTGCCCCCCTGGGGAAGTGGGAACACAGCAGGGGTCAGGGCAGAGTCTGGACCATGCAGCGGGTCTGAGTCCTGGCTCTGCCGTTTCCTGGCATCTCTGTCTCATTAGAGAGCTGCCCTCAACGATGTGCCTATGCATTCTGTTCAGTAGAGTTCTGGAATTGCAAAATCTCAAGTATCCTTATTTTTCTTTTCAAGAGTGATTTTTTTAAACCGAGAAGTCACAAGTAAAACTACTGACAAACTTAAAAAACTCAAAGTTTAGGGTCACAGTCTGAGGTGGGGAAACAGGTGCCCTCATGCACAGGTCAAACCAGCAGGGCACCCTCAAGAGGGACTTGGCAACCTCTCCTTAGGCTACACTCCCACTTCCAGGGACCATCCCAACGGAGCACTAGAAAGACCCAAAATGTCATGGACCCAACACTATGTGTTGCACCACTAACTGAAACAGCAGATGGCAGCTACAGCCCGCCTTCCTAGTGGGGCTGGGCACATCCGGTCAGCTCATCTGCAGGCAGCCCAATTTAGTGTTGGAGAGTGATCTCTGTTACACACTGGAAAGCAAAGTGCAAGGCGTGGGGGAGGGTGGGAGGATGGGGATTAAGGATCATTATGATTAGCACACATAATATAGGGGGGTCACAGGGAAGGCAGTACAGCACAGAGAAGACAAGTAGTGACTCTACAGCATCTTACTACCCTGATGGACAGTGACTTGCAATGGGGTGTGTGTGGGGGGTGACTTGATAATATGGGTGAATGTAGTAACCACAATGTTGCTCATGTGAAACCTTCAAAAGATTGTGTATCAATGCATATTATTGATATACACTCTTATGAAGGTTTCACATGAAAAAACAATGTGATTACTATTACTACATTTGCCCATATTATCCAGTCCCCACCTATACCCCAATGCAGTCACTGTCCATTAGTGTACTAAGATGCCACAGATTAACTAATTATTTGCCTTCTCTGTGCTACACTGTTTTCCCTGTGATCTCCCACACCATGTGTACTAAACATAATACCCCCCAATCCCCTTCTCCCTCCCTCCACACCCGCCCTCCCCCACCCCTCCCCTTTGGTAACCACTAGTTCATTCTTGGAGTCTGAGTCTGCTGCTACTTTGTTCCTTCAGTTTTTTTTTTTAATTTTGGTATCATTAATCCACAGTTACATGAAGAACATTATGTTTACTAGGCTCCCCCCTTCACCAAGTCCCCCCACCTACCCCTTCAGTCACTGTCCATCAGAGTAGTAAGATGCTGTAAAATCACTACTTGTCTTCTCTGTGTTGCAGAGCCCGCCCCGTACCCCCCCCACACATTATACATGCTAATCGTAATGCCCCCTCTTTTTCCCGCCCTTATCCCTCCCTTCCCACCCATCCTCCCCAGTCCCTTTCCCTTTGGTAATTGTTAGTCCATTTGTGGATCTGTGATTCCACTGCTGTTTTGTTCCTTCAGTTTTTCTTTGTTCTTATACTCCACATATGAGTGAAATAATTTGGTACTTGTCTTTCTCTGCCTGGCTTATTTCACTGAGCATAATGTCCTCCAGCTCCATCCATGTTGTTGCAAATGGTAGGATCTGTTTCTTTCTTATGGCCAAATAGTATTCCATTGTATATATGTACCACCTCTTCTTTAGCCATTCATCTACAGATGGACACTTAGGTTGCTTCCATATCTTGGCTATTGTAAAAAGTGCTGCAATAAACACAGGGGTGCATATGTCTTTTTGAATCTGAGAGGTTGTTTTCTTTGGGTAAATTCCAAGGAGTCGGATTCCCAGGTCAAATGGTATTTCTATTTTTAGTTTTTTGAGGAACCTCCATATTGCTTACCACAATGGTTGAACTAGTTTACATTCCCACCAGCAGTGTAGGAGGGTTCCCCTTTCTCCACAACCTCGCCAACATTTGTTGTTGTTTGTCTTTTGGATGTTGGCCATCCTAACTGGTGTGAGGTGATAATCTCACTGTGGTTTTAATTTGCACTTCTATGATGATTAGCGATGTGGAGCATCTTTTCATGTGCCTGTTGGACATCTGAATTTCTTCTTTGGAGAACTGTCTCTTCATATCCTCTGCCCATTTGTTAATCAGGTTATTTGCTTTTGGGGTGTTGAGGCGTGTAAGTTCTTTATATATTTTGGATGTTAACCCCTTGTCAGATATGTCATTTACAAATATATTCTTCCATACTGTAGGATGCCTTTTTGTTCTGTTGATGGTGTCCTTTGCCATCCAGAAACATTTTAGCTTGATGCAGCCCCATGAGTTTATTTTTGCTTTTGTTTCCCTTGCTCGAGGAGATGCATTCAGGAAGAAGTTGCTAATGCTTATATATTCAGGAGATTTTTGCCTGTTGTCTTCTAAGAGTTGTATGGTTTCATGACTTACATTCAGGTCTCTGATCTATTTTGAGTTTACTTTTGTGTATGGGGTTAAACAATAATCCAGTTTCATTCTCTTGCATGTAGCTGTCTAGTTTTGCCAACACCAGCTGTTAAAGAGGCTGTCATTTCCCCATTGTATGTCCATGGTTCCTTTATCATATATGAATTGACCATATATGGTTGGGTTTATATCAGGGCTCTCTAGTCTGTTCCATTGGTCTATGGATCTGTTCTGTGCCAGCACCAAATTGTCTTGATTACTGTGGATTTGTAGTAGAGCTTGAAGTTGGGGAGCATTATCCCCCCAGCTTTATTCTTCCTTCTGAGGATTGCTTTGGCTATTCCAGGTCTTTTGTGGTTCCATATGAATTTTTTAACAATTTGCTCTAGTTCGTTGAAGAATGCTGTAGGTATTTTGATAGGAATTGCATTGAATCTATAGATTGCTTTAGGCAGGATGGCCATTTTGACAATATTAATTCTTCCTATCCATGAGCACGGGATGTATTTCCATTTATTGGCATCTTCTTTATCTCATGAATGTCTTGTTGTTGTCAGAGTATAAGTCTTTCACTTCCTTGGTTAGGTTTATTCCTAACTATTTTATTCTTTTTGATGCAATTGTGAATTGAATTGTTTCCTGATTTCTCTTTCTGCTAGTTCATCGTTAGTGTATAGGAATGCAATAGATTGCTGTGTATTAATTTTGTATCCCGCAACTTTGCTGAATTCAGATATTAGATCTAGTAGTTTTGGAGGGGATTTTTTTAGGGTTTTCTATGTACAAATTATGTCATCTACAAACAGGGACAGTTTGATTTCTTCCTTGCCCATCTGGATGCCTTTTATTTCTTTGTTTTGTCTGATTGCCATGGCTAGGACCTCCAGTACTATGTTGAATAAAAGTGGGGAGAGTGGGCATCCTTGTCTTGTTCCCAATCTTAGAGGAAAAACTTTCAGCTTCTTGCTGTTAAGTATGATGTTGGCTGTGAGTTTGTCACATGTGGCCTTTATTATGTTGAGGTACTTGCCCTCTACACCCATTTTGTTGAGAGTTTTTATCATGAATGGATGTTGAATTTTGTCAAGTACTTTTTCAGCATCTATGGAGATGATCATGTGGTTTTTGTCCTTCTTTTTGTTGATGTAGTGGATGTTGATGGATTTTCAAATGTACCATCCTTGCATCCCTGGGATGAATCCTGTTTGATCATGATGGATGATCTTTTTGATGTATTTTTTAATTTGGTTTGCTAATATTTTGTTGCATATTTTTGCATCTATGTTCATCAGGGATATTGATCTGTAATTTTCTTTTTCTGTGGTGTCTTTGTCTGGTTTTGGTATTAGAGTGATGCTGACTTCATAGAATGAATTTGGAAGTATTCCCTCTTCTTGTACTCTTTGGAAAACTTTTAAGGAGGATGGGTATTAGGTCTTCACTAAATGTTTGGACTTCCTTACAATTATATGTATTTTATTTTACTTAGATTAAGAACCCCTATTCTAGAGGTTAACAGGAATGGTGTGTTACTATATATGTCACACTAAAATTTGATTTTTTTCACACAACTTGCTTCATTTGGGCACAGGTTATTTACTCTGCCCCGGTCAGGCTCCCTGCTCTCATTTCCCACCCCCAGCCTTACCCAAGACATTACCCAATCTTATTCCATGTCCCAGAAAGCTCTTCCTCAGCAAAGTCAGATCCCTCACTTCCTCAGGTCTTTATTCTTGACCATCCAATCTAAACTCTCATGTCATCCCTATGCCTAACCCTTAGTATCTTCCTTTCCTGCTTTATTTCTTCTCAGCACCTAACACTATCTACCATACAATCTACTTAACATGTCTTGCTGAGGACCTGTCTCCGCACTAGATTATAAAATCCTTGAAGAAGTTTTGTCTGTGTTACATACAGCTGTATCCCTGCCAGCCAGATGTGCACCTAGCACAATAAAGGAACTCAAAAAATATTTGTTGAATGAGAGAATGAATGAATTACTATATAGGAATCTACTTATAAACAGTCTATCCATTTCCTATTGATGGGCATTTAATCTTTCTAGTTTCCACCATTACAAATAATGTTACCACAAATATTCTTATAAATGCCTCTTTTGCCACCATTTCTGCAGGGCATAGGCCTAGAAGTAGAGTTCTGGAGTCTTGGATATGTGATTTTTCTGTTTAAATGGATACTATTCAGTTGTTCTCTAAAATGACTATAATTTACCATAACTGCTTAAAACATAGCATTTTTACTGGGTGTAATTCTCTTGATAGAAACCGCTGGACAGTTACTTTTCACACGTAACATAAGCTTTAAGAGTCAAAAAGAAAACACATTCTCTTCCTTCAGAGTTTAGAACTTAGTTGGTCAAAAGAAGAGAAACCTACCACTAGACACAGTAGCCCACGCACTCACCTCTCACATACCACCTGGGTAAGAACCCCTTCCTCCAGAGAAGGTCCCATGACTCGGTGTGAGAAGTGTCACAGGATAAGGGAGAAAGGAGTCCTCTTCACAGGTGTCTTAGATCCAGCTGCTGTAACAAAGTATCATTGACCAGCTTAAGCAAAAAACACTTATTTCTCAGAGTTCTGGAGGCTGGGGATTGTCCCAGCAGATTCAGTGACTGGCAAGGGCCCTCCTCCTGGTTTGTAGATAGCTGTCTTCTCATTATGTCCTTACATGACCCTCCTCAGTGCATGCACTTAGAGAGAGAACACAAGTCTCTCCCTCCTTTTATGAAGGCATTAATTCCATAAGGCCCCATCCTTATGACCTTAGAAATCCAGCCCTAATCACCTTCCAAAGGCCCCACCTCCAAACACCATCATGTAGGGAATCAGATTCCATCCACAGCGGCGGTTTGGGGCACACACGCTGTGGAGCCTAGCAGCCATCCTGCCTTCATTCAGCTGTCCTCGGTTCCAAAAGTCTCCCCAGACACATTCCAGAAAAGCTGAGCTCCAATTTTCAGACAAGACAGGCTGGGTGGCACTGTTTATACCCTGTCAAGACAGGCAGGAAACCAGACAAGAAGTGGGAGAGCACCCACATTTAATCACAGGGCCACAGCCAATATCAATGGTGGTTGGCATGGCCCAGGCTATTTAAAGGAGGCCCACCCACAGATCTTAAAATCTAAGTAGGAAAACAAGATGTACAATCTACTAGGGCTGCACACTGACTCCCGAAAAGTGGACAGTGAAGTGGAGCCATAGCATTTGAAGGCCCAAAGCTGTGAAAGTTCCCCTCTATGGGCTGCCTCCATCTGTTTTAAAGGTACCTGTTATGGACTGAATTTGTACCTCCCCAAAAAGACATGTTAGAATCCCAACCCTCCAGTTAACACTCTAACCCCTAGAATGTGACCTTATTCGAAGAAAGGGTCTTTAAATAGGCAATCAAGTTAAAATGAGGTCATTCAGGTGGGCCCTAATCCAACATGACAAGTGTCTTTATGAAAAAGGGACATCTGGACGCATAGACGTGCACCAGGGAGCAAGCCGCATCCAGATGAAAACAGAGATCGAGGCGAGACATTGACAAACCCAGCAAAACCAGTGCCTGCCTGCAAAGTCCCAGAAGCTGAAGGAGATGCCAGGAACAGACTTTCCCTCGCAGCCCCGGAAGGAACCTGTCCTACCATCATGTGATCTTGGATTTCTGGCCTCCAGAAATGCGAGAGAGTAAGTTATGTGGCTTAAGCCTCTTAGTTCATGGTACTTTGCTACTGCAGCCCTAGAAAACAAATACAGTGCTGTGTTCATCCTTTCTTCTTCCTTTCAAGTTTCTTGTCCTTGCATTTTGGGCTAATTCCGCTTCTGATAAAGGCATACCCAGAGTGCCCAGCTCTGCATTCTTATTCATTCATTAATTCATCAAACATTTATTAAGTACCTACTATACCCATGCCTTACGCAAAACAACCTCAGAGAGGCATATAAATGGCTCAGTGAATCCCCAACAGTCCTACGGGAAAGAAAGCTGTCCAATAGCTGGCTAGTAAGTGCTAAAAAGATTTGAAGGCCTGTACAAAGTATTCTGTTTTGAGGTAGAACCTATCAAAGCATAAAGTGTAATGCAACTACTAATTTGTAGCTTGCAATTAATTTGCATAGCAATTTATCATATATGTACCGGAGACTTGAATACTAAACTAGTCTTCACAGCCATAACTTTTGCATATGTAGTACAAAGTCTTCAGACTTATTCCAGTGTTTTTCTGTATCTCAGAATAAAGCCAAAATTATGTTCACTGTCACCATTTTTCTTCAAGCTAACTATTACCTAATTTTGGTCATTACGTAAGATGTGGCACAAGAATATTATTTTAAGAGTGTTGGTTGTACAATTGTTGCCCTACAAACTAGGATTAGATCACTAAAACCAATATTTGGTTCACTGAGGAAGCAAAAAAAAGATTAGAGCCATAATAAATATAGTAAATATACAAAATAAAAAATACATTATAAGAAAGCCAAAACAAACTGATTGCTAACAGCCTGGCTGCTACAGATCAAATTAGTAACCCAGTGATGGTAACATCATTATGTGAGAATGAGTTAACCCTTTCATTGTCAGAAAAATAATTTTGCTATTATACAAATTACTCCAACTGTTTAACTGATAAGAAATACAGGGAAAAAGAAATATTCATAATCCTTTCTAGAAAACTTGATCTCATATGCTGTTGAAATTTCTAAGAATAAAAATTTAAGTCTACTCTCTAAATTCACTCATGTGTTATATTTGAAATATGAACTAATGGAACCATTATGATTACAATTTCTCTTTTCTGCTTTTATGTTACTAGGATATTCATAATGATGGATGCACAAGGCAAAATGAAAAACTGGAAAGCTCTTCATACACAACCTCAACTACCTACCATTTCTGTGAGGTAAACAATTATTAAAACTAACTACAAACCAGAAAAATGAAGCTGTGAAGCATCTAGTGTCCTTCAGGTAACTGAGTGAAACTCCCAGAAAACAATGGCCATTGGAGACTGGCTAAAACTTCTGGACTAACTATTTGCTCCTCCCCAAAGGTATCAGAGTTCATCACTAATCTTTTAAGCAAACAAAAGATTCCTTTGAACTAATTTAATTTTGAAAATGCTTCTGCAATTTCAACTATTGTAGAAAGCAATATGGAGGTTTCCTCAAAAAACTAAAAATAGAAATACCATTTGACCCAGGAATTCCACTCCTAGGAATTTACCCTAAGAATGCAGGAGCTCAGTTTGAAAGAAACATATGCACCCCTATGTTTATTGCAGCACTATTTACAATAGCCAAGACATGGAAGCAACCTAAGTGTCCATCAGTAGATGAATGGATAAACAAGAGGTCGTACATATACACAATGGAATATTATCCAGTCATAAGAAGAAAACAAATCTTACCATTTGCAACAACATGAATGGAGCTGGAGGGTATTATGCTCAGTGAAATAAACCAGACAGACAAAGACAAATACCAAATGACTTCACTAATTTGTGGAGTATAAAAACAAAGCAAAACTAAAGGAACAAAACAGCAGCAGACTCCCAGACTCCCAGAAGGGACTAGTGGTTACCAAAGGGGAGAGGTGTGGGAGGGTGCATGGGGAGGGAGAAGGGGATTGAGGGGCACTATAATTCTCAGTCACAATACAGGCAGGTCATGGGGAAGGCAGTACAGCCGACTCTGTAGAAATCTTACTACTCTGATGGACAGTGAGTGCAATGCGGGGGGGGGGGGGTGCTTGATAATATGGGTGAATGTAGTGACCACAATGTTGATCATGTGAAATCTTCATATGAGTGTATATCAATGATACCTTAATTAAAAAAATATATATATATATAGATGGAGCACAAGACTGCTTGTTGCTTTTGCTTCAAATCATTTCCACTTAGGCCCAAATTCAGTATAATTAGCCAATATTGCAGCTTTCCCCAATCTTTCTTGCTCATGTTCAGTTGGCATTATTATAGTCAGCAGTAACTATAGTTTTGGGAAGCTTTGTATTACATACACATCATATAGGTATATACCTTCTCAGACAATAAAGGCATCTGAAAAGGCATAATATGATTAGAGGAGAGGACCTGAAGCCCCACTGCTTGGGTTTACCTGGACCCTACCATTCATGAGCTGTATGACCTGGGGCAACGTAACTTCTTTGGGCCTCTGTTGGCTTGTAATCTGCAAAACGAACTGTTAAAACTACACTCTCAGAGGGCTATCAGGATTAAATGAAGTACTACATAAAAACACTTAAAACACTGTTTTGTATATTTGAATACTCAAACATTAGCTATTATGATCATGTAAGACTATTAAGCCAAGAGAAAAAAGGAGAAAAAAACAAATGAACAAAATAAAAAACACAGGTAGGAAAATACATACCCAAAAAATCCCATTAAATGTAATAGGGACTAAAATGAAATACTACAAGAATGAGATTATTAGACTGAATAAATTATCAAAATAGAGCTATATGCTGTCTACAAGAGACACTTGAAACATTCAAAAAATACACTGAAAAGCTAGAAAAAAGGCACAGATTAGTAAAAAGAAAGCAAACATACTAACACATGTCAGATGGAAATACAATTTAAGGCAAATGGATTGGTAGAGACAGAGATGTAATAATAACAGTAATAATAATAAATAATCCACCAAGATACCAAAATTATTAATTTGTAAGCACTTAACACTGCCTTGAAATAAACAAAAATTGATCAAATTAGGAAAAGTAAATTTGAAAATTCCACAGTCTTAGTTGGAGATTTCATCAAGCCTTTATCATAAGAAATTGATAGATTAAGCAAAGGGCAGTAAAAATAGAGGCTACATAGATAATAAAGTTAGTAAGCCTGACCTAATAGATAATTGTACAGGGTCTTTCCAGTAAATAGAAAACATATATTCTTAAGAGACTGCAAAGTATATTTCAACAAATATTAAAACACTGATATCATTAAGACCATGTCCTATGACCATATATAATTAAATTACCAACAATAAAAAAGGACATTTTAAAAGGTACCATATGTTAGGAATTTTTTTAAAAATCACACTAAAATAATTAAGGCTTAAAAAAGAAATCATAATGAAAATTATTAAATATAATTTTGGAATGAAAAAGCTACATTTAAAAAACATATAGCCTGCTACAAAAGCACTATGTAAAGGTTAATTTACTCTTAACTTACTATAAAACAAGCAAGTTTAAAAAGGAATGGGTTAGACAGGAGATTAAAGATGGTGGTGTGAGAGGTGAGACAGAGTCCTTCTCACAAAACCATGTATAATAGGAAAATATAGTTAATACAACTAATCCTAAATGAGCAACAGGAAAGAAGGCTGGGCCAGACTGCATACACCTGGAGAAAAGAACAGACCTCACAGAACAGGGTAACGTACCAAACCATGATGTGGCGGGACCCAAGCCCCTCCCCCACCCCAGCTCACCAGCAGGAGGAAGAGAAATGCAGTGGGGAGGGAGCAGAGGCCTGGGACTGCTGAACACCCAGCCCAGAAGATGTGCTCTGGGAGCACAAACCTACATTGCATGATGGTGATTAGTGGGGTTGGAAAGCTAAGACAGGCAGAATACCTGGAGAGACTGGGATTCCAGCCGCTTGTGGAAAACAGGGATCCACACCTGGTTGCTCTGGGACAAAAGAAAGGCGGGCAGTCTGAGACTTCCTAACAGCGAGAGGGCTGCTAACGGGGTAAGGGTTGCACAGAGCTTATTGATCAGCAGAAAGGACAGGTGGACAAAACTGTCCAGGCTCACTCTGCCCTGAAGGTTGGGAACTTTCAAGAGCTTCAGGCTCTCCATCCCACTGGCTACCTGTGCAGCTCCAAGGACCCCCACCATGATATACAGCCTGCTGCGCCTTCCTCCAAGCCAGTCCGCACCTGGCATGCAAACCAGCAGCCCCTGCCCTGGCGTCAGGACAGCCAAAGGGAAGCCCATGCCTACGGTGGCTACAAACACAAACCATAGAGGCTGACACCTGGGCGATCAGCCCACTGACTCTGACAGCGAAGACAGGCACAGCAGCTGGGAAGCAGGAGACAGCTCTTTCCTCCCCCCAGGCACCAGTACCGCTCCCCTGTGACATCTGCCATTGCTCCAGGGACTGAGCAGCTCCAGAGAGTAGAGCTTCGGGGTACGAGAGGGTGCCACCTACAAATATGAAACGTCAAAGGAACCTGGTTCAAACCAAAATCCCACAAACACCAGAAAAAGGGTCAAGTGAAATTGAACTCACCAATCTTCCTGAAAGAGATTTCAAAATAAAAATCAAAAGCATCTCATGGAGGTATATAAAAGTATTTAAGAACTCAGTAACAAATTCAGGACAGAGATACAATCATTACAGAATACAATGGAGGATTTTAAAAGCAGATTAGATATGGTGGAGGAGACAATAAATGAAATAGAAATTAGAGAAGAGAAATACAAAGAAGCTGAGGAACAGAGAGAAAAAAGATCTCTAGGAATGGAAGAATATTGAGAGAACTGTGTGACCAATCCAAATGGAACAATATTTGTATTATAGGGATACAAGGAATAGAGAGAGAGAAAGGGATAGAAAGTGTCTTTGAGGAGGTAATTGCTGAGAACCTCCTCAATCTGGAGAAGGAGATAGTCTCTCAGGCCATGGAGGTGCACAGACCTCCCAACACAAGGAACCCAAGGAAGACATCACCAAGACATATAATAATTAAAATGGCAAATATCAAGGATAAGGAAAGACTATTAAAAGCAGCCAGAGAGATAAAAAAGATCACATACATAGGAAAACCCATCAGGCTATCATCAGATTTCTCAGCAGAAACCATACAGGTCAGAAGAGAGTGGCATGATGTATTTAATGCAATGAAGAAGAAGGGCCTCAAACCAAGTATACTCTACCCAGGAAGGTTATCATTTAAATTTGATGGAGGGATTAAACAATTTCCAGATAAGCAAAAGCTGAGAGAATTTACATCCCACAAACCATTTCTACAGTGTTGTACTTTGGAGGGACTGCTATGGACGGAAGTCTTCCTAAGGCTAAATACCTGTCATCAGAGGTAATAAAGCCACAGTAAAGAAAGTAGAACAATTAATTACTAAGCAAATGCAAAATTAAATCAATTTCCCCCAAAGTCAGTCAAGGGATAGACAAAGAATACGGAATATGACATCTAATATATAAAGAATGAATGAGTAAGAAAAAGGAGGAGAAAGAAAAAAAAGAACCTTTAGATGGTGTTTGTAATAGCATATTAAATGAGTTAAGTTAGACTCTGAGATAGTAAGGAAGTTACCTTTGAACCTTTGGTAACCACCAATCTAAAGTCTGCAATGACAGTAAGTACCTACCTATAGATAATCATCCTAAATGTAAATGGACTGAATGCAGCAATCGAAAGACACAGAGTCACTGAATGGCTAAAAAAACAAAACCCATCTATATGCTGCCTACAAGAGACTCACTTCAAACCCAAAAACATACACACACTGAAAGTGAAGGGATGGAGAAAGATATTTCATGCAAATAATAGGGAGAAAAAAGCAGCAGTTGCACTTCTTATATCAGACAAAATAGACTTCAATACAAAGAAAGTTACAAGAGACAAAGAAGGACATTACATAATGATAAAGGGTCAGACCAACAAGAGGATATAACCATTATAAATACCTATGTACCCAACAAAGGAGCACCTACATATGTGAAACAAATACTACCAGAATTAAAAGGGGAAATAGAATGCAATGCATTAATTCTAGGAGACTTCAACACACCACTCACTCCAAAGGACGGATCCATCAGACAGAAAATAAGTAAGGACACAGAGGCACTGAACAACACACTAGAACAGATGGACCTAACAGATATCCACAGAACTCTATACCAAAGAGCAGCAGGATACATATTCTTCTCAAGTGCAAATGGAACATTTTCAAGAATAGATCATACACTAGGCCACAAAAAAGAGTCTCAGTAAATTATAAAAGATTAAAATTATGCTATCCAACTTCTCAGATCACAAAGATATGAAACTAGAAATAAATTATGCAAAGAAAATGAAAAATCTCACAAACATATGGAGGCTCCACAACATGCTCCTAAATAACCAACGGATCACTGACCAAATAAAAACAGAGATCAAGCAATATATGGAGACAAATGACAACAATAATTCAACACCGCAAAATCTGTGCGACACAGCGAAGGCCATGCTAAGTGTGAAGTATACTGCAAGTCAGGCGTACCTCAGGAAAGAAGAACAATCCCATATGAACAGTCTAAACTCACAATTAGCAAAACTAGAAAATGAAGAACAAATGAGGCCCAAAGTCAGTATAAGGAGGGACATAATAAAGATTAGAGCAGAATAAATAAAATCGGGAAGAATAAAACAATTGGAAGAATTAATGAAAGCAAGAGCTGGTTCTTTGAGAAAATAAACAAAATAAATAAAAGCACAGTCAGACGTATTAAGAAAAAAAGAGAGTCTACACACATAAACAGAATCAGAAATGAGAAAGGAAAAATAATGATGGAAACCACAGAAATACAAATTATTAGAGAATACTATGAAAATCTATATGCTAACAAACTGGATAACCTAGAAGAAATGGACAACATTCTAGAAAAATACAACCTTCCAAGACTGACCAAGGAAGAAACAGAAAATCTAAACAGACCAATTACCAGCAATGAAATTGAATCAGTAATCAAAAAACTACCCCAAAACAAAACTCATGGACCAGACGGATTCACCGCTGAAATTTACCAGACATTTAGAGAAGACAGAATACCGATTCTCCTTAGTTTCCCAAAAAATAGAAGAGGAATACTTCCAAACGCATTCTCTGAGGCCAGCATCACCCTAATACCAAAACCAGGCAAAGACACCACAAAAAAAGAAAATTACAGAGCAATATCCCTGATGAACATAGATGCAAAAATACTCGACAAAATATTAGCAAACCACATTCAAAAATACATCCAGAGGATCATACACCATGATCAAGTGGATTCATCCCAGGGATGCAAGGATGGTACAACATTTGAAAATCCATCAACATCATCCACCACATCAACAAAAAGGACAAAAACCACATGATCATCTCCACAGATGCTGAAAAAGCATTCGACAAAATTCAACATTCATTCATGATAAAAACTCTCAACAAAATGGGTATAGAGGGCAAGTACCTCAACATAATAAAGGCCATATATGGCAAACCCACAGCCAACATCATACTGAACAGCGAGAAGCTGAAAGCTTTTCATCTAAGATTGGGAATAAGCAGGGATGCCCACTCTCCCCACTTTTATTCAACACAGTACGGGAGGTCATGGCCACGGCAATCAGACAAAACAAAAAAATAAAAGGCAACCAGATTGGGAAAGAAGAAGTCAAAGTGTCACTATTTGCAGATGAGATGATACTGTACATAAAAAACCCTTAAGAGTCTACTCCAAAACTAGTAGATCTAATATCTGAATGCAGCAAAGCTGCAGAATACAAAATTAATACACAGAAATTTGCAGCATTCCTATACACTAACAATGCACTAGCAGAGATAGGAATCAGGAAAACAATTCCATTCACAGTTGCATCAAAAAGAATAAAATACTTAGGAATAAACCTAACCAAGGAAGTGAAAGACCTACACCTTGAAAACTACAAGACACTCTTAAGAGAAATTAAAGAGGTCACTAACAAATGGAAACTCATCCCATGCTCTTGGCTAGGAAGAATTAATATCGTCAAAATGGCCATCCTGCCCAAAGCAACATACAGATTCGATGCAATCCCTATCAAATTACCAACAGCATTCTTCAACGAACTGGAACCAATAGTTCTAAAATTCATATGGAACCACCAAAGACCCCGAATAGCCAAAGGAATCCTGACAAGGAAGAATAAAGTGGGGGGGATCTCGCTCCCCAACTTGAAGCTCTACTACAAAGCCACAGTAATCAAGACAATTTGGTACTGGCACAAGAACAGACCCACAGACCAATGTAACAGACTAGAGAGCCCTGATACAAACCCAAGCATATATGGTCAATTAATATATGATAAAGGAGCCATGGTATACAATGGGGAAATGACAGCCTCTTTAACAGATGGTGCTGGCAAAACTGGACAGCTACATGTAAAAGAATGAAATTGGATCACTGTCTAACCCCATACAGAAAGGGAAACTCAAAATGGATCAAAGACCTGAATGTAAGTCATGAAACCGTAAAACTCTTAGAAAAAAACATAGGCAAAAATCTCCTGGACATAAACATGAGCAACTTCTTCATGAACATATTTCCCCAGACTAGGGAAACAAAAGCAAAAATGAACAAGTGGGACTATATCAAGCTGAAAAGCTTCTGTACAGCAAAGGACACCATCAATAGAACAAAGAGGCATCGTACACTATGGGAGATTATATTCATAAATGACAGATCCAATAAAGGGTTGACATCCAAAATATATAAAGAGCTCATGCACCTCAACAAACAAAAAGCAAATAATCCAATTAAAAAATGGGCAGAGGATCTGAACAGACAGTTCTCCAAAGAAGAAATTCAGATGGCCAACAGACACATGAAAAGATGCTCCACATCGCTTGTCATCAGAGAAATGCAAATTAAAACCACAATGAGATATCACCTCACACCAGTTAGGATGGCCACCACCCAAAAGACAAACAACAACAAATGTTTGTGAGGATGTGGAGAAAGGGGAACCCTCCTACACTGCTGGTGGGAATGTAAATTAGTTCAACAATTGGGGAAAGCAGTATGGAGGTTTCTCAAAAAACTAAAAATGGAAATACCATTTGACCCAGGAATTCCATTCCCAGGAATCTACCCTAAGAATGTAGGAGCCCAGTTTGAGAAAGACACATGCACCCCTATGTTTATCACAGCACTATTTACAATAGCCAAGAAATGGAAACACCTAAGTGTCCATCAGTAGATGAATATATAAAGAAGATGTGGTACATATACACAATGGACTATTATTCAGCCATAAGAAGAAAACAAATCCTACCATTTGCAACAACATGGATCTGGAGCTAGAGGGTATTATGCTCAGTGAAATAACCCAGGCAGAGAAAGACAAGTATGAAATGATTTCACTCATATGTGGAGTATAAGAACAAAGAAAAAACTGAAGGAACAAAACAGCAGCAGAATCACAGAACCCAAGAATGGACTAACAGTTACCAAAGGGAAAGGGACTGGGGAGGATGGGTGGGGAGGAACAGACAAGGGGGAAAAGGGGGCATTATGATTAGCACACATAAAGTGGTGGTGGTTGGGGCACGGGGAAAGCAGTACAACACAGAGAAGTCAAGTAGTGATTCTATAGCATCTTACTACGCTGTTGGACAGTGACTGTAATGGGGTATGTGGGGGGGACTTGATAATGAGGGGTGTCTAGTAAACACAATGTTGATCATGTAATTGTACATTAAGGATACCAAAATTAAAACAAAACAAAAAAAAGCAGGCAGAGAGAGAAAAAAGATCACATATGAAGGAAAACCCATCAGGCTATCATACTTCTCAACAGCAACCTTACCGGCCAGCAGGGAGTGGCATGACATATTTAATGCAACAAAACAGAAGGGCCTCCCACCAAGAATGCTCTACCTGGAAAGGTTATCATTTAAGTTTGAAGAAGGGAGTAAACAATTTCCAGATAAGCAAAAGTTGAGAGAATTTACCTCCCACAAACCAACTCTACAATGTATTTTGGGGGGACTACTATAGATGGAAATGTTCCTAAGGCTAAACAGCTGTCACAGTAAAGAAAGCATACCAATTAATTACTAAGCAAATGCAAACTTAAATCAACTACCCCCAAAGTCAGTCAAGGGTTAGACAAAGCATACAGAATATGATACGTAATATATAAAGAATGGAGGAGGAACAAAAAACAAAAAAACCTTTACATTATGTTTGTAATAGTGTACTGAGTTAAGTTAGATTTTTAGATAGTAAATAAGTTACCCTTTAATCTTTGGTAACCATGAAATCTAAAGCCTGTAATGGCAATAAGTACATACCTATCAATAATCACCCTAAATGATCATTTTATATTTCCTTAAAATGTGTGTGACATAGTGACACACAAACTACTTTTTCAATGCACATTATCTACCAACATCCTGAAAGGGGAGGAAAGGTGGTAACAAATATTCTGTTTGTGACCAAAAAGAGAAAGACTGATTTTATTTTAAATAAATGTAGGAAATGACTTGAGTCTCTAATATTAAGCCAACATTGCAATTCCCAGGGCCCACAGAGAACTGTTGTGCTATATCTACTCATTTGAAAACTCACTTTTGTAATAGAGAAGCCAGAGAAACTGAACAAGGAGCTGGTCATGAACAGAGGTACGTCCGAGAAGACACTCCCTGGAAATACTCTTTAAACTTCTAAAGCAAATAAAAAAATAGAGTTTCCAACTTGGGAAAACCTAAGGTCTCTATTTTCAACTCTTAATGTAAGAAATACTTTATAGAAGTTCACTGCTCACATCCAGATCCTCCCATTTAAACTCTTAAACTCAGAACTATTTCTCTGCACCCTCACTGTCACTGCTACTCCAGAAATTCCCACCCAACTTTTCTGACTCAGGGTCTCCAAGGTGTTGAGAAACTATTTACTTTCTAATCAAGATCTTTCCTCTTAAAGGCACATAGGACACAAATGGGAAGGAAGGAAATCTCAAAGAGGAAACAAAAAACGAAAGATCTGAAATAGCTGCGTTCCAAATTTCTCTCAAACAACACTATTCGCTATTCCAATCACACGATGAATTTACCGATGCTTCTAAACAGCATCCCATGTCACCAGGAGGAACCACTTGGCAATCTGCGCCCAGGACCAAACCGTGAAGCCTTGGGAGACTGGGTATAAAATACTCCTTCCAGACTATCTCAAATATGCAGCGCTGGCCAGTGTGGCACCAGAGGCACAAACACCAAGCAGCTGCTCCATCCCTGACTCCAAAGGAGCCAGAGGGGTGCAGAACTAGGGGTATGTAGCTCCGCCACCGGCTCTGTGATCGCTCGAGAGGCGAGAGGGAGACAAGACGGAGGCACGAGGTCCCAGGTATAGGACTCCACCCCAGGGGTCTCCGAGCAGAAGGGCTGTGCCAACTGCCGCTTCTACATTGACATTAAGGGTGAACTCTTACCAATTTGTTTAATCTGTCACCACGTGGTGCTAAAACCCACTCTACACACCGCAAGGCCTCAGGACCAAGAAGCTATGCTAAATGGTGTAAAACACTAACGGAAGGGTCTCGCCCAAGGTAGTTTACTGGATGCTCTGCTTTGTCCTTTAAAGACCAGAAAGGCTAGGTTCTTGCTTGCGGACTTCGCCCCTCCCGGGACAGGTCTCTCCTCGCCTGGTCCTGAAGCAACACGGTGACCCGAAGCTGCGGGTGAGCAAGGACGACTGGGCACCAGGCTCAGCCTAACAAGCGCAGAGCGCAGGCTACCTCCACCTGGGTCCCGAGCTGCGGAAAGGGGTGCAGGAAGGGGACCGGGCAGCCTACGTTTTAGGGAGGCCCGGCTGGCCCGCCACTCCCGACGCCCGCTGAGCACACGCCTTGGCGCGCTTTCATCAACAGCTCGCTGGCCGCTTGGTTCTCCAGCTCAACGGCCCGCCGCCGCCGCCGCCACCGCCGCGCCCGGGCGCCTCTAACCCGAGGCGGAGGTGGAGGACAGCTGCCGCTGTCTCTACCGCGCACCGCTCTCCCGACGCCACCCGCCCGTCGGGCCCCACACAGGGCCCGGGGGAGCCGCGCCGTCGCCGCCCCTCTTGCTGCCGCTGCGGTTGCCGCCGCTGCCACGGCCACCACCCGCTCCGGCGCCGTTCCAGAGACACCGCGCCTTCGAGGCCCGGGGCCCCAGCGGGGGAGGGGGCAGCCCGGCCGCCGCGGGCGTCTGCGGTGAGCACCGCCTCGTCGAGGCCCGGACCCTCCGCCCCGCCGTCCAGGCCTGGCGCGCGCAGCTGTCCTCAGGGCCCGGCTCCGGGGCCGACCCAGGCCTCCGCCGAGCCCACCCTAGGGAGCGGCCCGCTGGAGGGCCGCCGCCGCCTACTCGTCCGGCGGCCGGCTGTGTGCGCTACGGGCCCCCCAGGCGAGGGGCCCGAGCGCTCCTCCCACCACTGCGTCCTAAGAGGGCCGCGGCGCCCCGCCGGGCACTACAGCTCCCGGCAGGCCGCGCGCAGGAGGAACCTGGAGCTGGAGCCGCGCAGCCCACGGGTGCGCGGGCTGAGTCGAGCGCGACGACACGTAAGCGGAAGTGCGCGCTCCTCGCGGGCCCGCGTAGAGAAGCCCAGCGGCGGTTCGCGTCCGCGCACGTGCTTCCCGAAGGAGCCCGTTCTCGAGCCGGCTGTCGCGGCCGCCGGCCGGTCTCCTCTCTCTCCAAGGCCGTGGAGAGCCGGGCGCCTGGCGGTGCGGCGCGGGGCCATGGGCAAGGCCAGGTCGGCCGGGCCGCGCCAGAAGGCCCCCGGGGCCCCGGCTGTGTCGCGCGGCGGTCGTGCGAGGCCCAACCCCAACCCGTTCGAGGTGAAAGTCAACAGGCAGAAGTTCCATGTCCTGGGCAGGAAGACGCGCCACGACGTGGGGCTACCCGGGGTGTCGCGCGCGCGGGCCCTCCAGAAGGTAAGCCGGGCGCCGCCCGCCGCGGGCCCCCTGAGCCGCGCTCGGGCCTGGCCGACCGCTTCGGCGCAGCACGGACTCGGGAGCCTGACCGCCAGGATTCGGGCCACACCCTGGCTAGTCGGGAGGCCAGGGGCGAGCTCTGCGGTCCAGTTCACTCCTCCGTGAAATGGAGATCCTAGGGCTGTTGGGAGAATCGAATCCGTTCACCCAAGTCCTTAGGACAGTGCCGGCCCAGCTGGATGTTAGGGCACATAGAGCGTGCGTATGTTAGACCTGCTTCATGCTCCGCTTCCCCTGGAAAAGGCCTGTCCCTCCGAAACCCAGCACACGAGTGTCTCCCTGGGACAACGACTCCGCCTCCCTCAGGCCGAGCTGACCGTTCCTGTGCTGCCGTGGCACCTATACGGAACTGTCACCTTTCTTCTGCGAGACGCTGAGCACTGCTGGTCTAGGGACCATGGGTCTTCTGGATGGGATGGTGGATTACGTAGGCTGCTCAATAGATGTGTGAAGAATAAGTGTGTCTTTCCTTTGAAGCACATGACCTGCCCTTGTAGGGTGACGAAATACCCCCTTCTCTAGAGTCTCACAGCTTCCATCTTTCCTGTACTTAAGGTCCCAGAGTATTCTGTACTTTTCGAATTAAGTTCAAATGGCATTCAATATGCAGCTTCTGAGACATGTTAATTGGTTTGTTCAACAATATTTATTGTTACTTTGAGGAAAGTATATTAGTAGGATGGTGAAAAATTAAGGTACAGGAAGGAAAGTAAATTTCCTATGGTCACACAACTAACAAAGGCTGGGGACTTGCACTGGGTTTGAATGTCTGCGAAGCTTTTATGGTCTGCTTAGAGCATACGTTTAAACTCTGTTCTAGGTGCTGGGGAGATAAAGGTAAATTTAGCTTTGGCCCCTGCCTTCCAGGGCTCATAAGCTATATTGTCACACAGAGCGCAATTCAATTGCTCTTTACATGGCGTAGAGACAGCAGTGTGTATAGCAGACCAGACAAGCTTACAAATGACTACAGGGTTTCCTGTAATGTGGGCTCTGGAGTAGACACGTTTGTCTTCACTTCTTAAGCCTCAGTTTTCTCATTCCTGAAGTGGGGACAGTAACACATACCCTGTCCCTCATGGTGATTGTGAGGATTCAGTGCGATAGCACATCTGGTGCGTAGTGAGCGTTTTCTAAATTCTGGCTCTTCTCCAGCTTGGCGTCCTCAGACTCTCACAGTCTGGCCCCAACCTGTTGTCCTTCCTTTGTCTCTTGTAACTCAGTCCAAAAAAGGCATCTTACCCCCGTTCTCTCAGGGGCCAGCCCAGCTGCTTCTGACGCTTTCTCAAGCCAGCAGCCCAGATAAGGCAGGTGGCTCCTGCTTCCAACCTCTTGACAGGTCCACTTGCCTGCTGCACTAAAGGCCTGGGGTGAATAATGGGGGGGGGGGAAGGGTGGGCAGGTGCTGCTTCCTCTAAATCCCTAGGGCGTGGCCCAGAGTAGAAAATCAAGTATTTGAAGGAATCAGACGCAGGACCCAGTGCTGGGGACCACCTCGCAGTCAGGAGATGTGACAGCAACGTCAGAAAATTCTTCATAGAAAGAGTCACACTCAAGCGCAGGAGGGTGAGCAGGATGGTCAGAGGTGGGGACAAAGGCACACTGTCCCATGTAGTGGGGGATGGGGCACAGTGCAGGGTCGAGAGCTCAGCTCCCTTGAGGGAACACAGGCCACGTGGTTGAGATAAAGCATGGTGGGTGTCTAGGGACACATGAGGTTGGCAAGGTGGGATCTGACAGTCCCTCAGAAGTGGGCTGTCCCTTATGTCTTCTCTTCTCCAGGCGGGGGCAGCATTGTCAGGGGGTAGTGCCTGAACGTACAGCCAGGGTGGGCTCTGTGTTGAGACTGCAGGTGCCAGCCAGGCCCACCACCACTTTATAGCTGTGCCTTGGTTTCCTCTCTTCTCACAGAATTTGTAAAATAACGAGAGGTAATGTACCTGTTGATCCTTTACCACCGGACAGGTATTGTGTTAAGTCTACATATAATCTTCTCAGCCTTCTGAGGGCAGTCCTGTTTTATCCCCATTTGCACATGGGGAAACTGAGACAAGGAGCAGTTGTGTGACTTTCTTTTGGTTGGAGGTGGTTTAGCTGAGACCCAAGTGCAGACTGAAGTCACTGCCCAGCTCTATCCTGAGCCGTCCTCTTTGAGCTCCTGTGAGCCTGTTAGCAGTAGCCTGAGGTGCGTCCTACATTCCCTTTTTACAGGTGAGGCCAGTGGGGGATGGAGAGGTTAGGTGTCCCAGAGTTCTAGCTGGGAAGTGGTGGGCTCGTGGGACTCAGGGTCCACACTCTTGAGTGCATCTTCCAGGCCTCATACACGTATCCATGGACAGCCACCACAGTGCTGTGAATGTTGACCTGGAGTTACAAATAAATTTTGGCAAATAGACAAATTTGAAAATCTGGAATCCAGGGATAACCAGGATTGGCTGTATGTATATACATATGAACATGTTTGTACGACAAGCAGAGAAGACAGGCGATGCTCCTACAGCCTTTGTGTCCATAATTGGTCGTGTTGTAGAGGACATGTGGCTTCCTTTTCAGCCCTTTGTTCCATTTTCCCTGCTTCTCAGCTGGAACCCCGGTCCCCTGGCTTCCTTACCTGATGGCATTCCCTCTGAGTGCTCAGTGGCTTTGCCTTCTCTGTGGTTGCTGTGGCTTCTCCGTGACCTTTGGCATTGGGGGGGAAGTACACAGCACACCCTGGAGAGCCCCCTTGGCTCCAGACATCATTCTCTCCGCCTCCGTTGTGTGCAGCAAGCCAGTTTCCCCTCAGTAATTTTTGGACTGTAGGTTTCAGTGGCCGAAGGCATACAGTATGGCCAGTTCACCAGGAACACCCTCTGTCCCCTCTGGAGCGTTTCCCCGTTGGGGGTGCAGGTCGTCAAGCCAGCAGCTCAGAGTTGCCGGGACCAGTGTGAGATTCTTTGATGATCTGTTTTTCAGCGCACCCAGACTTTACTAAAGGAATACAAAGAAAGAGATAAGGCCAACGTATTTACTGATAAGCGCTTTGGAGAATATAACAGCGGCATGAGCCCAGAGGAGAAGATGATGAAGAGGTTTGCTCTGGAACAACAGGTATGGCAAAGAGCTGGGGCGTCCCCATGGAAGTCAGGCTCCAGGAGGAGGGCCTTACGCACCCCTTGCGTAGCTTGCCCAGAGTGCACGGCCGTGGCATATCCCGGGGTTGGCCGCACTGCTGCCGTCAGTGAGGCTAGGTGGAGGCACGCGGACTGTGGGACACTGCTGGTGGGGAAGGCTGCGTGAGGTACCAGCAACTGAGACTGGCCCATTGCTTCATTCACCTTGTGTGGGTCCTCTTTGTGCTGAATCATTGCTCAGATGACCTAGAGTAATCTTAAAGCTGCCCAGGCTACATTGTCACATTGCACGAATGATGGGGAAACAATTGGTTTTTGCTATTCAGTAGATATGGAAACTTGAGGAAGCTGATAACCTTTTCTCTTCTGTCAGCGACAACACGAAAAAAAAAACATCTACAACCTAAATGAAGATGAGGAATTAACTCATTACGGCCAGTGTTTGGCAGACGTGGAAAAGCATGATGACATTGTGGACAGCGATGACGACGCGGGAGGAGGAGGAGCACTATCTGGTACAGGCCGGGGCCAGGCCGCCGTCTGCTCAGTGCCCTTTGTGGAGCCCTAGGGAAATGGTGTTGGATAGCAGTGTCACTGGTCATTAGCCTCGCAAGAAACTCTACATGTAACAGGGTTTTTTGTTTATTTTTTTTTACTTTTACTACTTTAAGAAGGTACATTTGTATAGATAAGACAGATCTATAGACAGGCAGGTTTTTGTAGGCTGAAAGAGCAGTTCAGTAGCCCTTCATCTTATACGAACATCACCCTGTCTCATTTTACCCACAAGCTCAGAGAAACAAGGCGATTCATCCAACCTATGAGTCAGAGCTGAGGATAAACACCCCCCGCCCAGGCCTGCTGGTTCCCAAGTCAGCTCCTCTCCCGACCCACGCGCTTCGGCTGCCTCTGACAGTTCTGCCCTAATGTTTGTCCTCACAGTGTTTACACAGTTCTTCTATTCTTTACTAACTATGGAACCAATTAGGACAGTTTTGTGGGAGAATAATAATTGAGCTGCTTATTTATAGATAGTAACAAAGCAGATTAAATTTTAGCATTAACTGACCCTAAGTACAACCGAATTGAGTCTGGACTCAGCCCAAATCTGATCATCTTGGACTCTGTATAAAGGGGCGGTCATGTTTGTGTTCCTTACAGTTGGAGTACCCCATTTTCCAGCATAACATCTTCAGAGCAAGACTGCACAAAACCGAAACCGACTCGGAGCTTTGTCTTTGTAGTGTGTGGGAAGCTGAGGCATTAAAATCCGTGACTGCCTTTTGCTATTTGGGTAATCCTGCGGTGGAAGGCTTAGGAACAAGGGGGCCCGCGCCTCTGCTCCTTAGCCCCGGAGGGGACCTACAGCTACGAGGTCATGGAGGGAATGGCAGTGGTTTGATCTCCTGTGCCTCTCTCTGCACTCTGAATTGTTTCAGACTTTTCGTGCACACTTCACTACTGAGCATGTCTACCTGGGGAGTCCCAAGTCCCTGTGGCCGAAGGTGGCGGCCCAGTACCATCATGTTGGTCATGTTGGGGGGCCTGGTCTCTCCTCACCCAGTGAGCAGCCGTGACGTTGTCAGGCCAGAAGGCTGTGGTGCTCAGGTGACTAGCGGGGAGCTCCGTCCCACTGCTTCCAGTTGTTGGTCCTGGGGACTCAGCTGTTCACCTGAGATTTCTTATCATCCTTTGGTTCTACGAGCTGATCAAAACCATGTAACTACAAAAAGAAAAGCTCTTACACTTGGCAATAAAAACGAACCACTAGGAAACACACACTGTGTCCACACCACAGTATGTCCTGGATGGAGAATTCCCTCTTCAGTTCGCCTGTGAAGCAGGGGTTGCCCAGTGGCCCGCCACAGTGGGCCGTGTGAGGGCGGAGGTGGGAGCTTCCCCAGGGCCCTGCCGCCAAGCCCAGTCCGTGCCACCCTGGGCTGACACCACGGTGCTGCTCGGTTCACACTGGGAAAACAAGTGTTTATGGTACTGTAAGGTAGACTATTTGGGTTTAAAATAAATGAGTAGCTAGAAAGCTTTCTTTTTCTTATAAAAGCACACTAATGGAAGCTTTAATTTTTTTCTTTTTCCAAGAATTCTTTTCTGAATCTTGTGTAGTACTGACTTATTAGTTGGCATTTTGTACATTTTTATCTTCAGAAAATACTCGGAACAACCTTGATTTGCTACAATACTAAATGAGTCGTGTTTTCTGATGTGCTGAATTTTCCAGGAAGCCAAGGAATCCTCATTCATTAACTCAGCAAATACTGGCTTATGTGCCAGGCTGCCCTTGGGTCTTGGGAAGTAGCAGTGAACAGAGCTGTCCTGTAGTTCATGAAACACATCACTGAACTGTGCAGACGGATGAAAAGCGAAAATGGGGGGTAAAAATAAGCCGGACAGGCTGGGCCTTGCCATTAGCTAGTGATCGGCCTCCCTGAGAAGGTGGTGGCCATGTGGCCCTGAGTGCTCTTGTTGGGGAAGCAGTCAGGGGCCTGGGATGGGCCAGGACGGCCGGGGGTGAGTGAGGAATGGTGACAGGCAGCCGGAGCTACCCCGTCCGACGGCAGAGCCAACAGGATGTCCTGATGAATTAGATGTCAGGCCTGGGAGAAGAAGAGGAACCCAGGCCGAGGCCCAGGGTTTTGGCCCGAGCAGCTGGAGAGGCAGGATTGCCATTTGTTGAGGGCTGGTCCCAGCCAGCTGTGGGGTTCCAGGGGGTGTGCAGCAGGAGGAAGGCCCAGAGCCACTCTGTGCTTGGCTGGAGTGAGCAAGCTGCCTGCAGTTTTCTCGGTAAGGGTGGGAGGGGACCAGGAGCTCCTGGGCTGGGAGGAAGCTTGGTGTGATGGGAGGTGGCCTCGGGCGGTCTGGAGCCGGGTTTTAAATGCAGTGCATCTTCTTTCCTCCACGCACGCTCACCCTCGCAGGTGGGGAGCTTGATTTGATCTAGTGGCAGCGTTAAGAAGGAAGCACCAGTCAAGCAAGAGGGGAGGCCGGCGGGGAGTGTGGGGCTGCGTCTGGCTGGGCCGAAGGCCTGTGGGAAAGACGCTTAACCGTTGTTTCTGTTTGTGCTCCTGGCAGAGACTTAAGGTAAATCACTTAACATCAAAAGCCTCCATTTTTCTCATCCAAGAAATTGTTTTTTTTAAAGGTTTCTTTCCATTCCCAATTCGAAGTTTCCCACATTTTGTCCCCTTCCCCTGCCCTGGTGACTCAGGGTGACCGTTGCTGGCTCAGGCTCCTGCCAGCAGGACCTTTCGTCACCAAGTCTCTGCTTGCAGAGGAGTGAGGAACGGGGGCTGAAGAGGCCCGACCGTGGACCCTCCGTTCCAGGACTCGGGTTCCAGCTTGTTTTGTGTCTGCTGAGCCTCTGTGAGCCATGCCTGCATTTAGCAGATAGGGCCTTGCTGTTTCCAGCCGGCGTCTTTGCGTCCGGGTCTTCCTGGTATGGCTCGTCCTGGGCTTTTCTCAGGTGCCACGGCCTAGTGTGTGCCAGCTTCTGTGGGAAGGGATTTTTTTTGAATGTGGAGTCAGTTCCATATTCAAGGCTGTACTTGGAGAAATGTTTGCAGAGAACGCTGCCTGGGCCAGCGCCTGGGGTCACCCAACTGCTCTCTGCCTTTTGTCCCCAGCCGAGCTGACTGCGGCCCATTTTGGAGGTGGTGGCGGGATCCTTCACAGGAAGGCCGCTCGGCAGCAAGGCGAGGATGGGGAGGAACCCAGGTCGCACCGGGACCTCATCGCAGAGCTCATCGCAGAGTCCCGGCGAGAGAAGGCAAGTCGGACGGCGTTCTGGACGTGAGGGCTCCCTCGTCCAAGGTGCTCGAAATATTCTTGAGCTTTTTTTCCCTGTACATTTTTAGGGAAATGTAGTTAATATTTTCTGTGGATTTAATAAAAGCATTCACTTTGAATAGAAATATTTTAAATTTCATCAGGAAAATACTTTGGATGGCTTGTGGCTTTGGGATTTTTTTGGTTGATTTTAGTATTTTGCTATATATGGAATTTGTAAAACATCACTTTTTTACTAACTGAACTGCTCAGAGCACCTAGGTGATTGACAGCAGGAAATCAGTTCTGTGTGATGACATTTTGTAGCTCTGCCTGTGAGCCCCTGATTCTCATGGTCTCTCTTTTCTGTCGACGCACTGGGTGTTGACTAAGCGGTGGCCGCCTGTGGCCTGGACACTGACAGCAGGCTGCCTGGGTGGAGTCCAGCGGTAATGGCTGTGCCATGTCTGTTCTTTCCCCAGAGGGTGAGACAAGCTCAGCGAGAAGATGCCCTTGAGCTCACAGAGAAGCTAGACCAGGACTGGAAAGAGATCCAGACTCTCCTGGCCCACAGAACACACACGGCAGAGAGCAGAGACGCGCCGGAGAGGCCCAAGGTGCGCGTCGGGCGGCCGAAGCTGGAGCCGCACTCCCGTCCACGAGCGGGACGTCCACGAGGGCTTACGCCAGGCTGCTCTGCCGGCCTGTTGCCTCTGCACCAGCAGCTCCCAGTCTCCATTTCTGTTGGGACGTAAATTTTCTGCTGGACTTTTATCGAGTTGTATGTGTTACGTCAGGGTGGAAACAGACTCAAAGTTACTTCGATATCTATTCCAGAATAATTAAAGAAAATGGTTGTTTCTTGGTATGAGAAGTACTTCAGGGGGAGGCTTTCAGATGGTGTTTGAGTTTTCCTGTTGTGTGTCTGCCAAAATGCTGTGTGTTGGCTTGTTTTCCCTCTAAACAGTATTTGGCTCCTACTATGCTTTTAATCTAAATTATTAGAAACATTGCACTCATTTGAGTAGCAGCTTTCTAGGAAATCCTTGGGATTTCACCAGATCACCTTGTCGCATGGCCATCTGTACATCTTTGTCGCCCTTACCATTGTTGGCCCCTTTATCCAAGTCTCCCATTTTGTGGGCTTCAGACCTAGATGAGCAATGTTAGTTTATAAAACAGATGTATTTTGATAATATCCTACGAGCAAAAAGTCCTCTATGACCTAAACATGTTCTCAAGGCTGATTACAATCGCTTTCTCTCAAGAAGAAAAGATTTGCTCTGTGGCTCAGCTTCTCCCTAATGGTGTCCAGCCATTGCTGGAATGTACAGGAAGCTGGCTGTGCAGATCTTTCCTCTCAAATGAAAAATTTCTTCTGTCTGTCCTAGCCTGATGCCTATGATGTGATGGTTCGTGAGCTTGGCTTTGAAATGAAGGCGCAACCATCGAACAGAATGAAAACAGAAGAGGAACTGGCAGAGGAAGCGCAGGAGCGGCTCAAGAGCCTGGAGGTGGGTGACGGGGCCGGTGCTGTGGGCGAAGCTGTGGCCCCCTCGTGTGCGGCCCTGGGATCGTTCGGTGAGATGGAGGTGTGCTATTTCATCAGTGGAACCTTTTGAGGCTATTTCAAGTTTATGTTCATTTTACTATAATACCTGTTTTCTTATTATAAAAGCAAAAAGAGACAATACACATAGAAAACATGGACATTTCTTCTAATCCCCTACCTCCAAACAAGCACAGCACGGAGCTCCTCGCCTCTGCTCTCCAGAGGCTTTCTGGGCTCCATTACATTGAGACAAACGAAATGGAGAAATGCTGTCTACAGCTGGCCTTTTTGGTATGACCACACAGTGGGCCTCGTCCTGTGTCGGTGCAGATTTTTGGGTAAGAAAGCAGTTGAGCTACTTGCCTAAGCACATACAGGCCTCAGTGTAAGGGGTCCTTCTGCCTCCACAGCTGCAGAGTACTGGGTGGCAAGCAGGGCCGGTTGGCATGGTTGGACAGACAGGCCTCAGAATAACAGGTTGCCTGCCTTGTGACTAGAGAATATTTCTGCCCCAATATTTATATTTATTTGTTAAGTTGGAAAGTCTTGTGTATGATGCTTACCAGGTGTTTGCACATTGACTGGAGACTAGAAGCGGGCTGCAGGCTGCAGGCTCCTGGCAGTCACGGGCCGGGCTGCCTGCCTCTCCCGTGTCCGAGGAGCACAGCTCACAGCTCTTCTTCCCTCCTCCCAAGGCCGAAAGGCTCCGAAGAATGCTTGGAAAGGATGATGAAAACACTAAGAAACCAAAACATACGTCAGCAGATGACTTAAATGATGGCTTCATACTGGATAAAGATGACAGGCGTCTGCTTTCTTACAAAGTAAGGCGGTTACCTTCATCTTTTTTTTTTCAAGAGCACAGTTTCTGGTATTTCTTTCAGTAGACTTATCACTGATGTGATAAAAAGCACAGGTCTTTACAAAGACCCCCTTTCTGTGCTGTTCTTCCTCGGTGTCTTTGTGTCTGAGGTGAGCGCTGGGAGCAGACCGTGACCTCGGTCCCAGCATCTCCCGGGAACGGGGCTGCTTTTGTTTATAAGTGTGATTAGCAGCATAGCTCAGCACTGATACAGAAGCAGCCAACTCAAGCTTAGAGTGTGAAACACTGAATAGAACTATTGAGTTTCTAAGATTGGTGCAGTTTTTAATTCATGAACACCAGAAGGTTCCCCCTTTGAAAGTGTATCAGTCAGTTCAGGGCAGGAAACAGAAGTAGGCCATGTGTGAGCAGAAAAGGATCCGAGACACGAAACCGGGCTCACAAACCACTGGGTTGCTGGGGTGCAGTCGGATCCCCTCCAGGCGTTTAGGTCCCTCCAGGTGCAGCCCAGATCCAGGAAGCCCTGCCGCCTCGGCAGCTCCCGGCCCAGGGCCAGAGTGGGCATGACAGACACACTGCTGCTGGCGCCTGCGGTCACCCCGGGGAGAAGCTGAGCCCAGCCCAGAGTCCTGGTGGTAGGGGTGTGGGAGACAGGGCTCAGGACAGCATCCCAGGAGGTGAGCAGGGAGGCCTGGCTCCAGTGGACCATTGCAGTACGCAGGACCTGCTCCCTGCAGACGGGTGGGGTGACGCCTGGGTGCTGCACAGCGCTGCGGTCTGCCCCAGGCAGCGACGCCTCAGGCCCCGCGTGCTCCTAGGATGGAAGGATGAACACTGAGGAGGAAAGCGGTGAAGCTGGTGCCGGGGAGAGCGAGCAGGAGGAGGGCGAAGACTCGTGCAAGGAGGACCCCGAGGAGAGCCACTCGGACCTGGAGTCGGGTGTGGGCAGCGAGGAGAGTGAGAGGCCCAGGGCAGCGCATCGGCGGGTGCCTGGGGGAAGGCCAGCGAGCAGAGAAGGCCAAAACGCTTGGGGAGCCGCCAGCACCGAGCCGACTGACACATGTGCAGGTAGGCAGGCGGGTTTCCTTGCATTTCACAGAGGATAACCTCCGTGACCTGGTGGCATGTCTGCCTTGAGGGGCTGCGTAGGAATGGGGGACCAAGGATGCACCTTTATGCATGGACACGTCCCATTGTAAAGTCTTGCCTGCGGACAGTCACAGCCTCCTTCCTGCTCAGATCCAGGGGCCTCAGATGGTCACAGCCTCCTTCCTGCTTGGGGTCTGGGACCTCTGCTGTTACCCGGAACCTGGTCCACATGCTGGCCAGAACACTGGCACATGCTGCATGGCTGCAGGCTGGTCTGCAGGCCAGCAGCGGGATGAGGGACCCTCACAGTCCCACAGACATGGGCAGGTCCTCGGAGGTCAGAGCCGTGTTCAGGCCTGGGCACTCTTGTTTGGGCACGTGACAGCTCTTATAGAGAAGTCCAGGTCTGCTGACTGTTCTGAGTTGCCTGTGACTTAGGGAATTTGCAAAGGATGAACCAGCTAGTGAGGCTGGCTTCCTTGGGAGGGGCTTCCATCAGGGGCAGTCTCAGGTGGGGGCACTGAAACCATGTCACTGCCTTGACTCACCACGTGTTGGGCATTTACGTGACTTTCTGATCAAGAAGAGGCTGGAGGTTGTTTCTTCTGGGAGGCTGTTCTCGGGACCCCATCACCGGTAGCCCGTTTCAGGCAGACCTCACAGGTCACACCAGCACACACTGCACGTATTTACAGTGATTGTAATGTGAGGCAAAGTGAATTATCTCTACAACAGATCTTCCGTCATCCCTTTGGTAAAGGAAAAGAAGTAATAGGATCTCAGTTGTGTTTAGTGTTTATTCCATGTTATCAGAAGTGGCCGTGAGTCACACGTCAGACAGTAAGTGTGGAGTGTTCTGTATTCCAATAGCTCCCGAGTCCTGTGAGGAACTAAGATCTTTATTATCCGGAAAGTCAGTGGAGGAGCAGCTTTTGGTGGTGGAGAGAATTCAGAAATGCAATCATCCAAGTCTCGCAGCAGGAAACAAAGCAAAATTGGAAGTACGCTGGTGCAAGTGTGTGTGGGGTCTGGGGCGGAGTGGGTGGCCCCTTGGCTGGGCATCGGAACTGCCCAAGGCAGGCAGGATGGGCCTACAGCCACGAGGTGACTGCTGGCTGTGTGCAGAGCAGGTGGAGGACCGAGTCGTGACACACATCACCCTGAGGTCTGCAGCAGGCTTGGGGAGGTGGGACTGTGCCCCCATTTCACACATTTGAAAACTGAGGCCTGGTGATCCTGCCTCACGTGGCCACCAAGCAGCAAAGCCAGACCTCTAGGACACGGGGAACTGCCAGTGTGCCACTCTTCTTTCAGTGATTGTGTGTATTCACTGAACGAGGTGTGGTCTACGACTGAGGCGCTGCTGGCTGTTCCGTGCCCGCGCTGGGCCCGAGCTCTCCCTTTCTCTGCTCCTCCTCGCCTGCAGCAGGGTTCTTTGCCCAAGTACTGTGAGTTGCAGCCCTTGCACCCCATCTTAGCCGGGGTGTGGGGAGCGCATGTGGAATGCCTGTAAGTTTGTTAGCACTGAGCTCTGTCCCCATTCCATGTTCTTGCAGAAACTGTTTGGCTTCCTTTTGGAATATGTTGGAGATTTGGCTACAAATGATCCTCCAGACCTCAGAGTCGTTGATAAGTTGGTTGTGTAAGTAAAAATGGTGGTTATCTGGAATGTGGGGTTGAGTGGAACAATTTCTATCCTATTTAGAGGCATAAGAACACATGTTGGAGTTACAGGGTCGACCTTGTAAACAGGCCTCACCACATTCATTGATTTCAGCCATGACACCCCCTTCGCTGCTGCCATCATCTTAGAGGTAGGGCATGTTTTCAACTACAAACAAGTTCACTTGCAGACAGTTGAGCCCCTTCAGACTGTTCACAGGACAGCTGCCACATGGGGACCAGGGTGCTGACCTCCAACTCCGTTGAAAACCCCCTTATAATTTTGACTCCCCACAAACAATAGCTACCATTGACTGGAAGCCTTACTGATACTGTGAGCAGTTGGTTAACACGTTATATGCTAAGTGCATTTGTATACTGCATTCTTAGAAGAAAATCAGCTAGAAACAAGAAAGTGTTTTTTCAAATGTTCACAAATCTCCAAAAAATTTTCCAAAATTGAAAAAATTTGAGTTCAAGTGGACCTCGCAGTTCAAACATATGTCATTCAAGGTCAGCCACATTTGATGACTAATTTTCTGTTTCATTCAGTGAAATTCCAAGCTCTACTTGGGTGGGCTGAGAGCTGTTAGGAACAAGATTTCAACAGCATTTCATTTTGCTCCGGAACCCCACCCACCTCTAGTTGGTTCCACACGGCAGAGGAAGCGTGCGTGGCTGGCTGTCTCAGGGAAGCAAGTCCTTCTTGCGTGCCTGCTCCTGTCCTGTGCAGGGCTGGTTTCTGGGCCTTGCTGCCCTGGGACCTCTGAAAGCAGAGAATTGTGTGTGGGGGTTCCATCATGGTGCCACATGGGCTGTGGGGAGGCCTGAGGCAGAGTTCTGGGTTTGTTGAGAGTGTGTGGCCTACAGGCTGCCCCACGCAACACTCCCGGGGGCCAGCTTCTGCCCTGACTTCTAGGAGTGCTTACAAGGAGTTGTTGCACCCCACGTAAAGTGCCTCAGCATAGTCAGCCACCCTGGGCATGGAAAACCTGCCCCCCGTGGTCCGTTATTACAAACAGCTCCTCCTGCTACCGCTGCAGAGAATCACAACCAGATTTTTAGGGAATGGCAAAAATGGGTATAGATTATCGTTAAAAAATATTAGGCAAGTGATGTGGGTCCCCACAAAGGCCTGCCAGATATCAATAAGAAGAAAAGTGGGTTCATAGGGGCTCCCATTCTGACCTAAGTCAGCAGGTGGCTTCAAGGAAAGCGGTCAGTGTGGGGATTCGGGGTTCTCTGTTTTGTTACCTGATGTTGGTCTTCCCCGTGATGTTTCTGTTGAACAGGCAGCTATATAGTCTTTGCCAGCTGTTTCCTGAGTCTGCAAGCAGCTCCCTAAAGTTTGTTCTCCGAGATGCCATGCACGAGATGGAAGGGATGGTTGAGACCAGGGGCAGGGCGGCCTTCCCAGGGCTGGACGTGGTGAGCAGGGGCCAGTTGGATGGGCAGGGCGCCAGTCACGCTCGCAGACCCGTGCTGGGGTCTCAGCACAGAAGGGCTGATGAGTGAGCACGGGACAGCTGGCGTGGAAGGTGGGCTGGGGTCCAGATCCTCCGGGGTGGGGTAACAAACCCTGAAAGGATTAGCTACCTATTAACAGTTAACTAAAGTAGTTAATAACAACGAACTTCTGGTGGGATTCCGTATGAATAGGGCTGCATTCAGTCTTCACAGCAAAGAGATTTTAGGGCCCACGAAACAGCATATATCCCAAAGGACCCGAACCTATGGGCAGTCTGCTCTGTTTCGAGGTCTGTTCATTCACTAGAGACAATATTGGATGGCTCTGAGATTTCTAGGTTCTATAACACCTGTGTCTGTATTGTCAGCTTTTGTGACTTTGAAGAAACGGTTGCTCAGTTCATTTTCTACTCTTTCTGTTGTAATGAATCAACAGTGATTGGCAGAAATTCAAAAATAAAGGATTTATGTTAATGGTTTTAATAGACTCTCCAGAATAAGACCTGAGCCAGTGTCCGTGAGCCACTGCTGGTGACGTTAGGTCTGCGAGCCTCTACCCAACCCCCTCCGCATTTTCCTATTTAACCAGTGAGTGGGGGGCACCTAGAGCTGTAGTCAGAGAGCCAATCTCTGCCTCTTTGGAGCCTGTTTCCACTCACGTGTGTTAGAAGGGAGGCTGAGAGGCAGGGGAGGTCAGCGTGCTGCCCAGCCTCCATCTCAGCCCCTGTGTGAGC
The DNA here is from genome assembly GCF_030020395.1 of Manis pentadactyla. Taxonomy (NCBI): domain Eukaryota; kingdom Metazoa; phylum Chordata; class Mammalia; order Pholidota; family Manidae; genus Manis; species Manis pentadactyla. Next base: position 2,781,854 of record NC_080023.1, read on the forward strand.
GTGGCACTGGCCTCCTTCCTGGCTGGTCAGTGGGGGTGGCGATTCAGCACTGCCAGCCCAGTAGGCCTGACAGTGGGTGTGAGTTAGGACACAAAATGTGGGTGTTGCTAATTCAGCTCACACTTGTCTTGCTGGCAGGGTGAGGAGCAGTCGGGGGGTGTCTCCCTGCCCCTGGTTTTCTGAGGAGTCTCACGTCAAGGGGTCATGTCGCTGTGTCTGTCCATCTGCCCTGGAGCTCTCTGGTTGATACTCGAGCCCCTGCCTGAGCAGAGAAGAGGAAATGGGATCCACTGGGGTGTTCTTGACATTTTCTAGTTCCCATGGGTCCAAGCGATCCAGTTCTGGTGCCCTGGAGGACCTCTTTGTGCCTCTGGACAAAGGGGAGGGGCTGGCAGCCATGCCGAGCCAGGAGCAGGGGTCCTCTCTGCTGCCATGTGCGCCAGCCTTGGGGCTGTACCTGACCCACGTGTCCCCAAAAGTAATAGTTTGCTCTCATCACCTAAGACAAAAAGGCACATTCCTGTTCTTAGATGTCCTCTTGGGAGAGTGTCGTTGAGGTAGCTTCATGTCTCGGTGACGGCAATGGTCCCCTGCTTCCGCGAGGATCCGTCCCTGGGCCTGGTCTATGAGGCTGCGCCCCCCAACACCACACTGGCCTGCACTGCTGCCTGACAGGAAGTTAGGCTTTAAGAGCTTCTAGAAATGCTTCCTTAGAGATGGGCTATTGCTCAGGACTGAGGCCTGTTGACCAGCTAGAAGGGAGTTCTGGGGCTGCAGGACCCATTTGTCACGTGACGGGCAGATGGGGCGGCAGCGCCACGAGAGCTGTGTTGAGAGGCCAGTGTCCCACTCACTGCTCCCCAGGGCAGAAGCCCCAGGACAGCATCCTGGACAGGTCTGTGGTCCCCGCTGGGCCCGCAGGATAGCACAGCCAAGTATGGAAACGCTGTTTCCAGGTCCGGGCCCCAGAGAAATGTTGCGTGTTCCAGAAGAGTCTGGCTCATGTAGCGCGTGAGGTCGGGAGTGCTGGAGCAGGGGCAGGGAGGTGGTGGGGCAGGCACCGCCCCATGGGCACCGCATGCAGGTGGCCCACCACGCCCACCGGGAGTTTCAGAGTCGGTTTTGCCATGGGCCCTTCATGAAGGCAGGTATTAAACTTCAGTTTACTTCTTTAACCTGTGTAACACCCTCTTTCCAGCTCATTTATTTGAAAATTGCCGGGATGCTGTTTCCAACATCTGATTTCTGGCACCCTGTTGTGACTCCCACACTGGTGTGTATGAGCCAGCTACTCACTAAGGTACGTCCTTGCTTCTGCATGCAGGTGGGTCAGGACCCACTCCATCCTCGGGGTGTCGTTGAGTAGAGTAAGGGTCCTGATAAGGACTGGGGGTCAGGCATAAGAAAAGTGCCCCAGCCTCTGGCACAGAGGGGCCTGTGAGCAAGTCAGGAGCTCTGGGGTCCCTCCCAGAGCACGGCTTCAACAACCCTCACTGGTTACGGCAGGTTTGTGACCCCAGACACCACCAGTCCAGTTAGCGGTGAAGACATCAAGCCTGATGTGGAGCTCTGTCCCCTTTTGGTTTAAGACAGTCCAAAGAGCCCCTTTCCCTGGATGAGGTGTATGATTGGCGCTCACCTACTGCAGTGGCTGCAGTGCGCCTCGTTCTGCTCCAAACAGAAGCGCTGCCTGGTTGAATCTTGCTGCTCGGCACCATCTGCCAGAAGCGGGGGGCATGTGCTGGCCTCATTGCTGCTGGCGGGTGACGGCTCCTGTCCCTCTCTCAGTGCCCCATCCTGTCTCTGCAAGACGTGGTGAAGGGCTTGTTCGTGGGCTGCCTGTTCCTCGACTACGTGGCCCTGTCCCAGCGGTTTGTACCTGAGCTTGTCAACTTTCTCCTTGGGATTCTTCACATGGCCTTACCACACAGGCAGAGCCGAGGTGAGTTGATTGAGGGCACTTCTTCCCTTCTAAATGTGATGCGTCCTTGTATGAGATCGGAATGTGGAAAAGCAGAAAGAAGGCAAAAACGTCCGAGGCCCTGCTGTCCAGAGCAGGGTCCTTCCTGGCCTGTGTGTGCCCATGTGCACACCCCCACTTTGGAAAAAAATCAGGGTCCTGCTTTTCCTTGCTACAGAGTAGCCATTGGCCACATGAGGTGAGAGAATGAGACCTCCCCAGATCCACACCAAAAATATATAAAATACCTATTTTCTATAGTGATCATGTGTTGAAACAATAGTTTTGTTTTTGGCTAAATAAAGTGCATCATTAAGATTTCTCTTTCTTTTTTGCTTCTTTAAATGTGGCCTCAGACACACTCTCACCGGCCTTGGTGGCTGCCGTAGGTCCCCGCGGGCAGCAGTCTTCTCTGCGGCCAGGCCGTGTTCTGCCGGAGAGAGAGAGCACGATCCGACGAGGAGGTTCCAGCGCCCCTGCCCTTCCTCGCTTAGCTCCCCTCCATCCCTGCGGGCCGCCCCTTCTAGACTCTCCCTGCCCCAGCCTGATCATAGGTCGTTTCTCAAGGACAAGCCCCAGATCTAATGCCAGCACGTCTGTACAGGGTGCCTCTCAGCTACCAGGCCAGGGCCGTTTTCTAACACTAAGGAGTGTAGCTGATGCTGTCCAGTGGTCCCTCCCGTTCAGCTCCATGTGCCTCTGGTTCCTTTGTCCTTCCTTGTGACCTCACAGAAGACGCTGCCTTGTGCAGCTACTGCTCTGGCTTCAGCGGCCCCACACCGTGAGCCCTGGTGTGCCAGGTGTGCAGTTGCACAGCCCTGCCCAGTGGGCTGTCCAAAAGTGCTCACGGTCAGACCCCAGGAGAATGCGCTGAGCCCCAGGGGTGGTTGGGGTGGCTGTCAGCCTGCTCGCCCCTTTCCCTCTGCCCAGCCACCGCCGACTGCTGGGCCTGGGCCACACCAGGCCTCTGTGCCGCCCGGACAGGCCATTCCTGCTGCCTCTGTGGCCCTTCTGGGTGATGGGTTGAGTCCCTACACCTGCCAGGTCTTAGAGGGCATTCACCCTCTGGGATAGGCTTCCCCGGCCTGGTCAGCTGGGTGCTCCCACCCACCCAACACTCGCAGCCGACCCCTCCCCTCCCGGTCCCCGCTTTGCCATGTCCCTCTGTTGTTTCTTTCTGATGTTCAGCCTCCTTCATGTATGTCTGATGGGTGGTGGTTCTTGCCTGTCTCTGCATGAGGGCAGGGGCCTGGTCTGTCCTATTCGGAGAAGGCAGATACCCCATCTCTGTTCGTGAAAAGTGAACTTTCTAAAGGCTCCCCTGTAGAGCCTGCCCTCTGAGCCCCATAATGCTCAGAAGCCATCTCTCTCCCTGTCCCGTCTGAAATTCAGGTTACACACTGGTGCACCCTTTCCGAGCACATGGGAAGAACTCGACACTGCTCGTGGTTTCTGACGACAAGGACATGGCCACTTGGCAGGGCAAGAGTCTCTCCCTCTCCTGGGCAGGTGGACTGAAAGCCCAGACCACGACGGAGGCCAACCACACCAGGTACACGCAGGGCCCGGCGGTGGGCAGCGGCAGGCTTTGTCTCACAGCCACTTGACTCCTGCCAGCAGGGAGCCAGACACACCACAGGACTGGCACCTGGTGCCTGCGGGTGTGACCGTGGCTCCTCAGTGGGCACAGGACAGGATGCACTGCAGAGCAGTGAGAGCTGACAGACACACTCAGCAGAGCAGGACAAAATCCACATGCAATGGGCTGCATCTCTGCATAGGAGAGGAGAAATTAACCAGAGGTGAAAGGCTTGTACAGGGAAAACTGTAGCAATGCAGAAAGAAATTAAAAGCGTGAATAAATGGAAACACCCTGCGCTCATGGGGTTGGGATCTCCGCCACACCCCATCCCACACGCGTTCGGGTGGCAGGAGGAGCGGAGCAGTAGGCTGGCTGAGCTTTTTGTCATGAGTCCTAGTTCTGTTCTCTCACTTTTTTGAATTATAGATTACTTGGAAATACGTATTATAAGTTTGTGTGTGTGTGTGTTCTAAAATACACCTAACAGAATATGCCACCTTAGCCATGTGTAAGCGCAGCAGCCAGGTGCGTCCAGCAATTGGCACTGCTGTGCAGCTGTCCCTGCCCGCCCCCAGGATGCGCCCATCCCGTGGATCTGACCCTGCACCGTCACAGATCTCTCCGCCTCCCTGGCCCCCAGCCCCCACCATCCGACTCCCTGTCTCTGGATTGGACCCCTCCATGGGCCTCATATAAGGGGAATTGTACAGTGTCTTTGTGACTAGCTTAATTCACTAAACATCATACCCTACAGCTGTACTGGTGGTGTAACATGACTCTGAATTTCCATCCTTTCCCCAGCTGCATAATATTCCATGTATGTATAGACGACCCTGTGCCCATCCACTCGTCCGCCAATGGACAGTGGGCTGCTTCCACATCTCAGCTATGGTGACTCATGTGGCTCTGGACGTACGTGCACAAGTCTGTCTGAGACCCTGCTTTCAATTCTTTGGGATGCACACCCAGCTGTGGGGCTGCTGGATCGCATGGCAGTTCTGTGGAGTTTTCTGAGGACCCTTGGCTCAGTCTCTGCAGTGGCTCTACTGTTTTTATGTTCCCACTGAGCTGTGCCCAGGTTCCAGATTCTCTAACCCCTTTTCCTGCTTTTTTCGGTACTAGCGATCCTCACGGGTGTGAGTCAGGTGAGCTCTCCCGGGGCCCCGATAGGCATTTCCCTGGTGGTGGTCAACACCATGGTGCTGCTGCTTGCACACATTCTTGAGAGAAGTGTCTGTTCACATCTTGATGGCCATTTTTCTCCATGAAAAACTTCCCCAAAATACATGTATTATTTTCAAAATATGTTTGATTTTGCAAATAGTAATATAAAATGGAGCTGTTCTTTTCCAGCTGTTAATCGCACTTTCTGCAGTTCGCCTTCCTGTTAAGGAGGTGGTGGCAGTCGCTGTAAGGCGAGCACTGAGCTGTCACTGCACCGACACGGCCCTGAGCAGACAGTCACCTCTGTCTGTTGCGGCCCACGTTGGGTTTTTCAGTTATGTGTTGGAGATTTTAATTTTTGCCAAGACTACTGACGCTGGCGACTGAAGTAGAGTGAGCTGCCCTCTGCTTCACCTCGTGCCCTGAGGCTGGGTCTTGGTCGCCCCTTGCAGACTGTCCTGCCTGGCCGTGTGTCTGGCTCTGGTGAAGCGCTGTGTGCTCCTGTATGGCCCTCTGCCGTCCTTCCACGACATCATGAAGCCCCTCAAAGCCCTCCTGATGGAGCACCTGGCCGAATGCCATCACCCCCCGGAGCTCCAGGTGAGGCTTCCTGGCCACAGGGGTCTTCTGCCCTGGCTGGGCTGTTTCTGTGAGTGGAGAGCAGGTTGGTGGGTGTTTTTGTCATTGAGGTTGCTGCCCAAGAAGTTCAGGACACCATCTTTGGAAAATACAAACACACATGGGAAAATGAGAACAGTGGGGAAATAGATGGGAAAGACCTGTGTACTGCTAGGTGGTCTGGATCTGGGATTTTATCCAGGAGCCATGTGCCCCCTTCAGCCTTCGCACTGCCCACCAAGGCTTAGACATCAGCTGGGGGGAGCCCTGTTCAAGGCAGCAGAAAGCCACAAAGGATGCCTCGTTCTGACCTGGAAGCCCCACGGACGTCAGCTCGCTCTCATCTCGCCCTGAGGCCCACTCCCACCGCCCCGCGCGCTCCCAGCCCCCATCTTGGCACCTGGTCACCCCAAAGTCCCGCACCAGTCCTGGGATTGTTAGGGGCCATCCTGCATTCTCAGCAGGTCCCGTCAGAGCCGAAGGCTATTAGGACCACAAAGCCAGGGCAGTCTGAACCGCAGCGGTCTGACATGTCTGACCTCATTCGGGGGCCTTCACACTAGCCCTTCCCCCTGCCTGAAGCAGTCTGTACAGCCACGTAGCTCGTCTCCTGGCTTCCCGCCTGCGAAGAAGTGGAATCCCCCACGTGGGACTTTCCAGGCATGTTGCACCGTCACATCTCTGCCCCACAAGGACGTGGGCTGCATGAGCACAGCCCCTCTGCTGTCACCCCAATGTGTCCCTGGGGCCAGGGCAGACTGGCCATGGTCCACACCAGGTCATGTTACTTGCTTCAGAAAGGTGGTGAGGCTCAGGTGTCAGCCCCTGCCTCTAACCTGAAGCTTACTGGGCTGGCTCTCTGGTCCTGTGGGATTCGGCTGGCCAAGAGGCCACAATGGGGTTCACGGACTCAGTGGGCTGAGCTGGTCATGCCTGCGTGTAGTCCCGTGGACAGGGAGCAAGGGCTGGCTTTGCCCGCAGTGCAGGAAGCCTAGTCCTGGAGCACACCTGTACTAGGGAAAGAAATAGAACCAGCTTCTGGAAGTTCCTCAGAAGATCCAGCCAACTCTAGTGGAAGCCAAGGCCATGATGGAGGTGGCTGACCGCCTGGTTCTATTGCAATGAAAGGAAGGAGCCACAGAGCCCAGTAGAAACTTGGTCCTGCTGAGCGCCCCACTGCGTGGTTCCACTGGCTGCCCATGCACCCTGCCCTCCCCATGCAAGGGAAGGCTCTCCCGCGTGTGGCCATAAAGGGTGGGTCACTGATGCCCATTGGGACAGTTGTCTCTGGGAAAGAGGATTCCATTCTGTTTGCTAGAATCTAGAAGCACAATCTGCCCTATGTCCAAGTTCCTAAACAATATCCTTTAGGTGGCCTTGGGTCTCCAGTCCTGCCAAGCCCGGCACTGTGAGGTGGGCAGGAGCTGCCTCAGTTCCCCTCCCCCATTATCACAGCCCGGCCACGTCTGTGAGCCCAGCTTCACACCTGCACCCCATTAGTTAGCACATGAAGCCATGGGTCCAGAGAGGGGAGTGACCACGGAGGGTTTGGGGGAGGTGGGGTCCCACTGCCATGCTCCATCCCCCTTCCTCCCAGAGGCCTGTTGGGGCAGCTCGTGAAGCCACAGGGTGGCAGGACTGTGCATCAGCTTTGCTCATGTATTCCAGGAGATGAATCAAAGCATAGTGACAGCAATGGAGGCCCAGAGGAAGCACTATCAGCCGCTGGTCTGTGAGAAGAGCAAGCCTGTGCCACTGAAGCTGTTCACCCCCCGGCTGGTCAAAGTGTGAGTAGCAGCAGCTCCCCCAAAAGCACCCCCATTCTGGAGGAGCCCCCTCTTCTGGGGCGAGGACAGATGAGGGGTGGCCAGCCGTGATGCAAGGGCTGGCAGAACCCGGGAGAAGCCACGCAGGAGCAGGCTGTGCTGGGCTGGGCCTGTGAGACTCGGGCCCCCTTAACGTTGGCCTTCCACCATTAGCCTCGAGTTTGGAAGAAAACAGGGCAGCAGCAGAGAAGAACAGGAGAGGAAAAGACTGATCCACAAGCACAAGCGGGAATTCAAAGGGGCTGTCCGGGAGATCCGCAAGGACAACCAGTTCCTGGCCCGGATGCAGCTCTCCGAGCTCATGGAGCGGTGAGAGGGCCGCAGGCTGCCCTGGGGACCAGCCTTCACACCGCTCTCCTCAGCGGCCTGGGCATGGCGGCGGGCGGGGTTCCTGTGTGCCCCGCGACCGGGCTCCCCGTGCCTCCCGCCGCTCCTCCGTCGGCTGTCCTGGTCTCGGGTTGCAGGCTCATGTGGCTCTGAACTGCTCCCGGGTCTCGTATGGAGAAGGTAAGATGGCCTCCAAAAACAGATGCAAAGATGGTTTTGTTTTCTTCAAAGGGATGCGGAAAGAAAGCGAAAAGTGAAGCAGCTTTTTAACAGCCTGGCTACGCAGGAGGGTGAATGGAAAGCTCTGAAGAGGAAAAAGTTCAAAAAATAAAGTATGTTTTTAAGTTAGGCAAGGATTGTACATGGGAAGTAATAAGAGGCTGCAATGTCACGTGCTTCTGCTCTTCTGTACTTCAGCTCCTGTTAGGACATCGACGAGGCGCACTTTTGGAACTAGGAGCATTTCTCTACAAGAGCTGCTTGTGACGAACTGTAAACAACCTTCACTTCATCATTTCCAGACAAACCTCAGTTCATCACAAGGTTTGGGACTGGGTTTGTGGCCAGCGCTGTTTTTGGCCAACCGAGAATAATACCTTCATGTGTAGAATTCAGTGTTCCCTAATGCTGCATAAATTGTTTTCAATTACAAGTGAAACGAGTTTGGAAGCAGTTAAGAAATCCCTATGCCCCAGGGCCCCAGCAGTCCTAATGGGCACTGTCCTAATTCCATCTGTCCGGTGCTTTGGGGTGCCAGGCCACTGCGGAAGATGGGAGGGGGTGGGCAGGGCCAGGGCTGTGCGCCCCAGGAAGCAGTCTCAGTGCTGGTTAAGGTTGGACGCCTGTAAGTAAACAGTGCGGACATTTCATTGTGCTAACCTGGAGCGTCTTAAGGATAAAGGCCAAAGGCAGGTCAGCATGCCCTTGCCAGACTCCCAAGGGCAGTGGGCTGTGAGCAACGAATAAGCCCGCCGTGGTGGCCCCCTCGAACTTTACAGACTGCAGGGGTCTGCAACCTTGCACAGAGCCCACCCCCTGAACGTGCCACTGCCTCCCCGCAGGGTGTGCCAAGGGGCGATAGTCCCCCAGTCTCCCGGTCTTCACTCCCCAGTGACTACGGGGCACACGTCACACATGTGACCAGCCCTGGCAGTGGCCTCACAGCATTGCATCAGGACGAGAAGGTTGGTGGGGGAGGACCTGGCAGGTAGTGAGGGAGCTCAGGATGCAGGGCACGGGAGCCAGAGCGCCCCCGCTGGCAGGTCAGGCTCAAGCCAAGAGCAGCCTTGGGTTTCTGGAAGAACGGGAAGGCTGAGGCCTTGCAGAAGCAGATGCTCTAGCAGGTACTTGGCCTCAACCCGCCTCTCCTGGGATAGTCCTGAGACATGGCTCCCAGGCGCACGGCTCTGCAAACCTGAAGGGCCCTGGCGGTTGTGAACACTGCCCCTGGGTTTCGGCCACGTGCAAACTTCGTCACGTAGCTGTTGCTACATTAATGTGCCAAGAGCCCAGACTGGGCAGGCACCCAACTGCCTCAGTGGAGTGGGCCCAAGTCAGGGGCCGGGTTCTCGGGCCGGGCCTTGCTCCGCCTTCAGCTCAGGATGGACTGTGCCAGCAACAGGCTCCTGAAGCCCCAGCTCGGGCGCCTCCCCAGCCCCGCTCCGGGCAGCCCAGGGAGCGTCACCGTCCCACGACGACCAGCCCTGCCTGTTCCTCGCGAAGGGGCGCGTCGTGGGCTGCGGAGGTGAGGCAGCCTGGCCCCCGCAGCCGCTGAGGGGCGGGGCCGAGGCCGCGGGTGGCCGGAGTGCGCTCGGGCCGCCGTGCCTGTTGGCTGCATTTGGGGATTTCGTAGGAAGGGGCGAGGGCGCCGAGGCGGCAGGGTGGCGCGCTGCTCCCTCGCGGCGGCTGGAAGCGCCCTTGGCGTTCGCGTTGCTACAGGGACCTCGCGGGGGGCGGCGCCGGGCCCCGCGCCCCCTCCTCCTGCCGCCCGGGACCCCGGCTCGGCACCGGACGCCGGACACAATCTCGGGAGCTCGCGGCACGGGGACCCGCGGGGCGGCGGCCGGTCAGGCGCAGGGAGCCTCGGGGCGGGGCGCACGGAGCGCCGCCCGGAAGAGAGGGCCCTGCGGCCGCCCACTTCCGGGGCGGGGCGGGCTGCGGTCGGCGCGCCCCTCCCGGACGGCGAACCCGCGGTCCAGTCCGCGTCCGTCTTCTCCTTCCTCCGGAGCGCGCGGCCGCGGCAGGTGCGGGGCGGGAGCGGATTCCCGGCGCGGCGTGGGCGGGTTTGTGTTCTCGGGGCGCAGTGACGGTCCCGGGGCCGCCGTTTCCCCTCGCGAGAACGTGGGGGTGGCCGCGCGGGTGGGGCGATGCCCGGTCCGCTGTGCCTGCGGTTTCTTTGAGCGGTCCCCGCGGCCTGAGCCTCCTGCCGCCGGGTCGGAGGCGGGCGCCCAGAGGAGCCCCGGTGTCGGGTAGCGGAAGACCCTCAGCAGAGCGGGAGGCACCTCCCGTAGGATGCTACCGGCTGCCAGCAGGTCGGGGGCATCGCGGGAGCTGGGGACTCAGTTTTCCCCGTGGCAGGGAGGCGCCTGGGACTCGGGTACCCAGAGGTGCCTCAGCGGATGCTCCCTGCCCTCAGGCAGCCCCGATCGGAGCAGCCCCCACCATGGGCTGGGGAGCCGGCGGGAGCTGCACCCCGCGCCCACCCATCCGCCCGCGGCCGGCGCCCGAGCCCCGCGTGCTCACGGTGGTGTTCCTCGGCCTCCTGCTGGACCTCCTGGCCTTCACCCTGCTCCTGCCTCTGCTGCCCGGGCTGCTGGAGAGCCACGGCCGTGCCCACGTGAGCCCTCCCCTCTGTCCAGTTGCTCTTGGCTCTCGCGATGGCCGCGCGGGCCCGAACGGGGACTCCCCCAACCCCTTGTCACGCGTCCTTGTCCCCCAGGACCCGCTTTACGGTGTCTGGCAGCGCGGGGTGGACTGGTTTGCCGCAGCTATCAGGATGCCAGCAGAGAAGAGGTACAACAGCGTCTTGTTTGGAGGTATGGCCGAGCCCCACTCTGGGACCCACTGGGGTCATCTTCCAGGACACCCCCCTCTTCCTGCCTGGGCTCCCGTCAGTCCCAGTCCTTGTCCACTCCTTTCTGCTCTCTCTCTGATTGGAGTGGCCACTGTCCAGAGGGGTCACCTTTCCTGGAGCACCACGGCCTGGGAGTGCAGGGCACAGCATGTTCAGACCCTTGGGGACGGAGACCGGAGTGTGGTGACAGCAGCTTCCGTCTTTCAGGTTTGATTGGCTCAGCCTTCTCCTTCCTGCAGTTCCTCTCCGCGCCACTCACAGGTGCTGCCTCTGACTGCCTCGGGAGGCGCCCAGTCATGCTACTGTCCCTGGTATGGGTACCCCAGGGTGGGAGCCTGCAGCCTTCTCCCACCCTCCCGGCAGCCCTCTAGGCAGGGAGGTGACGGCTGAGAGCCCCTTGAGGCCCCTGGGCTCCCACTGCTTCCTGGGGGTGGTGCTTGCAGGGTGGTGGCTCCTTGGCTAAGCCACCTGTGCCAGTGTTTCTGCCATCCACGGGGACTTTACAGGTGCCCACGGGATGCTCCAGAACAGGGCAGGGTCCCAGGGGATGATGCCAGCCCCACTCTGGACTCCTCCTGGCTCAAGTGACCATGGCTGGCCCCTGTCCTGAGGCAGGTAGGTCTGGCCACCTCATATGCCGTGTGGGCTGCCTCCAGGAGCTTCGCAGCCTTCCTGGCCTCCAGGGTGATCGGGGGCATCAGCAAGGGGAACGTCAGCCTCTCCACGGCCATCGTTGCTGACCTGGGCTCACCGCCCGCCCGCAGCAGAGGCATGGTGAGCGCTCCCTGCGGGCTGGCAGGCAGGGCTCCTGGGCCCGGGCCTCCCTGCCTGGCTCAGGCAGCCTTCTCCCCAGGCAGTCATCGGAGTGGCCTTCTCGCTGGGCTTCACACTGGGCCCCATGCTTGGTGCCTCCCTGCCCGTGGACATGGTGCCCTGGCTTGCCCTGCTCTTCGCGGTCTCAGATCTGCTGTTCATTCTCTGCTTCCTGCCTGAGACGCTGCCCCTGGAGAAGCGGGTAAGGGGGACCCAGGAAGAAACGGCTCATGGCCTGGATCTTGCGTCTGTGGGTCTGTAGGAATGCTCAGGGAGGCTGGGCTGTCCCCTCCTGATGTCCAGAGCCCCTCTTGGAGCTCCAGGGGTCCCTGCGCTGCCCAAGCCTGATGGGGGCCAAGCAGGTCAGGGCCATGCCTGTCGCCAGCCGCCAGGCCGTGTCTCCAGGCCCCCAGGCAGGCCTCTCCAGTTCTGTTTCCTCCACCCCAGGCACCCTCCATCGCCCTGGGCTTCGGAGCTGCCGCCGACCTGCTCAGCCCCCTGGCCCTGTTCCAGTTTTCGGCCACGGCCCACAGTCCGGACCCGCCTGCTGGAGACAGTAAGAGGCTGCCGCCAGCTCCCCCGGCGGAGCTGTTGCTCCCTCGGGCTGCCTGGTGCCCCCCTGCTGCTGTCCAGGCTGCGGGCCCAAAAGCCCCTCCCCTCTTCCCCAGGTCTCTGCAGCCTACGCCGCCTGGGCCTGGCCTACTTCCTCTACCTCTTCCTATTCTCGGGCCTGGAGTACACGCTGAGCTTCCTCACGCACCAGCGCTTCCAGTTCAGCAGGTGGGAGTGTGCCTGGGGATGCCTGCCATCAGCCTGTCCTGAGCCCCCTACTTCAGGGCTGATTCCCACCTAGACCCGTCCCCTGGGGCCCAGCTGATCAACCTGGGACAGAGGGCGGCCTGCCCGGAGGATGGTGATGAACGGCCTGTCGCCACCCCACCATGGGCTCCGGCTCTGGCTGTGGGAGCTAGGCGGCGAGCCAGCCCACGGGTCTGGGGTGCTGACGGCCCCCTCTTACCAGCCTGCAGCAGGGGAAGATGTTTTTCTTCATCGGTCTCACCATGGCCACCATCCAGGGCATCTACACCCGGCACATCAGCCCAGGCCGGGAAATTGCAGCTGTGAAGCGGGTACGGGAGTGTCTGTAAAGTAGGGGCAGGTGGCGTGGCATCCCAAGCTGTGCTGGCAGCAGCAGGGGGTGCGTCCTGAGGCCAGCTGTGCCCACCTGCAGGCCATCCTGCTGCTGGTCCCTGCCTTCCTCCTCGTTGGCTGGAGCCGCACACTGCCTGTGCTGGGCTTCGGGCTGCTGTTCTACTCCTTTGGTGAGTGGTCCCTGTGCAGAGGGGGCGCGGTGGGGAGGGTGGCAGGGACTCCTCTTGGATGCCACCTGCGCCAGCCTCTCTGGTGGTTTGACGGAGCCCCCGATGTCCCCCGCCAGCTGCCGCTGTCGTAGTGCCCTGCCTGTCCTCCGTGGTCGCTGGCTATGGTAAGCCCTTCCTTTGCCCAAGGCCACCCCAGGGGGGAGGAAGCTGGGGGGCCGCTGACGGCCTCTGCCCCCCTCCCACAGGCTCTCCTAGGCAGAAAGGCACAGTCATGGGCACACTGCGGAGCCTGGGTGCCCTGGCCAGGGCCGTGGGGCCCATGGTGGCTGCCTCAGGTGAGGCCTTTGGGGCAGCGCTTGGGGCTCCTCGTGTGCCCTGGGAGGCCAGGCCTGGGTGGGGGGGCTCCCAGCCCCGAGTAGAGACCACACAGCCCCTCCTGGCTTCCCTCAGCTGTCTGTTTCCACCTGTTTCCACCCCTCCTGTTCCAGCCACTTAATCTACAGCTCAGTCCTGCGTTCCCCGGGCCGAGGGACAGGCGAGCAGGGGGGTTGCCCAGCGGGCCCCAGTCACGCAGGCCTGTCTCTCTGCAGTGTACTGGCTGGCAGGGGCCCGGGTCTGCTTCACTGTGTGCTCGGGGCTGTTCCTGCTCCCCTTCCTGCTCCTGAGGAATCTGAGGCCTCCAGCACAGACTCCCAAGGCCGAGTAGCTGCCCGGCCCCGCCCCACCCCACCCCAGGCTGGGGGTGCTGAGGCAGGTAGTGGGGGGCCCTAGCCAGGACTGCTCCCCACTGCCTGCCTGGGGGCGCGAGACACTCCTCCAGCTCCCCAGGTGGGCCAGCAGCCCTGCTGGGAGCAGGCCCAGTGACTCCAAAGCCTCCCAGGCTTTCTGCTCATTTGTGTTCCACTCGATGTCATGGGTCTCAGCCAGGCCTCTGGGTGACAAAATAAAGCAGCTCTTTTATACCAAGTGCCCTTCTCCAGTACTCGGCTTTGCCTCAACACCCAGCGCCCTGGGACACCCCTGGTGCCAGAGCAGTCGCTCAAGTGGAAGTTTCTTCACCTCCACCGACCAGAGGGTAAGGCTGCGCCCAAGCCCGTTCCCTTTTGCACAGAGATACAAAATCAAGGGGCAGAATTCCAAACTGGGCTCCTCATGTGCTGGGCAATGCCTTGGTGCCTGCACCCTGGCAGACTGGGTAGGGGGATGCCTCTGCGGGTATGTTTCAATCACAGGTCCCCCCCACCTCTGCACTGCTTGTAGAGGACAGTAGGGTGTCAGGACAGCTCTCTGCCACTCTGCGGGCCCCGCCCAGCAGCCCCAAGGCCGCCCCTGCAGTGCCCAGTGGAGAAGCAAGTGGGCACCAGAGCAGGCAGTTAGTTCTAGGTTGCAGGTCTCCCCAGGCCAAAACAACAAACCGTCTTTTGACCAAGAAAAACACTTTGGCATCTTTTTTGGTGGGATGTGAGACAAGCTTCTCAAAGTCCTATTTTAAAATAAAGAAAATATTAAAAGGTAAAAACTGCCTTCCAAGCTTAAGACAAGGAACTGCTTAAAGAATTTTATTCATGAGTAAAATGTGTTACAGTGAAGAAAAGACACAGGACCTGTCCTCCCAAGCCTGTGTCCATATATGTGACTACACTTATGTTGTAATACAAAGAGTTAAAACGAACTACAAAAGTGAAATTAAAGTCACTGCCTGTGTGGGGTAAAAGGAAGGCTGACAGGAAGAGCCCACGGTTAACTGAAGTACAGGGTGATGGTGAAATTTCCTCACCACCTCAGCAACAAAATGACACGCAGGAGAAAAGCAGGGGGCAGGGCCATGCAGCCAGCCTCAGGTCCTGCTTGGTTTAGTCTGGGACCTCAGTCCGTATGGTACCAGGTCCATCAAGCACCCTGCCACCCTGGGGGGCTAATCAGGCTGGCACCAGGCAGCTCCTAGACTGGGTCACCCTTGAGGAGCCCCTGGGCCACCTGCTAGTTCCCTTTACACAGCTTCCTGCTGTGTCCCAGGGATCTGAGCTAAGTGACAGTGCACACCAGCGTCAAACAAGGAGAGCAGGTAACAGCTCCTTGAGTGACTGGCGAAGGGCATCGGGGGCGGCGCAGACAGGGCCACCAGGGCCGACCTCTACCTGGAATTGGCTTTTACCAAAAGCAGGGCATCTTCCCAGCTGAGTTCAGGTGGGGGCATCCCCTCTTAGCCCCCCGAGCTCGCCATCCCGGTGAGCAGTGCTTTGCTGCAGCCGGCAGCCAGCTCCAGACACGTGCAGAGTGGCCTACTCGTGTTCAGTCTAAAACAAAGAAAATTCTAGACAGGACTCTTCCCTCTCCTGATTTACCTTCCCCATGACTGGAATCTAGAGACTCCAAAGAGTAAAGCTGTGAGCCCCTGAACCCGTCTTTGGCCGCAGGGTAATCAGACCACACATGGGCTGTGTTGGGTGCACACAGGCCCACCTGCTGCTGGGATTTCCAGCTTAGCCCACACCCTCCTTAGGTGCCACAGTGCCCTGGCTGTTGGGCACATGAGTGTTTTCACAGGACTGAGGCTTTGTGTATATGAACAAAATGACATCACTGAGCAGATAATGCCAATAGGAAGCTGTGAGCCTGATTCAGTCACCTGAGACGTGAGGAGGAAGGGGAGCATAGCAGAGGAAGGGGTTACCTCACAACAGGAGAGGTGGAGGCCAGAGCCGGCAGGGCCTCCGACTGTCCAGCCGGAACCATGACGTAGCACCCCGGGAGGAGCACGTCCCTGCGGAGCAGGCAATGGGCTGCGCTGCTGCCGCTGATAGGCGCCGCAGAGGAGGACATGGAGACCAAGGCTCCCCCAGAACCTGAGGGTGAGGGTCCAGGGGTGGGGCCGGGCAGGAGGCCCACTGCACACACACGAGGTCAGCACCGGGCTACACGCGGGTCTGGTCATGCCACGAGGGGAGCTCTAGCTACGTGGGCATTTGCATTCCTTTACATGAGAAGACAGCACAGGACACACTTGGGGACAGCCTGGTGGCATCGGTCTGTGCAGGACGGGCCTTCAGGAGTCGCTCCTCTTCTTGCTCTTCTTCAGGAAGGAGGGGGTACGGAATTTCTTCTTCTTTTTGGATGGGGACTTGCCTGGAGACCCATCGCTGCCAGGGTCCCCAGCAGCCCCCTCCTCGGCAGCTGGGGAGACGGCCTCTTCGGCCACCTGGGCTGGGGCTGGCTCTGGGCTGGCCACTGGGGGGGACCTGGCAGGGCCTGGAGGGCCATGGGCCCCACCAAGCCCCTTCTCCCCCTCCTCCTCCTCCTCCAGTGTCGGGAAGCCAAGCGCTTCTGAAGGCTCTTCAGGGGACAGGTCAGGAAGAGTCGGCTGGAAGGCGGCGGCATCAGTGTCGCCCCTGGAAGTCGGCTCCTGCAGCGGGTCTGGTGGGGTCGGGAGGGAGATGGGGTTTAAGGGCAACTGCCCAGACTACAGGGGACCTCAAACACAGGCGGCACCTGGCCCAGAAACTGCCACTGTACTTGTCCTTAGGAACCCTTACCGAGACGAGGACAAGAGCCTTTAGGTAGGGTGGACTGTACTTCGTGGCTGGCTGAAGCTCACACACAAAGCACAGGCTCCCTGGTGGGCATTTTTAGCCCCTCGTGGACGGCACTGCCAGCCAGATGCCACCACAGGCTGGCCTCACAGCCATCAGAGTGACCTGGGCCAGCTGAGGGCGCTGGTCACACGCCGCACTCTGCACCAGTCCCCAGAAGGAGGCCTGCTCTGGAGCCCCCTGGGCGCGGCTGGGCCGCAGGACAGTAAGTCTAAGGCCGTCCGCGGCGCCCGGTCCGCCCTGTGGAGAACACCGGAAAGCGAGTGCAGCAGTGGAAAACCGGTCCAGTGGGAGCCCCAACCCCTGGGGCCCCTTTTGCAATACCAACAGCAAACAAAGCCATTTTAAATGATGTATGTTAATTAAAAGAAAAGAAAAGCCAACAGGTACAGGGCAGGGGCAAAAAATCAAGCCATCCTAACCATTTAAACATCAAAACATAAACGAGCAGTGTGACTTGTTTCGAAGAGACACTGGCTGGTTCCCAGTGGAGGCTCCCATCAGATTTCTATACTGCCGGGAGGACCCAGTTTTGTAGATTTAAAAAACAGCCTGTAAAGCTACAAGAGACTAGTGGTTTGCAAACTGGTACTTACAAATCAAGCCCAGCATCAGGAGGCGACGCAGATGGGCTGAGCATGGGTGAGTGGCCTCAGGAGGCTCCTGCCCCACCCAGCGCTGCAGTTCTGGGAGGCTGAAGCTGCCCCACCCCCACCCCATCAGCCCCTTTCTGCCCCGGGATAATCGGGTGCTCTTAGTTGGGGCAGGAAGAAATTAGGATTCACTCTGCAAAGCACGCTGAGTTGCCTGTGGTTGCACATAACTATTATGGAACCAAATGTCACATTAGAATAGTGCCAAATGGTGCTCTTCTGCCCCTCAAATTATACTAAAGCAAGGGTCCAAACTGTGCAATCCCATGCAGTGGGTGGCAAAATCCCACCCTGTCTGAACCTAGTCTAGATTATGTCTTATCTGATACAGCAAAACCCTCCCACCAAGCAATCATGAGTCTCACAGACTGAACAGGAACCCATGCCCCCCTGGACCTTCTGAGACCCAGAGGGCTCTGAGCAGCACCCCGGGGTCCATGGGAGCCTCCAGGGCAGGCAGCCCACCCACCGCTCAGATGACCCAGCCCCTGCCAGGAGGTACTGGGTACAAAAAAAGGGGACATCTGTGTTTATTCTGAATAAACAAGACCAAAACATAAAAGCAACAAAGCAGCAGGAGAAGGCAGCCAAGCACAGGGACCTCAGGTCAAGCAGGAGGAGCCGGGCAGCAGGGTACTTACTATGGTAACAGGTATTCCTTAGCACATCCGCCTCCTGCTTGGAGCGTAGCCACAGGAAGAGAAAAGCACAGGAGAGAGTCTATGCATTCAGTCCCAGCCACTGGGCACAGGAGAGTGGCCGAGCCACCCTCGCAGACACACAGGATTGGGGGGCCATAGGCTTCCAACAGCCATGGGAAGCACAATGTACAAGATGGAGGGACACACACTCGGGCCACACGCCACAGACATGCGGTGAGTGCAGCCAACAGAGGCCAGTTCTTTCCACACTGACTGACAGGCAAGTCAAATGGAGCAGGGTAGTCCAGACACAGTAGGGGACACTGTCCGGAGGCGATGCGAGCACAGGAAGGTTCAAGAGGTGTGCAAGTAGTGGGCAAAACAGACTCTGTAAACCATGGTGGGCTCCAATCCCCAAATCTGTCCTTCCCTGACTTCTATCTAATCTGTTTTGCCTCGAGTTACCCAGGACAGAATCAAAACAGGAGCGGAGGCCGGACGAGCTCAGAACCACAGGATGTATGGGCTCCAGGCACGCACACTCTTCATTAGTGTCATTCAACCACTGCCGCACGGTTGCTTGTCCTCCCCTGGACGAAAACACCAGTGTGCCCCTCCCAGTCCACCTCTGGCCACATGCCCTCCAGCGTGGGGCTCACCTTCCACAAGCTTGACAGGGGTGCTCGGGGGGGTGTGGGGGGCATCCGGGTGCTCGGGAGGACTCTTTTCTTTCTGATCTCCAGTCTCATCCAGATTCTCTGTAGATGAACAGGAAGGGAGAATATGATCAAGGGCTGTAGGCCCCGAGCCTTCGCCACCCGGCCCTCTGGAGGACAGTGGGGTTTCTCAGGGGGCATCCATGGGACCAGGCGGGCACAGCCACACTGTTGGCATCCTTTTCCTCATTCCTCTCCAAAAGGGACAGAGGAGGCAGATGATGACTGGGCTGTGGATCAGAACTTGGAACAGATTTAACCAACTCTGCATACAAAATTAATCTCCATTCTTACTCCAAAGAGAACCTGCCAGAACCATCTCTGTGACTCCCAGCGGACTGGTGGCCCCCAGCCTGCCCCCTCCTGCCCACTGGCGAGGGTCCGCACCATCCACCTCTCCCATTACCGAGCTGGCAGCCCAGAGCCCGGAGCACCTCACCCTAGTCACCACCTCAAGGGATGTCACGTGAACATTACTTTGGTTCTGATTTTTTATGTAGAGCATCTTCTACCAATAATTTAAACTTGGCAACTGTAATGCACATTTTTATTTTCTATGTAAAATATTCTGGTAAGAACCAGGGGAAAAATGGTAGAAACTAGGGCCCAGAGCCCAGAAAACTCCAAGTCTACTACATATCTAGGGAAAAATGCATACCAATGCTATCCTAATTCCCGAAATCTCCATCTCTCAATTGAACGGTTTGTATCAGTAGCTTAGGGTCACTGGGCCCCGTATTTTGAACCCCGTATATTTGAGTACCAAGCAGCTACTACAATCAGCAGGGCCTCTGATCTTAGGGAGACACCAACCTAAGCGGCACTACCTTTCTGCAGCCCTGTGTTATGACCAGAAGGCCTTTACATCTCCCACTTGAATAAACTAATTCCTTCAACCAGGAAAAAGTGCCAGAGGCCCAAGGCTTTGCCCCTCCCACCTGAGGCCTCTGAGGGACAGCCCGAGTTTCACCTGTGGCGCAGGAGACCGCCACACAGCCCCGCCCCGGACGCCAAGAGCCAGCACCACAGCCAGGCGGGGGGTGGCCAGGCAGGGCGCCTGGCTGCCACTCCCACTGACAGCTGTGTCAGAGCATGGTCCCAGCTGTCCCATCCATGCACTTGCTGTAACACCCTCCTAGTGGAGCCTCACATGTAGGGGAAACTCTCCTATATCTTGTGGTTTGACTCAAAAAAAAAAAAAGTCAGGTTTCTCAGACCCTGAAAGGGCCCAAAGAACACACATCCTGCTAAGGGACCGGCGTCAGGCCACAGGACCTACAGCTTAGGCCCACTCTCCACCCGCAGTTCTCACTCTGAGGAAGGTAATTACGGCAACAGCTCAGAGCTCTGCAGGCCGCGTACACTGTTCTGGGCAGAGAATGGGAATCAGCTCGGTGCGGCTGCAATGTCAGGGTCACTCTCAGTCAACACGCAGTTGAGTCTTAATTTTAATGCACATCTAACAGAAAGCGACAGGCAGTGATGGTGTTACACACACTGAAGAACAATTCAGCGGTTTTTCTGTACAACTCAAACTTAAGTAGCAGCTAACCAGTGCATTAAAGTGAGACAAAAACATTAAATTAGGGCACATAAGAGGCTGTCCTAGGAGCAGCACCTGGGCTAATCCCCCATGGACCCAGGAGGGTGACTGTCCGCCCCCCACGCTGTGGGCCTTCCATGCCAGAAGGCTGGTGCCCAGGGGGCAAACTGAGGAAGAACTGGGCCCACACTCAGGACCTGCGGCCCCAGTAAAGGACTAGGGTTGGACCTCTGCAGCGCCAACCTTCTGAGTGGTGGAGGGCTCTGTGCCCCACGGTCTCCCTGGTACCAAGCAAAGGCACCCAGGGAAAGGGACTCAGATCCACCTCGACCTTCAGCGTAGAGGCAGTGAGAGCCTTGCTTCTCTCATTAGTTCTCAAACTGTGTGGATCTACTTTTCAAAACCTAAAGTTTGAAACAAACTGCTCCATGAGGTTCGGGCTCTTAGAGCCATTTGTCATTTGTTGTAAAGTAGTCCCACCACATTTCACAGAAGTACAACCTCCTGTGTGAGGGAGTGCCCAAGCGAAACAGAGGGTGCACCAGTACACAGCCACACCGTCTGCGAATGTGCCAGAGCAGGCAACGCGGCAGCCCGCGATGGCCCCTGCCCAGGAAGACTCAGGGTCTGTGGAGAAAGATGGGAAGTCGGGAACCCCCAAGGTGGAGACGGTGAAGCCTGCAGGCTGCCAGTGGGAGGACGGCACGGTGACACAGGTGACAGATTCTGGGCCAGCTCCAGGCCCTGCCACCTTGTTTGTGGCCCAGACTCCTCTGCTCTGACTTGTGGGAACAGGCCTGTCTCAGGGTCACTCTGAGAACTGGCTGACATGCGTGTGTGCGGCACCCAGCACAGCGCCTGGCACAACACAACTACTCACACAAGGCCAGTGAGTGCTGACGAGGCTGCACAGATCGCGGAGGCCTCTTCTCGGCGAGACTTTAACAGGGAGAGGTGCTGCATGTGTCAAAGTGCAGAATGTCTCTTAAAAACAATCTTTAGCCTGCTCTCCCACGGACCACTCAGGATCAGAGGTCCTGTGAATGCCCTATTCAGGGCGTCTAGCGGGAGGAATGAGGACTGCCCGGCAGGGCCCGCAAGCTCCGGACGGCACTCGGGGCACAGGGGCCCTGCTCACTCCCTCCTCACTCGTCCACAGCTCCACCACCTCCTCCAACAGCCAGGGCACTTTCAGGCCCAGCCTCATTCTGGTGGAGCCATTCAGGACTGAGGATCCCACGCCACCAGGTCCAGGGACAGCACCCTGGCCATCTGGTGTGGTCCCATGTAGCCCTTACAGCTGTCCCTGTGGGTCTCCTCTAAGCGGACTATTCAGAAGTGTGCCCAGCTTTCCAGTCCCCATGGAACTGTGGTAGGAAGCCAAGCCAAGAAAAGGGACAATGTTTCTTTAAGGCTTTAAGAAGGCAGAGGAAACAACAGGGTGCTCGAGTTCAAAGCAATGTAACAGTGTACCCCCACCAGGGCCCCCCGGGACAGAACAGCTTGCTGATCACAGTCATGTAGGCCCATTAGTTTACAATGGAGTATCTGGGTGCCCTTTATAGAGATAGGCTAAAGCACAACCAGCATTCGGGCTGAACCTGTAGTACACAAATAGCTCCCACTGCCCCCCTGTCCTTGGAGTGACTACGTAGCAGGCACGCCCCGCTGGCTCGGGGCTCAGCCTTTGGATAGGAACCCATGCAGCCAGGGCGGCGCTAATAAACTGCTTCTCCCCAAACATCCCGGGGTCCCGACTCTTGTTCGCACTTCCCGCGGTTCCTGCAACAGAACTGGCCCAAATGAGCAGACAGAAATGTGCACTGAAGAGCGTTCTAGTCTTAACTAAACACAAGGTTTTGTCTCCCGGGCAGGACTGTTCTCATCATCACCAACAGTCAGTACCAGGGGCCCAGAGGAGCTCACACAGCACTTCCCTGGGCCTCTGCGACCACCCGTGCCGAACCTGCCCAGCAGCCCAGGACTGGAGCGCGCTCACCTTCCGGAGCCCTCTGCTTCCGCTCCACCTCCCTGCGGTACTCCTCCAGCTCCTGGTCCGTGAGCGTGGTGAAGGGGTTGGGGCCCGCGGTGCTCACAATGACGTGAGGCTGGTACTCCTTCTCGATGATGGCCTTGGAGGCTGTCACCAGCTCCCCCTGAGGACACAGAGGGAGTCCTGGTCCCCAGGAGCCCTTCCCACAGGACTCTCCCTCCCAGGCAAGGCGGCAGGCAGGGTGGGGCAGGGAGGCTTTCCTGGAGCACACAGACACCGGAGACCAGCCTGGGCTTTGCCACAGGCCCTGAGGCTCAGGTGGAGCTGCAGCCTTCAGTGGGGGAAGGCACAGAAACAGTGGGTGGTGCTACAAAATAAATGCAACAGGAGAAAAACTCCTGAAGCAAATCAGGAGCAAA
Organism: Manis pentadactyla; assembly: GCF_030020395.1. Taxonomy (NCBI): domain Eukaryota; kingdom Metazoa; phylum Chordata; class Mammalia; order Pholidota; family Manidae; genus Manis; species Manis pentadactyla. The sequence continues at coordinate 2,804,094 of NC_080023.1, forward strand.
GGCATCAAAGTGCAGAGCGCCTCACAGAAAACAGTCTCCTCGCTGAAAGACAGATGGACAAGATGACTTTTTAAGTCAACTGCCTTCCTTCACAACATCAGGAAATTTCGTGGATAACAACACTCTGGAAGGTATGTTCAGAGATTTGCTTACATTCTAAGTTCCCAGAGTTCTGTTCCTCTGACTAGGCACTAAGTTTCTAACTAGCTCCCAGACCTTATCCCAAAGCACCGAGAAAACAGAATGTCCCCAAATACCAGCATTTGTCTAAGGAATTTGGAAAACGGTGAGAATTTGTATAAAATGAAGGGAAGGGGAAGGCACAAGCCTAGCTCACAGACCACGTCCACCTTCTGAGAAGAGGTGGGCCCAAGAGGCCCAGCGGGCAGGGCGGCCCTGAGGTGTGTGGCCTGCCCCATACTCAGCTGCCCCAGGGAAGCTCTGTGCCCCACAGGCCAGCCCAACTAGCCCCCATACACTATGGGTTCATTTTTGAGAAAGTTAATCAGAACTCACGTACAGGCCCATCACTTAATGGGAGCTTCCAGAGACAACTGAAAACAGGAGACTCCAGAATCATTTTGAGGCCAGGCCCGGTTGGCCAGTGCTGTCGATGACGGGCCAACACCTGAGGTAGCGGGCATCCCAGCAATCTGCACAGGAGCCAGAGCCGGAGCAAGTGCTGGGGAATTCAGTTCCCCTGGGCCAGCTGCTCCCCGGGCAGAGGCTGGGGATCCCGGGGGAGCAGTCTCTGCCCAGCACACTGGGTATGGAGCGTCTGTAAGCAATCCCGGAGTCTGGGGACAGGGAAGGGCCTGCTGGTATTGGCAGCCTTTGCTCAGAAAGCCTGGCGACTCAAGACAGCCTGGATGGTCACAGGCAGCCCTCTTTTTCCCCAGGCCTGACCTAAGGTTAACTGGGTTTTCATTCAGAAGCAGCCCATCCTCACCAAGACAGAAACCTGAGTCCTCTGCCACGTGTGTTAGCTCGATAGCTCATGACAAGCCCCTTCCTGCCCACAGGCCTCAGTTTTGCCACCCAGGAAGGGGCCTGCTGGGTCAGCACAGCTAAGGCCCTGCTGAGCACTGTCATCCTATAAAGCTACTGGCAACTTGGCTGCATTTGTACCCCAGCATCACTGCTAATAAAATGAGGTGATACAAGGTTTGAGAGAGGTGTTTAAATTCATTTAAACCACATGTTCAAAATCAGTAAAGGTATAAAAGAGCTAGAATTGACTGCCACAGAGACACCCCAAGGAGAAACAAGGCCCTCTCTGGCTGGACACCAGGCCCTCAAGGCACAGCACAGCCAGCCAGCGGCTCCTGCCTCCAGATTCCTCAGCTGGGATCCAAACTGCGGCCAGGCCAGCTCTGCGCAGATCGGGGACAGAGGGGAGGGACCTGACTCTGGAGGGAAAAGAGGCAGCAACGCTTGGGGTGCAGAGGGAAGCAGGCCCCCAGTGTTTGAGAAATCAGCATGTGGGATGGCTGCCCCCTCCAGCAGGCCACACAGAGGCTCTTGCTGTTTCCCTCACACCCAGGCACCTAACATGGGCCCTAAGCACAACAGATGGCCGGGGACTGCTTCTGCACTTGACTGAGGCAGTGTGTGGAATGACAGCTCCATCTCTGAAGCTGTGCAAACCTGGGCTAGTGACCTGACCTCTCTGAGCATTTTCATCTGTAAAATCCACTCAGATTGGAATTTACATTCTTAGTGCTGGGCCATGCACACACTAGGTACACACCAAGCTCAGCAACTGAGTCTGCTAGGTGGGCCCAGGCCCCCTCGAGTTTCTACCACGAGCGTGAAGGGTGATGGGGATGTGGCCCGAGTGCACACAGAGCAGGGCAGCTCATGCACACACATCAGAGAGCAGAGTTCTCTCCTGGGCCGGCCAGCTTTCAGCATGACTGTCACACACCCTAGGCTCTAACGACTCAGTCCACCTGCGATAAAACCCAAAGGCAGCCACAATCACTGCAGCTTCCGCGATGGAGTCCAGAGAGCCACTGGCTGGGCATAGTATTCCTTTGGGACCTGGATCGTCGGGCTGCAGCTAACAACTCACCAGCCCCTTCTTCTGTCAGAAGACAACACCCGCCCTGTGCGCACAGGCAGCACCAGGGAGGGAGCGGTGGGAGCAAAGGAAGGCATTCCAGAGAAGCCCCAACTTCCTAAGTTCCAAACACCCATTCTTCAGGTTCTCAAACACAATGCAACTATCTACACACAAGCCTTTTTAGGCAAAGAACATTTTTAGGACATTTGACAAAAGGTCCTTTTCCCTTAATCAAGGAGAAATCCACTTGCCAGTGAGCAGCACCATCTTCCTGAAGGATCAGGGTGGTCTGTGTTTTGAGGTCCACACAAAAGATGTGGGAGAGCCCCAGTAAAGCCCATCAATTGAGTCAGATTCCCCCCATAAAAATGAAATATGCTTAGGCAGTAGGAAGATCAGGGTGCAAATGTGAGCATCAGAAAGAGGGTGGCAAAGAAAACAGGCTGGGTCGTGAGGCGCCACCATCTCCTGAAACAAGAACCTATACGTGAGGCACCACCATCTCCTCAACGGGCCCAGAGCTGAGTGGTTTCTTTGGCCAGTTCCAGCCGGACATGCCCCTCATGGAGGGCACAGTGCTCCCACTGGGGAGGATGCCCGATTATCAGAAGCCCCACTCCTGGGGGCCCATCACCCATATTTCATGAAGCATCCACAGGCAGCTGCCTCACACCCAGTCTGAGCACTGCTGGAGGGAGTGAAAACAGCTGAGGGCAAGGGCTGGCCAAGAGTGTGTCCTTTCAAACAGTGATGAGCCTGCCTTCTAGAACCCCCAGCAGGCAGAGAGAGAAACCACTACACGCAACACAATGCAGTGACTACACGTAAGCACCAGCCACCGAGCTAGAGGGCTGCACTGCGGGTGGGCTCTGGTGGGCTGTGGGCTCACACTGAGACAAAGAACTGTGAGTACAGGATCACAAAGGCTTCAGCCTCAAGTGCCAAAGCAGGAAAACTAGCTAACTGGGGTGTAAGAGCACATCCTCCCCTGGGCAGAGAAGTCCCTCCAAGAAGGGCAGCTGGAAGCACTTTCTAAGAACAAGGAATAACAGGACCTGCTGAATTAACATGTAAGTGTGCAAAATAAAGTTACTAGTGGGGACCTCAGACAAAAATGTAGAATCTCTGGTACAAATCTGCTTTTCTCTGGCAATTGGCATATCACTAAAATGATATCTGCATTTCCCTGGAGGCGTATTAATTGAAAGAGACAGGCGCTGAACATTTCCTTTGCCTGCAGGGGAACCCAGGAAAGCCTCTGACACGTGCCCTGGGCTCCAAGTCTGCACACCAGCAGCCTGCCTGTTTAGGAAGGGCTCCTTCCAGCTGACCAGGTCATGCCAGACTTTCCACTTCCAGACATGCTAGATATGCATATACGTAGAGAAAGCATAATCTGGGCTTTCAATTTTTCCTAAGTCTTTTGCCCCCCTTGCAACATTTAAAAAATTATCAACAATAAAAGAAGTTCTTAAATACTTTTCATCAGCAACAAAGATACTGCCTTGTTTGATTTCCCATTCCTCTGAACACCCATGGTCTTTCAATCATAACACCCTCCGAATGTCATGCTCACTACATTTGCAGTCAGAGCTGAGCAAGCGAAGATGGGAGGCCGCACAAGAAGCTGCCCAGGCCCCAGACTGCCCACGTCAGCCTTTCGCAATCGGCATCTTTGAAAGGCAAGCTCCTGAGACCCAAACACAGGCACTGACCACGGTCACATGCAGAACTTCAGAAACGCACCGTATTGTTAAGATCGGCCACTTCTCAGCAACAACTAGAGTGCTCAACACTGTAAACCTCATACCAAATGTTTTAATTAAAGAATACACAGTAGGCAGAACAGAACCTTCTGTGCTATCTCACAGATAATTTAGAGACAGGTTTAAAGCTACTTTGGTAACTAAGAGACAATGCCAAGCGAGAGCAGACAGGTGGGGGATGGGCTGGGGAGGACAGCAGTGCATGCCGAGAGGCAGTTCAGGACAGGCAGTTGAGTACCTTTCTAAAAGACAGAGATTTAGCAGGACTAAAGGTCTGCTCTGTAAGCTCGAGCCCTTCGATTGTTTCCGTGCAGTCAGAGAGGGGTGCGTCCTGCAATAGTAAACTGAGTTGTCAGAGCCCACCAGGCCCAGCTTTGAAAAATCCACCAAGTGCACAGGATGGAGCCAGAGGAAAGCATGCAACAGGGACAGCCTGCCAGGTCAATGCAGTGGTACCGGTGATGCCACATGCAAACACAGACCTCAGAACCAGGACCACAGCCGGCCAAAATCGGAAATGCGACAACCATCACCTACCCTGTTTAAAGCATCAGGTGGCAACTTATTTTTCAGAGATAACTACTTACGTGATTATCTTTACTGAAACGCGCGTGAACGTGGACACTTAGTGACCTCTGCAACCACCTTTCCCCAAGCAGTGCTTTGGTGCAGACAGCTCAAGGACAAGAACACAGGCCAGTCAGCCCGCCCTCCCCGAGCGTGTTACACAGCACTCTGCTGAACCCAGGACGAGCCTGCGTCCCAGAGTGGGAGGCACGTGTGCTGCCCCACAAAGGCATGCAGGTCGTGGAGCAGGGCCCCCAGGGCATGCTTATGCTTGGCCTATATACAGCTCAAGGGTAGTGGCTGCACTATTTCTTATCATGAAGACTGTTAACAAGGATAACTGGCTGCCTAGAACACTCACCTCACAGGGCCAATCTCTCCCAGCTTAAGAAACATTTTGGAGCAGACAGACATTAGTGCCACCACCCGCTCATGTCAGAGATATCCTGAGCTCTCACCTGGACAAGGCTCCTGTCCATCACTACACCACACAAGACCTGGGACTGGGGGCCAGCCGTCTTGATGTCCTGTAAGTTCTGCTCTCGGATCTGAGGATGGCAAGGAGAAACACCCATCAGCAGCACAGAGAAGCCTCTCTGTGGCTGCGAGTCACCTGGGTCCACAGCCACACACATGCTGCGCTTCTGTGCAGCCCCCATGGGTCCTGTGTGGCCAGGCCTGCCCCAGCCTGAGCAGCAATCCACGGGCCTCAGGGGCAGGCCCACTTCTGACCTTCTGCACCTTCTAGGTGGCCTTGGCACACACGGGTCTCTTCCCACACTCACTGACTTGAAGGGAAACATTCCCTATGTGCCCATCTCATAATGACACTCTGAACACTGCCGGGTCTCACGTCTGATACACCAAATGCTCAGGACTCTTCAAACAAATCCTGAAAGCCGGGGACTAAGGCTGTTCTTGCCAGAAGCGGTCTTGGCAGCTTCCAGTCCTGTCCTACTATGTGAGTAAGCATCAGTTCAAGAAACACGGGCCCCCCACCATTGGGTGCTTGCACATCACTTGTTAGCATGACAGCAGAAGCAGCGCAAAGAGCGGCCCCTCACTGGGGAAGCAGCATGCATGCCATCCTGCCTGCGCCACCGCTGCCACCCACGAGTCCCCACCAGGCTGGCCCCAGCACGCACCTTGTTCCGCATCTCCTGCACCTCTTTGGGATTAGTGTTCAATGGGACAAACAGGTTGGGGACAGCAGAGGTGGAAGTTCTCTGTCCATCCTCTTTAGTCCACTGCAATATCAAAAACAGTTGACAAGTCAGAATTGAGACAAGAACAGGTACCACCACAGCATCCAAGTTGCCCAACTTATCTCACGTCTGATCATGCGCCGAACACCACAGAGAATGAACCAATGACCAACCTCCCGGGCCACCGCAGTGGCTGGGTCAGGGCAGCACGGGCCCGACAGAAGCCAGTAGTGGTGGAAGCCAAGTCGTGAGTGGCTGGTGTGTGCCGTGCAGAAAGCCCCGCGGGGAGCGAGGGCATGATACAGGCTGACGGCAGAGCTAGGCCCCGTCACCCTCAGGCTGGCCTGTGGGGACCCTTCAGAGCACACTGGGTCACTGCTCTGAGAGTCACCAATGCCAAAGCCAGCTGGAAGCATGAGATGACAGAGTCATGTACAGTGATGTGATGATGCTATGCAAGTGTGGGGAGAGTGCACCGTGAGGCAGCAGCGGGCATCACCAAAGGTTTGCACTGACATAAAATAAACTAAAGCTTTAGAATGCACTGTCTGTGTAGCTCTTTTAACCCAAGAAAATCACTGTATGAACATGTACATAGCAGCGACCTGGCGGAGGAGTTTGGTGATGTCGAATTTTTTATATAACTTCATACTTTTCGAGTGTTACAAAAATATCCCAAACAACGTGAAGCACCTCGTGAGCGCTTACCAGCAGCTGCTTTAGAGGTCAGCGCACGGCGTCAGCACACTGCACCTCTCATTTTTTTTTGTATCTCCAATCAAATATGAGATTTTAAAAATAAAATTCTAATTCTTAAGCATAAGTAGGCACTGAATTAAAACAAGCCCATCTTAGACAGCAAATGTTATGCCTTTCCAAATACCTTTAGGAGGCAGTATGATAGCCATATGCCAGAGACTTTAAAGAAAGCAGTAGACCTGGCAAACGCATAGCCGCTGTGCAGGACCACGGGAATGAGTGTGGAGCCGTGAGATACTCACTGATGGTTATCTTCTCAGATAAAGTAACTCCAGCTTTTTACTAAAAATAATTTGTAGTCAAAACATTAAAACAACAACCTCAGAAGCTTGAACACATTTGAAAACTTAACACAAGTATTATAAATGAATATACCAACCTGGGACACTGCATGGAATTTGTATTACTCCACAACAGTGAGAAACAGACTCAAATGCTGAACAAGGCCTCCCCTTCAATGTGTACACAGACTAAAACACCTGAAGTGAGTTAACATTTCTTTATGCTAATAGCAAATAAAGCTCAAAGCTGCCACTACACACATACTTTGGGGAAATCTGTAACAGCAGTTTACTCTGTGTCACCAGCAGGAAATTGATTTTTAGGGCCCACTCCCTTTTAGTAAAATGAATGAAAACTAAACAAATGAAACTAAAGAAAGAAAAACAAGAGAGAGAGAGGAAGGGCAGACAGGCATATGGGAGAGCAGGGGGTAGAAAGAACTCAAGGAGAGACGGGCTCAGAGGAGGAGCCTGGCGGTCTTCAGCCTCTGCCCCCGTGACTCGCCTGCTAAGGAGCACAGAGGCTCTCTCGCCAGGACCACCTGGGGAAGAGAAAACTGCTTCCTTTTAAAGAGATCTATAAAGTAAAAGCATTATTATAAAGAAAATAGGAAGCCCCACTTTGCTTTGTTGGTGCCCCCTAGCTTAGGATTAGGTTACCTGATTTCACCTGAGCTCTTACAGACCGTGTCATGCAGACATGAGCTGCCCCGGCCTCAGGGGCCTCCCCTGCTCTGCAACACAGGAGCGGGTGGACTGGCAGAGGCTGGGTCAGGCGGTCATGGAGACCAGCCTCACAGGAACTGTGCGCACCAGGACAGCAGAGTGCCTTTCAGCGCAGGGTCACTACTGTGGCAAAGCACACCCAGCCGCGCCCATCACTGGCGCCTGCAGGTGGCCTGTGCTGCACTTGGGTCATGCCGCGCCGGCAGGAGCCAGAAGACTCACCACTATGGCCGTCTACTCACATGCAACAGTCCATGCAGAGGGAGCTGGCAGAGAGCGTTCGGAGGCTTTGGGACAGCGAGCAGGGAAGGAGGCTAACAAAGAGGGTGGGGGTCAGCTAAGAAAACACCCATGAGTCCCAAGGAAAACTGCTTAAGAAAACAATGAACAAGTTGAAGAACAGACTTTTAGTGACTTAATGAAGCCACTAGAGTTCACAACACAAAAATGTTAGGGGTGAACATCTCTTCGTGCATGAAGGATTAAATGCAGCTCCTACTTTTAGGTTAATACACATAAGTTCTTCAGTATTTTTGCTATGTATAGGGTTAGTTAGTGTTGGAATTATTGAAGCAAGGTAACGTATCTTAAGCAGTTTCAAGCAGACGGTATTACTTGAATTATAGCTGATGGATAAAGCAGATTTGGGTTCAGGCTAAAGAAGGTAGGTTAAGGAGCAAAGTTTCTCTTTAAGTCTGGATCAGAGCTGGATTCCCAAAGCCTCCGAAGCCCCAGCCACCCAACTTGCTCTACATCATCTAACTATGAACAGTAAGGTAGGCACAGACCAAGCAGTTGGTAATACAGCTTGGCACGCAGACACCGGACGAGAGAGACTGCAGCAAGGGTTTCACGTGATCGTGTGTAATGTTCGTCCACACCTTAGTCTTCGACTTGGGACTGCTTCCATTCTGGCCCTCCTCAGAAGCATCGTCGCTCCGGCCAGAGTTCATCCATCTTGTCTTCTCTCGCTGCTGCTTCTGAAAACTGTGTCTGAGAGGGGAGCAAGTGCCCGAATCACCGTCACTAGCAAAGGAGGGACCTGTGATGCTAGCAGGAACCTCCACATCGCTGTATTTTTTAGATTTCTCTCTCAGAGCAGGGTATCGATAAGGGTAGCCAGTTCTGTAACCCTAGGATCCAAAGAGAGTGAAAGGTAGTCAATATTCCAGATCATAAGACAGTTTCACCTGGAAAATTGTATAGAAGTACCTACAGAAGCAGAACACATGCCTGCCCTTCAGCTTGGTGATTCCACTGCGAGGCACATGCCCAACAGAAAGGTAAACACATCCACTAAAATGCTGACAGCAGCACTCTTCTTGATGGCCCCAAATGAGAAACAGCCTGGAAGCCCAGCAATAGTAGGATGGGTAAGCTGTGGTTATTCATGTAATGGAAAATGATTCGGTAATCAGAGTAAATACTCTTACCAGGTGCTACATCAGGATGAACCCCACAAGTAGGAGGTTGAGTGACAGAAACCAAATGGAAAGGATATACTATATCATTTATACCATTTATAGAAAGTACAGAAAGAGGCAAAGCCTGTCTTTGCTGTTAGAAGAGAGGACGGTCGTTACCTGGGAGTGGGTAAGTAATGAAAGGAGGAAAGGGTTTCTGAGGTACTGGTATTGTTTATCGACCTGGGTGCTGGCTGCATGGCATGTTCAGTTTGCTGGCTACAGTACAGGTTATATTAACCAACCTAATTTTTTTCCCTTTTAAGTCACAGTTTAAATACTGAGGTAACTTTTAGGGAAGACCAGACAAGCACATCCCATGACTACTGGTTCTCAGTAAAATCACTTTACCTCTGATGGTAACAACGTTCAAGTTCAACCTCTGACCTTGCCCTGTAACCACTTCTTGTGCTTTAAAGCACGAGGCCCACTAATTCACACCTCTGCAAGGCACTGAGCCCACCATAGTGCACCAACCCTTTTGCTAACCACCCCCAGATAGTATCTCCAAGGCAAGGATGGGCCTTACTCATGCCCCCCAGCCAGTGCTTAGCACTGGCTATGTGGCAGACAGGCTTTACAGTGGCCCCTACGGTCCTCACCTCCTGCAGTGCCACCCCCTCCAGAGCAGGGCTGGGACCTCTGACTTGCTTCTAACCAGTGGAGCTCAGCAGAGGTGAGAGCATGGACTGCATGAGTATAACACCCATCTGGAGAGTCTCTGTCTGCTGCTGGCTCTGAAGAAGCAAGGTGCCATGACTCCTGCAGCTGTAAGAAAATGAACTCTGCCCACAACGTGGGAAAGCTTGGAAGTGGACTCTCCCCGAGTTAAGTCTTCTGATGAGAACGGAGCCCAGGCCAACACCCTAACTGCAGCCTTGTGAGACCCTGACCTGCAGACCTTACTCAGCTTTCCTGGACTCCTGACACATGGTTTCCTGTCTGGACCAAGTCATGCACAGCAGCTCTACAATGAACCACAGGACAGCTCAGACCTGAAGGGACTGCACAATGCTAGTCACAAAAGATGGCTTGGTGGCCTGCACCCTGCTTGCTGAGGTACTTTTCAGCAGCATTTACATTCCTTTCAATTCAGAAATTTTCTCTTCCCTCTGAGTCCTGCTCATCTTTGTGGGGCCACATTCATTACCAATCATTCTTTTAATACATTTTTTAAAGGGTGGTAATAATTCTGAAATGAAGCTGTTGGTTGGTTGTGGTTTTTTCCTTAACTGTCCTCGGGAAGACGGGTAATGTCTGCTTTGGCAATTCTTCCACTGATGAGCGTGCTTAACTGAGGAAGAAAAGACAGTGACTCAGCTATAAAAGGACTGTCCTCAGAAAATCAGTTCTAATTAATTCAACTTTCCTTTTGTTTAGAGAACCAGGACTCTTGTATAAGTTTCATGGCTTTAGGGTCAACCACCCAAGACTTCACCAAATATTATCCCAAGCAGAAGGTTTTTCCTTTATTTCTTCCCCTTTAAATGCTGTCAAACTAACACTGGAGGCAATATTCAGACCTCCTAAATGGCTTATACTTAAAAATAGGGGTTTATTCCTTCTTTGGAGAAGCTAGAATTGTATCTTGATTTTTTGGGAAACAATTTAGCATGTCTCCTGACTCTCCATGTTGAAACGAAACATTCCTCACAGTGTAAGGTTCAACTACTGTTCACCCTCCTCAGTTATGAGCAAACACACCCAATGAACGAATGCTAAACACAGACTACAATCAGTGACTGCTGTCCAGTTTCTTTCTTAAAAATGCAACAACCTTCAAATTTTACAGTCGGGCATACCCTGCGCCCCTTACAGGTGCTGAATAACACATCCTTGTTGAAGTGAATGTCTCACGCGTTCATCTTTCATCCATTCTCTTCCTCCCTTATTAAATTAGAGTCACTGTCTGGTTCTTGCTCTCCAGAATTAACTGAGTGCACAAGATGTGGTGGGCTAGTGTTCTTGATTCTCATTCCTCTCTCCTGTTCCCCACCTAACTTTTAGATACAAGAGAAGTGAAGCGTCAAAGTGTTTGCCAGGAGGAAAGGGCTGTGAGGCTGGGCCACCCCCATGCGCCTCGCCTTGCCGGGCTCCTTGGGGGCAACCAGGAACCAGCGCGGAGCCAGGGCCCCTGCAGCCCCACCCAGTCCTCCTCCAAGGTGCCTTTCCTGACGCCGCACCCTCCTGGCCCGCCACCTAACTGCAGCTGCTGCTTCCATCTCCCTGGCAAGCTCAGCTCCTCCCTTGCTGCCCTGACCAGTCCTGGCCCAGGCCCCGTTTCTGTGCTGCAGTGCTTGCCACACTCCGCCAGGGAATGGATCACTTGTGCTGGGTTTGTTTGTCCAGCCCCCTCACTAGGTTATGAACTCCTTGAAGGCACGAACTGTGCTCTGCTGGTGGCCATAGGCTCAAGAATAGACAGTCAGTTAACGCAATCCATTCTACAGAGCAAATGAATTCATAAACTAAGGAAGTCTCTCTCTGCGACCTGGTCCAGTAGTCCGGTGGGACTCTGTTGGGCCGCAGCATGTCCCGCCGGCCCCAGGGCTGCTCTCCAGAGCCCAGCACAGCCACAGCCACAGGTGAGGACGCCAGCCCTCCCACGGTCTCTCTGGCCCACACTCCTGTGACGTGTTCTTGCGTTTCTACTACCTGATGTCATGCGGCAGGAGGACGGGCTCCCCAGGCCCCCACCTACGAGGTGCCCCTACAGCCTGAAAAGCGCCATTTGCTTTGCCCCTGCGGGCCTTGTTTTGGATACCTGAGGACCCTGGAATCAGAAACCAGCCTGACAGCCAGGCTCCCTCTGCCACGTCTTCAGTCACACCACTGCCTTTGCTGCAGATGCCTTCCTTCTCCCAGCTCAGCCTGTCACAACTGTACCTACTCCAAGTGTCATTTTCTACACAAAGTTTTCTGCCTGATCCTTGCAAGAGGATGAAATCCCTCACAAAACCCCGAAACAGACTGCTCTGCTGTCTGTATGATTTTAATGTACCTACTATGCTGAAACCTCCGCCCCCACACTGGGCCGTGCTGGGCTCCACATCCCTGAGGGAGGAGGAAAGGGTCTCCACGCAGCAAACGGGCAGCAAACATCTGCAGAGCATAGTCATCAGGCTCCAAACAGCTAGAACTTGAAGCTCAAACAAAAATCAGAACACCTGGCCGGCTGATTTAGAAGAGCTCCCGCCGCCATGGCTTGCCGAGCTGACTCTGCTGCTCCAGGGGCAAGCTAGCCAGCAGCTCACTACAGGGCAGAACGCTCTCTGCGCTCCTGTCCATGCAATCCCAACGAGACCGCCTTTAAAGCACAAGATACAACAAGCCGCCCTCACCTCCATATTTTATCACGATGTAGAAGCTGAACTGCCTTGGTGCCTCCCTGTGGTTTTTGAGGGTGAAAGCACTCATCTAGACACTGAACTAAGACAGCAATTTCACACTATTTCACTTGTTATAAAAACACCACCGCTTGTCCTTTTGGAACGAAGGCTTCTTCAGCAAGTGGGAACAACATTCTTACCAGATTATCAAGCATCCGCATGAGGGCTTCGAATTCCTGCTCACCAACCTGCCACTTGGGAGGCAGTCCGGCGCCCTCTGCTGCTGGGGATCCCGGGGAGCGGGACTTGGCTTTGTACTTCCCAGGATCCAGGAGGACTAAGTTGTCTGGCCCTCCTGCACTGGCCAGAGTTCGGACCTTTCCCAAAACAAGGAGACACCACAGTTTGAGTTTCTTCCTGAGAGCAAGAGGACCAGGTAACTAGGAGGTGGCACTTAAACAGAAATGTAGGTTTCCAAAGAAACCAAATCATTGGAGGGTAAGAATAAAAAATGTAGGGCAGATAGTGACAGACTAATCACAAGGTTATTTTCAGAAGTCTCTCTTCAACATTACAACACTGTGTACTCATAGTTAGCAAAGAACTGGGAAAACAAAGAGCCCTGCAGACCCTCTGAAGGTGACAGGACCACACAACTGCACAGATGTAAGTGAAGGTAACAGTGGGGAGAATACAAAGTGGGGGCTGAGCAGAGCGGCAGAAGTGGCATGCACAGCCATTAGACCACGGGCAAGCCTCCACCTCTCCAAACTGCTTTCTCAAGAGGAGGGCCATGAGGGTCAAGTGAAGTAACATGTAACAATGTCCATAAAGCACCTAATGGCCGGGCTGGCACACACTAGGACTGCACAAGTGGTACTGAGTCACATATTTGAAAAATAAAAAATTAGAAATGAAAAGCCCAACAATCATCTTCTAACTGAAATTGTGAAACGGCATTTGCCTGGTCAATTTTTAAATCCATGAGCTTGTCTTTGGCAAGGAGATTGCTCAAATACTCATTCCTACAAAACAAGGATCAAAAATCTATGGACACCACACAAACACCAACATAAACTGCAGATGGAGCGGAATGGCCACCACCTACCTGGATCTCACATGCAACTACGAGGTTATGGATGTAATAGAAGGCCTCTTCAACGCTCTCTCCAACAGATACAAGCCCATGATTCCGGAGAACAAGAACCTGAGGGGAAAACAGGAAAGCCCAGTGGAATGAGGCAGGAAGGCTGACACTTCAACTTTTTCCTTCTTCCCTCGAAAATTTAAACACCAAAGTAGATGCTTACTGACCTTGCTTTTAGGCCCCAAATTTTTCTGAATTAAAACTTTTTCCTCCTCATCAACCAGAATCCCATGATAATCATGATAAGCCACTTCTCCAAGGGAAAGTGCCTCTGGGGAGATTGGCAAGAGGCCACATTTCATCGCAGACACCTAAGAAATAAGCAGGAACCACAAATAAAGACAATCAAGAGTTACACACTAACATGCTAAATGCTTTTCTCAAAGAAATAAAAAAAGGGCATCATATTTTACTTTGTTCTCTTCTCAGTAATGAACCCATGAACTTAAGACAAACTTTACTTCTGGGGCTTCCTAACAGCCTACACTTAAAAATCAAAAGTATCACTAAGCTGGGAGAGCCTCACAAGAAATCCCACATCTTTCTGGACTTCTCTGCATGGATAAGGAACACCGTATGAGCTCAGATTTAATGATAACAAGAGCCCTGGATCTAATGCAAGGAGGGACAATGGCTTCCTAAGAATGAGCACAACACCGCAGAGAGGTTTCTGAAGTGCTGCGCAGTTTCTGTGTGCTTTTCATCTTATGCTGTGGATGAGATCAAAACATCTGAAAATTAGATAAAAGCAAGTTTATAAAAGTTTACTGTAATTATACAATGACTTCAGTAACTACATTTATTTAAGCAAAAATCTAAGTGTTCATATAGCCTTAAGTTTCCCAAATTGACTTTAGAATATGCTAATTTTAAATCTTCTATCTAAACTAACAGGATCCAAAGATTGGAACAGTATCTACAGGTGTAACAATTCTACCAAAAAGTTCATCTAAACAGACATCAGCACAAAAAAGGCAACTCCATATTTAATTCCTTTCACAGAATTAGCCTTTCTATAAGAAGAAATATCCTTACCAAGTAATGTTATTTTGTTAAAACAAATTACGTGGTAGCTGGTTGTAACAGTATTCTCAAAGGTATGTCTAATGGTTCTTTAAAAAAAAGGACTCTTTTTTGCATGGACTTCTCAGTGGTTGGAAGAGCATGCACTGTTTAAGGAAAAAATTCAGAGAATGGTAAATTCTGATGCTGACATCTTCAAAGTAAAATAAATAAACTAGAGCCAATATTCACCCAATCTAAAATGCAGGACATTAAAACATCAAAATAGGTTAAAATTCAGCATGACTGAATCAATGAGGTTATCTGCCCATAAAGTCATTAAAATATAAAATTGGTGATGAAAAGCCAATTCTAGATACTTCTATAGTGTTTTGCTTTCACAAACCATGCCTGTTCATGCTGAGGGGCCTGGGGCTCTGTCAGGGAAGCCTGTTCACCGCACAAGGGCTGGGCTTGCTGAGCAGGCCAGGGCTCTGGGCCTAGAGGCAGGTCTCCCAAAGGCTGACTGAGCCCTATTCCACCAACTGCCCCCCTTCGTATTTCTGGGTTCTGCAGGGGGGACATCTGCAGTGGAGCTGGCCGGGTTTCTTTCAAACCATTAACCTCCCTCTCAAGCGCAAGTCCTTCTCCATAGCCCATCAGCACACTCAAGTCTCCAGCATTCTACTAACCCTTCCCTGAGCCCCCAGCTGCCCCCAGCCCACCACCCCTTTCCCATTCCTCTTCTCAAACAAGGACTCCATTTACTGCTGTCATTTTGTACTTCCCAACAGCCTCAATACACTGAAATCTGGGTCCCTGCAAAACTATGACGTCCTAATTAAGTCTAACAGACATTTTCCAGACTTACAGGTTTTTCAAAAGTAGATAGCATACAGATCCTTTAAAAGAAAACAATTATTTTAAGAAAGGCAAACTTAGTGAGTAAAAAAAAACACTATTTTAAGCCAGAAAATCAGGTGTACTGACTTGTTACAAGAAAGGGTGATTCAGAGTAAATGTAAAGTGCCTCTCACAAAACAGCTTTAAAATGTAAGTGGGTGCACTCACTGCGGCCCCAGCTGGTGTGTGAATATGCACGACACACTTCACGTCTGGTCGTGCAGCATAAACCGCAGAGTGTAATGTGAAGCCAGCTTGATTTACTCCTAGGTTAGTGCTGCCACGATCTACAACATCTCCTTGGAGATTGATTTTCACCTGAAAGTTAAGAAAACAAGATTCTAAAATGTCAAGAGGGTTTCAAATTACTCTACAAATTATTTAAACCAAAGTTCAAAGTGTTTGTAACTAATTTTAAAGGTTTTTCTCTGAGTTAATCACCCAGAACATAGACCTTTTCCTCTTTCTTGGATTTTATATGCCTAATTATATTAAAAGGTGTTTAATTATCTAATATGACCTATACATTCATGACCCCAAAAGGAAAAGGACATTCTCACCAAGCTGGATGCAGTCACTTCACTGTAGAGAAGCCCAAAAGGTACAATGAGGAAGTGTTCCTGCTCGGAACTCACTCTGGTCTGCAGAGAAAATTACTGAGTTAGCCCAAAAATCCAACTGAAATCATTTGCATCTCTTTCAGTCCAGAATTTCACAGGTTTGTTGAGAGCAATAAAAGAGCCTCATAGAAAAGCACTTAAGTGATTGTGCATTGAGTATTGACCCCCCTATACAGAAATTTATTGTGGTTAACAACTATTTGATCAATAAATATGAGAGATGCCCTCACAAAATATATATATATATATATATATATATATAAACACTTCCAATTGTAAAATAAATAAGTAACCGGGATGTAATGTATAGCATAAGGAATATAGTCAAAATATTGTAACAACTTGGTATGGTGATAGCTGGTACCTAGAATTATCATGTATATAAATGTTGAATCACTGTGTTGTACACCTGAAACTAATGTAATGTAATACTGTTGTCAACTACCCTTCAATAAAAAAATAAATAAATAAATAAATAAATAAAAAAGAAAAGCACTTAAATACAGGGTCTCTCACAAAGCTAAGAAGAGCTGAAAGCTTTCTACTATTACGTGGTAGTAATTTACCAGGTTCGTCAAGTGCATCTTGGTCCTATTCATGACAGTTAACAAAGAAAAATCCCTTGTGGCCACCAAACCAGTATCACTCAAAGAAAGGTGCCGCTCCTGTCAAAACGCGTTTTTAAGTACCCAAAGCCAGCAGGATAATGGGCAGGCATAACAATCACAAGAGCTCTTCCTTAAAGCCTGACCAAAGTCTCTGGAACACCATACCAGCGTCCACTGGTTTGTTTGCCCCTTCCACGATACAGTTTCTCTCTGCAGTTCACTCACTACAGATCAGTACATACTAGGTACGTGCTAGATGCTGGTAATATAGCAGGAGAAAAGAAATGAGTCCTGCCATCAACTAATTCAGAGTGCTTTTTATACTAATTTGGGGATAAACTCAAAAGAATTCCCAAAGCTCCTCAAGCGGAATACATTTACTACTGGCTAAGAATTCTAACTAGGATCACGTAGGCAGAAGTTACTGTTTGTTGAAAAGGCCATGAGGCGTTTAGTCCAACTTCTAGCCAGCATCATGGAATGTTCTGCAGAGACCCAAACTGACGCCCACTGGATCTGCTCAGGCAGCTGTAGCCACAGGGATGCTCCCACATCCTCATGTGGCCTCCTCACTTCCTCAGGCAGCAGTCACTGAGCACCCACTGCACACCCACGCTGGGGTCAGCAGAGTCAGGAGCAGAAGCTGGAGTTCTGTCTCTCACACTGAGCAGAAGGCTGTCTTCCTGAGTCTTTCATCACTGCTTCTAGTATGCAACCCAGAACAAGCCCTATGTCCCTCTACAACTTAGTTCTCAGTTATCTGAAACTATGCTATCTACTTGTGACCTCTTCGTGCTAAAATCACTTGATTCCATCACTACAGTATAATGGGGATCCACAGTTATATAAGACATGGGCTAAAATCCTAGCTCTGCGAAGAACCAGCTATGCTGCTTTGGGGACTGTGGACTCCTGGTCTCCTTATCCATAAAGAAGGGATGATATGGGCTCATAACTCACAATAAAGCTTCCAATAAATGACATCTCCCCACTACACTATCACTGCTGGTAGTAGGAGCAGTATTACTAAATCATTACCATTCGTGAGCCTGTTCTCTATAAATCCATCCCTGTAATATTCACTCTCTATAAATCCCTCTCTCTCTTCATTGTTTCAAAAATGTAGACATGAAGAAAACAAATCCTACCATTTGCAACAACAGGGATGGAGCTAGAGGGTATTATGCTCAGTGAAATAAGCCAGAGAAAGACAAGTATCAAATGATTTCACTCATCTGTGGAGTATAAGAACAAAGAAAAAACTGAAGGAACAAAACAGCTGCAGACTCACAGAACCCAAGAATGGACTAACAGTTACCAAAGGGAAAGGGACTGGGGAGGGTGGGTGGGAAAGAAGGGATAAGGGGGAAAAGGGGCATTACGATTAGCACACATAATGTGGGGCGGAGCATGGGAAAGGCAGTATATACAGAGAAGACAAGTAAGGATTCTATAGCATCTTACTACGCTGATGGACAGTGACTGTAATGGGGTATGTGGGGGGGACTTGATAATGGGGGGAATCTAGTAACCATAATGTTGTTCAAGTAATTATTGATATCAAAATTTTTTTAAAAATGTACACATGGTTTCCCCTTTTCCCAAAACCATTTTCCCATTAATGGTGAGTTAGCCAGGCTCATTTCTAAAGTCAGCTGTTTATTTCAAAAAGCATGCTGATCCACATAATGTAGAGGGGACACAGGGAAGGTAGTATAGCACAGAAAAGACAAGTGGTGACTCTGTGACATCTTACTGTGCTGATGGACGGTGACTGCAATGGGGTGTGGGGGGGACTTGACAACATGGGTGAATGTTGTAACCAGTTTTGCTCATGTGAAACCTTCATAAGATTGTATATCAATGATAACTTAATAAAAAAAAAAACATGCTGATCTTTTTAACTATCTAAAACAAAACATACAATTGCCCCAAATCCCAAGTTGGGTCAAAACAAAACATAAAATAAGGAGTTACTTATTATGTTAATGTGTGTGCACAATTTACTTAGTAGTTTAAAAACTATACATGCTGAAGTTACTCTACAAGAAGATATGTCAAAGAAATAATCAATCTCCCCAGGTTTTCTTCCGCCTGCTACTTCTATAGCTTTTCTTCTTCCTTCCTAATTACAACCCTTAAATAGAATCTGTGCCATATATCGAATTTACCAAGTATCATAATTCTTCCAAGTGGTAAAGACACCTCAAGACAAATGCTGGGCATAGAACCCACAGGGCATAAATATGCAAAGAAGTAAAAAGCTAACCTTTTCAAACAATAAGGCTTCTCTTTCACTTACCAACTTTACATTTCCCTGTATGGCCCCGGAAGATGACTGGTTAGCCAGAGACGGGTAAGATTCCTCAAGGGAGGAACAACCTAAGACAGGCACAGTCGTAGGGGGGCCATCAGGTGAGAAATTGGGGATCAACAGAGGTGAGGCTTAGAACCTCCCCCCTCATGTTCTGAGAGAAATCTTCTGCATACGTGGATGTTTTATTGCCCTTGTCTAGCGTGGATTAACACATAGGCTACAGGCACACACCTGATCATCTACATTTGCTCTCTTACAACACTAAACTATGTTTTCTACCTTTATCTTGTATCTACCTACCACTTCAGCATTTTATTAAAAATAATAATAATAAAGAGAGAAATGTGGTATCCACATATAAATCAAGTATAAAAATCAAATGAATATTAATATTTGAACTGTTTATAGTTCATAATGCATGAGCAAAACTGGACGCTTCTGTGATGACTGCCCCTGTAATGTTCACCATGTAACTTATTCACTATGTAAGAATTTGTACTCCATGTAAGAACTTGTTCGTTAAGCTTCAAAAGATTGGAGACTGACGAAAATTAGGCTTGGGGTGGATTAATGATTGTGCATTGAGCATTGACCCCCCTATACAGAATTTTATTGTTGTCAACAACCATTTGATCAATAAATATAAGAGATGCCCTCACAAAAAACAAACAAACAAAAAAATATATATATATATACACGCACTTCCAATTGTAAAATAAATAAGTAACCCGGATGTAATGTATAGCATAAGGAATATAGTCAAAATATTGTAACAACGTGGTATGGTGATAGCTGGTACCTAGAATTATCATGTATATAAATGTTGAATCACTGTGTTGTACACCTGAAACTAATGTAATACTGTGTGTCAACCACCCTTCAATAAAAAAAAAAAAAAATAAGGAGTTACTTTGTGTATTATTGGTTGGGATGAAGAAAAATAAGACTCTAGGTATTTTTGCTTATTTTATACATTTTTTAAGTTTTAAAACATACATACATATAAAGACTAGCTGGAGAGGACATGTACAGCTTAGTAATAAACACCTGTGCACTCGTCAGCCCGCCTCAGAGATAGTCTAGTATCCCTGAGGCTCTACTTCTTTTCTCCCACATCCTAGAAGTAACTGCTATCCTCAATTATGTGTTACACATTTTCTCCTTTTTTCTTTACTATTTTACCTTATTTATATTCAATCCTAAGCAATCTATTGTTTAATTTTTAATCTGTATATGACCTTCACATAATTGGAATCATACTATATGGTTTTTTTAGGGACTTTTTTCCCCACAGTATTATTTTGAGATTCCTCCAGGTCACGACACACATGGCTTTATCATCTTCATTGCTATCTACTATGCACTAGATGAATATACATTTATGATCTACTCTTCTTCTCATGGACATGGTTTCCATTTCGTTATGAAGAACAATACTGTGAACATCTCTGTACCCGTCTCCTAATGTACATGCTCAAGCTTCTCCAGGGTAATAAACTAGGAGGTGATGCCAAGTAATTTTCCAAAGGGCCTAATGAAATGCACACTCCTACCAGTAGTGTATATAATTCTGTGCTCCTACAACTGTCTTCTTAAAATTAAAAATCTGTTGTCTGTGAAATGGTATTCCATTGTGGTTTTAAACTAATAATCACCTGGTTACAAATGAGGCTCCCTAATGAACTGAGCAACTTTTCATATTTTTATATAAGTCATTCTTATTTCCCCTTCTGTGAAATTCTTTTCTTGTTTTTTTTCCATTTACGCTGGCTTGTCCCTTTCTTCTTGATGGTCTTTAACTGCTCTGGATACTAATTTGTACTGGCTACCTGTGAAGCAAAATCTTCCAGGTATGCTTTTATTCTCACTCTCTTCATGGTGTCTTTTAGTGATGAGAAATTTAGTCATTTTAATGTATTCAAACTTAACCATTTTTTCTTTTACAGTCAGTGCTTTTGTGTCTCAAGACATCTTTCCTTAGGTCAGAAGTTAAAGTTAATGATTTTCACCTATACTTACAGAATTTTTATAGAATTCATTATAATTGCTTTGTTAGTGTATATACTATAAGGCAGGAATCCAATAGTTTCCAATTCTGATTTTTCAATCCAACTGTACCAGCACCAATTCTTGACTGCACAGTCCATCCTCTGCCTGCCAATCTGTGATGCCAACTCTTCTGTATCAATCTCAGTGGATGAGTTCTGCTTCTGGGCTCTCTGTTCTGTCTCCTCCTTTGTCAAAAACATGCTATTTTAATTATCATCACTTTATAACTCTGATATTTGGTTGAAAAAAAATCTCCTCACCTAGTTCTTCAGAGTATCTTAGCTATTCTTGGCCTTTTTATTTGCATGTGAATTTCAGAAGCATGCACTGACTCCACATTTAAAAAATTCTACATAGCCATTTTTAATCACTTTTCTCCTTGTCTCTAGATATAATTCAGTTATAAACACTGTATATCTTCTCTTCCATAGTTGTTTCACTTTTCATATTTTTACATGGCCTTTTAAAGTATTTTTCATTCCCCCAAATTGAGCCATTTTCCACCTACTGCTGGATAGACTCTTAAGGTTTTTCATTATTACAGATAATGCTGTAATATGTTTATACATATTTTCTTGACTTATTTCCTTAACATTTATTTCCAAGAGTGGGCTTAACAGCTCCACATACTTTAATGGAAAAGCTTAAAATCTAGATTTTCTGAGTCTGAAACAAAAAGGAGACAGTGCTAAATACAGATAAAGAGTGAAAGAAGAGAGGACATCTCAGTTTTCTAGTCCCTGAAGACCAGCACTGGTCTCACCGCATGTCTTCCCACACATCTAACGCTCCTTCTTTGTGTGTGAGAGATGAACTCTAAAGTCACAGATCTTAAGGTCACTCACTGAAAATCAAATGCAGCTGGCTCAGTATCTCTGGTAAAGATCTACCTCATGTCCCCAGGAGTACAGTCCACTAGTCACAAAGGTGGGCTCCAGACCACCAGCTCAGAGGCTTAGCACTCCTTAGGGTCCAGAATAGAGCTGAACCAAGCATTCCACTGCCACCAACAAGAATTTAGAGATGGAAAAGCCCTGCCACCAGCTAAGTGCCACCAGGAGAGGAAGCCCAGCTCATGTGCTAACTAGGCTACCCCTTCATTTGACATCTCCCAGAGCTTCTCTAATTCTAATGCAATCTAACTCAGTCATCTCCAATACTCTAAGACTTATTAACACCTTTAAATCCATTAGGAGAAAATCCCTATAGCCTTGTATGGATAAAATGAGAGTTCCTGTGCCCAGGATTCTCACCTGGCCCTGCTTGACTAGCTCACTGCTACATGGGCTGTTGATTCTATATAAAGAGCTCCACCCAGTGCTCTGGGCACAACAGGGTGGCAGGGCTGCAAGGCTGCAGGAGAGCAGAGCAGAGGCTGGAGTGGTGGCAGCGCCGAGGACAGAGGCCCAGAGGACAGCTGTGTGGGACGACTGTGCAGAGAGGCCCAGAGGATGGCTGTGCGAACAGAGGGGCCCAGGGGCAGAGACTGGCTTGCTGCATGCAGACTCGCTCTGAGTGAACGGGATTCTAGAGACTGACCTGCCACCTGGAAATAAAGTTGGGTATAACCCTTTCATCCCAAGAACGTTTTGCTGTCAATTTCTTTGGTCACATTGAATCCATAGCGAACTTGCCTGGGGCTGAAACCCACTGGCAAGACACCTTCTTTCAAAGATAAGGACACAGTGACCTGCTAGCACTTTTTGTTGCACTAATAAATACTGTTAAAATATTTCTCTTCTTTTAGGTGTCTTATATGATCATACCTAGATTGAAAAATAAAACAATGGATGCCATAATTGGTTTAAAAAAAAATTTTCTTCCTCAAAGATTCCCTGATTCACAAGATATAGGAAATATTTTTGATAACTTGAATTTCTTTTTTACTTAGTACTAAGTCCCAAACATAACACTTACAGCAAAAAACACTTAACTAATACTTTGACTCAGCCAAGTTCCAAAGAATTAAGGGGAAAAAAAAACAAACAAGCAATTCAAACTTATTTAGATAACATTCATAATAGGACTAGTAACAAAGAGCATTTTAGAACCTCTAAAGAATGTTAAGAGTTATTACAGCCAAGGATTACATATCGTATTGCAGCTGTAACTTTTTCATGGAACTAGTTCTTAGAGGCAACCATTTAACACTAACTCTCTATACAGAGCATTCTGTCAAGCGTGATTGCCGCAGATGCCAGCAATTCTCATTCAGGTACACGGAAGACATCTGGCTAAGTGGACTCTGATCAAATATCAAGGCACCATGGAGTCATTATTTGACAATTTTACCAAAGCAGAATTCCACTTCAGCTGGGGACGTCATACAGTTGCTCACCTGAGGTTACTCTGTGCCCAGCACAGTTCCTTGTCCTGGGGACACAAGAGGAACCAACAGAGGCTCCCTTCATGGAGCTGACATTCATGTGGGCAGAGACTGATGCTACACATGTAAACATACAGCATGGATGATATAACTGCCATGAGGGAAATAAAGCAGGCGTGCTCGGGTGGGAGTAACATTCCACAAGCATGACAGTGTGGATACAAGAGGATCAGGTTTGCATTTTGAAAAGTCCACTTTTGCAGCAATGTGGAAAACAGACGGTATGTGGAGGGGAGGGTAATTAGGTCTCTCTGACAAAGATCTGTACCACATCCCAGAAACACAACACACTGGTCACAAAGGTGGGCTCCAGACCACCACTTCAGAGCTTTAGCATTCCTTAAGAGTCCATAATGGACCTGACTTAATAAGCATCACTGATTATGAGTCCATGTGTGAAAAACACCTAAGTATGCATTGAGTATGGAGAAAAGCGTAAAACAACCTAAATAGCTGTTAACACTTGCTGCCTCAAGGGAGTTAAGAGGATTGGCAGAATTACAACTTCTTAAAACATCTAAGATACACTTATTACTATAAGCAGGCACTATATTAATAATTTAAGATATCCAACAGAAGAAATTAAATGAAAAGACAAACTAAATGAGAAAAATGAGAATTACTAGTCTCATACTTTTTAATTCAAACTAGACAATTCTCAGATCATGATACTTTGCAGTCAGGAACAAGAAGGAAGACATTACACATGTATTTCAGCTTAGTCAGCATCCCTCTTCTAAATGGTACCGGACACACAAAATGCAAAAGATTGGAACAAGTTTAAAAGTCAAAGGAGGGAAGAAGCAGTTCAAAGAAAGAGGTTTATCTCTTCAAGAAAGCAAAGAAAAAAGAAACGTGACACTGAACTGAGACTCTAAGAAGGAAGGAGGGGATAGAGTTCCAAGCAGGAAGCAAAGTCTGACACAGGTGGAGGCAGGACACTGTAACAGATGGTCAGTACATTATGGGTACAAGCATCAGTAAGGAGGTTCCATTTTCCCCATGACACAATGTGCCATTTGCTGGGAGGAGGCCAGGAGTTTCAAAGATAATTTCAAAGTATTAGTGAGCTTGTAAGAGAGATGTCCTATAGTTCCCAAGCAGTGCTGTGGGTCCTTTTAAGACTCAGGTTTTAAATCTATGGAGAAAACCAATGGGCTCTGTTGCAAAGCTCCCTGCAGCAGTATCTGGTTGCTCAGTGCAGAGAGGGAATAACATGGTACTGGCATAGTGTTACTGAAATGATAGACAATGAAATCCAAGCTAGACAAAGTGGGGCATGAACTTGGGCTTATGGACTACGGTGCAGAAGGCAGCATTTCATTTGCTGACACAGCCCCACGGTAAGAACAATGCTTGGGATAGAGAAGTAAATATCTGTGACACAGTAGATACCCATTACAAGAATCAACTGAAGAAAAGAGAGGCCCTGATAATGTTGAAAAATGACTAACACTGGAGCAGCTAAGGAAGCAAGTGTGAGAGATAGAATGCATTCATCAGAGGAAAGAAAATCTCTTCATTCTTAGGTTTATAGGTAAGAAAAGACCTTTAGGAACTGCCTACACAGTCGTCCCCACCTTATCGATGGGGAAAACTTTCCAAGACCCCCTCCAGCAGATGCCTGAAACTACAGATAGTAACAAACCCCACATATACTATGTTTTCTCCTACACAAACATACCTGTGATAAAGTTTAATTTATAAATTAGGCACAATAAGAGATTAATAATAACTGGTAATAAAATAGAACAGTGAGAACTATAAACCCTATTAAGTTAAGTGAATGTGCTGTGTCTCTCTCTCAAAACATCTTAGAGCATGTAGTGCACTCACCCATCTTCCTGCAATGACATGAGATGATACAATATGTCTGTGTGATGAGGTGAAGTGAGGTGATGACATAGGCATTGTGATGTAGCATTAGGCTGCTACTGACCTTGTGACAATACCCAAAGGCAGGGTCATCTGCTGCCAGACCACAGTTGACTGCAGGTCTTTGATAAACACCTACTTATTAGGTTACCATGCAAAACAGGAGCTTTAAAGAACTACTATTCCCATAATTTTTTATTCAAATTGGACAATTCTCAGAGTATTGTACTCTAAAGTTAGGAATTAGAAGGAAGGAATTCCAAGAACTATTTCAGTTCAGTCACTTCCCTCTTCTCCAAAATAGAAAGAGGTGTTACCAAATAACATTCCATTTATCATTTAATAACTGCCCCATTTAATGCTCACTGTGATATGATTGTAGATAAGCTGAGACCATCCAAAGAGATCTGCTAGTCTGTAAAATGCTGCCAATTTACACCGCAATAATTTCTCTCCTTTATCATAGGCAATAGAATCAGATCCTCTAAGATCATTCACAGGAGTCACCATACCAAGACCTGAAACAAAGAAAAACAAAATTCAAAGATTTAATATCTTTTATCAAATATAATTTTAAAAATGTTTCTGCGAAATATCTTCCACCATAGACCATAAAGTATGTCTTTTAAAAAAAGACTATTTCATAAAGACCCCAAAACTAATACATTTAAGTTAGAAATCAGTAACAAAAAAGTAGCAAAATTTGTGAGATGCAGCAAAGCACTACTTAGAAGAAAATTTGTGGTATTAAACATATATATAAGAGAAGAAAAAAGGTTTTTTAAAAAGATGGAGGTTTCTACCTTATGAAACTACAAAAAGAAGAGAAATTAAATCCAAAACTAAGAAAAAAGCAGTAATAAAGATAAAAGCAGTTAACAGAAAAATAATAGAAAAAATGTTTAATCTTGAAAAGATTAAAAATAATGAAATGAAAAACAAAATTAAACAAAACAAACAATGTCTAGCCAAACTCATCAACAAAACACAGCAAAAGAGATTAAGCAATATATGGAGACAAATGACAACAATAATTCAACACTGTAAAATCTGGGGATGCAGTGAAGGCCAGGCTAAGAGGGATGTATACTGCAATACAGGTCTACCTCAGGATAAAAAAATAATCCCAAATGAACACTCTAAACTCACAATTAACGAAACTAGAAAAGGAAGAACAAACAAGGCCCAAAGTCAGTAGAAGGAGGGGCATAATAAATATTAGAGGAGAAATAAATAAAATTGAGAATAAAAACAATAGAAAAAAATCAATGAAAGCAGGAGCCGGTTCTTTGAGACAATAAACAAAATAGATAAACCCCTAGCCAGGCTTATAAAGAAAAAGAGAGTCTACACACATAAACAGAATCAGAAATGAGAAAGGAAAAATCACTATGGACATCACAAAAATACAAACAATTATGAGAGAATACTATGAAAAATTATATGCTAACAAACTGCATAACCTAGAAGAAATGGATAACTTTCTAGAAAAATACAACCTTCCAAGGCTGACCCAGGAAGAAACAAAAAATCTGAATAGACCAGCAATGAAATTGAACTCGTAATCAAAAAACTACCTAAGAACAAAACCGACAGGCCAGATGGATTCACCACTGAATTTTATCAGACATTTACAGAAGACATAATACCCATCTTTCTTAAAGTTTTCCAAAAAGCAGAACAGGAGGGAATACTCCCAAACTCATTCTATGAGGCCAACATCACTCTAATACCAAAACCAGACAAACACACCACAAAAAAAAGAAAATTACAGACCAATATCCCTAATGAACATTGATACAAAAACTACTCAACAAAATATTAGCAAACCAAATTCAAAAATACATCAAAAAGATCATCCATTATGATCAAGTGGGATTCATCCCAGGGATGCAAGGATGGTACAACATTAGAAAATCCATCAACATCACCTACTATATCAACAAAAAGTTGGACAAAAACCACATGGTCATCTCCATAGATGCTGAAAAAGCATTTGACAAAATTCAACATCCATTCATGATAAAAACTCTCAGCAAAATGGGTATAGAGGGCAAGTCCCTCAACATAATAAAAGCCACATATGACAAACCCACAGCCAACATCATACTTAACAGAGAGAAGCTGAAAGTTTTTCCTTTAGATCAGGAACAAGACAAGGATGCCCGCTCTCCCCACTTTTATTCAACATAGTTCTGGAGGTCCTAGCCATGGCAATCAGACAACACAAACAGATAAAAGGCATCCAAATTGGTAAAGAAAATAAACTGTCCTTGTTTGCAGATGACGTATTATACATAGAAAACCCTAAAGAATCCACCAAAAAATTACTAGAACTAATAACTGGATTCAGCAAAGTTGCAGGATACAAAATTAATACATAAAAATCTGTTGCATTCCTATATACTAAATGAGTTAGCAGAACAAGATATCAGGAAAACAACTCCATTTACAACTCCATCACAAAAAATAAAATATCTAAGAATAAACCTAACCAAGGAGATGAAAGACCTATACTCTAAAAACTGTAAGACACTCAGGAGAGAAATTAAGGAAGACACCAAGAAATGGAAATACATCCTGGGATCATGGATAGGAAGAATTAATATTGTCAAAATGGCCATGCTTCCTAAAGCAAAATATACATTCAATGCAATCCCTATGAAAATACCAACAGCATTTTTTAATGAACTAGAACAGGTAGTATTAAAATTCATATGGAACCACAAATCCCCTCAGGCAAGGAAAACAAAAGCAAAAATGAACAAACGGGACTACATCAAATGAAAAAGCTTTTGTACAGCAAAGGACACCATCAGCAGAACAAAAAGGCATCTTACAGTATGGAAGAACATATTTGTAAACAACTTATCCAATAAGGGGTTAACATCCAAAATATATAAAGAACTCACATGCCTCAACATCCAAAAACAAATAACCCAATTAAAAAATGGGCACAGGATCTGAACTGACTCTTCTCCAAAGAAGAATTTCAGATGGCCAACAGGCACATGAAAAGATGCTCTACATCGCTAATTATGAGAAATGAAAATTAAAACCACAATGAGGTATCACCTCATACAAGTTAGGATGGCCAACATAACAAAGACTAGGAACAACAAATGCTGGCAAGGATGTGGAGAAAGGCGAACCCACCTACACTGCTGGAGGGAAAGTAAATTAGTTCAACCATTGTGGAAAGCAGTATGGAGGTTCCTCAAAAAACTAAAAATAGAAATACTATTTGACCCAGGAATTCCACTTCTAGGAATTTACCCTAAAATGCAGCAGCCCAGTTTGAAAAAGACAGATGCACCCCTATTTTTATCGCAGCACTATTTACAATAGCCAAGAAATGGAAGCAACCTAAATGTCCATCAGTAGATGAATGGATAAAGAAGATGTGGTACATATACACAATGGAATATTATTCAGCCATAAGAAGAAAAAAAATCCTACCATTTGCAACAACATGGATGGAGCTAGAGGGTATTATGCTCAGTGAAATAAGCCAGACGGAGAAAGAAAAGTTTCAAATGATTTCACTCATCTGTGGAGTATAAGAACAAAGCAAAAGCTGAAGGAACAAAACAGCAGCAGAATCACAGAACCCAAGAATGGACTAACGGTTACCAAAGGGAAAGGGACTGGGGAGGATGGGTGGGAAGGGAGGGAGAAGGGTATTGAATAAGGGGCATTATGATTAGCCCCCATAATGTGGGCGTGGGGGGCACCAGGAAAGCATTATAGCACAGAGAAGACAAGTAGTGATTCTATAGCACCTTACTACGCTGATGGACAGTGACTGTAATGGGGTATGTGGGGGGGACTTGATGATGGGGGGAGTCTAGTAACCATAATGTTGCTCATGTAGTTGTAGATTAATGGTACCAAAATAAAATAATTAAATTAAGTTAAATTATTAAAGAAAGAAATGAAGGTTTCTTTGAGAAAAGGCTTGTTCCAGATTGGGTGCAGGAAATGTGCCAGATGAGCTTAGAACACCTCCTCGTGACAGCCTGAAGCAGTCAGAGACAATGAGGCTCAGGGGGCGGCTTGGAGAGGTTCCCACTGCTCAGCGATGGGACAGTGGTACGTACTGAAAAGGATAACTGCAATGCTCTGGAACACACTAAATACATTTAAGTCTATGAGTTCAAAATAATACCAAAAAGTAATGATTGGTCACTCTAGAAGGATGACAGGAGACCAACTTCTTATTTTAAAAAGGTTACGTTTCCTATACAAGCTGTACCAGTAGGTAACCAGAAAGAGTTGAGGGGAAGTTTCTTTTCGATGTGTGAGGGCTGACTTTCAATAGATCACAGTAAGGATGCTGTTCTGCTGTGTATAAAACCTTGAACCAGAAGCAAGGCGTCTACAAATGGTTTAGCACCAGGCTCTCCATGGGCTGTACACTGAATGATATGGGAGACATGGCCCCCTTTCCAGCTGTGCCCTGCTTCCTACGGAAGTTTCTCTTTATATATTCTAATAGATACAGAAAAAGGAATGACAGAATTAAGGTATCACCTTCTTGGAACCCTTATTAAATTAATGGATCTAGGCACTGAGCATCAATGGCTGCTAACAACACAAAAAGAAACAACCAGACTTACGTGCCTACTGAGAGAACACAATACCACCTAGTAAGCAGGACTTGCCAAAAAAACTGAATCCAAATATGATCAAGCCTCTAGATCCAACTACGAATTTACTGTAAATACAGAAGACAAAAGATTATGAAGACGGAATCAGCACAATTCAGACTACAGAGTTTGCTAACTCTATGGGTCAACAGACCCATTTTCTTTAAAGTGCAAGGAGGAAAAAAAGAGAAGCAGAGGGGTAAATTGTAGTTTTAAAAGGCTTAAGGGACTTTAAGTAAAAGTAGACAGAAGCTCAATCCACCTCTCCACACCCTGCTGCTGACCGTGCTGTGCTCGCATACACCCAGCCAACACTTTCCCTCGGGCTTTCTTCTGGAATCTCTGTTCCTACCTCATGTTCAAGCATCAGTGAGAAACGCTGGATAAGCAATGTTGGCTGAAGTGTGTTCGGGCAACACACATGTGCTATACTCCACAAGCATTATTTCTGATTAGTTTACTTTAGTTCACAAAGGTCCTGAGAGGCCACATAAAAAGTCATCTGCCTAAGAAATAACAGTCTCACTGGCTCATAAAAAAAGGAACCCTCTACATATTAGACATTTTCAGACTTACAGCCTATCTTTCACTGTAACTAAAAAAAAATTAATTTTCAAAAAGTCTGATTCTATGTATTCTATAGTGTGAGCCCATCTATTTCACATGAGGAAATGTCATATTTCACCTGGAGAATGACAGAACACACAAGTAGACGGGATCTACTCACTCATGTTCAAGGCAGCCATTCCTCCTTGCGGAGCTGCTGGATAGACATTCGGTGCATTTGCAGTCATAAAATCTGCAATCTGCTGTAATGCCAACAGGCCTGTGGGATTCTTCCCCTTCTTAAACTGTTCCTGTATCATTGACTCCAATTCTTCACAGAAAGCCTAACAAAAGGCAAATTTAAAAAGTGAGCCACTACCTCTTTTCTGTTCCTTGGGAAAGTGGAGTAACTACCACACAGATCACTGTTTTGTGTGGCTGGAAAAGTAAAAGGATATTCTCATACATTGCTGCTTGGAGCATAAATTGGTACAGTCCTTCTGGAAAGTAATTTAACAATATAAAAGCTTAAAAACTTGAACAGCATTCTACTTCTAGGTATCTTTTCTAAATAAATAATCTGGGATATGCTCAAAGACTTATTCTTAAGGATGTTCATTCCAGCATTACTGCTAAGAGGGAAAATAGGTAGCAGTCTATATTTAAACAGTAGAAGACTGATTAAATCCAATGACCCACCTTACAATGCAATTCTATGCTCATATTCAACTTGAATGGCCAAAAAAAGTTAAAGTACGTAAAACTGCTCTTGGTATTTTTTTATTATGAAAAGGTTATACAATATAGCGAGATTTGTAAGAGTAAATATAAATCTGAACACAGAAAAAGACTAAAAGGGCGTATACCAAAATATTCAGTTAATTCTCTTAGTGATAAAATCACTGCTAATCTTCATGGTCTACTTTGCACTTCTCAGTATTTTCTTCAAAAATAATTTCTTTTTCACTTTTTAAAAGTTGAAAAAGGAACCTTAAGATATCCATCCTTTACCAGGTAATCCTAAACTAGGCAGAAAGGTTAAGTTGGTTGACAATGATTTTACTATAAAGTCATTACTGAAACAATATAGTTTCCCAAACTGTATAAAAATAATTTTTTCACATATCCTATGAGAAAATTAGTATCTTCTGATCAAATAATTATAAAAATATTTAATATGAAAATGTGAACTCACTGAATGATTATCTACCTCTGATTATAAGCACTCCAAGGACTTCTGGGTGATTCTACATTAATATTATTTCTAGTTTCTCATTGCTTGAGCAGAAAAGATACACTGCCAAGGGACAGTTTAAGTATACCTATTACTTAAGGGAAAAACAATGTATTGCTTTTAATTCAATGGTATAAAAGAATGTCAAGAACCAAGAGCCCTTGGTGGAGCCCCTATCCACCATATCATGATAAATAACGCCACAGATCATACTCTGTGGAAGCCAAGGAGGAGGAAGAGCTGACAGGTGCTTGACTGCAAGAAGAAATAAAATAAGTCACCAAACTATGGTTATTTGGCCATCTCTGTTACCAGGGCAGAATGTGCTGATATAGATATGTACAGATATAAAGAGATAAAGACACAGACACCTCTGTGAAATATCCCACAGATAGCCCAGTGTATGCTGGGCACAGGAGATGTAAAGGATGAATTAACAATCTCCCTGCCCTCAAGGGCTCTGAATCTAAAAATCAAATAATCTATTTCAGTGATTTTCAAAACCACATACTATCTACAGAAAGCTCAATTCAACACACACTACAACATGTACTACATAAACACACTACACTGCAATCCAACATACATATGCACTTCAATACAAGTACTGGGCACTATTCTAGGCACTGAGGATCTGAAGACAGAAAAGGTGGCCCTTGCCATCAAGGAACTTAAAACTTATTAAGGCACACACAAAAAGCAAAACCCCAGTGCTGGGGGCCCTCTGTACCAATGGCTCCAGGTGATCTGTATGTGCAGTAAGGAAATGAGCTCAGCAGTGACCACAGAGGGCCTGGAGCCACCTGTCAGGATCCCAGAGTCCGGCTCTAGCCAGCAGTCACCAGCCACTGACCCTGTGTGCTTCCTTGGTCCTGACTCATGATGGCTCTACACCCACACCCTCACCTCTCAGCTCCCTGACTGCATCTCTCCAATGACCCTGTCACCCAACTCACTTCGGCCTCCCATTTCCAAAGTCACGTTCTCATGAACCTGTGCCCCTCTTCACCCTCAAAGCCAAACATGCTCTCTGAACATGCCCTCCCAGAAGCCAACTCACCTTTTATTCAACGCTATAGGGACCCTAACATCTTTCACCATCCCTTACCTACCCTGTGTCCTGACCTTCCTCATCCAGTAGAGACCCTTGGTTTAACATTATAATCATTCCCTTGCTTACACCTTCAACTCTACCATTTCATCTGGCAAAATCCCAACCCTGTTTAAATACAACCCTCACACCCCCTGCTCATACTGCGGGACGTGGCTGGAGGAGAAACACGCTGCACTGCCTCACTGCTTAAGCCAGGACTGCTGATCTGAGCACACCCTTCGTCCCACCCTAGCAGCCATCAGGGCTTTCCCTGCCCCTCCCTTGCCCCCTCCTCACGCCTGTCTCTCCTCAAGCCCCCACAACGCCTGTCCTCAGCCACAGCCCTACTCGTCCTTTCACTGAGACACACCATTACCTGCAAAAACATTGACAAGTTCCTCTTATGCCCACCCAGCTTCCAGCACCTGTGCCCACAGGGTGAGCCTTCCCACTCCTCACTGCGGTCCAGCCACCTCCTGAAAGCAAGGAACCAGCACAGTCCAGGCTTTACCAGTCTGTGCCCTCAAGTCCCCTCCGTCTGGGATCCCATAGTGTGCTCAGGCCACAGCATCTCATGGTTACTGTGCATGGGTAGGGATGTCCCACATCATGGCATCCCCATGGCCCAGCACAGTGCCTGGCACACAGGTGTGCTGTTTTGTTTCTTTACTCCATCTCTAGTGACTTTTACTTAGGTTCTTGTTGCTTTTACGTAGGAAAACTGCACAAACCAGAAATCTGGCTGTTGTCCTCTTTTTTTCTCACCTCCTCACCACCCACCACACCAGCAAGTCCTATTCATCCTGCCTTCAAAATGAAACTCCAGTGAGTCTCCCTCTCCACCTCAACCTCCCCCACTCTGCCCAAGCCACATCACCTCATTTGGAAGAGTGTTTTCCCTTTTGCCCCACATGATGCTCTCTACATAAAACCAGGAATGGGTTCTGTAGAAACAGAATCGTATCATTCCTGTCCGCACCCCTCCAATGACTCTCTATTGTCCTCCAAAAGCAAAACAAACTTCTGATCTGAGCTCACACAGCTTCCAGGACCTGCTCCCCATCCCTCCCACCGCACTACACTCCCTCCCTGTGGCCTTGCTCAAACCACACTGCTGCTCTGTGACTCTCCAAGCCCACCCAGCTCACCCTACCCCTGGAATGTCGTGGACCTTCTCCCCTGATCCCCTCATGGTCGGCTCCTTCTTATCATTCAGAGTCTGGATTAAAGCCTCCTCCCCAGAGGGACCTGTTCTAACCAGACAACCTCACCTGAGTCATCCTCCTGCTTCCTGCACTGCGTCTGTTTGCTGCTCACTGTTTATCTCCTTTACCTAGCACGTAAAGCCTGAGACTAGATCTGGGTGCTTACATGGCTTATACATATGCCAGAATTCATCAAGCTGTGCACTTAAGATTTACGTACTTTACTGTAATTTCTACCTCAATGATATGTGAATAATGACAAACCAACCAAACCAGTAAAACCTACAAAAGAGGGGTTGTGTGTCTTTTCCACTGCTAAATCCCCAGTTCCTACAGCACAAGAGAGACAATCAGCTTGAAGAAACAATTTCAAGGAATATCTGCTAAATGACACCCGAAAATACTAACAAACTATGACAAGAAAAGAGTAGATGGAAACAAAGCATGAAGCGCACACAGGGCAGCACATTAGCAGGAGGAAACCAAAGGGTCAGCCCCAATCTGCCTAAAGGTGCAAGCAGGAGACATTTAGTTGGGCATGACTGTGGTCCAAAATGCTGGCGGGAGCTATTAGGTGCTGTTCATTCTGTTAATAATGCCTGCTAAGTACCTGGCACCAAGCTAAGTTTTCTGGAGGAAACACTATTTCTAAATGGTCCCATATATATAAAGAACTCTCTGCAGAAGCAGTGAGAGTTAAAAAGGAGAAAAAGGCACCTTCCATCCTTTATGATACTGAACATTTTTCATTTATTTTGTACAATAACTTGAACTAAACTGGATTCTTTCAACAGCCATATATGTATATACAAGGCACTGATGGCTCTGTTAAAATACACTGGCAACCACACATACAACAGAGCATAAGAGCTGAGGTACTGGAAGCAGGAAGATGACAGTCACACAGAAAAAAAGCTCTTACAGGACTTTGCAGAATCATGGACACCCTCTTTTTTTGCTCCATCATATTGAAGTCCTGGCGAAGGTCTGGTGCCATGTTCCTCTCTCGCAAATATTCTGGGTTGTTCTCATCCACCCTGTCAAAGTACCTCTCTTTGTGAGGGGCTGTGGTCGGGGGTGGTGAGGTCACCACTGCGGCCTGAGTACCACCATTCATTGCAGAATCTTTCTAGGTTCCTAGAGAATCAAAACAAAAGAAAGTCTTGTTTTTGAATCAGTGTCCAACAGCATTTCATGATGAGCCTGTCAGCCTGCTATGTACACTCTTCAGCATGAGGATGCTCTGACTGACCAGACAGAGCCATGAGTGGAAGACGCCATTGTGGCCTTGACACGTGACTGAGCAGCGATCTCCCACCCTTCCACTGACCAGTGGTATTTTTTGTCCTTGCCATTGTTCTGCAGCAGACAGAACAACTAACAAAGCTATTGTGTCCTCTGACAAACTGAAAAAGAACTAGATATTAAAATCTCGACCACAAAGTAGTTCTGACCACACACACAGGATCTGCTAAGAGCAGCTCAGTTCATGTCTAGAGAAATTTGGTTCTTCCAGAAGAGCATCAGCAGTGATTCTGAAAAGGATCACCCAGACATATCAATAGGATAGAAGGTGCTCACACATCTGTATTCACACAAATGGGAAATGCCAACCTCACCTTTTTGGCTCAGAGAACAGCAGCAGGTACAGAAAATGTCAACAGGCCCTAGTTCATGAATAACCCAAAAAGCTGCGCAAGTGGCTCAAATTTAAAAGTTTGCTACTATGGCTTTTTACTTCACATTCTTTCTAATCCCACTCTTACTTGAAAGGATGTTCAAACACACTAAATTACATTCAACTTTAACTACTACATTTCTAAATAGCACCTTTACTAATCAAACAAATAGTTCCAATTTCTATAAGTTTTAACAATATATATGCTGCATTTACTAAGCATCTGTTATGTCCAGTCATAAACAAAAATCAATCAGACATTGTCTTCACTTTCTAGCAGGGGAGACAAATCACTGAGAAAAGCAGAGGTCTTGATTTCGGAAGTCACCAGCACACAGATGGTTGTTCAGGCCAGGAGTGGAGAGGAAACCGGCCAGCAGAGAATGTAACTGGGAAGAGGGGGCAGAACAAGCAGCCAGAAGGGTTCCCAACAGAGAGTTAAGTATGTAAATACAAATCTTTTGAATAAATTACGAACAAGAAGGAAAGAACAATGAGACAAGATGAGAAGTAGTCCAGAAGTCAAAGGCAGACAATTTTTATGGTGAGTGAACAACAGTTCCTCAAGCCACACAGGATAAGCAAGGCGGGGATTTAAAAGAGTTTATTAAATTAGCAGCTAAAAAGTAACTGGTGCCCCTTCCTTACACTATGCACACAAATTCACTCCAAATGGAACACAGGCGTAAAAGTAACAGTAAAAACTATAAAATTTTTAGAAGAAAACAATGGAATAAAGCTACAACAGCTTGGGTTAGGCAAAGTTTTATATGACACCAGAAGGACATGCAACAAAATGAAAAAAGAAAAACTGGACTCCCCTAAATCAGACTTCCTCAAACTGAAAAGCATTGGTGATTCAAAAGATATGTAAGAAAGTGCAAAGACAATCCACAGTAGGGAAGAAAATATTTCCAAATCACATACCTGAGAAGATTTACATCCAGAATATATAAAGAACTCTTACAACTCAATGATTAAAATAGCAATTAAAAAACAATGCAAAAAAAATAGCAATTAAAACAGCAATGAAAAATCATCAAGTGACCTCAGGGCATGCTGCATGGAGCAGAAGAATTACCCAGTTTGTGCCCTGCCTACATTCCTGATCCACCAAATCATGAGATATGAATAATAAAATAATTATCTTTAAGCTGCAAATTCCTGGGATGGTTTGTTATGCTGCAACAGATAATTGAATACAGTTAAGGATAATAAAAAGGAGAATGACAGCAGCAGAAACTGTGTGCCACACGTTGTTCTTACTGTATTTGACCCTCTCAACTCTCCTACTTGTCAACATACTACTATTTTCCTCACTTTAAAGATGAGGGAACTTACATCACTCAGCTAGGAAGTAACAGTGCTGGGATTCAAACACTGGCCAAATGGCTGCAAAGTTTTTGTTCGCCACCTTGAAGCCATATTATAAATGGCTATGGTGACAGTGGGTGGCAGCCCAAGTGGTGTGTTGAGGGGGAACAATGTCCCCAGAGGGATACAGAGTCAAGGGCATCCTTGCCTTGAACAGCAGGACACAGCTTGGAAATCTGGGGCTGGCATTGTTAATTTTTTAATATGCGTATGAACCATCTGGGAATCATGTTAAGGTATAAATGCAGATTCACTGGGCCTAAGAGTCTGCATGTCTCATGTGCTCCCAAGGGATATCAATGCTACTGAACCAGGACCACAACTTGAATAGCAAGATTTTAAAGGATAGCTTGTGTATACAAAAGTATTTTGTGGTACCAACAGCCAAGAATCAGTGGAAGAAAAAGATCGATTTGGATATTGCTCTACTGAAACTTAAAGAGATGACAGAAATAACAGCAAGCTCAAAGTGACACTACTTCAAGGACTTAAAGACAAAGCATGAAAACAATTGGGGACTAAAGTTAACAGGGAGTAAATGAACCAATGCTCTAAATATAGTCTTTACAACTTAGTCTTCTCTAAACGTGTCCTTCAAAATGTTAGTTTAGTCTGTAGTTTTCACCAAGTCTGTTCAAAAGAATGACCCAACAAACAAGACAATAAATGGTTGTCAGACATACCCTCATTAGGTGTAAATGAAACTACACATTCTGAGCCAATGTTAAAAATGTCCTATTTCAATATTAAAAAAAAAAGACAAAAGGACAAAGTGTTATGGGTTATCTATTACTAAATGATCTCCAACTGTTAAGCCATTTTCATCAGTAAGTAAGGACACAAAGGAACAATTTAGAGGCAACTATATCAGTATCCTGGTTCCCAGAAGTGATTGAAAGAAAAGAATCTTTAAACAACAACATGTTAAATATAAGGCAGAGAGTATTCTCTTTATTACAAATTGCCATGCGAATGGGGTATGATGACTGCAGAGCAGACATGCGTGCATTCCATTTCTTCAATAAGGAAACCTATAAACATAAGTCAAAATCATAGTACACATATTCTCAGCCCAAAAATCAAGAAATAAAAGCAATTCCACTTTTAAAGTGCAAAACCTGTACTTGGGTTTTTGTCAATTATGGCAGGTTTCATTACTTTAAGTTTGAAAAAAATGTGTTAAGACAACCAATTTTTCTAGGAACATCTTTACAAAGAAGTCATTACTTGATACAAAATTTGTAAAATGAAATGAAAAATACACATGTAAAAACAATTTCTAGCAACGTTCCTAAGAGTAACTTAAAGTAACTTTAAAAGCAGGAACAATGTCTAACAATACGTGAACGGATGTAACATAAATATTAAAATCTACTCAAAGGAATTTATGAAACTATGGAGATTCTTTAGCATAATACATATTATACATTATAAAATGTTTATGTGAGAAGCTAAAATCTCCTACTATATAACATTATCAATACTGAAATTATAATCACACACAGACAAGAAGTACTAAACTGTATTGAAAGTTTAATAAGTAGATTAAAGAGAAGTATGGATTAATGTTTATCTCAAAGATTTTTACCAGTTTTAGTATGGTGATACCTAAATCAGTGACTCTCAGGAAACGATATTTTTGAAAAAACAAACATAAACATCCAAAAGAACCAAAGAGTCTGGATGAACCATGCACAACAAGCTCGGCCTGCCCTTGTGACATCTTGCACTCCCCACCACATCACTATACTCTGTGTAATTACCACTCACTGCCTGCCCTCACAAAAGCCTCCTACTAGTTTCTCTACTTCCTGTCTCCCAACAACTCCCACGACAATACACTAGGCCAAGGAAGTTTCAAAATGTATGTCACTCAGAACATTAAAGATGGCAGCATGAGAGGTGAGACAGAGGGCTCCTCCCAAAACCACATATAATACGAAAATACACTTAAAACTAATCCAGGAGGAGAGTGAAGATGGCGGCATAGAGTTGTTCAGCGGAAATCTCCTCCCAAAAACATAAATATTTTTGAAAATACAACAAATACAACTATTCCTAAAAGAGACACCAGTGGATACAGTACAACAGCCAGGCTACATCTACATCTGCAAGAACCCAGCATAACATGAAGGGGGTAAGATACTGCTAAACAACCAGCTCTAGAAATCCACACCGGGAGCGCAGATACACGGTGCACTGGAAAACTTCCCCAAACTGGGGGGGGCGGGGAATGGTCGCTCAGACCACAGAAGCACAAAGAACCTCCAACAGAAAGGACCCAAAGAGGACAACACTAAGACACATAATAATTAAAATGGCAAAGATCAAGGACAAGGACAGAGTATTGAAGGCAGCCAGAGAGAGAAAAAAGGTCACCTACAAAGGAAAACCCATCAGGCTATCATCAGACTTCTCAACAGAGATCTTACAGGCCAGAAGAGAATGGCATGATATACTTAATGTAATGAAACAGAATGGCCTTGAACCAAGAATACTGTACCCAGCACAATTACCATTTAAATATGAAGGAGGGATTAAACAATTCCAGACAAGCAAAAGTTGAGGGAATTTGCCTCCCACAAACCACCTCTGCAGGGTATTTTAAAGGGACTGCTCTAGATGGGAGCACTCCTAAGGCTAAACAGATGCCACCAGAGAAAATAAAATCACAGTAAAGAAAGCAGACCAACCAAATACGAACTAAAGGCAAAAAATAAAATTAAGTACCCACAAAAGTAGTCAAAGGAAACACAAAAGAGCACAGAAAAAAAATACCCAACATATGAATAATGGAGGAGGAGGAATAAGAAGGGAGAGAAATAAAGAATCACCAGACAGTGTTTATAATAGCTTAATAAGAGAGTTAAGTTAGACAGTAAGATAGTAAAGAAGCTAACCTTGAACCTTTGGTAACCACGAACCTAAAGCCTGCAATGGCAATAAGTACATATCTTTCAATAATCACCCTAAATGTAAATGGACTGAATGCACCAATCAAAAGACACAGAGTAACAGAATGGATAAAAAAACAAGACCCATCTATATGCCGCTTACAAGAGACTCACCTCAAACCCAAAGACATGCACAGACTAAAACTCAAGGGATGGAAAAAGATATTTCATGCAAACAACAAAAAGAAAACAGCAGGTGTTGCAGTACTAGTATCAGACAAAACAGACTTCAAAACAAAGAAAGTAAGAACAGATAAAGAAGGACATTACATAATGATAAAGGGCTCAGTCCAACTAGAGGATATAACCATTATAAATATTTATGCACACAATACAGGAGCACCACTATATGTGAAACAAATACTAAAAGAATTAAAGGAGGAAACAGAATGCAATGTATTCATTTTGGGAGACTTCAACACATCACTCACTCCAATGGACAGATCCACCAGACAGAAAATAACTAAGGACACAGAGGCACTGAACAACACACTAGAACAGATGGACCTAATAGACATCTATAGAACTCTACATCCAAAAGAAACAGGATACACATTCTTCTCAAGTGCACATGGAACATTCTCCAGAATAGACCACATACTAGGCCACAAAAAGAGCCTCAGTAAATTCCAAAAGACTGAAATTCTACCAACCAACTTTTCAGACCACAAAGGTATAAAACTAGAAATAAATTGTAAAAAGAAAGCAAAAAGGCTCACAAACACATGGAGGCTTAACAACATGCTTCTAAATAATCAATGGATCAACAAAAAATTAAAATAGAGATCAAGCAATATATGGAAACAAATGACAACAACACAAAGCCCCAACTTCTGTGGGACGCAGCGAAAGCAGTCTTAAGAGGAAAGTTTATGGCAATCCAGGCATATTTAAAGAAGGAAGAACAATCCCAAATGAATAGCCTAACGTCACAATTATAAAAATTGGAAAAGAAGAACAAATAGGGCCTAAAGTCAACAGAAGGAGGGACATGATAAAGATCAGAGAAGAAATAAAATTGAGAAGAATAAAACAATAGAAAAAAAATCAATGAAACCAAGAGCTGGTTCTTTGAGAAAATAAACAAAATAGATAACCCTCTAGACAGACTTATTAAGAGAAAAAGAGAATCAACACACATGAACAGAATCAGAAACGAGAAAGGAAAGATCACAACGGACCCCATAGAAATACAAAGAATTATTAGAGAATACTATGAAAACCTATAAGCTAACAAGCTGGAAAACCTAGAAGAAATGGACAACTTCCTAGAAAAATACAACCTTCCAAGACTGACCAAGGAAGAAACACAAAATCTAAACAGACCAATCACCAGAAAAGAAATTGAAGCAGTAATCAAAAAACTACCCAAGAACAAAACCTCCGGGTCCAGGTGGATTTACCTCGGAATTTTATCAGGCATACAGAGAAGACATAATACTCATTCTCCTTAAAGTTTTCCAAAAATAGAAGATGAGGGAATACTCCAAAACTCATTCTATGAAGCCAACATCACCCTAATACCAAAACCAGGCAAAGACCCCACCAAAAAAGAAAACTACAGACAAATATCCCTGATGAACGTAGATGCAAACATACTCAACAAAATATTAGCAAACTGAATTCAAAAATACATCAAAAGGATCATACACCATGACCAAATGGGATTCATCCCAGGGATGCAAGGATGGTAACATTCGAAAATCCATCAACATCATCCACCACATCAACAAAAATAAAGACAAAAACCACATGATCATCTCCATAGATGCTGAAAAACCATTCGACAAAATTCAACATCCATTCATGATAAAAACTCTCAACAAAATGGGCACAGAGGGCAAGTGCCTCAACATAATAAAGGCCATCTATGATAAACCCACAGCCAACATCATACTGAACAGTGAGAAGCTGAAAGCTTTTCCTCTGAGATTGGGAACAAGACAGGGATGCCCACTCTCCTCACTGTTATTCAACATAGTACTGGAGGTCCTGGCCACAGCAATTAGACAAAACAAAGAAATACAAGGAAGCCAGATTGGTAAAGAAGTTAAATTGTCACTATTTGCAGATGACATGATATTGTACATAAAAACCCTAAAGACTCCACTCCAAAATTACTAGAACTAATATCAGAATTCAGCAAAGTTGTAGGATACAAAATTAACACACAGAAATCTGTGGCTTTCCTATACACTAACAATGAACTAATAGAGAAATCAGGAAAACAATTCCATTCACAATAGCATCAAAAAGAATAAAATACCTAGGAATAAACCTAACCAAGGAAGTGAAAGACCTATACCCTGAAAACTATAAGACACTCTTAAGAGAAATTAAAGAGGACACTAACAAATGGAAACTCATCCCATGCTCGTAGCTAGGAAGAATTAATATCGTCAAAATGGCTATCCTGCCCAAAACAATATACAAATTCGATGCAATCCCTATCAAATTACCAACAGCATTATTCAATGAACTGGAACAAATAGTTCAAAAATTCATATGGAAACACCAAAGACCCCGAATAGCCAAAGCAATCCTGAGAAGGAAGAATAAAGTGGGGGGGATCTCACTCCCCAACTTCAAGCTCTACTACAAGGCCACAGTAATCAAGACAATTTGGTACTGGCACAAGAACAGAGCCACAGACCAGTGGAACAGACTAGAGACTCCAAACATTAACCCAAACATATACGGTCAACTAATACTCAATAAAGGAGCCATGGACATACAATGGGGAAATGACAGTCTCTTTAACAGATGGTGCTGGCAAAACTGGATAGCTACATGTAAGAGAATGAAACTGGATCACTGTCTAACCCCATACAGAAAAATAAATTCAAAATGGATCAAAGACCTGAATGTAAGTCATGAAACCATAAAACTCTTAGGAAAAAACATAGGCAAAAATCTCTTAGACATAAACATGAGTGACCTCTTCTTGAACATATCTCCCCGGGCAAGGGAAACAAAAGCAAAAATGAACAAGTGGGACTACATCAAGCTGAAAAGCTTCTGTACAGCAAAGGACACCATGAATAGAACAAAAAGGTATCCTACAGTATGGGAGAATATATTCATAAATGACAGATCCGATAAAGGGTTGACATCTAAAATAGATAAAGAGTTCACGCACCTCAACAAACAAAAAGCAAATAATCCAATTAAAAAATGGGCAGAGGAGCTGAATAGACAGTTCTCTAAAGAAGAAATTCAGATGGCCAACAGACACATGAACAGATGCTCCACATCGCTTGTCATCAGAGAAATGCAAATTAAAACCACAGTGAGATATCACCTCACACCAGTAAGGATGGCTACCAAAAGACAAACAACAACAAATGTTGGAGAGGTTGTGGAGAAAGGGGAACCCTCCTACACTGCTGGTGGGAATGTAAATTAGTTCAACCATGTGGAAAGCAGTATGGAGGTTCCTCAAAATGCTCAAAATAGAAATACCATTTGACCCAGGAATTCCACTTCTAGGAATTTACCCTAAGAATGCAGCACTCCAGGTTGAAAAAGACAGATGCACCCCTATGTTTATCGCTGCACTATTTACAATAGCCAAAATATGGAAGCAACCTAAGTGTCCATCAGTAGATGAATGGATAAAGATGTGGTACATATATACAATGGAATATTACTCAGCTATACAATGGAATATAAAAACAGATCCTACCATTTGCAACAACATGGATGGAGCTAGAGGGTATTATGCTCAGTGAAATAAGTCAGGCGGAGAAAGACAAGTACCAAATGATTTCACTCATATGTGGAGTATAAGAAAAAAGAAATACTGAAGGAACAAAACAAGCAGCAGAATCACAGAACCCAGGAATGGACTAACAGTTACCAAAGGGAAAGGGACTGGGGAGGATGGGTGGGAAGGTAGGGATAAGGGTGGGGAAAAAGAAAGGGGGCATCGTGATTAGCATGTATAGTGTGGGGGGGGCACGGGGAGGGCTGTGCAACACAGAGAAGACAAGTAGTGATTTTACAGCATCTTACTATGTTGATGGACAGTGGCTGTGAAGGGGTATGTGGGGGGGACTTGGTGAAGGGGGAAGCCTAGTAAACATAATGTCTTTCATGTAATTGTAGATTTAAAAAAAAGAAATAAAAGTTGGGTGTAACCCTTTCACCCAAGAACATTCTACTGTCATTTATTTGTCACAATGAATCCATAGTGAACTTGTCTGGGGATAAAACCCATTGGCAAGACACCCACTCATTCTCAAGATCCAATTCAAATATGTTCTGCTCTGTGAAGTTTTCCCAAGCCCCGAGCTTGGCACTTGGCCTCAGTGCTCTAAGATACTTTATT
This sequence comes from Manis pentadactyla, assembly GCF_030020395.1. Taxonomy (NCBI): domain Eukaryota; kingdom Metazoa; phylum Chordata; class Mammalia; order Pholidota; family Manidae; genus Manis; species Manis pentadactyla. The sequence continues at coordinate 2,848,225 of NC_080023.1, forward strand.
CTCACCTCTTTACAGCTATTTTTAAACAGGAACAAATTATTTGTGTATATGCTCACTCCACCTCCAGTCTGTGAGCCCACGAAGAACAGGGACAATCAATTTCTAACTCATTTTTTAAGCCAAATCTGGGAGACCAGGGACTCTATATACGAGAGACATTGTTCTTGCAGTACGTATCTCCTACAAGGGACAGTGTAACTTCTCTCAAAGGCTCCAGGAGGTCTGCGACCAGAATGAGACGGCACCATCAGGACACTCGGAATGAGAGATGAGGGACTCCCAAGAAGTGTCTTGCCAATGGGTTTCAGCCCCGGGGGCAAGTTCACTATGGATTCAATGTGACCAAAGAAATGACAGTAGAACATTCTTGGAGGTGAAAGGGTTTATTACCCGGCTTGTTCTCCTAGTGGTGGGTCGAGCACTAGCGTCTATGCCTTGTCTGGGCCGAGCTCTCCATATAGCCCAGTAACAGCTTCTTGCCTACAGGTGTGGAAGCAGCAGCCTAGCAACAGGCCAGTTACATCATCAAGTGGTCGAAGTTCAATGAGGATCCTGGCTGTAGGAACCCCAACTTCCCCACACTCCACCCCTCCAGGATTCTCGCCTTACAATCTACATGCTCTGAATCTTCCGCAATGGTCCCTGTGCAAGAAAACAAGATTCCACAATAGCAACAGAGGATAACAACAAAGATAATAACAAAAAATAAGATACAAGATTTTGATCCAGGTTAACAAAAATTATAATAATCCCCAAGCCAGAGAAGATTCCCAATTCAAAAAGACCTCAGGGGAGATCATGAAAAACAGCTTAGAGATAGTAACAAAAATTAAAATACAAGATTTTGAACAAAAATTTTAACAATCCTCAACATAGAGGAGATTCCCAATCCACAAAGACCTTAACAGCTGTAAGACACATTTTAATGATACCAACATATGCATATCTTGTCCACCACGTAGGATGCGTGCAAGAGTGATCTTGTGATAGGACTGTAGCAGGAAGGGGGTCCCGTCCAGGTCTAGTACCATACTTTAACTCCTCTCCCGGTGGAGGTTACGGAAGGGTGCTACTGGGGGTGCATGCACTGGCCATAATAAAACAAAACTCCCCGGTAAGATGCTCCTACCTTCTGGCAATTCAGGATATACTACTGTGACCTTTGGGGGACACTCTGATATTATTCTAGGAATACACAGGAGGCCAGCTTCCAGGCCTTGTCCCCAAGTTGCCAGGAGAGCCAGCCATCGCTGGTCCACCTGTCAAAATGTCCAAGGCCACATTCACTCAATGGAGTCTCCGGGGTTCAGTGCAGTTGGTGCTGGCAGCAAGATGTTATTCTGGTGGCTGAACCAGGGCTTCAGTGATTCTTCCTTGGTTTGTACTTGCAGTTGTGTAGGGGAGGCAGCCATATGTGTTAACATGTCTATAAGGCTCATGGCTCCCTTTCCGGGTCTCTCATTTAAATGCTGTAGCACAATCCATAAGCGGACTGACCATCCCCACAGACTATTGGTATCTGACTTTAGTCCGGATTTTAACAAACCATTGTGCCTCTCTATCATGCCTGCTGTGGTAGGATTGTATGCCACATGAAATTTTCGTTTGATTCATAGCTGTCACACCCATTCTTGCAGTGTATGTCTAGTAAAATGGATGCCCTGATCACTCTCAATTACCTGTGGCTGGCCATAGGCAGCAAAGAGATGCTCCAGGCCTCTTTTGGTCGTCTGCTGGTCTGCACAACAGGTAGGAAAAGAAACCAGAAGTCCAGTAGCCGTGTCCACACAAGTCATGGCATACCAACAGATATCCTTCGACACAGGTAGAGGCCCAATATAGTCTATCTGCCACCTGACATGGGGTACAGGCCCCTTAGCTATTGTTCCATGTTGCTGTGGAACTTGGTGTAAATCCCTTTTGGGGGATGACACACTCCTGTCAAGCTCTACTAACTTCTTCAAAGGTCAAAGGCAAGCCCCACTGACGGGCTACAGCCCACATTGTCTTTTGCCCCACATGCAACACTGATGTAACCATTGGGCTATATCAGAGGCAGGCTTTCCTTCTAATCAATGTATCTGGGTCAATTTATCTGCTTTATCATTTCCTGGGATGCCAGTGGCAAATGACCTGTCACATGATATACTGTAATTGTTTTAGTCTGACCACAGACCTATAAGTCTTGCCACAATTCTTGACCCCAAAAGGGTCAGTGACCAACCAGCCAGTTGGCATGGTACCAGGTTGGGAACCACAGGGTCAAGCCCCAATAGATGGCCCAGCAGTCAGTGCAGACAGCTATAGGGGAGGGCTCCTGGCTGATCACAAGCCACACAGCCGGCAACTCTGCCCATTGGCTGCTCTTCCTCTCACCATCTTCCATCCGTATTGTCTCAGTCTTAGGATGGAAAGCTATGGCCCTACACTTTGGGGGCTGCCCACGGCTGGGGTTGTCTGTGTACCATGCATCTTCAGGTATATGGGCTCTTCCCTCCCAATAGGGACTCTGCTATTAATGGTTCAAAAGCAAGTTCTTCCTGCTTTTCACTAGTATATGTCACCAGCCCCAATAAGCATTGGGGTTCTTCACTCAAGGGGCTACTAAAGAGGGCACTATACACTGCTGTAGGTAAGCACCCCACTTGGCCAGTGTGGGCGTTTGTGCCACAGCACTATTTGGTTTTTGGGTTCAGTCTTGTACCTACCCCAAGATGGGATAGGTGGTTATTACCTTTATAGGGGCCATTCCAGTGATGGGTTCTATAGCCAGCAAGGCGTGATACATGGCAGCCAGTTTTTTTTCTAGCAAAGTGTATCATACCTCTGCCGCTTTCCAGAGTTGTGACCAGAATCCAATAGGTTGGTGAGTTTGTTCAAGCCCCTGCCAGAGACCCCAGTCATAACCGTCTTCAGTCACTTGAACATACACCTCACAGGGCCTTGATGGGCCTATCACACTCAAGGTCTGCATGGCCTTGACTACCCATTTTGCTGTAGTAAAGGCAGATGCGCATGTCTCATCCCAGTCCCACCTGATGCTCTTTCGTACCCACCGGTATAAGGGCTTCAGAATTTGTGCCAAGTGTGGGATTAACACTCTCCAGTAGTCTAGAAGACCCCAAAACTCCTGTGGCAATGCTACAGTTGTAGGGGTATGAAAGGCCTGGACTTTATCTATAACTGCTTCTGGTATAACTTTGGTCTTACCCGACCAGATGACCCCCAAGAATTTGACAGACAAACCAGGTCCCTGAACCTTGGTACTGTTCATAGCCCATCCTTTCTCCTGTAGATGTTGCAGCAGTCTAGATGCTGCACCTTCTAGATCTGAAAGAGAATTGGATGTGAGCATGACATTGTCAATATAATGGTACACCCACACCATTGGCGGTTTCTCCCGTGCAGCCTAGTCCTGGGTACAAGTCCATGACAGACGGTGGGGCTGTGGAGGAATCCCTGTGGAAGGACGGTGAAAGTCCATTGCTGTCCTTCCCACATGAAGGCAAACTGTTCCTGACTTTCTTGCTCAATGTCAATGGAAAAGAAAGCATTAGCAAGATCTATCACATAATGATATGTTCCCAGTTCATGGCTGAGGGTATCCATCAGGCCTGCAATAGAGGGGACAGCAGCATGCATAGGGGGTATGACTTTATTCAGTTCTCTGTAATCCACAGTCATATGGCAGGAGCCGTCTGGCTTTTTTACAGGCCACACTGGGGAACTGAAAGGACTATGAGTGGGCTTTATAATACCCACGTTTTCCAGCTCCTGGAGAGTTTCTCCAAACTCTTTATGCCCTCCAGGCAGTTTGTATTGTTTGGTATTAGTCACCCACTGAGGCACAGGCCAAGCTATAGGCAGGTGTCTAGCATGTCCCCTCAGAACTGCCTTCACCACACGTACTCTCAGTCCTAACTCACCTGCAGTAGTAGACCCTGCAGGACATCAATCCCCAAAATATACTCAGGGATAGGAGATATATACACAGTATACTCTTTTGGGGGTAGATGCCCTATTCCCAAAGGGATTTCAGCTTCTTTCACTCTGATAGCCTTACCCCGGTATCCATCTATGATAGTGGGGGTCCCGAGAACAGCTCAGGGTTATCATGAATCAGTGAAGATTCAGCCCATGTCCACCAGAGCCAGGACACGTTGTATGTTCACTGGGGACCAATGGATGGCTATTTCAACATGTGGCCTCCAGTCTCCCCCTGGTCCCTCAGGGCAGATACCTCGACCTTCCCCTCAGTCAAACTGTGTTCCCCAATCATCTTGGACTTATGGCTCTGTCTCTGACCCCTGCCTCTTTGGTTTTAATGGCTGGAACTGCTGCTCTGGTTTCAGTTGTTGCCATAGCTCTCGTAAGATCGTATTTGACTTCCTGTCTAATTTCCTTCCATCTGCTCTTGCCCATATTAAATCAACCCACATCTGTGTCCTCGTAACCTTCATGGGGCCCTTTAAATTCTTCTTGTGAGTAGCAGATCTTATTTCTCTCCATGTTCTCATTCCTTCAGCCTCTCCTAAGTCTGCCTCTGTGTGTGTCACCTCATTTACAGGATGCCTTAGTGAGGGGCAAGTATAGCCACTAGAGACCCACAGAGGGATGTGGGAGCCACTTGAAGCACAGTATTTCTCATCCCAGTAGTGAACGTCTCTTCATCTGGGCTATGATTCTCTGGACTATAGATGGCATTTCTTATGCTTAGCTCTCGTAACACCTGTTGGAGCTCAGTATATGTCTGCCATCTAACAGGAGAGGATGGCAGATCACCTGGATTGGGCCACACAGCACAAAGTGCAGCCATAAGCCAATCAAGCAGGGAGTGATTCCCTGGGGTCTGATGTGCACTTTGTAATCGCTGCCTCAAGGCGGGCACCATCAGGGAAGCCAGCTTTCCCATCTCTGATCCCAACAGAACAATTCCATCCACCCCTAAGTCCCACAGGCGCATGCTATCAAGTAATTATGAGCACACAAGCTTTTAGATGGTCTACAAAAATAAAAATATACTGTCAAGTGAAAAAAAGCAAGATATAGAGAAAGATGTATTTAGGTTATCTTTTGGGGGAAAAGTAGGGATAAGAAAAACATTCCAAATTGCTTGTATTTGCATAAAGAAATGCAGGATATACAAGAAACTTAAAATCGTGGTTTATCTGTAAGGAGTGAGAGGAATCTGTGATGGACAGAGGACAGAGATGGCCAGGAGAGTCTTTACTGGTCACATATATATCTCACTGCTGTCTGGTGCACACAGCAAGTGCTTGATGAAAGTGTGCTGAACTAAAGAGTTAGTAAACAGCACAGCAAGCACAAGGACCTTACAGCCTTCCTCGCTCGGTGGTGTAAAGGTCTCCAGAGCAGTATGTGATCCTTTCATTTTAAAAAAGTAGGAAAACTGAGGTTCAGAGAAGGGAGAAGATAGCCCTGACCATACAGGAGTCACCAGCTGAGCAGCAGCCTAGTGTGTGTCGCAAGTCAGACCAAGACCAAGTCTGACATCCACTACCCTGCTTACCATTGTGTAATCCTGGACAAGCTTCTCTTATGACATTTCATGTCTCTCTGGTACTCAGTTCCCTCAGCCATAAACCAGGAGCTGTAGTGGCAACCTTGAGGAATATCTTAAGAAGCAGAAATGCTTTTAGAAGAGCACTTAGCGGAGTGTCTGGCAGACAGCAGACACACAGTGAGGGTAGCTATGATTACTGGACAAACCTAGGAGCATGGTGTCCTGGCCAGGTCCATGCCACAGCACCAAAGGATTTCTTGCTCACATGATTTTTACTGCTAGTGACAAATAACTGAGTATTTTCTGATCTCTGTCACAACCACAACTGGTTTCAAAAATACATTTGAAAATAGTTTCTCATATGTATAATTTATTTCTCATCATCACTACCTCCATGCTAATATCCAAATAACTTCTGAAGTCTTTAAAAATTCCAAGTGATACCTGAAATGGAAAATTATGAAAAGTCTTAATAACCATAACTAAAAAGAAATGGCCAAAAATTTAGACAAAAGAAAACTATGCCTCAAATAGCATATATTTATTAGTGTTTACATAATCAAAACGGTGCTACTTCAGGAGACATGATAGCACTGAAGCAGAGGCGAGTATCTGAACACTTAAAGCTCCCCACTCAGGCCATGGAGATAAGAGATCCTACGCAACTTTTCAAGTGCAACCGAAACAGAGGCCAAAGGCTAACAATCATTGTTTTCATCAACTCAATATTCGTCTGTTCATCAAACATTTACTGAGCACCTGCAATGAGGCTGATATGAGCCAGGCTTTGCTCTTTAATCTGGAAGCCTGGGAGACATTAGTGCACAACACAAAGATTTCTGCCTTCCAGGAATTTATATTCTAGCAGAAGGGGCTAGGCAGCCAATGTGGTACACAGTATGTTAGAAGGCAGTAAATGCTATATAGGGGACTGGGAGGACAGGGAGGGGGGAGGCAAGTCACAACCTTAAGCAGGGAAGGCAGAGGTAGACTGCTGGATGAGTGACATCCCAGGTGGTGAGGGTGTCAGGCACTCCAGGCAGAAGGACGCCTAGAGCCAAGGCCAGGAGTAAGGACTGGTTTTATATGGGAGTGTGAGAGGGGGATAGAACTAAGTCTGTTTATCATCATTTTCTTTCATCATTGAGATGTTTCATATTTATTTTGGTAAATAAGCGAGCAAAGATACAAAAAGGTCACCTCAAACCTAACTTGTCCCAAGCAGAACTCTTAATCTTCCCCAGTCTTGTCTCCCTGCTTCAACTCTTAAATTCTTACAACTCATTCTCCAAAAATATAATAAATCATACCCTGCTTCGGCTTCATTTCCACCAGTGGCTTCCCACAGTCCTGAGAATAGTATCAGAACTCTTGACCACAGCCAGCAGGGACAAGTCTGGCCCCAGCCATCTTTCTCACATGCTGTACAGCTCACTAGCCTCCCTTCTGTCCACAAACACCCACCCCTCCAGCTTCAGAGCCTTTGAACTTCTCTCTGCCCAGAACAGACTCACTCCAGCAACTCTGAGCGCCTTACTCCTTATCAGTCAGGTGTCAGGTCAAATTTCACCTTCAAAGCTCTAGACTTGTTTCTCCGACCACCCTATTTAGAGGAGCTCCCACTCCCAGCTCTCCCAGATCACCCTGGGTTTTCTTTCCCTTCAAAGCACTTATCCACCACTTTCTGAGCACAGACTCTGGAGCCAGAATACTTGACTTCAAACTCCAACTCAGCCACTCACTGTCTCTGTAAGCGGGAAAACTTAATTTCTCTGGTCTTGGTTTCCAAATCTGAAATAATGAGGTCAAGAACTGTATCACTTCATACAGGTAATACAACAAGTGACTGACACACAGGAAGCCCACAGGTGGTAGTTATTAGTACTGTTGTTGGAACCTCACTGTCTCCCTACTAGAATGTAACCCACAGGAGGGCAGAATTATGGCTCACTCCCTACCGTATTCATAGGGCAAACACTAAACAGGCCCTTAATTAGTATATGTTAAGGAATGAATACACGTCTGGATCTAACATTCTGGATTAGCAATGCTAACTTTGGATTACAGAGCATCATCTGACTGTAAGAAAAGCCATCACTATGTTCCATTCAGTCAGAGCTGACACAGAAGTGAAGAGACTCTGGGATACAAGCATGTAACTACACAGACTCCCAATCTCAGTCCCCACAAACAAGGAAGTCCAGACTGCAAACGGACAATCTGTATATCAAATTGGGTTTTGTTTTTTGAGTTACCTGGTTTTTATGTTGCTAAGAATTACATCAATTCCCAAAGTAGGTACACAAAGCAGAAGTAGCTGTATCTGTGTCTAGCTGGCTGGATTTGGAGACTCAACTGAAAGTAATTCCCAGAGGTATGGAAACAAAGGAATTCTAGACCTCTCTCTTCAGTGTGCATGGTACTACAGTGAAGCCCATAAAGTCTGCAGAAGACCCAGCTGAGTAAGTCAGGTTGACCAGACACATGTGAGTATAGAAAACTCTATGTAGATTTGATAAGGAAGGAAACAACCACTTTGCAATCTACTTAAACACATTTGGAGGGACTAACAACACTGGCCTAAGATGAGAATGTTTCCCCTGAAAAAAATACACATCAATATCGGGAATATTGTTTAATAGTTAAGAAACAATAGAATAGAAAAAAGTATTTGTCATCACGATAGCATCAAAAAGAATACAATACCTAGGAATGAACCTAACCAAGGAAGTGAAAGACTTATACTCTGAAAACTACAAGACACTCATGAGAGAAATTAAAGAAGGAATCAGTAAATGGAAACACATCCTGTGCTCATGGATAGGAAGAATTAATATTGTCAAAATGGCCATCCTGCCTAAAGCAATCTACAGATTCAATGCAATCCCTATCAAAATACCAAGAGCATTCTTCAATGAACTAGAGCAAATAGTTCTAAAATTCATATGGAAGCACAAAAGACCCTGAATAGCCAAAGCAATCCTGAGAAGGAAGAATAAAGTGGGGAAATTACGCTCCCTGACTTCAAGCTCTACTACAAAGCCACAGTAATCAAGACATTTGGTACTGGCACAAGAGCAGACCCATAAATTTTTAAATTTAAAGAGAAAGATGGCAGCATGAGAGGAGAGACAGAGGCTTCCTCCTAAAACTGTATACAATTAGAAAATATACTTGGTGCAACTAATACTGAGAGACCAACAGGAACAAGGACTGTGCCAGCCTGCACACACCTGGAGAAAAGAGACCTCACGGAACAGGGTTACGTACCAGGGCCATGGCCCGGCAGGACCCAAGCCCTTCCCCCACCCCAGCTCACCGGCGGGAGGAAGAGAAACCGAGCAGGGAGGGAGTGGAAGGTCTGGGACGGCTGAATACCTAGCTCCGAAGATCTGCTCTGGGAGCACAAACCTACATTTCATGGTGCTTTCATGAGACTCGTGTGATTATGGGGTTGGAAAACTAATACAGGCAGAATTCCTGGAGAGACTGAGATTCCAGGGGCTTGTGGAAAGCAGGGATCCATATCCGGCTGCTCTGAGACAAAAGCTTATACCTGTGTGCCCGGCCCACTGGTTCAGGCAGTGGAGACAGGCAGAGCAGCCGGGAAGCAGGAAACAGCTCTTTCCTCCCCCCAGGCTCCAATACCGCCCCCCTGCGACCCCCAACATTGCTTCAGGGGCTCAGCAGCTCCAGAGTAGAGCTTCTGGGCACTAGAGGGCGCCACATACAAACATGAAACACCAAAGAAACCTGGTCCAGAGTAAAATTATTAATACAACTCCCGAGAAAGATTTAAATTACATGGACCTCATGACTCTCCCTGAAAGGAAGTTCAAAATAAAAATACACAACACTCCCGTAACACTTTGACTGACTTCGGTTTTAGAGGTATTTTGCCCCAGAATTTCCCCTCCCCGGAGTTACATGTCCCAAGAACATGACATTCAAAATGATTTCTGCAAAACAGTTCAGAATATTTCTGAAAAACGACAGCAAACTTTTAACAAGCCAACAGAAATGCAAAGGACTCTCAAATAACTGTTATAAAAAGCATAAAACCTAAATGTGATTTACTCCCACCAGGAGGTTTAAACATTTTAACAGTAAGGTATTAACAAAGGGCAACATGGTGAAAAATATACCAGGAAGCTGCTCAGGCTGAGGTGGGGTCAGGGGGTGGGAGGGAGAATCGGTAAGGACCTGGCTATACCTTTTGAAGGTTTTTAAACCTACCAATGAAATTAAGACAAATGTAAGAAAAGGCCCAATATGGATATAATTGGCTTAGGCAACATCTGGAAAAGAATGTGGACCCTGCAGTACTTGGCCAATGAGGAACCAGAGGAGGGACTCATGTACTAGGGAAAAAAATTACTTGGCACCAGCGGCCTCAGGTGTGCCTGCTCACCAGACACCTGTTCTTGCAAGACGATCATTAAAGCCTCACTCCGCTGTTCTCTTTGTCTCCATGTCCACTTACTGAGTTTGTACCAGTGAGTGTGTTTCTTACAACTGTAACATTGCAAATAAAATAAACATCCCAAAAAATGTGACCCCTTTCGAAAGTCCTAGTTGCCAGGGTGTTGCCTAGCAGTAAAAGCAGTTGCTGAGCAAAACAGTGGAATACAGTATCTAAAATAACTGCTTGAAGGGTAAGCCTGATATTGGAAAGAAAGATTTACAGTGAAGGAAACCTCCCAACTGGGTCAGGATTAAATATAAATTTTCATTTCCTCTGGCTCACATACTCTACAAACGAAGCAGAGGTACTACTACCATTTTCCTGCTTTGGTGGATCAGAAGCAGTTGTTTTATTTGGCACTTCTCTGATTAGTACATGAGGATGAATGTTTTCATGTATTTACATCTGAAATTTTTCATAGGATCTACTAATTTGTCCACCTATTTATCCACTGAAATCTTGATATGTATTTCTAAAAATCTGAATAGTATACCTGTTGATCTTTTGTCATATTTGACATTCCAAGACTATTATTGCCTATAATTTTATTTTTCAATGAGCAAATATTTTAATATTTTGCATATTTAAGTCTATAAACTTTTCCTTTAAGTTATGCTTTTAAAGAGAAAGTTATCATTCTTTCTCATGCTCACATCTAAGTAATACGTTCCAAGAAAGTTTTAAGGTATTATCTCTGATAAATACTTTATTTTGCTTTTTCTCAACATCTCTATAATTTTAAACCTTTCTCCTTAATCCATCTGGAATTTATTTTGATGAATATGTTCTCCTGTTATCTCACTGTCCATAATCCCTTCTCCCCAGAGACATGGAGAAGGGTTTCTTCACTCATCACCAGGACCCACTGACACAGGTTTCCACAGTGCCAGCAGGACCCCACTACTGCCTCATAATCTGCACGATGTGATCTTAGGAAGGCTTATTATCTTTGCACCTCAATCTCCTCATTTGTAGTAAAATACATTCAAGTCCTATATTCCAAGGCTGTTGGGAAAATTAGAATAAATGGAAAATATCTAGCACAATTTCCTGCACGAGAGGATACCCTATAAGTAGGAAGTATTTTAATTACCTCATATTGATGAGAACAATTTAACATTCTAAAAACGGTTTATTTCAGACTTCAAGAATATTAAGTTTAACCAACTAAAAGTTACATTATTTTAATTAAAAATAACATATTATAAACATCTTAGTTGACCTTTTGATATTTTAAGTAAATCACGTGTCCTACTGTATCAGCACATGTAGCACTAAAGCACTAATCAGTGAGATTTCTCACTTTAACTCAATCCCTAGACTGACATCCCAGTGTGCTTACTAAAACTAACTTGGGTGTGGTTTCAAAAACAACCCTGGGAAAGACAACTGAAGATAAGCTGACCAACCCTCTGTTTAAACAAATTTAAGTGAACTGTACTGAACTCTATCCTGTTTATACTTCCAAAATCTACCTGATAAAATTGGTACAGAAAGAATCTGGCTTGAGTCTTGATCAAAATCCCATTAGCCTTCATAATGCTGATTAATAAATGTGCTAAATCATATCAAGAGTTTAGACCCCAACGGTCAGACCACCTGGCTTTCTGATCCCAATTCACCAGTTACTACTTGTAGCTCCAGAGGGAAGGGTCTTCCAGGCCTGGGACAAGTCCCATATGAATCCCTAATATGTGAATTGAGCAAAGTTTCAGGATACAAAATTAATACACAGAAATCTGTTGCATTCCTATATACTAACGATGAACTAGCAGAAGGAGAAATCAGGAAAACAATTCCATTCACAATTGCATCAAAAAGAATAAAATACCTAGGAATAAACCTAACCAAGGAAGTGAAAGACCTATACCTTGAAAACTACAAGACACTCTTAAGAGAAATTAAAGAGGACACTAACAAATGGAAATACATCCCATGCTCATGGATAGGAAGAATTAATATTGTCAAAATGGCCATCCTGCATAAAGCCATCTAGAGAGTCAATGCAATCCCTATCAAAAATATCTGCAGCATTCTTCAACGAACTGGAACAAATAATTATAAAATTCATATGGAACCACAAAAGACCCGAACAGCCAAGCAACCCTGAAAAGGAAGAATAAAGCTGGGTGGATTACGCTCCCTGACTTTAAGCTCTACTACAAAGGCACAGTAATCAAGACAATTTGGTACTGGCACAAGAACAGACCCACAGACCAATGGAACAGAGTAGAGAGCCCAGATATAAACCCAAGCATATATGGTCAATTAATACACAAAAAAGGAGCCATGGACATACAATGGGGAAATGACAGCCTCTTCAACAACTGGTGTTGGCAAAACTAGACAGGTACATGCAAGAGAATGAAACTGGATTATTGTCTATCCCCACACACGAAAGTAAACTCGAAATGGATCAAAGACCTGAATGTAAGTCATGAAACCATAAAACTCTTAGAAGATAATATAGGCAAAAATCTCCTGAATCTAAACATGAGCAACTTTTTTCTGAATGCATCTCCTCGATCAAGGGAAACAAAAGCAAAATGAACACATGGGACTACAACAAACTTAAAAGCTTCTGTATGGGAAAGGACACCATCAACAGGACAAAAAAGCATCCTACAGTATGGGAGAATATATTTGTAAATGACATATCCGACAAGAGGTTAACATCCAAAATATATAAAGAACTCACACACCTCAACACCCAAAAAGCAAATAACCCAATTAAAAAATGGGCGGAAAATATGAACAGTCAATTCTCCAGAGAAGAAATTCAGATGGCCAACAGGCACATGAAAAGAGCCTCCACATCACTAATTATCAGGGAAATGCAAATAAAAACCACAATGAGCTCTCACCTCACACTAGTTAGGATGGCCAGTATAGAAAAGATGAAGAAGAACAAATGCTGGTGAGGATGTGGAGAAAGGGGAACCCTCCTACACTGCTGGTGGGTATGTAAGCTAATTCAACCATTGTGGAAAGCAATATGGAGGTTCCTCAAAAAACTAAAAATAGAAATACCATTTGACCTGGGAATTCCACTCCTAGGAATTTACCCAAAGAATATAATTTCTCAGATTCAAAAAGACATCCGCACCCCTATGTTTACTGCAGCACTATTTACAATAGCTAAGATATGGAAGCAACCTAAATGTCCATCAGTAGATGAATGGATAAAGAAGTGGTACATATACACAATGGAATACTAACTCAGCCATAAGAAGGAAACAAATTCTGCAAATTGCAACAACATGGATGGAGCTGGAGAATATTATGCTTGGTGAAATATGCCAGGCAAAGAAAGACAAGTACCAAATGATTTCCCTCATTTGTGGAGTATAACAACGAAGCATAACTGAGGAACCAAACAGTAACAGACTCACAGACTCCAAGAAGGGGGACTAGTGGTTACCATAGGGGAGGGGTGGGGAAGGGCGGGTGGGGAGGGAGGGAGAAAGGGATTCAGGGGTATTATGATTGGCACACATGGTGTGGGGGGGTTCAGGGGGAAGACAGTGTAGTACAGAGAAGGCACATAGTGGATCTGTGGCACCTTACTACACTGATGGGCAGTGACTGCAATGGGGTACAGGGAGGACACGATAACAGGGGTGAATGTAGTAACCACATTGTTTTTTCATGTGAAACCTTCATAAGAGTGTATGTGAATAATACCTTAATATAATTAATTAATTAATTAAAGGACACAGTGCCTGCATTATTAACAAGGGAAACCTACTTAATGAAGTGCAGTTCAGGAGAGCCTTTCAGAAACATTTAAGAGGGGGCCTAAAAGATGAGAAGGAGCTGGTCACACAGGGGGATCAATGAGTAATTCCCTAAATCAGTACAGCTAGGCAAGTTTCAGGAAGACCACTGTCAATGCAGCATAAATGAGCAAGTGGAAGAATGGTAAAAAGTGAGCTTGGATGTCATGGTTAGAAATTTGTTTTATTTCTAAGTATAATGGTGATTTACTGAGTTTTTGCTTACAAAATTACTTATTTTATTCTGAGTACATAATCCAAGTACATGAATTAAAACCTCAAAGGTATGTAATGTTCTACAGTGAAAAGTACATCTCCCTCCTGCCTCTGTCCAACAGCTACACCATCCCCATGAAAAACCTCTTCATTCTAATTACTACATATCCCTTATAAGGATGCAAAAAAAGTTATTATTAATTGGCGATGGTGTTCATATTCTTCTTCTGTGACTGAGACACATACAACGTGGGATAAAACAAAAAGCAATTAGAATAAAAAGGTTTCTCTTAGAAGAAGAAAGATAAAAGCATAAGATCAAGCAGAGTTTCTGGCACACGGGTGCCGCGGCTCGGGGCGGGCGCCAGGAGGCGGGGTGGGGCCGGAGGCCTCGGCTCCGCCTTACCCGGGGGAAGGGAAGGCAGGAGAAGGGCCGGCGTGGGGGGACGGGATGCAGGCAGAGACACGCCGCGCACCGGGCCTAATTCAGCCTCATGTCCCAGGGCTGGGGCGCCCAGGCGGACACGTAGGTGGCCCCTCCATCTGAGTGTCGGGCACGGGCACTGTGTGGGAGCCATCTTGCAGAAGAAAGCTGGGCGGACGGTGGTGGGCGCCGCAGGCCTCAGACCGTGGGCTGCGCAGTGCCCCGGCTGCAGGGGGCCGGGGCACAGAGGGGAAAATGAGAACTTCAAGGAATTATATATCACACAAAAGAAACTACAGTTAATGTGGCTGAAAGATGTGGAGGTCAGAAGAACAGACGGAACAGTTTGATTGTCTGCAGAGAAAGAAAAGCAGAGGAGAGAATCCACATCTTCAAGAGGCTAAGTAAGGTACAGAGTATCAAGATGGCCTGGAAAATGTTCAGAATTAACGCCAGAAAGTCAAAATGTTCACCTAGGGATCAACTGGGAGAAGCAAAGGAGAACTGAACATGCAGTTAAGGAACAGCCTCATTTTTTCTAGATGACCCTCCAGGAGAGTCTCAAAGACGCTCTCCCTTACCAACAGCCCTTAAATTCCAGAAACTGTCCTCAGCCCCGATGGTCAGCTCCTGCTTCTGCCTGAGAATCGGACTTCCTGCTGAGCCTTCAACCAGGAAAATGCATGTGGCCCTGGTGGCAGCACATGCGACACTGCTCCTAAGCCTGGAGTGGACCTCAGACTGTCTCTGCTCACCCACCATCTTTTACAGAGACTGCTGGATCCGTCACTTCCCAGGTCTTCTGATTGACCTGGAGGAGTCTCAGAAGCTGGGAGCCCAGTTATTAAGTATTAAGCTGAAAGCACTGGCCGGAAATGCAGCAGGAGCTGCTCTCTTCGGAAGGATGTTGCCTGTAACCTGGCTGTCTTCTACCATGACCCTGTTCATGAAAATGTTAACTGCCTCCATATTCACTGCCCAACACTGGAGAGCTGTGTATTAGAGCCTGGAACCAGTGCCATTTTACACTACATAATAAACGGTATAGGTCCAGATTTGCTGGTTTTTGGACAATCACCTCCCACATATTTAAATACCCGTTCACCTAACACACGGGACAGACTAAGAATTCTAAAAGCTACAAATTTAGATAAACAACAAACCACCATGGTAAACCAAGTGCTACCACCAGGAGAGGCTCCATCATCAACCACGCAACAAGACTGGCTTGTAAACACAAACAATACCAACTATTCCAAAGAATTAACCACAGAGTCCAAGGAATTCACCACAGATTCTTGGGCAAGATTCATTTCCCTGAATGAGTCCATTGCCACAAAGGTCGATAAGATGTCATTCGGTAATGGTTTTACCAACAATCCAGCCCTTTCTTTGTGCCCATAGACACAAAACTTTTTCATATGCCTATTCCATCCCAGCTCAACAGTAGCAAACAATTACTGAACAAAACTAAGGGGTACAACAGTAGAAACCACACATCTGAGAATGAAGATGTGACACCTGATGGGGCATTTGTGACTTCAAACACCTGGCTGGTTCTCATGGCGCTTTGTACCTCTGTCATCTTTCTTTGCTGTTGCATAGTCATCCTGCTATATGCATGCTGTCGAAAGCAGCAGGGCCAGTATAAATCAGGAGAGAGTCAGGATTCAGGCAAATTAAAAAATATAACACTCTGAAGGAGAACTCTTTGATAGTAAAAGTTGTAGAGAGATTGTAAGCTTTCAGGAGTATCATTTTCAGATTTTTTTTTAAGACCAGGGCAGTTTAGTTTAGGAAAAAAAAAAAGTAATTTCATAAGATGCATGCTCCTATGAACCCCTAAAAAAGGATTATGTTTGATAAACCTAACAGCTTTTTTTAGTTTCCATTTTTTGAATAATGTACCCTTTGCCAAAGTTTCAAAATTCTGACCCCTGCAGTTGTTAGCACTGAGAGTTCTAAGTGCTGTACACACATTAACTTATTGAATCCTTACAACTGAGTTACATTTTTCTTAACCATTGTATTGTATCACATTTTACAGATGAGGAAACAGAGAAGAGTGGCAAGTATCTTGCCTAAAGTCACACAGCTAGTAAGCAGTGAAGCCAGAACTTAATAGGCAGTCTGGCTCAAAAGTCCATGCTCAAAATCAGATAGATGAGAAGCCTCCATTTTCCCAATAAGCTCTAGGCATTGAGCATCAAGGGCTGCCAACAAGACTCCTTACTAATCATTATCTGCTTAACCTACGAAACCTTTTAGCCAAAAGTAAGTCAAACCTGAATCTGATCACACCTTTACATCTAACTATGTTTGCAGTAAATGCTGTGTAAACAACAATACAGAATAAAATCCTGACTGTGTTAACTCCACAGGACAAATCAAATTTCATCAACAAATAAATTACATGAGAAAACAAAAGATGGAGGTAGAACTTACAGATTAAAACAAGTCACAATTTATGAATAGGATTTGGATCCTGATTAATAACTATTAAATAAAAATGAAGCAATAATGGAAATTTTGATACTGGTTGCATATTTGAAGGTAATAAGACACTATTCATTTTTTGCTATATTGGTATTGCGTTTTTATCTTTTTTAAGAGATGTATGTAGATACACATACTAAAATATTTAAGTTAAGATAGGGCATGTGGGTTTCAGGGACAAAGATAAAACAAGATTAATTAAAAGGTAATAACTGCTGAAGCTGGATTAGTGTAGATAGGGGCTTTTATTATTCTCTAAACGTGTATGAGAAATTAAACATGTAAAAAATAAGTCAAGTTAAATTGTTTCACAGATAAAAACATCTTCATTAACTGTCAAACTTAAAAAGTTACTGGAACAATCAAGTAAATCCTAACACCTGGATATTTGATATCTTTTAAGTTTTTTAAGCATAGTTAAAAGCATTTCAGTATTTACCTTTCTGATTCGATACAATGACTCCTTCAAGAACTAAAAACTAATCACTTTTAAAAAAGCTTTACGGTAAAATCAGAATCAGATAACGTCAAAGAATTAAAGGAGAAAACAGTCAGCTTTATAAATTATATTTTAGAAAGTAAACTATCTCAACTTTTGGAGACTGGGTAGAATTTAGATTGGCATCATTCAGTGAGCCTCTGTGACTAAAACCTAAACCCACCGAAAGCAGGAAACAAATCATACCAGCTGTCCTGCTGCAAACCACATCAAAACTCCAAAAGCAGTTCTGACTGCCAAAACCATTCACTTCTTTAAAAAACAACTTTTAATATTTTAGTTTTCCCCACAGGCAGAATCAACGGGGTATATTAAGATTTTGGATTCAAAATAATAATTTATGGATCGCAAGTAATTAAGTCTTCCATTTTCCAATCCCACCCTCACACAATTCACCCTTCCTGCCTATTTCCTCCTCTCTTCGGTGCCTGATTAACTCTTACTTAACGTTTCCGGCTCGTTTTCATTGATGTTTTGCAAAGACGATAGATTGGGGCCTTTCCGCAGCCTATTTCCTACCCTCATTAAGATTTCAGTAATCGTCCACACACAAAAAACCTTTTCTGTAATAACGTACCGGCAATGTATACAATTACCACCTGTGCTTTTGGTCCTTGGGGAGATGACAACTGCTTTACGTCATTTAAGCATGAAGTCGGATGGCCACACCACCAGGAATTTCAGGTTAACCAAAATATTTATTTCAAGCTAGGTATGTATGAAATGAACACAAAACACCTATAAAACATCTCGAGCCGTGAACTACAAGAGCAAATATAAAACTGTTAAAGGTAGAGACTCTGACACCGCCCAAATTAACGGAGAGAGGGAGGGGCTAGGACGACTCTCTCAGCTCCCCTCTAATAAAGTTCCAGACCACCTTATTACCATCCGTACGCAGCTCT
Organism: Manis pentadactyla; assembly: GCF_030020395.1. Lineage (NCBI taxonomy): Eukaryota > Metazoa > Chordata > Mammalia > Pholidota > Manidae > Manis > Manis pentadactyla. The sequence continues at coordinate 2,866,530 of NC_080023.1, forward strand.
GGCTTCCGTTTGGGCAGAACCTGTCGTTAAGGCGAAAAAAAAAAAAAAAACGACAACCGACCGGCAGGATCCGGACGCCCGCGTCTGTCTGCGTCGCACTCAAACCCTCGCGTCGTCGGGTCACCTCGATCTGATCACCACGCCGACCCGACGTCCGCCCCGGACGCTCCTCCTCCTCACGGAGCCTCGAAGCCCACCCGCCAGCCCCGACACGAGCCGCTCAGGCGCTCCCAGAGGAGCCCGTGTGGCGAACGGTGTGCAGAGCGTCGTCCCCTCCGCGCCCGGCCAAGGCCGCCCGGCGGGGAACCCTGACAGGGGGGGCTCCGCGCCTCCTGCGCCGCGCCCAGCGCGGCCCCCGCCCGCCGCCCGCCTCGTTCCGGCCTCCAGCGCCGCCTGGGCTCCGCCGCCGCAGGCCCCGCAGCCTGGCCGGGAGTCCCGGGGCCGCTCCGCCGCGCTCCAGGCCCCTCCGCCGCCGCCTGCGTACGGGCCTTACCTCAGGGGCAAATTGCGAACAGCGCGCGGGCTCCAGATCCGAGTGCGGCCGCCGCCCGTCGGCTCCGGCTGCGGCTCCACCCCCTGCCCGCCGCGCGCAGCCTGCCCGCAACCTCCGCCCGCCCAGCCCCTCCGCCCCCTCAGCCCCTCCGCCCCCTCAGCGATGCCCCAGCCTCCGGAGCTGGGTGCGGCTGCAGGCGCTGCAGCGCAACAACATGCCATCCCATAGGCCCCGCCCGCGCCGCCAAGCAACGCACCCTGCGATTGGTGGGCCGAGAGTGGGCGGGGTGGTGAGGGGGCGGGGTCGTCGACCGCTGCCGGGCTGCCCTGGGGACTCTGCCTCCGCGGCTCTGCCCGCCCCCTTCGGGTGGCGGAGGGTCTGGGGGTCTAGGAGGAAGCGTTGGGATGGCGGGTCGCCGCCCTATGGGCATCGTCGCTAAAGCAGGTGCGCCGGCTGCTCCGGCGGCCCCCGCTCACCCGGAATCGCGGTCCACTCTGTCAGTGGACCCATGCTCGTGGCGGCCTCTGCGGGCCAGGTTAACGGGATGCGCAGGAGGGCGCACTAAACGGTCCCGTCCCAGGCGGTTCTCTGCCAGAGGGGGCTGTCCGAGCCTGGTCATTCATACCCGGAAGCCCGGCCTCCCCCGCTCATCTCGCCTGCTCCACCAGCAGAGACCTGCTCCTGTGTGCCCAGTGCCCCGCGGGCGGGACCCCAGGCAGAGTTAGGGGCCAGGCTGGTGCACAGGGTGGGGCCAGAGCAGGGCCTGTGGACCCTGATAAGGCTTCGCAGACAGGGTGGCTGGCCTGTCCAAGGCCTGACCTGCTGATGCCGCATGAACAGGCACTAGTCACCTCCACAGAACCGGTAGAATGAGTCTAGGCCAGGACACTGACCAGACCAAGCCACAGGCCAATGAACTGGAGGCTAGCCTGGGCTTCCTCCACCCTGTCCCTCCTGTTGTCTCACCTGAGCTCCCAAAAGGCCCAGAGACAGGCAGCTTCTTGTTCCCTCTATACACATTGAAAGCTGAGCCCCAGAGCTGGGCTGTGGAAGAGCACTGGATCCCCTCCGCTCCCCGCAGACGCCTCTTGGGCTTTGCCCACAGAAGGGTGGGGGATATTGGCTATGGATGATAGTCAGCAACCTATGATCTGGGGCGCTTCTCCTGGACGAGATTCCACAATTCTGTATCCCTTGTTTTGTTTCCCTTGCACCCAGCAACAAGGCCTGGCCCACAAGAGGTGTCAGTGAGGGCCTGCTGAGGGGAAACAGGGAAGGAGGGAGGGAGGGGTAGAGGACAGCCGAGCATATGGAGTAGAGATAAAAGACACAAAAAGACCCAAATCAAATTTCTAAAGGAGAAAAGTATGTCAGAAATGAAATATACACTGGATGGGATTAACAGATTAGATATAGCAGAAGAAAAATTGAACTGTAGGACATGGAAAAATAAACTAAAACAAGAGAAGAACCTGGACAAGAACGAGCACCAGTGAGCTACGGCACAACGCCAGGAGGCCTAATGTGTAATTTCTGTCCCTGAAAATGGAGGTGGAAGTTGGAAGACAGACTAGATAAAATGGCTGACACTTTTTCAGATTTGATGAAAACTAAACCCATAGATCCAAGCAATTCAAATAGTAATTTCTGGCCTGCCCCTGGGCTCTGGTAGAAATGGAATGTTTCTATGGGACATCAGAAGTGACTGAGGCTGTAACTGCCTCTCACTTGGCTCTGTCATAAAGTCAGGTAGGTGCATTGTAATCTGTAAAAGGTAGATCCAAGATTGGTGCAGAGTTAGGTAGTCCAGACCCCATGTCACCTGCTGCTGTAGCACCAAGATCTATCTATTGGCTCACATCTATGGTCTCGGATTCCATATGACACAGTGATAAAGGACAAAGCATGAGCTTGCTTCATAGGAAGGTTGGTTCAGTGTGTATGTATGGGTGAAAATGGTCTCCTGCTGTTATCCCCATTCAGTGGCCACCCTGAAAGACAGTGGTTTGGGAAAATCATCCCAACAGGCATAGCTACAGGTGGTGAACTTGGTCATTCCCTTTGAGTGGAAATAGATGTGGCCTGGACTTGTAGATGGTGGGAAATGGCCTAGCTGGTTGGTCAGGAGCCTAGAAGAAACAATCTGGAAGTTTGGGGACAAAGAGGTCTAAGGAAGAGGCAGGAGGATGGACCTATGAGAATTGGCGCAAAGGGTGAAGATTTTTGTATTGCATGTTAATGTCCACCAGCAAGCACCCAACACAGAGGCTATAAACAACCAAGCAAATAGAATGGCTTAGGCAACAGGCATTAGCCAGGATCTGTCCTCTTGCCACCACAGAGCTGGCACAGTGGTATCATGAATGACGTTGCCATGGTAGCAGGGTGGAGGCTAGGCATCAGCCCAACAGCATGGACAACTGGAAAACCAAGGCTGATCCAACCACTGCCTTTTTTTTTTTGGTATATACTCAAAAGAAAAAGATTCTAAACAGATATTTGCACGTCCATGTTCACAGCAGCATTAATGATCACCAAAAGGTAGAAACAACGCATGTCCACTGTCAGATGGATGGGTAAGCACAATGCAGGCCATCTGTACAATGGAATATTATTCAGCCTTAACAAGGAAGGAAATTCTGACACACACTACAACATGTATGAACCTTGAAGACATTAGGCTAACTGAAATCATTATGCTAATTAATAATTATGCTAACTGAAACAAAAGGCCAAATTATTATATGTACCACTTGTATGAGGGAACTAGAGTAGTCAAATTCGTAGAGACAAAGTAAAATGGTGGCTCAGGGGCTGGGGGAGGAGGAAATGGGGAGTTATTGTTTAACAGGTATAGAGTTTTCAGTTTTACAGGACCGAAGAGTTATGGGGTGAATAATGGAAATGGTTCACAACAATATGAATGCACTTAATGCCACAGAACTGTATAATTAAACTTTTTAAAATAGTAAATTTTGTATTATGTATATTTTACCATAACAAAAAAGTTCTAATGTTATTAAAATACACCCTCCTTTTTCAAGGCTGGGGTGGGGAGACTGCGGTGGGTCAGAGTTAAAAACAAAAACACAGAATTACATATGTACAATAATAATACTAAGAAATGAGGGAGATCAATGAAGTTAAAATCATCTGAAGCCCTTGTGTTGTCAGGAGGGTAAAAATATTTATTACTCTAGACTTAGGTAAGAATAGAAATAGACTGTATAACTTTCAAACTAGAATAGAGACAGTGGAATGGCTAAAAAAAAAAGTTGCTCAATCCAAAAGAAGGGACAAAAAGGAGAAAAACAGGTGGGGCAATACAAAACACAAAATAAGACAAATTTAATTATATTGAACACAAATGGACAAAGGGCTCCACTCAAAAGACAAGGTATGTCCTATATGCTAGCAATAAACATAAAATGAAATTTAAAGCATATATAATTTATAATAGACTAAAAGAAATAAGTGCCTAAGAATCAAACCTAACAAAATCTGAGCAAGACCCAAAATGCACGAAATTATAAAGTCCTATTGGCAAACCTTAAAGAAGATCCAAATGAAAGGTAAACCATGTTCATGAATCAGAGGACTCAATATTGTAAAGATGTCACTTTTCCCGAAGCTGATTTGTACCTATAATGAATTCCCAATCAAAATACCAGCTGAGTTGGCCAATGGAACTGTTGAGCTTATCTTAAAACCTATGTGACAGAAAAACTAATGCAGTAATACAAAGAATCAGAGTAGCCAAGATACTCCCAAAGAAGAAAAATAGGTGAAGATTTATTTAACTAGATACCAAGACATATTTAAGTGACAGTAATTAACACAGCTTGGTATCAACATAGGAATAGGCCGAGAAATGGAACAGAAGAGCGAGCCCAGGCTACAGACCTACATACATGTATCACAGGTGGCACTGCGGGTGAGTGGAGAAAGGACAGATTATAAATAAATGATGCAGGGATAGGTGGGTAGCCAACCCTATAGGGAAAAAAATGAAAACGAATCCTTACCTCCTGTCATATACAAAAAAACAACTACAGAGTCGGAAAAGATTTGCAGCTCACATTACTGACTATCAGACAATATGAAGAATTCTTATAGAGCATAAGAAAAAGACAACAAAGAAAAGTGGGTAAAAGATTTTAACACTTTACAGGAGACAAAATGGTTAAGAAACATAAGAAAATGTGATCAATCTCATAATTAGCTAAATGTACATAAAGCCATAATTATACACCTACCAAGTTGGTAAAAATGAAAAAAGTCTGACAATCTGACAACACCAAGCATTATTAACAAGGATGTGAAACCAAGGGAACTCTCCTTTAGTGCTGGTGGGAGCATCAACTGGAACAATAAAATTATTGGAAAACAGTGAAAGGTCTGATGCCCTAGACTTGAGGAGTCAGACTCTGGGTACATATCCTAGAGAAACTTGTGGGCACATGCATCAGAAACACAGATAAGACTGTTGCTAGCAGCATTGTCTGTGATTGCCCCGAACTGGAAATAAACCAAATGTCCATCTACAATAACATGGATCTGTGAACTATGATACAACCATACAATGGAACAGTCGTCAGCAATGAACTTGACTATAGATATAGTATGTGGACAAACTTCAAAGATAATGATGAGCAAAAGCCAGGGCTAAAGCTTGCATCTGTTTGATTCCATTCATACAAAATACAAAAACAGGAAACTGCTGCAATGGATGCATGACTGGGCCGTAAAGGCTTTATAGCAAAATGTGAGCCTCACCAAAGTCAGGGCAGAGGTTGGTGTTGAGAGGGAGGGGCTGGGGCCGTAATGGAAGCTACTTCCTGATGGGTCACTTCTCAGCACTGAGTTAGGCTACCAGTGTGCGTGTCATTCCATGGGAAAGGAAAGGAAAAGGAGCACGCGGCTCTGAGTAGCCCAGGGCATAGCCAGAGATGAAGCCAGACAGCAATGCAGGGGCAGCTGTCAGGCAGCCATTAAGGTTGCTAAGGAGCTAAGCAGGGTCTGCTGGGTGGTAGAACCCTCCCTCTGGTCAGAGCGCCAGAAGGTAGCTTGATGATGGCTGCTATCAACTATTTTCAGGGGTCACTGTGCCCCAGGACAAGAGGCCCTCCTGGAGGCCCCCCATCAGGCAGGCTTTTTGGGTGGAGGAGGGACAGGATGTGCAGGCACAGAGACAGGGAGCCAGGCGTGTGTTGGAGCTGACCAGTGAGGGACGCCGTGCTATAGGTCACAGGGTCAGAGGCTACCCTTGTCATGCCACTTCTGTAGAGACACATGGATTTGGTTCAAGTACCAGCTCCACCCCATATTCCCTGTGTGGCCTTGGTATCCCCTAGGCCGCCTTCCAAGGCAGTCACAGTGGGCACTGGACAAGAAGCCCCAAGGCCACAGGCCCGCAGCCTTCTTTTCTTCCCTGGTGCCGTCAAAGCCACCAACAAGCATAGCGTGCAGGAAGCTCCCCCTTGGACCAGCAGGGGGTGTCCACACAACGTGACCCGGAGTTGGGGTGGCGACTGGGACTGAGAGCAATTCCAGATGTGTTTGTGAGGTCTCTTTTGGTTCTAAAAACATCTCCTTTTACAGTAAAAATCTCTATTAACACACTCTTTCTGATCAATTGCAGGAAAAGTAAAACCATGTTCAGTCCTCGGCTTGGAAAAGCTCCCCAAACTGCCTGGGGCCCTTTTCCCAAGTCCAGGAACTGACCCCATCTCTGAACTCACCAGATGCGGGGCAAGTCAGCGGATCCTCTCTGAGCCTAAGCTCCTGTCTGTAAGATCGCCCCAGGGCACAGCCTGGGCTCCTGCTGGCTCATCCCCGTGGACTGAGGCCTGGAGGGCCAAGCAGAACTGAGGGTCAGTTTTGTTCCCTGCAGAGCTGCAGCCCCCTTGGCTGGGTGAGGGCACACCAGGACTCAGACCGGACACCCTGTGGGCAGAGGGAAGGTAGGCAGGGGCCAGATCACGTGGCAGTATGTGACAGAGGCGGAACGTGAATCCAGGCCTCTATGAGCCTCAGTTTCCTCACCTGTAAAATGGGACTAAGAGCAGCTGCTTCTCCAAACTATGTGAACTATCCGGCTCAGCACCTCAAACCCCACAGAAGTACTCTGTAAGTGGTGATCATTCTGTAACCCTGTATGAGGAATAGGACATTCGTGGTAGTTCTCAGAAGAGAGTGGGCCTCCTCTGGCCCCCATTCATGCTGGAGGACAATATACCACCCCCAACACACAGACTCCTGCAGCTGGGGCCCCAGATCCAGGGGCAGTTCACAAAGACGTGGGCAGCTGGCCCAGGCCCAGGGAGGAGAGGTGAGGCTGGCCCAGGCCCTGTGGTGGGTCTCAGGCAGCCACAGGCCTCATCTGTCCAGGTGGCCAGAAGGACCTATCACCTGGCTCTGGACCCAAAAGCCCCCAGACCTTCCAGCTCAGGGGTCTTCAGATGTGGTTCAACCACTGAGCTGGCTCCAAAGTGTCTAAACAGGACAGCATCTGGTGGTGCATCGCCAGCCAGCAGATCTCCAGGCACTGGCTAGAAACTGCTTCTCAAACCCAACCCATTTAGAATTTTACACTAAGGGAAGCTGCCACCACAGTGGTGAATGGTGTCTCACTGGATTCCCCAGGTGAGTTCAGGCCAGAGAAAGCAAAGAATCATGACTGCAGGGAGGAGGAATTACTGGTTTCCCAGAGGTGGTGCAGAATACCAGAAGCTCATCCAGAATGTGCCCAAACTCGACTGTGCCCACACTGACCCCTCACCCCAGGCCGGCTGCAGAGGAAACATCTGCAGAGACCGTGCTGGACACTTGCTTCCTGGAAGTAGCTGGCCACTGTCCCCACTATGCCCCACTGTACCCCACAGTGCCCTGGGGCCACAGACTCCCCCATCCTGAACCACCTCACCTCTCCCTTCCCTCCAGAAACCACCCCACCCCAGGACATGCTCCAGGTGTGTCCAAGGCCTTCTCCAGGTGCAGTAATCACTGGCTGGTGGGCACAAGTGCGGTCCTCAGTCTGGGTTTACACAGCAAATCCTCTCCCAATATAGGGTGCAGTCAAGACCAGATGACCCTGGGGTCCCTTGCCAGCCCTGACCCCCACAAAGAAAATCCAGTGTGGATGGCCATGCCAGGGACAGCAATGTGCTGGAGTCCTATGGCAGGAAGTGAGGGGGCCATCAAGGCTGGCCTGGAGCTGGCAGCACCCAGAGGACTTGAGCACCTGGGTACCCCCATCCCCTCACTCAGGGCCCACCTTCCCTCCCCTCTGTAGCTGTCACTTCCTCCAGGAAGTTTTCTGGGATCCCCCAGCTGGGTTCCAAGCTCCCAGCCCCTGCACAAACCACTGCCCTGGGCAGCATGCACTGCGAACACCTCCAGCCCAGCTGTCTCCCAGTAGCCATTTGTTAATCCAGCAGGTGGCCAGCTGTGGTTGAGCTCTGTGGCCCCACTGGCCTGCACCAGCCCCAAGGCAGTGGGCCATAGTGCTTTGGAGAACAGGTTTTGAGCCCACACTGCCTAAGTTTGGGTCCTTTTCTGTTACCAGCTTGCACCCAGGGCCAGCCACTTATGGCCCCAAGCCCTGGGAGACAGGGTGGCCAGTTCCCAGGGCTCCTGTGAGCTGCTGCCATCACTACTCGGATGTAGGTGCAGGTACTCAGCAAAGCCATTCACCCCTCCTTCCCATCAAAGCCACAGCCACAAAGGCAAAGGTCATCTGTGCTTTATTGTGTGCAACAGTGACCGCTAGCACCTTAGCGTTCCTGCTGGGGAGTGGCCCCGGAGCTGGCTCCTGCCCCACCCCCAAAAGCCCCAGCCTTGCCCAGCTCCCAGCTCAGGGGAAGGTGGGTGTAATGGCAGAACCAGAACCACTGTCTGTGAAGCTCAGTCAGGGCTCAGTCCTGGGACCCTGGGTTCCTGGGAGGTGGGCTGGATAGGAGAGCCCAATCTTCTGAAGCTTGGGACCTGGCCTGGCTCCGGAGACCCAGCCTGCTGGGGGGGGACTGGCCTGAGATAACGGATACCCCAAGCCAGAGCATGGCACTCTCTCCTGATCGTTCTCCCATGCAGGCTAGTCTCATCTGCATGGCCTGGGATCACAGCCCCCACGATCGCCTCTGTCCGGCAGTACGTGATTCAGGTGTCACCTGGGTCCAGCGTAGCCGTAGGGGTGCTGCAGGAACAGGCTCTGGTGGCTGGGCAGCACGTGGGTGTGGTAGTGCTCCACCAGGCTGCCCACACTCACAAACAGGACCTCACCCTCCAGGTAGAATTTAGAGTCCTGGGGAAAGGACGGCAGGGTCAGAGCGGGCCGGGCCACCCTGCCCAGCCCTGCAAAATGGGGTGGTCAGCAGTAATGACAACAGTCAGGCCTGCCCCGTTACCACCCTGCCTGCCTCCACCTAGCTCCCTTCTCGCTTCCAACCTGCCTAGGGGACGCAGGCAAGGTCTGCATAAACAGGCCCAGGGCCAATCACCCCGTCCCCTCTAGGGTCAGCTGAGGACACAGCTAGGCGAGGGGCGAGGTAAGGCTGAGGCAGTGGGGGAGGGGTGGCAGAGGTGCCAGTCACTCAGTCACTCGCTGCCTTGGCCCCATGCCCTGCCCCCAACCAAGCCCCAGGCCAGGGGCCCCCTCCCACGCAGGGTGCTCTGGCGGGGGCCAGCCTGCCCACCTTCTCAAAGATGCGGTAATTCCTCACTTTGTTGGAGCTTTCATCCCACACGACTAAAACCTACAAGGAGAGAAGCGGGCAGCAGAAGGTTCCGGTACAATGGTACTGACCTTGGGAGAGACAGACGCCAAAGACCAAGGCGGGGCACGCAGAAGCAGTGAGGCTGGGCCCCGGGACCAGTGAGTCAGGGCGGGCTGCCCTGCACAGAGACCACAGGGCAGAGATGTGCCGCTGTTGCAGGCTCCTGCCCCGAGAGCCTCTGACAGGGCCTGAGCAGCAGCAGCAGGTGCCCAGTCCACCCTAGGACCCCCTGACAGCTCAGTGAATCACAGCTCACCCTGGGGGAGCAGAGGCAGAGCCAGAAGACCTCCTGCACTCCCACTGCCCCAGGCAGCCTCCCGTTCAAAGCGCACGAGCCCCTCGCCCCATCAGCGTTCTGGGGCCCCAGCGCCTCCCATCTGTCTCAGGCCTGTGCTGGCGAGTGGCTGTCACTGCCACCAGTTTGTAGACGGTGTTTACTTCCTGAGGACAGGGGAGGGGCTGCCGGCCGAGAACCCAGGAGTGGTTTTCCACTGAGGTATCAAATAAGAGGCTGCCTGGGGAAATGATCCACAAACTGTAGAGTCCCGTGCTTGCTGCCAGCCTCGATGTGTGGAGAGCCAGAATCCGCCACAAGGCATCGCCCCAGGGGGCCTTTGCTCAGCCCAGGGGCTGCCGAAGACCCGCCCTGAGCACCTACCTTCCCGGTCTTGGTGGAGGAGTTGCGGATGCAGTAGAGTCCATCCTGGGACTCTCCCCGGGGGCTTGCGGCTTTGAACAGCCTAGAAAAGTCACAGCTGGAGGTGAGCAGATGAGCCTCAGGCAGCTCCCAAGGACCACCCAGCCCTGCTCCCCAGAGGGGCTTTTGGCCCCCTCCCTGTTCTGAAGCTCAGGTTCCAACACAGGATGCCCTGAGGGCCAGCCTCTGCTGAGCTCTGGGCCATACCCAGGGTGATGGCTGGCAGCAGGCTGGGCCAGGGAGCTGCTGTTTTGCTGGGTTTCTTGGCACACTAGGGGCCGTGTGTGTGCCAGCAACTGCCTGGCACCAAGGCAAGTGACAGGGACAGAAAAGCAGGAACAAGGGGCGGGGGTGGAGAGCAGCAGGAGACCCCATGTCTGCAGAAACAAGGCCTTGGATAAGAAGGACTGCGTGCTGACCTTTCCACTTCGCAGGATTCCGTGGTGTTGACGAAGACGGAGCTGGGCAGAGGCACCTGCGGGGAGGCAGGTGGCGCTGGGTGTCAGGGCTAAGCAGGGCACCCCAACCCTCCTGGCTGTGGGCCTAGGCCGAGCCCTGGGGCTTTGCACCGTGCCCCATCGCCCATCAGCGCAGCATCCTGGGGCTCCCCACTGGAGATGGCCAGTGAGGGACTACCCCGGCCTGCAGCTCTCCCACAGTTCCACCCTCAGCTGAGATCTGGGCTCTCCGTCAGGCTTGCCTTCTCATAGTCCTCATCCGAGTCCTCGCCACCAGTATCAGCCTGTGAGGGTTGCCGGGGTTTCTCAAAGGAAAAGCTCCTGAAACTCTGCCCGTCGGGGGGCGACCGCCTGGGAGAAGAGCGAGGAGAGGAGGGCCACTTCATTGTCAGACTTCCACAGGCCACTCCCATGTGCCCTCTGAGTGACTGTGCCGAGCTTAGCACTGGGACCCACAGGACGGGATCGGGGGCAACAGCCTGGGTGGCTGTCATAGGCCCCCAACCACAGAGCTCTGAGATAAGCGTGTGCTGACCACGAGGAGGCAGGAATCGCATGAGGCCCAGAAGCCTGAGCTGGGCTCTGAGCTGCCACTGCCACTGGCAAGAGGGGTCCTGGGAGCTGTGATCTCACCACGCTGTGGATGGTACTCCAGATGCTGCAGGAGAATGCCCCGGGCAAGGGGTTCTGGCCCCAGCTCTCTGCCACTGACCAGCTCTGTGACCTCGGCTGAATTACAGCCCTCCCAGAGCCACAGAGCACAGACAGATGTGGAGGGGCCAAACCCTACTGACCACTGGGGAGGCTCGTGGGAGGCCACGCTGTGATGGCCACTGGATTGTGCATGAGGCTGCACCATGGACGACCAGCACCAACACACATGGCCCTGCAGCACTGGGGTCCAGAACCAGGGCTTGGCAAAATGCCCAGTCTGTGCCACTATGGCCCCTCATGAAACAGAACCACAGCATGGCAAGGGGTCCCCCAGGCACTTCCCACTAGCAGCAGTGCTGACCAAGTCCCAGGGGGGAAAGGTGCCACGCAGAGGGTGCTCAGGGAACACTAGGTCAGCGACGCAGATGTCGGTGTGGACAGCGCCACGGGAGTGGGGGATGCCAGCCTCCCGGTCAGAGCAGGCCACAGTGGTGGGTCACCAACATGCTCTACATTCTGGCAAGCTCCCAACCGGAAAGGGCACAAAGGCAGCCTGGGTGGCTTCTGAGCCAGGGTCACACTCAGAGCCCCAGGCAGGGCTGGAAAGGACTGCTGTGGGTCAGGAGGGCCTGCACAGGCATGCTGGCTGTGAACAGCTCCCGTCCCCCACCATCTGTCCCAGGACAAGAGGTCAGCCCTACCTCCCTGGACCCTGGAGGGCCTCAGACTGCAAGGCAGGGACTCTGGGAGGCCTGTGTCCCCAGAACCACTCCTTGCGCACTGCTCCCCAAGACAGCCCCAGGCCCACCACTCACTGGCCAGATGTTCCTTGAGGCAAGGTTAGACACCCCCCATACCCCTGGGTCCAGTGCAGGGGAAGCTGCTCAGCCTAGGCAGACTGGGGCAGTCCAGGAGCCTGGCACCCATCATGGGCTGAGTGCCAGGGCCGGAAAGTCAGCACCACTCACTGGAGGTGGGGGAGGAGCAGCTTCTCTGGCTTGGGCAGGACTGCAGGCCGGGCTGTGGCCTCAGGCCCAGACAGCTTCAGTGCAGGAGGCCTGGGAGCCACAGGGGGCACAAAGGGTCCAGGTCTTGCGGCCTCCCTCAGGAAAACCTCTTCAGCTGTATTCAGGAACTTGGGCTTGATGGCTGGCACAGCTGGGGGCTCAGGAGTGCGCCCCCAGGGGGACAGACGGATGGACTTGAGCTTGTCACAGTTCCTGGAAGCGGCAGTGGCCGTGCCGGCAGAGCTGGTCCCATGGCCAGGGACCGGCGGCTCTGAGCTGGGGCCGGGGCTCTCACGGAAGTAAGGGGGTTTTCGGAGGCTGGGCGTGGTGGGCAGACTGCCCACTGGGGGGTCGCTCATCCTGCGGGATGCAGCAGGCACTCTGGGGCTGGGCTCAGTCAGCCTCAGGCCCAGCAGATCCCTCCTGGAGTCCTCTGGGGCCAGGCCAGCATCAGGGAGGCCACGTTTAGGGGGTGGGGGTGGCAGCAGAGGGCTCGGGCCCTTGGAGGCAAAGGAGTGGACACGGGGCATGTCGGTGAAGGCTGGCTTCCTGGACGTGGGCACAGGAGGAGGCGGGTAGGCCGGTGGGTGGGTCAGGGCATCTACAGAGCAAAGAAACCAGGTGGGTTAGCAAGTGCCACCTGCTGCGTGCTGCTGGACAAACACCTCTGCTGGCAATGGATAGCCAGGGCCAAGTGGGTGTGTACCCCCTGAGGCTCTGGCTACCCTGCAGCCCCTGTTCCCAGTGCAGCCTTCCTCTGCCGGTCCTGGCCCACCCACACATCCATCCATCCTCCGCCAGCAGCCTGCACTGCTTCCTGAAGCCTGGATGTCACATCAGGAGCCACCAGTTCCCAGAAGGGGGAGGGACGGAGGGAGGAGGCAAGGACTAGGGTTTGGCCTCCGCTGGGGAAGGCTGGAATTCACCCTACCAGAGGTGAGGAGAGCGGACAGGAGCAGGCTGCGAGGAAGATAAGGGTTGTTTGCTCATGACAAATTCAAGATGCAGCAAGAGACACGAGGGGACATCGAATTGGGACAAAGGTCCAGAGTCCAGAGGGAAGGTCTTGGCTGATGATGTCAACAGGGTTAACAGCATGTTGATGACACTGGCTGTGATCCAGGGTGACAGGAGAGGAACAAGTGGGGCCTGAGGCCTGGGGGGCCCTGGGTCGTGTGTGGGCACCCAGGGGCTGGCCCAGGGCTGAGAGTGAGGTGGGAGGGGACCTGGACCACAAACCCCTGGCGGGTGGAGGAGGCAGGTGAGGGGCAGGGAGGAGGCCACAGGCCAGGCACAGTCACGGGCGCTGAGCACCGCACTGGGGAGTGGGGAGGCCACTGGGAACCCTCAATAAACAACATTCTGGGGAAAGGGTGGGAAGCCTGCCTGGAGTGGGGATGCTGAAGGGCGGGGGGCAGTGGGCCGGGAGCAGGAGCGCTGCGCAGAGGCTCACAGCCGGGACAAGAGGCATGCTCATCTCCAGCCCTTCAGCTGCCGTTCAGAGATGGGGCCGGCTGAGAGGCTTGCACCACGGCTGGAGTCACAGGCCAGACAGATGAGGGGGAAGCGTGCCAACGAGGGGGACACGTGGGCCCCGTGCTGGGCCCCAGAAGGAAGAGCTGGGAGGAAATCTGGGTGCTCTTGAGAGGGAGGCCAGAGGATGTAGAGACGGCCCCAAGTACCCAGAGATAATGAAACAGAGAATGAGAAGAGCGGGGTGGGGGTGGGGGGCGGGGGCTGAAGTGATAGTAAGTGAGGGACGGACAGCAGGACAGAGGCACGGTCCTCCCCGCTGCCCGGGATCCCCAGTGATGCACACATGACGCCTGGTGTCCACCAGGCTCCCCCGCCAGGCCCGCTGCTTTGGGAGATGACAGAAGTGAGCTGTCGGCCGTAGGGGGCAGATGCTGCCTGGACCTGCCCACTCCTTTAACGCCCTCCTTCCCCATCTCAGCGCCCCCAACCCCGGTCCAGCATCCCCAGGGTGGGGGCTCCCTGCTTCACTCTTCTCCGCATCGCCTCCCCCTCCGTCCCGATCTACCTACAGAGCTGGAGGGGCAGGTGAGCACAGCCAGCCAGAGGTACTCCTGATACTGAGCCGCACAGGGGAACCGGCCCGAGCAGAGCTGGTCAGGCCTGAGGCCACCAGAGCAGTACCTGGGCCAAGAGGCTTGGCTCTGGGTCCAAAACCCTCCTCTCTGCCCCCAGATCCCTGCCGCCCAGGACCCACAGGCCGGCCCTACCTACCTTCAGGCTTCAAGGGCTCAGGGGAGTCAGGCTCCAAGTACGAGTCGTCTTCATCGTCATGTTCATAGTCTGCAAGGCAGATGGAGGGTCAGGCCCTGGGCAGCCCAGATCTGGCTGCACCCAGGATGGGGCGGGGTGACGGCCCTCAGAACACCGGCAGCTGAGAGTCGGGGAGGCCCGGGGCAAGGTTGAGGAGGTCAGGATATGAACGCAGGACCCAGGCTGCCTGGGCAAGACAAAGAGAAGGAGCAGGGAACGCAGGGGGCTACTCCTCCCCGCCTCAGTGACAGTCCTGGAGGAGGACCCGGTCCTGTCGCTGCCAGCAGCCAGGCTGTGGGGAGGTGTGGGAGGAGGATGTGGAGCCAGGCCTCCTCACCTTCACTGTCTGTTGGGTACGAAGAGAGGCTGATGTCCACAGGCCGCTCGACTGCACCGTAGAAGCTGTCTGCGTCAGAGCTGTAGTCACTGGAGCGTGGGGGGAGGGCAGAGAACACTGGGCACCAGTGCCTTTGCACTCACACATACGGACACACGTGCACACCTTCAGGCATGCAGACAGACACACAGAGACGCGCAGACAAATGCAGAGAGATGCGAGGACAAACTCAGATACACAGACACAACTCAAACAGACATAGACAGGCACACAGATAACACTAGGACATACAGAGACACACAAACCACAGAGGCACTCAGACATACAGACACGGACATGTGCACAGATAAATGCCGGGACACATACAGAGACACATGCACACACACAGACCCAGACATACAAACACAAAGCAAGAGCAGACAGACATGCAAACATGCCCCGTGCACAGTCAGAACCAGACACGTGGGGGCTGGAAACCGTAGCGCCTCCCGCCTGTAACGTCCTGTGGTTCTTGCCACAAGTGTGGTCCCCTGACCAGCCAGATGGTGCCAGGCTCCAGAGCTGGGCCCATGTCCCCACCTGCCCCTAACCCAGGGGCCTCAGACAGTGCTGGGCCGCAGGGCCGAGAGCTCCGGGGTCAGGCAGGGACCTTCTCTGGGCCTCAATTCCTCAGGACAGGATGGTCTTTATTCCCTCCCAGAGAGCCCCTGCTGCCTGCTGGGCCACCTCACAGTGAGGGCACCAAGGGCCAAACAGACTCTCTCACCCTGCACGAGCCAAGGCGGGCATCAGGGGGCTGGGAACTCAAAGCTACAACATGTTGCAAATGCTGGGCCTCCGGGTGGGCAGGTAAAAGCACACGACCCCTAAACAGGAACTACCAACAGGTGCACGCATGCACACACACACCTGGGCGTGCCAGGCTGGCACCTTCAAAAAACCCGTGAGGAGGGGATACTGGGCCAAGCTCCCAGGGCTGAAAGGTGGCACAACTATCAAGCCCAGCAGCCTAGTGACCCCTTGCCTAACTGTTACCCACTAGGCCCACCTTCCATCCAGGGGCAGCTCCTTCTTGTCATGGAAGAGGCCAATTTCCCTGCGCAGCAAGGCCATCCAGCTCTGTGGGTCAGTCAGGGCCACAATGGGCATGGTGCTGCCCAGGGTAGGGCCCCAGCCTCGCCTCACGTCCCCTCACTGCCCCAGCTGGTCCACAGTGACCCCTGAGGTCAGGGGAGACGACCCCCAATGGCCCCCACCTGGCCCATTCATGGTTCCTCCTAAGACATCATACTCTGAGTGTGTGGTGCCAGTACCAGGTCTGGACATGAGGACAGGGCCCTGAGGGCAGCACCTGCCTGTACCCCAGCACATCCCCCCAGGGCCTGGATGGGGGCGCTGCCAGCTCTCCACCCACCAGGCAGGTCGGGCCTGCTCCCCGCACACCGGGTCCCCTTGCACTTGCCCCCCACCTGGGGTCACCTTGTGCTCGCCCCACAACCCCATGTCCCTTGTGCTCGCCCCCTGCCCCAAGTCACCTTGCACTGTCCCCCCCACCGGGTGACCTTTCTCTCAGCCCCCCTGCAGGTCACCTTGCGTTCATCCTCAGAGGAGGCTGAGAAGAACCATGTCCGGTGCTTCTTGCTGATGTGGACGATCTTGAAAGGGAAGACATTGCTGGACGTGGTCTCCTCAGCCGCCCGCATCACTCTGAGGGCATGGGCCAGGGGTCAGAGCCTGGTCCCTCCTGTGGGATGGCCTCAGCACAGCCCGCCCCTGGACGGTCTAGCCACTAACCACCACAGCCCAAGGGGCATGAGCAGATCTGCATGATGGCCCGGGGGTGCTCTGGGCTGAAGGCTGAGAGAGGTGCTGGCCAAGGGAAGCGCATGGGCCAAAGGCAGGCAGTGAGCAGACGGGGCGCTGAGGTTCAGGAGGGCTTCTTGGGGCAGCAGCATGCAGGGCTCCGAGGCAAGGACACATCAGCCTCACTGCCCAGCAGCGCCACTGTGGGGGGTGCCAGCTCCCACCTCGGGCCCTGCCTGGCCCCTGGCCTGCATGCTGGGGGCCCTGACAGTGCTCCATGGCAGCCTCCACCCTGCCGCTGTGGCCTGGCAGCAGCCCCGAGAGCACTGCAAAGAAGTGACTCACTGTGGCCACTCCTCCATCCAGAATGTGGGATTTCACAAAGTGGGCTGTCAGGGGCCTTCCTGGGTTGAGCATTGGGGGCAGCTGTGCCTGTGTGGCCCATCAGTGGGCCCGGACCATCCCCTGGGGTGAGGCTACACCCCAACGAGGCCAAATGTGGTATATTTGGGGAAGGAAACTCCCCTCTGCAGGGGACCCCAGATCTACCAGTGCCTACCAGCAGCCACAGGGCCCTCCCGCCTCCTCCCCTCCTGGACAGTGCCTGGGAGCCTGGCTTTGGGCTGGGTGCTTGGGCAAGGCTCCCCAACGAAATGCCGCTAGAGTGCAAGCCCAGGCCTGGTCTCCAAGGGTTCCAGTCCTGCCACAGACACCAACCCTCAGAGCCTCACAGGCAGGAGGGGCCTGGCCCTTCCAAGGAGGCAGGAGATGCAGCCTAGCTGCAAGGTGCAAGGCCCAGGCAGTGTGATGTCAAGACCAAGAACCCGGGAGCCACACCTGGTCCCTGCTCTGCAGGTCCCCAGGACCCTGGGGCAGACCCAGTGGGTAACAGGCCCACATGTGCCGGCACGCACCATTCCATGTGGGGGCTCTGTCTCATGCCCACCTGCCCGTTCACAGAGACCCCTCGAGGGCAGGCTCACGGTCCCTTGCTGGACAGACCCAGGCCACGGCATGTGTAAAGCAGGGAGCTGGCCCCAGCCCGGGAGGCTTCTGGAGCCAGGGAAGCCGGGGACTGGGCCTAGGCTGGGCTAGGCTCTCTGCCTCTTGGAAAAAGGCCACGTAGGGTAAGGGGGCAGGGTGGGGAGGGAGGAGGGACACAGAATTCACTGGGTTGGGGCCAAAAGGGGCCTCTGGAGAGCAGGCTATCCCAGTCCTTGAGGCCTGCTGATCGCCCTCAGGTCCCAGGCAGACCAGAGGCAGCATGGAGGCTGGGAGGGAGGCCCAGAGGCTGGGCAGGTCCAGGGGGTGGGGAAGTGAGCCCGCCCAGAAGAGACTGCACTTCCCTTGGGTGGGAACAGGGGCCACCCTAGGGGGACCAGCTGGCCTGGGGGCCCTGGGGTCCAAGAGCAGACGGCCCTCACCGGTTGTAGCCGCTCAGCGAGAAGGCGCCCTGTGGGGAGGCGGAGGAGCTGCTCTTGAAGTAGTAGATGCACCGCTTGTGGACGATGACAAAGCGCAGGGGCCCTGTGGGAGGCGCAGTGAGGGCGGGGGTGAGCTCTGCTGGCCGCGGGCAGACCCCACTCCCGGACTCCCCAGAGGCCCTGGGCAACTCGGGGTCAGGTCTTCTGCCTTGGAACCCCACTAAGCTGGCAGCTGCCCCCACCCTAGGAGTCCACTAAGGGGCCAAAAAGAGAGAAATTCATGAGCATGCTGGGCAGCCCCAGGCACCACCCCCAGGGCAAAGACGGATTTGGGGGGCTGTGTAGAGCTACCACGGGCCCCCAGGGACAGGGACTGTGCGGCTGTCCGGCTGCAGGGCTACTGGGAGATTCCATCCCAGGCTGGCAGAGTAGGAGTGGGAGCAGAGAACCAAAGAGCTTGCTGACAGGAGTTGCCAGTATGGGCCAACCCCCAGGCTGGGCAGTCATGCTGAGGACCCCCCACTCTCCTGCCCATATCCCTGCAGCCCCTCCCAGGCGAGGGGCAAGTCAGTTCACCCCTGCAGACCTGCCCAAAGAGGACAGCAGACCACTCGGCGCCACAGGGGAAACAAAGAGCTCAGCCTGGGCCACTTCACCACGCAGCACAGGGCAAGGGAGCCCCTGGCACAGGGCACTGCTGGGGCAAGGGCATGGGGTACCTGGGGCTGCTCAGAGGGATGGGCAAAGCCCTGGTGCTCTGTAGCCTTCAGTGTCTTGACAAACGGGCATCTTCCAGGCCTGGCGGCTCCCTCCCTCTCCCAGCCTGCCATCCTTGGGACCAGAGCCCAGTGTCACACAGCTCTGGGGGTCCAGCACCCAGCCAGGCCTGGCATGCAGGCACACTGCAGACCGAGTGAGGGACCAACTCACTTAACACCCACCGGATAAGGTGAGGGCGCCACCTGGGGTCCAGACCCACCAGGCGCTCAGGGGTCCCCAGCCCTTACATGCAGGCTTCAGCTCCCCTGGACAGCTGATAAGCACTGCACCCCTGGGGACCTCCCACAGCCCTGGGGACTGGGGAAGCCGACCTCAGGTCCCAGCGGGTACCAGCCACCAGGGAGGAAAGGGAAACTCCAGAGGGTGCACCACATCATGCAGCAGAGGCTCAGAGAGGTTGCTTGCCCAGGGAGGCCCAGCAGAACAGTGCGGCAGCAGGGCCAGGGCTCAGCCCTGTCCCCGTGTCCTCCCATTGTGTTCTGCACCACCCAGGGGACTCACATTTGAGCAGCTGCAGCTGGGTGCCACCCTTCTTGTGTAGGTAGCCGGCTTTGGCTACACCCCCAGGCATGGTTAGCAAGTTCTGGGCGCCAATGGCCTTCATGGGGACAGGCCAGTGCATCTCCTCAGCCGCCATGAAGCTGCAATGAAAGGGGAAAGGGACACCTCTCAGCCAGGAGACAGGGATGGAAGATGGCTTAGCTGGGGGCACACAGTGGGGACATGCCAGAACCTGGAGAGAGCATCAAGGTTCAGGCAGCAAGGGGTAAGAAATCCCTTTTCTGAAAGCCCCAAGTTTCCAGGTGGGACCCCAGGGAGACCCACCACCTGGTCCACTTGACTGGCCCCTGGTCCATTCAGCCATACATCTGATCCCCACTTGCCCTGAGAGCTACGTGAGTTCCTTCACTGGTTTGTTCAGCACATGTGAACTGAGCTCAAGGCCACATGGGGACTGGGGTACAGGGGTGAGCAAACTTGGGAAATGACTGGCCCAGGTCGGTCAGGCCGAAAGCCATAACCACCCCGAGCCCAAGTGCCAAGCGAGCCTATAACGGGGCCTGTCCTAGAGAGGAAGTCAGAAAGGGCCTGGAGCAGGTGACTGGGAAAGGAGGTAAAGAGGTTCAGGGAGTAGGGCAGGCCCTGGGCACCCTCCCAACCAGCCTTGACCCTCGGCAGGGAGGGATGGAGGGGCATGGCCTCCTGATGCCCCCGTGCTCCACTCCTGCCTGCCGTAGCCAGCTTCCGTCCCTCCCTTTCTTAAGGCCCTCCGACCCAGGAAGCAGGAAAGCAGGTAGCCGAGAGTCCTCGGCTGCTGAGGCTGTACGACAGGGGGCCAGAGCAGACCAGCCTGGCACGAAGCACACCCTCGTCAGCAGCAGTCATGGTGACCATCTGGTGGGTCAGCCTGGGGCATCACTGGCAGGGACCACACAGCGCAGTCACCAGGGGTGAGCTGACTGCCTCGGGGTTAACCCCGGCCGACGGGACCCTCTGTTCCAGGCCCCAGCGTCAGGCCCTGCCCTTCTCCGGCCTCTTACTCGTGCTTCAGCTGCTCTCCCTGAAACCTGCCAGGCCGTTTCACACTTCCAGCCTCTGCCTGGAATGACCAATACCTTTTCTCACATGGAGAACTCCTACTCACCCGTTAAGACCCAGATATAGAGGCCCCTCTTCTGTGAGGCACTTCAACGCCTGTCACACCCAGGAGTCCCCCACCCCAGGCCTGGTGCCTCCGGTGTCCCTCCGAACCCTTAGTGGGGCAGCTAGGGTCAGACCCAGACGCCCGGTTCCACTCGCACCCCTGCCACTACAGCGCCATCCCCAGACACACACACACAGAAAACCACTCTGCTCTTGGCAAACCAGCCCCCGTCGTCCGCTGTTCACGGGCACCTCGGCCCCTGCCTGGGTCGCTCCCGCTGCCCTCGGGCTCCATCGGCCCCCAAAGCCAACTTCTCCGGGCCCGGCCCCCGCGGCGGGGACAGGGAAGGGGGGACGGGGCCCCGCGCCCGCCGCCCGCCGGGGGCCGCCCACGCCCGCCTTTGTTCTCGCGGGAAGCGCCGGCGCGGCGCCGGGCTCGGTACTCACGGCGTCCGCGAGGCGGGCACCGCCGGCTTCCCGGAGGCGGCCCGCGCCCGCCTCTCCCGCGCGCCCCGACACGGCCCCGGGCCGGGCCCTCCTGCCGCCGCCTCGGCCCCTTTGCCCGCCTCCCGCCAGCCCCAGCTCAGCGGCCGCGGCCGGGAACCCGCCATCGCGCCGCGCCCGGCCCCGCCCCTCCGCCCCGGCGGGCCCGCCGCCCCGTGTGCTGCGGGCGGGGGCGCGGAGCGGGCGGCGGAAGGGCAGCCCCCGGGGCCCCGAGGCAGCCTGCTCCCCAGCCCCAGCACTGCGCGCGCCGCAAGGCACCGTCCGCCCGCCCGGGAGGGCCTCTGGGGACCCCGCCCGGTCCCAGTCCAGCCGGTGCCCTTGGGAAAGCGGCTTCTCCTCCCTGAGGCTCAGTCTGCACCCCTGTAAAGGGGGGTGAGGCCGCCCTGCCTCTGAGGGATGTGGTGGGCTTGACTGGCTGAGTGTCCCCCACCAGGCCGGCATGCACTCCAGAATCGGGGGGAGGGGGGCCTGTGGTTCCTCTGCCCCCCTCCTCAGTGGGCTGTTTCATCTGTCTGACATCACGCCCCCACCCCCGGATTCCCTGCAGGAGTCAGGGGTCTGGCCCTTGGCAGCTCCTACCCGCTTGACCATCTGCGGCTCCTCTCCCAGGAGACCCCAGGCTGGCCTCCCAAGCATTCTGCCCCCACCTCCTCCCCCGACTACCTCTCCGACCCCCCAGGTTCCTCCCTCCATCACTGTCCACTCAGCATATTCTGACACACCCACCATCCAATCACTGCTCTGTCCTAGATCTCCAGGGCCTCCTCATGGCCACCTGGCCCTTCCAGACCTGGCCCCCAGGGACCTTTCTCATGGGTTCTCCTGCCCTGAACCTTCCATGTCCATGTCAGCCTGACTCCATGGCTGCCATTACCAAAATTCATCCACCTCCAGGCCTCTGTTCCCACTGTTTCCATTGCCTACAGTTGCAACTGAACTAACTTCACCTTCAAGAGTTGGCCCAAATGAACATCAGCGCTTCACAAACTCTTCCAAAAACAGAAGAGGAAGGAACTCTTCTATGAGGCATCATTACCTTGACACCAAAACCAAGCACATCACAAGGAAACTACAGGCCAGTATCCTTTATGAATGTGGATGTAAAGATCCTCACCAAAATACTAGCAAACTGAATCCAACACCGTATAAAAAGGATTCTACACCGTGCCAAGTGGGATTTATCCCAGGAATACTCCGTTCATTTAACATTTAAAATTCAATTAATGTAATACATCAGACCCATGGAGTAAAGACAGAAGCCACATAATCATCTCAGTAGACACAGAAAAAGCATTAGACAAAAATCTGACAATCCTTTATGACGCGAACAATATTCAACAAACTGGGAAAAGGAAGGAACTTCCTCAACCTGGTAAAGGGTATCTGAAAAGTCCGCAGCCAATATGAGCTGTGCAGTGAGAGATAAAAGCCTTCCCCTCAGGTCAGGGACAAGGTGAGGATGTCTGCTTCCACCACCTTCATTCAACATTGTTTAAGAGCTTCTTGCCAGTGCAATTAGGCAAGAAAAGGAAATAAAAAGTACTCAGATTGGAATGGAAGAAATAAAACTATTCACAGATTAAATGGTTATGTACATAGAAAACTCCAAGGAATCCACTAAAAAATTATTAGAACTAATAAATGAGCTCAGCAGGGTAGCAGGAAACAAGATCAATATACAAAAATCAGTCGTGTTTCTAAATACAACCAAAAATGAAATAAGAGCTGAAGTGTCTCCTCTTTTAGGCAGTCTTCCCTGACCTGTAGTGGGTCCTAGTTCCCTCTGTGGGGCTACCACAGCCTTCCCTCCACCTCACACTGACCATCTCAGGTGGTTGCTGTCCCCCATCCTCCCCAGTCAGGCCCAGCATATGGGGGGCACCAGGGCATACCCAGGAGGCATAGAATGTTGACCCTGGTGTGTGGTGGGGACTGTGGTTGCCTGGAAGGCACAAGAAGTTGAAACAAAGCCCCTACTCTGGTGTATCTCACCCTCCCCAAACTGTAAGGAGACCTGGGATGTGTTTTGGGGTGGGAAGAGCTTCTAGGAGCACAGATGGAGCCCACTGCTCCTCCTGGCCCCACATCTGGGTGAGGTTGGGGTGGCCCGTGACACCACTCTGGCTTAGTTTTGTGATCAGACAGGCACAGGCCTGTGAAGTCCTCGCTCTCACATGCCACCATCCCTCTACAGGCAGGGTGAGGGCTCCTAGGTGGCCACTAACTGACCCTGGGTGGGGAGGGTGGGTTATGACAGGGCCAGGTTGTGCTCTACCTTCACCTCCCCAGGAATGTTCTTGCTGCAGGGACAGATGCCAACACCCACATCCTCTCTCCAGAGGACGGACCATCAGAGGGGAAGCCCATCCTGATGCCCCAACATCGTACAGCCCCACTGGCCCTGCCCTGCACCAGTGGGTGAGCTGGGTTGGCATGTGACCAGGAGCCCAGTGCCGGAAAAGGGGAAGGAAGTAGTGGCTGAAGGTGAGGGTGATGACGAGCCACAGTGGTCACGGTGACCACACGGCTCTTGGGGACTTTCATCCCAGCTCAGACTCCAGCACCCCTGGTACCCGAGAAAGCTGAGGGAGCCCCCAAGAGGCAGCCACGCTTCTGGCCACCTAGCCTCCCTGGCTCTCACCCTTGATGTCCATGGCTACTGTCAGCGACCTGATGGTCAAAGTCCACTAACTCCTCCCAGGGGCCCCCACAGGCCTTCCTGCCAGCTCATCAGCAGGAAGCCTCACTCCCTTCCTGTGCAGGGCCGGACACCACAGTGGGGACCCCTCACCGTCTGCTGGAGCTGTCACGGAGAGCTGGAGACTGAGGTTCAAATCCTGGCAGGCCAGTCCTCTGTGGAGGTCTGCTTCCTCCAGCTTAAAGCAGGCACAGGAGTCTGCTCCTTGGGGCACAAGAGTGCCCCAACACCCCAGCAGCATGGTGAGAGCCCGTCCCCTCAGGGGCAGCTGTCCCTACAGAGGAGGGGACTGAAGCCCCCAGTGAGCTGGCGGCATGCCGTGCGGTGCGGAGCTCCATTCCCTGCAGTTTGGAGGGGCCGCCTGGGGCAGAGCTCTAAGGACATGCAGGTTGGCAGCAGGGAGGCTGCTGGGCTCCTTGAGCCCTTCCAGAAGGCCTGTGGTCTGCGTGTGTGTGCACACTAGGGAAGGCAGGAGCCTCAGGAAGATTCTCCAGCCTCTGCTCCTGAGCTTGCCCCCTGACCTCCTCTCAAAGTTGAGACTGGTCTGGGAGACCTGAGGCCCAGGGGCAGAGTGGGGACACAACAGGTGGGTGACAGCCGCTCTGAGCCACGGAGGCAGACTTCCTTGAGTTCGGGGAGTACAGGCTCTGGGGCTCACATCGCTGTGGGAGGCTCTGTGGTCATCACCTGCACATGTGAGCTGGGCTCCCTTCTGTGGTCAGCTTCACAGACTGTGCTCAGGGGCTGACTGCGTGCTGCATGGCTCAACTGCAGGAGGGCATATGTGCACACACGGGTGTGTGTGCGGGTGTGAGCCTGTGCTGAGGCAGAGCGGAGTGCTGGAGGGCTGGGCTCCCACAGCCTGGGCTCCTCTCTGACACCTGCACACACGGCCCTAGTTGTGAGGGAGCTGATGGCTCGCATGACCACACTGTCAGGGGGTCCCTGTTGGTGCTGACCAGGCCGGCCCGTCTGTGGGAGCTGCCCTCACTGCACCAGCCCCCATAGCACTCCTTCACACCCTCCAGAGGACGGACCTTCAAAGGGGAAGCCCATCCTGATGTCCTAACATCGTCCAGCCCCACTGGCCCTGCCCTGCACCAGTGGGTGAGCTGGGTTGGCATGTGACCAGGAGCCCAGTGCCCAAAAAGGGGAAGGAAGTAGTGGCTGAAGGTGAGGGTGATGACGGCCACCGTGGTCACGGTGACCACTCATCGCATGTGCAGTGTGCCTCACACTCAGGCTTGTCCACAGACATGCACATGTTCTCACACTTGCGCACGCACTCATACATATACACATACCTGTTCATGTTCACGCTCACCCTCACACATGCATGCATTCCCACAGTGCCTGCTGTCCTCACATGTGTGCACACACACATTGATCACACTCCCACTCCCACACACATGGCCTGCATGGGCCAAAGAGAGACCCCCCAGGGGTGGCCCCAGTGCGCAGGACAGACAGCCTGGGTACCAGTCAGAAGCTCCGTCACCACCCCAGGCACCAGCACCCCCCGCCATTCTCCCTGACAGCAATGAAATCCCACAGGTTGGTGCCTCAGCCCCATTTTACAGCCCAGGCCACTGAGGCCAAGAGGCTCTATGTTTCTCAGGAATTACCCCACGTTCTCTCCCCAACACCCCTGCGGTGTGAACCAGCGTCATCCCCATGTCACTGATGAAGACACCAGGAGTCTGGGAAGCTGAGTAACTTGCCCCAAGTCACACAGCCGGGAAATGGTGCCCGAGCAGCCACTCCCGCGCCTGGCACACAGCAGACACTAGGTGGCAGCAGTGGGATGATGACCGCGAGCACCTATTCACCCCTTTCAGTTTCCCCTCCCCACCTCCTCTTCCCCTCTTCCCAGAATCTTTCTTTATATGAGAATCAAAACCAAAACCCGCCCATGAAGGCCAGTGACCAGCCACGCGCAAGAGAGGGCAGCACGACCTGGGCTTCACGAGGAAAGCTGCGAGGCCCCCAGGCAGGGTGCCCCCCTGGGGTGGGCGCAGCAGGAGCTCACGCCGCTCCTTCAGTCTCCTCATCGTGTGCACGCCACACACACACACACACACACACACACACGCACACACACACTGTGTGGGCACACAGGACCCAAGTGCCAAGGGACCCCACCCTTGGAAGGCCCACCTGACCTGGGCCCCCACCTCCCTGCCAGCAGCAGGCTGAGTGGTGCATGGCTGGGGGAGGGGGTGGGGTGTCCTGGCAGGTCCTCCCCGGGCAGTTCCGGATGCTGAACCGGTACCCCTCCCAAGCTCCCAGGCCCGGGGCCACCCCACTGACCTGAAGGCACTTGCCCAGCACATGGCTCTCCTCCTGCCTGGTGGTGGGCTGCGCGCAGGTGTCCTGTAGCCCAGGGAGGCCATGTGGCTCAGGGGCCACCGGGCAGGACCGGGGCCTGCATTCCCCAGGCAGGTGAGACCTGATGCCCCAGCGCTGGCCAGCTGGTTCCTGTGCTCACAGCTCCTTCCTGCTGACAGCCACCTGCTGTGTCTGGGGCCTGTGGCCTCCAGGGCTTCCACCCCGCCCAGGACTTCCGGTTGCTGGGTTCCTGGGCAGCCCCAGGTAGCCAGCACTTCCTGCCTGCCACCCTGCCAGGTCCTGAGGTCCAGCCAAGGCCCAGAGCTGCACACCATCTGTGCTGTCTCAGCCTGCTGGGTTTTAGCCATCCCCTACTGTGGTCAGAGACCCGGCTTTCCAGGCCCAGGGCGAGGCCAGCTGTGCCCCCGAGGAAGAAGCCCTGGCTAGCGCCCTATGACCACCTCTGCATATATGACTTGTCCCCAGCGAACCACCAAGGTCCCTCACTGCCCAGGGCATGTCAGGCCCAGCCTCCTTGGCCCAGAAGCCCCTTCCCCAACCCCTATCTCAAGCAAGACGCTGATGCTCACACCCTACACAGGGGGCCCGCTGCCTTCCCAGCATGCTCCTCCCCCCAGCGCAGACCCTGCTGCCCAGCCCTGCTCTCTGAGGCCACACAGAGGAGCCGTGCTTCTTGTGCAAGGAACACTTTGGGTTCCAAGGCAGCCACCTCTCTGCCCTTTGACACCAGGGACTGAGCACCCTCCCCCATCTCCACAAGGCCTTTTGTCCCCACCGCACACCAGGCATAGCCTCTGGGACAGAGCTGGGCTTACACACCTCTGCTGGCTCTGTGACACCAGGCTTGCTAGGAAGCACCGTGACCCAAGGGGCAAAACATGCTCCTCTCACTTCCGGCCTCTGCCCCAGGTTCCACTCAGAATGTGGCCCTTCTTGGGCCTGCTCTAACCCCACCAGGCTGGGCTTCCTCGGCTGCCTAAATCCACAGCCAGGAAGCTGGGGAGCAGGGATGTGAGCCCAGGCCTTTTGGTGCTGAACCCGCAAGCTCCCTGACTCTCCTTCCAAGCTTGGGTCTCAAGATCATACTTCTCCCAGGGAGGGTAGCAAAGAAATGCTCCTGGAGGAAGGAGCACTCCGGGGCCACCCCCATGGCTGGATTTGGGGGTGACAGAGGCCACAGACGATAGGGTCTCTGGGAGTTGCAAAGGTTTTCGCCAGGTTTCCTAGGGCCTGGCCCCCACAGCCAGCTGTGCCAGCACGCAGCCATCCCACACACCATGTGTCATGGCCCTGGAGGAGGACAGCTTCGGGGCTGGGGACCTCCATCCCCAACTGTGTCCATGGCTCCAGACTCTGCCAAGGCTCCCATGCCACCTGGAGGCCAGTGTGGGGTCACAGACAGCTGCTGTCTCCCGGAGGGTGGGGAGCTTGGGCTTTTGTGTCTGAGCTCCCCTCAGGCTGAGCAGTCACCCTGGACTCCCCAAGCCTGCGCCAGCGTCAGTGCCCTCCAATGGCCAAGGGCAGGGCATGCCCTCAACAGAAAGCTGGTCACAACAGACAGACAGATGGTGGCAAGGGGGAAGGGAAGGTCAGAGTGGGGCCTCATTGCCTTTGCAGCTGCCCAAGGCAGGCAGGGGTCAGGCCCTGTGGGCCCGTTTCCCAGCTGGGGTCTCCCCCTGGGTGTTCGAGGTTGGGAGTCCCGGGCTATATGTGGCTTCCACAGGCCCCTATACTCTGTGCCTGTTTGGTTGCATGGTCTCTGATCTGTGGCAGCATTTCACCCCTGCCTCAGATAACACCACCATTCATATTCCTGAACTCAGAGGACACCCAAGGCCCTTCCTCCAGTAATGGCACCTCCATGATCTTTTACACTGTGCTGGAAATTACCATGGAGACGACCCCACACCAGCACCCATGCAGCAAGACTTGTGGGGCTACGCACAGCTGGGGTCTCCCTATGGGGCACTCAGGCCTTCCACCCCACTCCCCACAAGCTGCAGCTCCTTCCCCTTCCCTAGTCTGGTGCCTCAAAATGCTAAGCTTGGGGACCACCTCACCATGCCAGGCACGGGGCGCTTACCAGGATGGGTGGGGGCAAGACAGCAGGGCCAGGCAGAGGCCAAGGGGCAGCCTGAAAAGAAGAGAGAGGGAGGAAGAGCCTCCATTCTGGGTTCCCAGGGTCCTCAGCCCGCTGGGACTGAGGCCAAGGCCCAGCACGGTGCTACTGCTCCAGCCTGCCACAGAGCCTGCCTGGCCTCAG
The DNA here is from genome assembly GCF_030020395.1 of Manis pentadactyla. Lineage (NCBI taxonomy): Eukaryota > Metazoa > Chordata > Mammalia > Pholidota > Manidae > Manis > Manis pentadactyla. The sequence goes on from NC_080023.1 coordinate 2,894,701, forward strand.
GGCCACAGGCCACAGGCTGGTCCTGCCCTTGCCTGCACTGACCATCGGGAACACTGCAGGTCAGGCGGGAGGGCACTGGCTGGGCCAATGGCCGGGGAGCGCAACCACGTCTCTGGGAAACTCAGCCCTTGCTCTCTTGCAGGCACCCGAGGCCCTTGTGCCCAGAGTGGTGCCCACCTGCCACCTTTGGAGTAGCTTGGGCACTGAGGATGCTAAGGAGGTCCTGCTGGGCTCAGGGAGGGCCTGAGTACAGGGAAGGGTGGTGGGCACCCCTACTGGAGAAAACCTCAAGATCTGAAAATAAGATGCTTTGCCTACGCTGATGGACAGTGACTGTAATGGGGTATGTCGGGGGGACTTGGTGATGGGGGGAGTCTAGTAACCATAATGTTGCTCATGTAACTGTACATTAATAATACCAAAAAAAAAAAAGATGCTTTGCATCAGCCCCTCCCAAAGGGCCTGGGTCTGCCCACAGCCAGCCCTAGGACCTGCCTACCCAGCCTCCCCTACCCCAAGCGCCCCCTCCCCTCTCTGAGGCCCACTCTGCCCTCCCTACATGGGGCTGTGACCTGCCTTCCAGAGCAGGGCTGCGAAGATTCTGGGGAACTCAGTACTGGGCACTATCCAGGAGGGTAGAGGGAGCAGGTAGCTTAGACAGCAGGGCCCTGCCCAGGGCTACCTGGCATAATGGGCTGAACCCCAGGGAAACCTGTCCAAGCCCAAGTCCCCCAGAACTATGAAGGGGACTTCATTTGAAAAGGATTGTTGCCCATGTAATCCAGTTAAGGGTCTCATCCCGGAGTAGCTAGATGGGCCCTAAATACAGTAAGTGTCCTTGTAAGAGATGGAAGAGGAGGTGACACGGAGTGGATGATGTAAAGAGAGACAGACATGGGAGTGACGTGGCCCAAGCCGGGGGGCCAGGGACAGCCAGCAGTCCCCAGAAGCTGGAAGAGGCAAGAAGGAGCCTCTCCAAGAGCACTGGGAGGGAGCAGGCCCTGCTGACACCCCGATTTGTGTACTAGCCATGGGAAGCTACTACACACAGCCACTCAAAAAGCCTCCCCTGGACCAACCGCAGGCCTCCATTCACAATGGGTTTGGCAACCAGGGCCTGCCCTGTGGGGCGGCTAGGTCGGCTCTGTGGGAAGCCCCCACGGGCGTCCTGCTGGGCACAGCAAACCCAAGCTGGCCTCCTGGGGGCTCTTGCCCTGTGCGGGCCCACGTCCCGTCGCCCACCGTCCCGTGCATAAGACTGGATGCTGCACCCGGCCAACACCCACCAGACCTCTGGGTCCACCTCCAGACCTCGTGTTCACATCCCTAGCCAGCCTTTCTCAGCTCCGTCAAGCCATTTCCACCCCAGAGCAGAGGCCAGGCTGGTTCCCCAGCCTGGTGCATGGGGTTTGGCCCCTGCTTCCTGCCCTGAACTTTGCCTCTGAACCTGCCACACATCTCCCGGTATGTGAAATCTTCACCCAGGAATACATCCCTTCCAACAAATGCTCCCTCATCCTTTGAAAACAGAATCTAGAACCCCACCACCTTCTCTGAAATCTCAAGTTAATAGCGTAGCCCTGCCCACAGAGTGTCACATGTGGAGACACATGGATAGATGGACAGATGGGCCCAGGGTCACAGCCATACCCCTGACATGGCTGTCAGAGTGAAGAATTGTGACTTTTAGCTAACCTGGCTCTCAGCGAGAACTGATGTCCGGCGTGGCTGCCACCAAGGCCCTCCAAGCCCCGGGCCCTCTGCTCTGTGAGCTAAGCCACCATATGGCACAGGTAAGCATTCAAGGTGAGCACTGGGGCACCAAAAGACAGTGGTGTGCTGGGGTCTAGGAGGGCCCCGGGGGTTTCTCAGGCCTTCCCAGCGTAGGAGAGGGAGGCAGGACAGCCGTTCCCACATCTGAGGGCAAAGGGAACTAGGGAAAGAGCTGTCCACATGTGGCCTAGGCTTCTAAGGGTCATGGCCAAACTGTGGGCAGGGGTGAGCTGTCTACGCTGAGACCCCTGGCCCTCCAGCTCTGGCCCATAAAGGACTCACAGGCCCACATACCCCTGGAAGCCCCAGCAGCTCCCCAGCACCCAGGGCCTCCCTCTCCCATGCTGCCTCTAGAAATGTTCCCAAGCTGGGCACCATCTCTCAAAGGCCAAGGGCAGAGGGCTGGCTCAGCATGCGGAACAGAACTGGGGCCCCCGCAGAGCCAGGGCTGCCAGCAGCCCCAAGCCTGGTGCAGAGCACCCTCCTTTGGAACCCTGGAGAGGCAAGGCCTCCCAGGAGGAGCTCAGGCCTGGCCAAGAGGCAGCAGCATGTGGGCAGGAGGGACGGTGGCTGGGCAGGGGCTCCAGGCCAGTGTGTCCCTGTGGGGGTCAGGTCCAGGCTATGGCGAGGGGTGGGCTTGCTCTAGGGGAAGTGCAGGCTGGTGGTGTCGCTTGCCTGAGCCACTCTCCTGCCTCAAACCACAAGCAGTAGAGGCGTTTCAGGATTCACACTTCAGTTCATCCTGACCTGACAAGCACTAATCACTGGAGAAAAAATGCTCCAGAGTGCGGACAGGAGGGCCCCGTCCATCCACGGGGTCCTGGCTCCTCGCCAGCCCCGTCCCGCCTGGCCTGAAGGGGCCCACTGCCCCACACTGCAGCTGGCATGGGCACCCCAAGGCCTGAGGCCCTGCGCAGATGCTCCCGACCACAGGAGAGGGCTGCCCCGCCAGCGCCCCGTGGGACGCAGGACAGTGCAGTGGGCAGAGTACAGGCTTCCTTGGGGCTGGCCTGGCTCAGTCCTCTCCTACCCTTGTGGCCCTCTCTGAGCCTCAGCTCCTCATCTGCAGAGTGGGGCTGACAGCTCCTGTGTGGGGCTATCCTGGGGACCACTGGTCACTAGGGTCCGGTTGGCAGCCTGTTGTCGTGGTCACACTGGGAAGGGGGGGCGTTCTCTCAAACCGTGCATGCTCAGAGCCAGGCGACCGCTCCTCACTCTGCCCGTGTGGGTCTAGACCTCCAGCACTCGGTCTCCCTGCCCACCACTGGCCCCACTGAGCCGCATTCCCAGTGTCAGGACCTGCTCCGGAGGGGAGAGGCACCTCGGCCTGGCATGCCATCCTTTCCGCTTCCCTGGCCCCACTCCAGCCTCCTCAGCCTCCTCAGCCCCTCGCCCAGCCCGCACCACCTCGGGATGGAACACACCAATGGCATGCAAGAGCCCCTGACCTACACACAGGTCTCCGACCCCACGGGACCCTCTCCCCTCTCTGAGGACAGGCTGCTGCTCAGTGCAGCACTGCTGGTCTGTCTGGGACTATCTGCCCCTCCCTGGACATCAGCTCTGGGATCCAGCCACTCCGGGTGTCTGTCCCTCACAGTGTGCCCAGCATGGGCGCCTCCTGCAGCAGGAGCAATCCCAGCCCCACCCTAATAAGCTGAACGCCCCCTACTCTCCATGGGGTCCAGTTCATGGGGCTCATTTGCTAAATTAAACCATTCATCTTGCCCCCTGCACCATCCTTCCGAGACCTCTGGCTGCATGACAGATGCCCATTGTGGGGGCCCTGCCGCCCACCAAGCAGGGCCTGGACTCCACTACAGTGACCTCAGTCAGGCCCTTGGGAACACTGAACAAGCTCACTGCCCTTGTCCACAAAGCAAGACCAGCAACCATTCCCAGCAAAGCAGGCATGGGGCCCAGACTGCACACCATCGCACCCCAGTCCCTGGCAGGCTGAGCCCCAGGCAGAGCAGGATGCCCAAGGCTGCTGCCAAGACTCCAGGGGCCAGGCATGTGGTCGGGTGGGAAAGCCACCAAGCTCCTCTGTCAGGACATCCAGGAGGGGAGAGACCATCTCCTTTGAGGTCTGAGTCAAGTGGACCCCCGATAGATGAGGAGCCCACAGAGAGGAGGATCTCCCCGAATTCAGCCCACTCTGCCCTTCCTCTCCCAAGACCACCGTGCCTGTTGCTCACAACCATATTGGCATGTGACTCCCTGAGCACCCACCATACTGGGCTCAAGAAAGCTCCAGACTGTGGCTCTGGTGCTGGGCACCGGCCTGCCTCTCAGCCAGACAGGGCCTGGTCCCTGCCAGGAGCCCCAGGCTGGCCCACGCAGGAGCAGAGGTTACCATCGCTCCTGAGAATGTCACAGGCACATTCTGTAGGAACAGGTTCCCTACTTGCTGAGGCCAAGGCAGGGGGATCATGAAGACTAAGGGTGCCTTCCAGCCTACAGACACCTCTTGTTACAGGAGGGCCAAGCTGATGCACTGGGGCAGGGAGCACCCCTCTAGAATGCCCACCCAGGACCAGTGCATTGATCCACGGCCCACTCGATCTCCAACTGCCCAAGTGTGGACACTCTCCCGCTCTCCTGATGAGGAAGCCAAGGCAGAGTGTGCTGCAGCCATGGCCATTCAGCCAGCACTGCCCATGGGACCAGAGCCCAGGGCCATCCACCCCACCCCCCACCCCGGACCAGACAGCAGGCATTTCCTGCCAAGCCTGGCTCTAAGGAGCATAAGGAGGCAGAGAAGAAGCCCAGGGCCTTCCCTCAGGAGGACCCTGGCTCCCACCTGGGCAAAAAGCCCACCAGCCCCGACGGCAGCTGGAGGAGGTGGACTGGGCTCTGGGTGGAAGGCCGGGCACTCGGGGGTGGGGCACACACATGGGCACGCAGGCGTGTGCCGGCTTCCCTGGTGGGTTCAGAGTTTGCTTCTGCTGAAATTCATTTCCAGAGCCCACGGGGAGCCTGGTCGGGAGACTCTCTGGGCCACAGGTCCCCACCTGCCCTGCTCGCTGCTGCCACACCGGGGTGGGGCGGGGGGGTCTGGTGCTCGCTCCGGAACAAGCCCTGGCAAAGCAGCAGAACGCTGAGCCTCCGAGTCCCCGTCGGTAACTCGGGCTGTCCTGGTGCTGCCAGAACCGTCAAGGCCGGACTTGGGGCTGGGCTGTGCGGATGGAGAGTCCCATGCTTTGGCTGAGTGGGGGAGGCAGTGTGGACATCTGATCAGTGTCCCTCCAGAGCCACCGTCGAACCCCACTGGGCAGCTAAAGGAGCAGGGGGGCCAGAGGACGGCACGATGCTGTCCATCCCTGGGCTGGGCAGGGCTGGAGTCAGGCAGGCCTTGTCCATCCCGCACACAGGGTTACCCCGGCCCCCAAGTCCCTCTGGTACTGGAGCAGAGGGAGGCGGCAAACACCATACCCTTCACCCAGGATGCAAGCTGGTCTCGCCCTCCACCTGGGGCTCCCAATCTGCTGGGGAGGCAGCCACCTCTGACTCACATCCTCATGACCTGTTCCACCCAGACATGGTGACACATCAGCTGGTGTCCTGGGAGCAATCTTCCGCATGAGGGAGCCAGGCAAGGAGATCACATGGGAGGGATCTTGGGTGGGGAACAGCTTGTGCAAGAACCTGGGGTTGGGGCAAGAGGCGTCACGCACCTTCAAACAGCAGGGACACGGGCAGGTCTGTCCCAGAACTGCCTGTAGAGCCACATGCCCAACCAAGTGTGGATGGCATCTCAGACCTGCCCCTGGCTGAGCACCTGCACTGCCACCCCAGCTTCACTTTCCTGCCCTGGGGACCTGGTCAAGTCACTTGGCTCCCTGAGCCTCACTTCCTCATCCCCCCAAATGGTCTTGCTGGTAATGGTACTCTGAGACCCAAGGAAGGAGCTCACAGGGACTCTGCAACAGACATCTGACCCAGTGCTGGGTCCCGGTGCCTCTGGGGGTGGAGGCCACCTGCCTCTGCCCAGATGCCAGCACCAGGGCGAGGTGACAACCACAGAACACGCCAGGGATCGCTGAGGCCACGGAGCTCAGGCTGCAGTGGGAAGGCATAGAGGCACCAGAGAGGTCCAGCCCCACCACTCCTCACAGGAGCTACGACAGGCCTGCTGCGTGGACACCGCTGTGTGCCAGTGCCAGGCCAGCGCAGCGTGACGAGCCCTCCATGCTGTCAGCCTCCTGCCAGGGCATCCCGTAGACCACAGGAAGCCATAAAACTCCCAGGCACACGACAGCATGCCACCAGGTCAGGGCTTCTGGATCCGGGCCCAGGGCACCAGGGCCCAGGGTCACAGAGGTGTGGCCCCCAATCTGGGATCCTCTGGCTAGCAGTCTGAGCACTGGGGGGGGGGTCCCTGGACTCCTCCCTTACACAGGAACCCAGTCTACCACCTGTCCAGTGGGGCCCTGGCCTCCTGCCCACCCTGCTGGGGCCAGAGCCTATCCAGGCCGTGTGTGCAGGACAGGGACCCCTCCCCTCCTCCACTCACTCAGCATCTGGTTGGGTCTTTCCTCAGCGGCAATCCCTTCACGTTTATCTTTTCATCCCTAATAGCATTTCTGAGCTGTTTTCACCCGTATTCTCTGATGCTGCTGCTCAGCTCTCATTCGCCCTCTAAGCTTCTCCCTTGGCTGCGTCCCTGCTGCTTCTGTCACCTGTCAGCTCTCTGTAAGTCCTAGGCTGGCCGCACATCTGGACTGGGGCTTGGCCTCGCCCTGGCTCCTCCTGGGGTCACCCACAGGCTGGAGAGGGGGCCCCCGGGGGGCGGCCAGCCTCTCTGCCGGGCTCAGCGGCAGGGGCCTGAGAGAACAGGCTGCGGCCTCTCCCAGGCCTGGGCCTCTGGCTGGACAGAGGCAGGGAAACTGACAAGCCCAGAAGGGAGGGAGCCCGAGGCAAGACTCAGGAAGAGGCACCGGAGGGGGCAAAAGAGGGAAGGAGGAGCAGCCAGCGTTGGGGAACCGAGAGCTGCAGAGCGTTCCTCCTTGGCCTGGGAACCCCGGCTTGCGTGCTGGACCTGATGACTCACAGCCGCCGCTCCCGTCTGCCCCTCCGCACGGGCCCACAGGGGGCCTGGCTGCCCGGCCTGTTAGTTCCCACACGCCCTCACACTGCCCCATTGTTCAGAGGCCAGAGAGAAGGGTCTGGCAGGAGGCCTGGATGTCGGTCGGGAAAGGGGCCCAGCCCCCAGCTTCCCCCGCGCCTCCCGGGCGGTCCGTGCCTAGTCCTTGACCACAGGACAGCAGACAGCAAAGAGCAGGGGCAGGGGGTCTCCATCTGGCCCCTGTCCGAGGCCTGTCATCCTGTGGGATCTGCAACGCCCCCACCCTCCCATTCCCCGACCCAGCACCTCACTCTGAGCCACTGTCCCAGCCACAACCAAGAGCTCTCAAAGGCGACTGTGTTCAGGCTCAAGTTCAAGCCCTTGCCCAGTTGGTACTCAACCAAGCCAGACACCTCAGATGTCCTTTCCTGACCTCCTATCGTCCCCACTTGACAAACTCCTGTCTGGTCCTCAGTCCCAGCTCAGGCCACCCCAGGACACCCCCTGCTGCCCTATAGCTAGCCAGGGAGCGACGCCTTCAGGGGTGCCCAGGCAGTCTGTGGGGGCAGGGTCCCGGGGCCTGGTGATGGGTGGGGGCTCGCCCCTGAGGCTGCCCGCCGGGAGGGCCAGGACCACGCCTGCTGCTTCACCCTCCCCGGGGCCAGCCCCAGCCTGGCACCCAGGGGGCCCCTGTGGGTCAACATGGAGGCCACGGACCCAGGCCCTCAGTGGGGCCACACCCTCCTGCTTCCCGAGTCCCCAGCCCTGCTGCCTGGCTGGCAGGGACCTCGGGCTTAGGACAGGGCCTCCCAGATCCTCCCGGGGGTGGGGTGTTTCTTTCTCAACCCTCTTCCTTCCCCAGAGTCTTCCTGTCCCCGGAGCCAGCAAGGCCACCACCAACCACAGCACTTCACCCCCCTGGTTACGTTCTCCGGAAACGGGAAGACTGGTCTCAGAGAGCCCTTACCCCACATGGCAAAGCTGCCAAGGCCGGGCACCTGGGACTCCAGGAAGGGTCAGGGACAGCCTCATCCCATGCTCCATTTTATAGCAAGTGGACACCAGGACCATTGGAGCTGAGGCCCAGTGGGCCGGAACCCAGAGCTTCCCCCAGCCTGGTGCCCTCCCTGTACTTGCCCCCCGGCCAGGGATGGCTCCTTACAAAGGAGGACCAGGCAGCTGTAGACAAGGTCTGGAACCAAGCTGGGCCACGTCCTGGTGAGACCCCAAGGGAAGTCATTTCAGAGTGTCCTTCCCCATGGCCCACCCCTGAGCAGCTCCCCTGTGTAGCACAGAGCCTGCGCTGGGGGTCTCAGCCTGGTGCAAGCCAGGTGACAAAGTATCAGGGCGAGGTCCCCAGAGTAGTGTGTCCTTCCTTGGGGATGAGATCTGAGGGGAGACAGGAGGTAGAGGGGGAGGAGGTCCTTACGGGAGAGGGTGGCCGGAGGGGTATAGCACGGATAATGTCCTGAGACAGGGTGCAGGGTACTGGATACTGGAGGCCGAGTCTCGACCCCCAGAATCAACGGCTCTGATGAGCTGGCGGGGTCAGCAGGGAGGCCTTGGTAGCCTGACACCAGCTGCCGGGGCTCGGAGGCCCTCTGCTATGTCTAGCTCATGGCCAGATCTGCCATGCGTCCCCCCAGTACCGGGCAGCCACCCAGCATTCCTAGAGATTTCAGGCCAGATGGTGATGGCAATGGGAAGCCACCTCCCATCCTGTGCTGACGTTCAGGGGATGCAGCCCCTCCATCCTCTCTTCACCCACCTAGCTGACCAGCCTGCCTGCCCGTGTGTACCTGGCCGTCAGGGGGCCCAGGCGGCCAGGGCCCCAGTGCCAGCCACTTGCCCCTCTAGAAAGGGTCTTCCCTTTCTGGCTTCAAACAGGAGGAGAGGAGGCAGCTGGGATTAGGGAGGGCCATCCCCCAGAACCCGTGGTGAGCTCTGTCTCCTGGCGTGCCACACCGTGGCTCCCACACAGGGCTGTGGTCCTCCCACATGCCGCTCGGGGGCCGCCTCTCCTGGCCCCTTCCCCACCACTCTCCCGCCGGCCGCAGATCCAGCCTTGCTGGGCTGCACCTCAGGACCCAAAGATCAGGTCCCCACTGTGGCCAGAGGCTGGGAGAGCCCAGGCTGAACCCAGTCTTGGTCCCAACACGCACTTCTAGGAGGGCACAGCTGCAGAGAGAGGAACTCCTTCATTAGGGTGGGTAGACACCCAGCGGCGGGGTGGGGAGGGGGCGGAGCTGGGATGGAAACCTGGAGAGCCCCGAGCAAGGCCACAGCACAGCCCACTATTATCTGATCGGAAACTCCGCAGGCCTGGGCGGCAGAGGCCTTCCAAGATGTTGGAGCACATTTGTCTCAGATGCTGAGCAGGGTTCGGCACAGGCCGGAGCAACAGCCACCTTCAGAGGACGCCTGGTGAGGCTGCAGCCAGCCTGGCCGCAGAGCCCCACCCGCGGCAGAGCCCACTGCCGGGCTTCGGTCTGCGGGGGCGCCCGGGACGTTCCGCGTGGGACTTCCCACTGGAACAGCCCGCACCCGCCCTCAGCTCTCCCCTGGGCGCCGCAAGGCTCAGGCCCTCACCTGTGGTCCTGTCCTGCGTGAGTTCCCAGTAGGGCAGGGGGGAGGCAAATAGGGTGACCAGGGAACAGGCTAGGAGCTCAGAGGAGGCACCCAGCTTGGTAGGGGGACAGGGAGAGTCCCCTGAGCACCGAGCAGGACAGACACCTACGCCTCTTATCAAACTGCTTCTGAGGGACAGAGTGGCAAGGTGGGCCGGACAGGTGAGATGCTGCTACCTGCAGCAGCTCCTTCCCTCTGGCCTGGCTACTCCCAGGGCCCATGCCTGGCCCAGGACCTGGCATACAGGGCACTTGGCATCATGAGAGGAGCATCAGGGTGGGGGCAGCAGTTTTCTGAGAAGGCCCACCACTGGGACTGGAGTGGAACGACAAAGGCCCAGGCGTCAGGCCAGGGCCCCGCATGAACTGTGAGCACTGCCAGCTACAGGGGCTGGGAGCGTGCCCTGCCAATCCCGCAGGCCCAGTGACCTCCCCCGGCCACTGCCCCCAGTGGGGGCCTGCCCACATCCTGGGGGCCGGCCCAAGTGGGCCAGGTCAGCCACTCTGGCTCTGGGGTCAGGGGTGAAGGAAGCTGCAGTGCTCTAGCAGGCTCCGGCAGGGTCTGGGACCCAGGGCATGGGCGCAGGAAGGAGGTGGGCAACCCTCGGCCCCTCCTGGGAGCCCATGCCATCTCTAGCCCTGGGGTGCCCTCCCCGACGAGAGAGCCTTCACTCACACTGCTCCAGGAGTCCAGGGTGGCGTGGGAGCCTGGCCGTCGGCCGAGTGCACCGTGTGTGTGAGCCAGGGGCTTCCACCACCTGGAAACGGTCAAGGAGTGCAACTGGCTGAGGAAGCCCAGGTCCTCATTCCTAAGAGGCGCCTTCGTGTACCTTGCCGGCATCTTGTCTGCCCTCCCACACACGGGCCTGGGGTGGTGAGGAGGGCGACCAGGCAGTGCTGCCGGCCCAGCTGCCCAAGTCCACAGAGAGCCTGGATGCTGCCCCAGCCTCTGGGACTTCGGTGGCCCACGTGTAGGACTGACCCAATCCTTGGAGGCCTGGTCAGGGCCTCTAGAGACAGGCCACCTACCCTAACCCGGGGGCAGGAGTCCGGCATCCTGAGAGCTCCCTCTCCCTGTCCCCCAGGCCCCTCTGTACTTTCACCCAGGTCCCCATCCACACCCTCACCACACCCGGCACACACCAGGCCACTGGTCAAACTGGTCTACCTCCCTCCCTCCCGCCAGCCTCGGCTCAGTCGTCCTACCCTCATGGCCACCCACGCTCTGAGACCCCTCCTGACCGCTCGCCCTGCACTCCATGCCACCTACAGCCTACCTCCCTCAGTGGGGCTGCACAGTGCTGGCCCCATTCCGGGTTATTCTGGGGTTACATACATGTGCTGGGGCCACTGACCAGCCAGCCAGGGAGGGGAGGGCGCGTCCTGGGGCAGTCACTGACCCTTGGTATCCCATGACAGAGCTTCAAGGACAAAAGCCAGGAAAACCCAGGTGGCTCCCTGCCCCTGGCAGCTCCTGATAAATGCAGGCCTTTGCCATGAGACCCAAGCAGGCAGGGACCTGGGAACCTGCACTTTACCCCAGGCCTCTCCAGGCCCAGTCCCACCCCCACCCAAGCAGAGGTGGCCCAGCTGCGGCGGCTGAGCAGCTGAGAGTTTAGGGAGAGCACCCCAGGGGTTCATACACACTGAACACCGACCACGTGCCATCGCCAGCCCCTCGGACATTCAGGGCCACCGGTAACGCTTACTGCCTCCATTTTACAGATCAGGAAACCGAGGCTCAGCACAAGCCACCTGGCCACGAACACACCTGGATTCAAATTCAGGACCCAGGTCCTCTGTAAACAAGGCTGGGCCACATCGTCTCTGTGTGCCCTCAGTTCCTATCTGTCAGCCTGCGTGCAGCATGCATCCCTGTGGGGGAGAGGAGGGCAGGAGCTGACTCAGCACTCCACTTTCCTCTGTGTAAACAGGGAGGGCTGAGGCAGGTTTGCAGTCCACCTGACCTCCTTCCATCCCCCCCAGGCTGGCCTCCTTGGTGGGCCTCTCCCTGACTCTGTAGGTCTGAGAGACTCCCTGAGAAGTCACTGTCAGCACCCTCTTTCCAGATGGCTGGCTGGGACAGAACTGGGTCTGCCCGTGTTCACCTCTCCCCAGGGTGTGCTCAGAACCAAGCAACAGGGAGGCAGGGACGGGGAGTCTGACAGAGTCCTCACCCCTCAGAGCCTCCATCCTGGCCCCCTGGCCCACCTGGAGTGCAGTGCTGGCTCCTAGGGGCCCTTTCCCGGGGGTCCTGGTAACGGACACAGGGGGGTAGAGCCAGGAGGTGATAGAGCCCAGCCCAGCCTGGGCAGAGAGGACAGAGGGCTGGCCAGGGTCATACTGAGCCGTGCCAGGTGGGCCTTGACCTGGAATCCCAACTCCCACTCCAGAACTTGCCACCCGGTCTCAGACTGTGGCAAAAAAATTCTACACATTCATCATCACCACAGTAACATTCCCTGGGCCGCCCTGGTGCTGGGGCCTGGTTACATGCCTCATCACAAGATCACACGCGTGTCATCCACAGGGCCCTCACCCCAGGGCCACTCCTGAGGGGCATACTCAGGATGGCCACCGACCGGCAGGCAGGGACATCACCAGCATTGACAGCTGAGCCCACGGAGCAGAGAGGGGAGGTGAGCAAGGTGGTCAGGTTGCTCAGGGTGGCCGCGGGGGGCAGGCTCCAGGCTGGCGCACTGCAACAGCGCCCAGGCCCTCAGCACCCCAGAGGAGCAGACTACTCGCGCCCCTTCACCAGGGGGAGAGCTGGGCTGCTGGGGGGGGGCCTGGCCCACCTGTGGAAGGCTACAGCCAGCCTCCACCCTCCCACCCACTCTGCCCTCCTCCCTGACACTCCCTGTTCCCCAGAATAAGAGTCACAGACTCCCCAGGGCCACGGGGCTATCAGTCACTCACGCTTCAGTGTGAATCAGCTGCAGTTAGTGGCTTTTCTCCCACCTTTGCTGAGGGGGCTGAGGGAAGGCAAGTTTGGATTACTGGGAGGACGTGGGAACAAATTCCGAGCCTGAGTCTTTGGAGACTCGGTCGCGTGGATCTCGAAATGGGGGCCTGCCGTAGCCTCCGAGCCCCAGGGACCTGGGGAAGTGGGGACCGAAGGGACGAGAGGGGCGCAGAACAAACGCGACGCCACCGGCCCCCCCCAAGCCTCCGGGTGCACAGCTCCGAACCCGCGCAGGGGCGACACCAGGCGCCAGAGCACCCTACGGCAGGACCCCAGCCAGGGACCCCAGCCGGCCCAGGGTCCCAATCGCGCCCCGCCCACCCGCCTCCCCGAGCTGTGCCTTACCCGCCGAGGCTCTCTCCCCGCCCGCCGACCCCGCGTCCAGGCGGCCGCTGGCGTCTTGGGGGCCAGACTCCCGGGCTCCCGGCCCCGCCCTCCCAGGGCTCCCGGCCCCGCCTCTTCTCAGACTCCCGCCCCCGCGCCCCTCCGCCCGCCCCTCCCACATCAGGCCCCGCCCCTCCCGGGCTCCAGTCCCGCCCCTTTCCAGACTCCCGGCCCCGCCCCTCCCCAGGCTCAAGGCCGGATCCCATCTGCCCTGGCCTGTCGTCCCGGGTGCCCACAGTCCCCCACCTACTTCCTCACCAGCTCGAGGCGGGGGCCTGGACCTCAGCGGGTGAGGAGCCAAATTTTTCCCACCCCCGCCTCCGGGGAGAAGAAGACAGGCATTGGCTGCTGGCGGACACACCTTCCGCGCATAGCGCAGTAGGTGCTCAGTAAATGCAGGTAAGTGAAGGAAAGAGCAGCGTGTGTGTCCCGCCGCTTGACACCCGGGGCCCGGCTTGGAGGAGGCGCTGTCCCCCAACCCCTGATCCTGATCCTGCCGGAGGAGGCGGCGTCAGGCCCCCACCACACTCGTGGATCTGGCTCAGGTAAGGAGGCGCAGGGCAGGGGTAGGGGATGAACCCTGGCAGAGGAGGTAACCTTGCTTTTGTTTCAAAAGAGCCTCCAGGACACTTTCAGCCACTTACAGATGGGACTCAGCCTCGGACAGGACCGGACTCCACGGCCCAGGGGTCTGGCCCTGGCACTGTGGGGCCCAGGAAATGGGGCACTTACCATTTTGCCTCCTGAGAGGCCCCCAGTGAACAAGGCCTCTCCGCACAGCTGTGGGGGATGGGGCACAGGTCCCGCTTTAGAACCAGATAACTGACCGTGACACACTTCGTCGGAGTGCTTAACAGGGGGGAGGGGAGTGGGAGAGACCAGAGAAACCAAGAGGCCAGGCCCTGGGCACAGGCGTGGGGTGGAGGCTCATGCCCGCCAGCAAGAGACCAGGGCCAAGGCAGGATGGCTGGAAGGGGCCCAACCAGGGTCAGGTGGCCCGAGGCCAGGGGAGAGTTGGCAGCCAAGGCCTCAGTTTCCCTATTTGTAAAACAAGGGGCCTGGAGAGCTGCCAGGAGAAGTTTGGGGGAGGGTGGGAGCAGGTAGCATGTCTGGCACACCAGCCCTTCGGCCCCCAGGTACTTACCCCCGCTGTCCTGGGGCCACTCCTCATCCTGGCCCTGGCTCTCAGGGCTGGACGTGGACCCCAGAGATCTTGAAATCCTCTCCCAGCCCACAGAGGCCATTGTGGGAGCGGGACCCCACGTGGTGGCTTCACTCCTGGAGCAGGGCTCCACGCTGGTGTGGTGGGCCAGAGCTCCTGGCAGAGCGCTCACCCCAAGGCCTGTCCGCCTGCAGGTCTTAGTGGCTCTGTCTGTCCAGTAACCAGGGCTCCTGCCCCCCTCAGCCCCTCCCCACCCCATGTCGTTTCTCCACTCTGGAACCTTCCAGAGCAAATGCCACAGTCCTGGCCTGCACAGCCTCACTGCCTGCTCTCTATGTACCTCTTCCTAGACCCACGCTGGGTTTGCCACACTGGCCTCCTGCTGCTCCTGCCGCACCAGCACACCCCACCTCAGGGCCTTTGCACTTGCTGTTGCCCACTCCTGGATCACTCTCTCCAGACTGTGTGGCTCACCTCCCCACTTCCCTTCGTCTCTGCTTCAGCACCATTTTCTCAGCCTCTCTTCCTCATTCCTCTCCTCAGAGCTATCCACCATCCTCATGTCCCTCCTTCCCCTTTCTTCTGAGCCCCTGTATATTGTTATTTCTTATGACCAGGTCCCCTCTGAAGTGTCACCTCCCAGGTCTTAAGGCCCTGCTGCTTCCCCGGGGCCTCACTGCTGCCCTGGCACAGGGTTGACACTCAATAAGTGGTTGACACATGAATAGACATAGGCCCCAAGGGACAGCCCAAGGAAAGAGCGGGTCCAGGCATAGCTGGATCCCCATGTTCAGAGGACCCTGAAGCATCAACCTTCTCACCCATCCCAACCCCAGCCTTCTGGCCAGGCTGGCCAGGGTTGGGAAAGAGGGGTGCTCAAAACCCTTGGCAGGCCTGTTCCTGGGCGGGGCCAAGGCCACAGGCTGTACCACTCCAGCCCCGAGCAGCCTGCCTGCTCAGTTAGGGGCCATGGGCAACAAGTTCCCACCCCAGCCCCCAGCCCCCTCCAGCGGTGCCGTTTGCAGCCATCCTGGGCTGGACCTCCGACTACACAGCCCAGCGGTGAGGGAGGGTAAGACTGGGGGGTGCTGACTGCTGGGCTCTGGGGGAGCCCAGGAGGGAGGACTGGGCCTCACTCACAGGCAGCAGGCTGCTTCCGTGGCTCTGAAGACAGGCCTGGGGCTGGGACTCCCTCCAGGGGCCCAGCTAGCAGTGTGCACCCTGGCTGTCTGCCTCGGGCTCCAGGTCTTTGCTGAACCGCAGCCTGGCCCCCAGCATGCTGCTTGCCCTGGGTGAGAGGTGGGGTGTTTTTTCTTTGGCTGGAACCTAGGGGAGAGCAGCAGATGGGTGCTGTGGCCAGAGCAGGCTGCAGGGATGGCTCACAGATTGCCTATGTACTGGGCTAGAGATGGGGTATCCGTCCAGTTCCAAGCCAGAGCTCTTTCAGCTCTGGGCCCCTTGCCCCCACCCCTCCTACCTCCTTCCCAGGAGAGCCAGCTCAGTATCCTGTCCCAGGGAGCCCCCCACTGCCCCAACACTCCTGCCCAGGTGCCCACCTACATCCCGGCTTGCCCACCACACTACTCGGGACTCCCTGGACTTCCTGAACACCTCCACCGCAACCAGGCCCACGGCTCTGGGGGTAGGACCCTGTCAGTCTGGGGCCCCAGGATTGTTGCGCAGAGCTCTGCTCACAGGCTCCTTCAGTGGGAGGCCCCAGTCTGTGGGCGTGTGGCCGGGCGGCCCACTATCAACACCTGGAGGGCAGGGCCTGTACCCAGTTTGCTTTGCTGCCCACCCCCAGCCCCCGTGGCCAGTACAGGCCCGACCTGAGTGGGTGCGTCCGCGTTTGCTCACTTCTCAGCTAGCCTGAGAGAGGCACCAGGCTGACGAGCTCAGAGGAGGCTTTCGGGGACGGTGGGGCTGAGCTGGCCCCAGTGACCTGGGAGGGCTCTCCTGGCAGGCGCACGGTGTGTGTCCAGCCCTGCAGGTGGAAGGAAGATGAAGTCGTGGGGCTGTGTGTCTTACTCAAAGGCCAGCCAGCGTCCCCCTGCCTGGCCCCTTCCACCTCCCCAAAGTCTGCACCCTGCCAGCCAGGATTCAGCGCCCCTGAGCCCATGTCAGCTGCTGCTTCACCCTCTGAGAGGTTTGTGTGGGTAAGTTTTTCTACTTAGAATAGCAGTGCAAGGCAGACCACACTAGGAAGTTCTGTTTTAAAACGCCGACCCCGTGGGCGGGGTGCGTGGGGCCCACGCACACAGTCGTGCTTCTATTTTTACATCCAAACACACTCTCAGCCCCCGGAGCCCAATTTGGAACTTGAAAGTGGCCTGTTCTTTTCTGGGTTCCGCTTCCGGCCCCGGTGGTGTGGAGGTGGGTGCCGTGCACAGGGAGCCTTCTCCCCCCTCCCCCCTCCCCCTCCCAGGCACCCCCTGTCCCCCAGCCCCTTCCCCTGCAGGCCACATGACCTCCAGGAAGGTGCTGGGGCCTGGCAGGGGAAGCTGTGGCCTTCAGGACGTGACGGCCTCATGTCACCCCCAGGGTAGCCCTACCTGCCCGCCAGCCTGGGGTCGGGGGGCAGCTGGCCCTTCCCCTGCCAGCACTAGCCACCGGGCTGAGGTACAGGAGGTGAGAAGTAGTCTGTGAAACTGTGAAACTGTCCTTGACCGGAGCAGGGAGCATGAGGGTGTGCCTGGGAGAGCGGGCTCCGAGAGAGGGGGCTCCCAGCAGGGACGTGGGTCCCCTGCACCTGGCCTCCAGGCCCCTCGTGAGACCAGCCTGCCTCAGCAGGGGTCCTGGGTGGTCCCACCAGGCTCTCGGCCCCCTGCCGAGCCTGACCACCCCCTCCCCTCCCCCACTTGTTCATCCTCAAGCATGGACTCTGGCCTTGATTCCCGTTCCCTTAAGGCCTGCAGACCGTGGTAGGCAGCTCTAAGGCCCCCAGCTGCTGCTCCGGGCGCACCTCCCTTCCAAGTGGGCCACGTTCTGGCCAATCCGCCGACCTTGTGAATTCCACCCTGACACCGTGATGCCCTCCTGTGCTCCCATCCCCACCAGGCTGAGCTGGAGCCCCCAGTGCCCCAGACACAGCGGTCATCCCACTGTCCACCCCAGGGGCTCAGAACGGCTCGGGCCCAGTGCCTCGCTTCTGAACCCCCTGCGCACGCAGCCCTTCCTCTCAGCCTCTGCCCCAGCCTGGTGGGACTGGGAAAAGATGAACACACCTACCCACAGCGGGCCTCTGAGCCTGCCCAGCCCAGAGCTGGCCATGAGGGTAGGAGGAGACACAGCCTTGGCGCGGCAGGGAAAGGGGCCCGAGTCTGCCTGGCAAGGCCTCTAGGAGCAGAGCCGTTTCCTTCCAGCTTCCCTGGGACTGGCACCTGAGGAGTGCCAGGAGGCGCGCGAGGAAGGGGCTCACCGGCGGTGTGGCTGAACCTGCTGGGCCAGGCGCTTTCTCGTTGCCCACCCCATCTCATCCTGCAGCCGCCATGTGATGCCAGGAGTTCCATTTTCAGATGAGAAAACTGGGACTGTGGAAGGTGAAACTCACACTGGGGATCTGGCTCCGCCCCCAGGGAGTCTGGCTGCAGAGCCCGCGTGCAGCCCCCCTGGAACCACTCAGAAGCTCAAGGTTGTGGCCCCCGCGATCTCCTGGCTGATCCCATTCCCGGGAGAAAATCCCTCTGATGTCCTGCCTGGGAAGGAGACGTCTGGCCACCGAGGACGGGTGGGTGGGACAGGCTGGGTCTCAGCGGTGTGTGTGTGCCGAGTCCCCCACCCACTCTGTTCCTGAGGCCCCCCAGTCCAGGGTCCCTCTGGCCCCATCCAGGGAAGAGCCTAGCGGGGCGGCACCAGACCCAGCTGTTCTCCACTTTGTTCCCAGCCAGCCCTGCTTATTTTAGCTTCCCTTCACTCGCACCTCTAGACGCCCCCTAGGCTCTCCATTCCCGAGCCTTCTAGAGGGGAGTGTGAGGCTCCAGGTTTAGGGGGACATGGGGAGGCCTGCTTCTGTCCTGGGGGAGCTGGCTCCTCTGTCTGAGCCCCACCCACCCCCATGTTCAGTGAGGACTGCATCTTCCCTGGGCCCTTCCCACCCGCAGGCCCTGTCTCACAGGGGAGAGGCTTCCCCAGGGCCTGGCTGCCAGGGAGCCGACGGGCCAGCCTGAGAGCTTCACTCCTTGGCTTGTCTGTCCTCAGCAGTCTCTGTCTTCAGAGATCTCTTTGTTACAAATAACTCCCATCAGCATTAAGCCTCACCATCAAACATCTTACCTTTCAAGTAAGCTGTCACCCAACACCTGAGCTGACAGTTAGCAGCCTGGTTATCAGCTGATACCTCACATAGCAGCCGTTAACCTCACTGACCACTGAGAAGAAGGCTTTGTCTGGGGAAGAAATACAGACATTCCCCTGTGGGTGGCTGTTGGGAGGAGGAAAACAGCTTTAACAAGGAATGGGGGGCTCGAGACCCCAAAGCCACTGTCACCATGCAGCCCAGGGACCATGAGGCTGGGGCTCCGGCAGGCACACCCACACGGGTCAGGTGACCTCCAGCTCAGGGCACATTATCGTCATCCAGGTGGGGTGGGCTCCTTGGGAGCAGGGGCCAGGGCACGTGGTAGGCACTCAGTGCAAACATGTCTAATAAATGATCAAAGCCGGCTGCATGCAGCTTCTCTCCATTGGGCAGATGGAAACCCTGGCGCCAAGAGGAGAGAGAGTTGTCAGGTGCCAGGGCTGCCCTGGCTTTCTGCCCTGCCTGGCCTCCACTGACATGCTGCATATTCTGCCTTGCTAACCCCCTTAGAAGACTCTTACTGGCCAGGGCTGGAAGAGGGGACTAAAGGTCCCAAGAGTTGCCTTCTTGGCCCAAGGCAGGGCTGTCCAGGCCCTTCTGCTCCCATAGGAAGGCTCAGAACCTGCTAGAATCCTCTCTGGGGCCAGAGGGTCTGGGAAGATGTTCCAGCACTAAATAGGTCTGGGAAATAGAGCAGGATAGAGACATATGTTCCCAGAAGGGCTGTCGAGTACATAGTGTATGTGGTGGGCAGGGAGGGCCTGCAGGCCAAGAGGCTAGCAGACAGGAGGGCAGCAGGAGGGGGCGAGCTGCTCCCCCAGTGCTGTGGCCCAGCAGCCCAGTGAGGCTGTCATGCTGGCTGGGCAGGGCCCATGGAGGGCCCAGCCCTGCAGGACCACTGGAGCTTGGCTGAGGTGTGGAGACTGGCAAGGGGTACAACTTGCAGACCCTCTCCTGGCTCCCCACCCCCAGGAGCCCCTTGAGATGGGGGGTCCTAGCTCAGCCTCAAAAAATCATTTATTCACTCTTGCATGCCACATGTATTTACAGAGCACCTAAAAACGTTCATTCATGCTGCAAACCTCCTTGCCAGCCATGACTCACAGTCCCGGCCCGGCCCCTCGGACTGGAAGGACTTACGGCGCTTACGGCGCCCGGCTGTCCCGTGGTTGCCTCGGTGATGTCATGGGTTCAAGGGCTTCCCTGGGTCTGGGGCCCTGGAGTGGAGGGTGACGTGTTTGACAAGGAAGCGGACGAGTCTCTCCTAGTGCAGCGGTAATGGCGGAGCCACATGCAGAGACGAGTCAAGGTAAAACTATGTGGCGGGAGGGTTATAGAGATGGAGTAGATGCTGGCAAAGCTGTTACTCTTCAACAAGGCTTCAATCAAGGTTATAAGGAAGGTGCAGACGTCATTATAAACTATGGACAACTCAGAGGAACATTGAGTGCTTTGCTCTCCTGGTGTCATCTTCATGACAGTACTTCAGCTTTGATCAGTAAAATAAATAATCTTCTGGATGCAGTTGGCCAATGTGAAGAGTATGTGCTCAAACATCTGAATCAATCACTTCAGAACCCCATGTTGTAGATTTATTGGACTCTGTTCAGGATATGAACCTATGTCATGCTGCAAACCTCAGCTGAGGGTCTCCCGTGTGCAACATGGTGCCAGGCGCCGGGGTGCCGCTATGAGCAGGCTGGCAGGGACGCTGCCCCTCTCCACCCATTTCCCCCATCCTAGGTGAGGGCAGCGCCCCCTCCCCCTTCCTCAGGCCTATGACTTCAAGTCCTCCGCCACTTTCTTCCCCACTGCACCACAGTTTGTGTGCATTCCCTGTGGCTGCTATAGCAGTTGTGTCAAACTCAGTGGCTTAAAACAACACAAATGTATTTTCTTAAAATCTGGGGATTGGAAGTCTGTCACGAGTGTCACAGGGCTAAAATCAAGATGACTTGGTCGTATGCAGGGCTGCGTTCCTTCTGCAGGCTCTGAGGGGGGATGCACCTGCTCGCCTCTCCCTGCTCCTGGAGACTCCCGCACTCCTGGGCTCTGGCCTCTTCCCGTGTCCTCAAAGCCAGTACCGGCAGGTGGAGCCTGGGGCCTTCCACCGCTGTCCCCTCTGCCTGGGATGTTCCTCCCCCGGAAATCTGCATCTCCCCTTCTCACCTCCAGCCAGTTCTCGCTCAGAAATCCCACCTAACCCTACCTCTGCCCTCCGCCGGCCTGCGGCCATCCCTGAGCGCCTGCTGAGGAGGAGCAGGCTGTCCTAAGCCAGGCCACACAGTAGCACCGGGCCTGTCAAGGCCAGGTAGTAAGTCTCCCCGCTCCTCTCTCTGCCCCCTCAGTCCAGCCACGGTTGAGCTGGGCACTCGGAGCAAAGGCGCTAGAGCGGCCGGGAAGTAAAAGGTCCCTGCCTGGGGGAGGAGAGAGAGCCGCTGGGCGGGAAGGGTCGGGTGGTCTCCAGCCAGTCTGCCCTGCGGGGAGAGCCACGGTCCGCCTTTGTTAGCCCTGCAGAGCTGACAGGGAGCTCTAAAGCCTGAAGCGGACATTGGCAAACACAGCCTGCAGCCACCTGGGAGGCTGGGTCTAGTTTCAGGGTCTTGAGTCCCCTGCGTTCTTTGAACCAGAGCGCCAAGGGAGAGCCGGCCGCGGCCCCTCGGGCTCCCTCTGTGCCCCCCTCCGCTGTCTGCCCGAGTTGTTACTGAGCGACTGAGGTGGTTTACATCTCACCAGCGGCGCGAACCGCGCTCAGTGGGACCCAGCTGGGGCCATTTGCCCAGGGAACTCCACGTCCCGGGCCCCGGAGTGCAGTCTAGTAATGCGGCACAAGCTCGGAGTGGCCCGATGGGAGGAAGGCAGGGTGAGGTCCAGGGCCAGGAACACCTGCACCTGGGAGGATGAGGGTCGTCACCATTGAGACCAGTCAACACCCACTGGCTCACCCAAGGACTGCGCCATGGCCGGGAACCCCTTCCCCAAAGTCATGGGGCCTGTGAGTTCCCCCAACTCGTCCAGACACCATTTTAGGGAGAAAAGCTGGGAGGGGAGGCCATGTGCAAGGACGTGACTCCTAACAAAGCCTGAACACCTCCTCAGGGCCAGAGAATCTTCTGGATGGTACCACAGGGCTGAAGGCCAGTTCTCTGCTGCCAGCTCACATGGCCCATGGGGGAGAGCAGGTTAGGGTGCCCCTACCTGTGAGATGAACTTGGAGATGGAGATTTTGAGGGCGGTGAGGCGGGGTGTGGGCCGGCAGGGCAGGCTGTGTGCCGGGAACTGCGGGAACAGCCGGGAGGCCGTGCGGGCCTGGGCGTGGTTGTGTTCTTGATGCCGGGTTCTTGTTCACGGAGCCGAAGAATGAGCTTCACAAACAGTCATGGTAGGGGACAAGGTACAGGCTTTTATTTAGAGATAAAGTGAGAGGACAGAGCTCCCGGGTCACGCCAGGAGGGGACAAGAGAGTCCATGTTGGTGTGTTGTCTAGAGGGTTTTATAGGCAGCTGAGGATTTTCAGGACTGAGGGTAAAAGGTTAGGGGTGCAGACTTGCTGAGTGGTCTCAGAATGCTCATTCTTGATGAGTAACAGAGGAGATTTTCAGCTCTGATTCTTTCTCAAAATAGCAGTTTCCCTCTGGGAGCACGTCAATTAAGACGGCCTGCCCTGCCCCCAAGGTGGGCTGAGTTGTTGCCTGTTTGCTGAAGTAAGTTAAGAATCTTCTTAACTTCTTGAGCTGTTTATAGTTGGGCTTGCTTACTAAACTAGTCTTTTTCCTAGGTTGCAGATTACTTGGTTAGGATCAGAGAAGGAAATATAGCACTTAGGTATGGTTAAAATAAGTGGGCCTTTTAGCAGGCTAAGCAGTGAAGTCACGGGTTATGCTGAGACACTTTTCTTTATCCGCAGAACACTCCAACATTCCAGGCCAAGTTGCTGCTGGCCTTTTGAGTTTTAGCTGATCTCACTGAAGATGTCTACATTCCTAGTCTGGGATCTTTACCCTAGAGAATTACTGTGACTCTGACTTTGCAATGCATATCACAGAGTTTCAATAGGGACTTCTTTGCACATTGCTACATTGTTCTGACTGTAATCGTCTTGCTCTGCTTTTTCTCCAGAGGCCCTCACCCTCCTCTGCCTAATCCCATGGTCCCTGTCTCATTCTCAGGCCCTGGGGGAGCGCGACCAGGTGAAGAAGAGGCACCTGTATTTGTCTCCTTTACTGCCTCAGCCTCTGGGCCAAAAGGGAAGAAAAGGGAAAGGGTCCTTCCTGCTCAGCCTGCAGCTCTGCACACAGGCTGGTTGAGCATTCAAAGGAATTTTGCGTTTGGTTCGAGGCTTCTGCAAATAGCCCCCTACCGGAAGCTTGCACCCTGTCTGGGTGATGGGGACGACGGCCCTGTCAAAGAGTTTTAGGAACACCGGTCGGCGAGAGTTTCTCAGCTCCCCTCCGACCCCTGCTCGCGCCCGGATGCGTGCCGCCGACAGTCACCCCCGGTCTGCTGCCCGTCCAGCTCCCCCTTCCCCAGCATAAAAGCAGCCGGCGAACAACCCTGCGTGAGGTGCGGCTTCAGGACAGGAGCCTGCCATCTTCCCTTGCCCCTCGGCCCGGCCGGTGGCACGAGCTCAGACACGGCAACAGGAGGGCTTCGCGCCACTGTGGTGCCCGCCGGGCCTGGACGCGCGGGGCCGCATCGCCCCCTCGTGGCCACTCGCGGGGAGGGCTGAGCGCGCAGCCCCAGGCGCCTGGGGGGCCTGGGGCGCCACCCCAACGAGGTCGCCCAGAGGGGCGCAGCCCGCCAGCCCCCCGGCCCCCCGCAAGCCTCCTGCCCCCTGCCGGGCCCCTTCCTGGCGGCCTGCATCACTGAGCTCTCTGCTAATTAGCCGAGCTGCTCTGAGGCGCCGAGACCACCAAGAACTGACTGAATCCCACAGAATTTGCATCTTGATCGCTCACTTGAGAAATGACCGTAGAGGCTGGCTCAGGGGTCGCTCCCCCGGGGGGCCGCTGGGCCCTGTGTCAATGCGGCCAGAGGTCCGAGGGCAGGAGGGCCCTCCAGGGCCTGCAGCCCCCCCGAGGGCTCTGGGTCGGCTGCTTGCCTGCTCTCAGGGTTCTTGGGGCTAATTCCTTGGTTTGCAGCCACAGCGCTCTGATGTCTTCCATGGCCTTCTCCGGTCTTACTTTTCTAAGGGCACTTGCCCTGGATTTAGGGCCCACCCAGGTAACCCAGATGACGTCCATTCTGAGATCCTTGAATTATATCTGCAAAGCCTTCTTTTCCAGGTGAGGTCATGTTCGTACAGTCTGGGCATTAGGAGGTGGCCTCGTCTGTGGGGGGCACCCTTGAACCCCCTGTCGTGTCACAGAGAGGCCCATGCTCCCCAGGAAGTCCAGGCAAACAGAGAGCTGCCACTCGTGGGAGAAACATTTCAAGCTGCAAGAAGCCAGGGGGACGAGGGCAGAGGCGGCGAGAAGTGTGATTGGTGACCAAGCAAACACACAGGGTCCAGGCCAGCCTGGCACAGGCCAGGACTAGCTGCCTGGGCTACCCCTAGACTGTCAGTCATGCCACCCAGCTGCCCAAGCCTGGTCCTCTCACCCTGCTATCTGGGGCAACCGCACACACAACGTAGCTGCTAGTTGTGCAGAAAGTGGCTGGACACAAACATTCCAGGCAGGCCCTGCAGGGGCAGAGTCCTGAGGCGGGGAGGACCTCGGTGTGTCTCAGGGACAAGAGGGAGCTGTCTGCGCCAGGCGGGGCACCGTCCTCGGCACCCTCAGGCTGTGGGCTGCGTGGAGGCCTGCCTGTCTCACTCTGGGATTGGAGGCTACCCTGGGCTGTGCAGATACCAGAAGGTGGCCCAGTGGTCTGCTCTGTGATGGCCTTGCACCTGTCAGTGATCCTACTTCTGGTGGTGCCATCCCTGCCTGCCTTGCCAAACCCTGCTGAAAATGGCAGCTCGGCGGCACCTGGTGCCCGGTGCCAGCTGGGGCGGGGTTGCTGTGGGTGCTGTCCTTCAGCCCACAGCTCCCCTTGTGCCCCTGGATGCCGGGGGCCCTGGGCCCACCTCACAGGTTGTGATCCTGAAAGAGGAGCTGGCTTCCACGAGGCCCGGGGGGCCTCAGCCATCAGAGTAAAGACCTGTGATCAGGGTCCTCAAGGCACCCTCGGATTCGGGGACTCACTGGGACTCACAGAACTCAGACGAGTTGTCACACTTATGGGTACAGTCTATCACAGAAAAGGTTACAGATTAAAATCAGCAGAGGTAAAAGGCACATACAACAGGGGCCAGAGACACCAGGCACCAGTTTCGGCTCCCGTGCCTGTGGAGTTTGTGGACAGCACTTGCTCCTCCCAGCAGTACTGCCGGTGCACAGAGGGGGTGCTGCGACCCGGGAGCTCACGAACGGTGATGCGGGCATGGAGTGCGGCCGTGACTGGCCTTGCTGATAGGCCCACGGCTCCATCACAAATCCCGCTGTTAGCACAGGCCATCTGGGGTGGCCCGAGGCCTCCGGGTAAGCAAAGACACTCTTATCGGGCAGGATATTCCAGGGCTTAGGGGCTATACCCCAGGAGCTGGCCAAGGGCCAGTCGTTCCTTTGGAGTGTGCAGGGTTTGAACACCCCAGACCTGTGGAGTTGACCCTCTACTGCACAAATCCAGACACGGCAGAGTTGCGCCATGTAGTCATCCCATGCTCCCTGCATCAGCTCTGGCCCAACCTTGTGCTGGGCCCTGTTGTGGAGCCGGCAGTTCTGTGTCTTTGTTAAAGGTCATCAGAGTAAGGACAGTGCATTCAGGACTTGGCATAAGAGTTCTCCTGGCCAGTGGATGAGGAGGGGGAGTGTCAGAGAAAGTGGCTCGGGTAGGTGGCCAACCCCACAAAGAAGGAAAGAGGGTAGGTGGGGCTGGCCGCACCCTAGAGCCGAGGGCAGTTTCCTCCACCTAAGGACCTAACCCTCTTCTGCTGCCCCAGTGCACCAGAAGCTAGAACATCATAGGAAAATAAATGGTAAACACAACCTCCAGGGGAACAACTTGGCAGCTGTGCAGCTGGGAAGGCGCGGACACACCTGGAGGCAGAGGGCAGGCGTGCTCCTCTGTTGGCCACTGTGGGCACGGCAGGGCAAGACAGCGCCCCAGGGTGGGGACAGGCCATGGCATGCCCTGAGGACCCCTCCTAGCGCCCTGCTCCTGCTCTGGGTTCCACCTGACCCCTCTTCCAAGGGCCGAAGGAACATACCTGATGTGTCAGGTACCTTAAAAAAGAATTAAAAACATCTTTGTGCTACTCAGCAGCATCCCCGCTGTTAGGGGCTGAATTCTGTCCCCACCCCAGTTCACACATGGAAGCCCTAAGCCCCATATGACTATATTTGGAGATAGGGTCTGTAAGGAATTAGTTAGAATGATGTGAGGTCACAGGGTGGGACTCAAATCCAATAGGATTTGGTATCTTTCTAAGAAGGGAGACACCAGGGATGTGCACGCAGCAAAGGCCACGTGAGGACACAGAGAGCAGGAAGCCTTTGGCAAGCCGTGGAGAGGAGCCCGGGAAACCAGACCTGCTGGCACCCCAAACTGCCAGCCTCCAGAACTGGAAGAAAATAGATGCCTGCTGTTGAGCCCCAGTCTGACGTTTTGTTATGGAAGCCTGAGCTGACCAGTACACTCACTCTCCTACAGTTGGTGTGACTCTGCACTGTGAGGACCTGTAGGACTGCAGAAGAGCTGGCCCCGGGGAGTGTGACAGCACGTGTGTGCATGTGTGGGGCTGGTTGCCGGCACAGCTGTGGCAGTGGCTGACCTCACTGGCCCCCAGGGAGATGCCCATCCACACCAGCTGCCTCCAGAGGCTGATCACAGCAAAGGCCAGAGTCCCAGCATCCAGCCAGAAGGGGAAGGAGGCAACGAAGAGGCCACAGGCCCCAAAGGGACCTGAGGTAAGAGACCACAGGAGGCAACCAGGGGAGGAACTCGGATTTGCTAGTTTCCACCAGGGAACAAACCAGAGATGAGGAAACAGCCCATGCCCCATCTCCCCCTGGGTCCGCCACCCCTCTTCCTCCAGCCATGTCCCCACAACCCATTCTCCAGGAGCACACCCGGTCACCTCCACTGGACACCCCATGGCCCCTCACTGCTCTTAGAATGAGGAGACCCAACTTCTACACAGGGCCTGAAGCTTTCTTGATCTGCGCCCCCCGCCCCCGCCACCTTCCACAGCTGCATTCCAGGGTGTTAGCCCCGGAACTCTCCCCAGACCTGGACGAACATTTTCCCTCTGCTTGTGACCCACTTTCTCAATTCTGGGCCGGTTCCTTCTCAAGCTTTAGGCTGCAGCTGGAAGTCCCCTCTTTTCTGCCTGCCCTCCTGTTTCTCTTGCTTGGTCCATTCATTTCCTTGCACAATCCCCCCCACTTCCCTTCCTATACAGATTTCCTTACTTTGCAATTATTCTGTTTTTGAAAGGGGTCTATCTCTTCTATTGGAATGTTTGCTCTTGAATCCCAAGTGCCTGACTCAGCACCTGGATTTTAGTGGGAGGCGCAGGCATGTTGGTACTTCTTACGCTAAGTTGTTGAATCCTCATGACACCCTGGACAGCAGATGTCAGAGGTCTGCCTTCCCTCATCTATAACTCTGAAATCCAAAAAGCTTGGAAACCCAAACTATTTAAAGTTGGTGCAAAATCTGTAAACAACTGTAAGGCTTTTATGGCCTTTATTTGGCTCACTTAGTTTGAACAGATAATCTGTCTTTGCAGAAATTTCAATGTATTTGGCTTTGGGGTGTTGTCCCTGCCCAGTGGGTTGCACTAAGTGATGCACTATTTGTTTTGTAAGGCTGTGTGACAAACTCCCGCAGAAGTCAGCAGCTTAAACGATAAACACCTATTATCTCACACGGCTCTGTGGGTCAGGGATTCAGAAGCAGCTTAGTCGGGTGGTTCTGGCTCAGGGGTCCCATGAGGTCACATTAAGACGTTGGCTGGGGCGCTGTGTCATCTGAAAACTTGACCAGGGTCAGCGGGTGTGGTTCCCGGGTAGCTCATTCACTGTGGCGGGCAAGGCGCTGCTGGCTATTGGCCTGAAGCTTCAGTTCCTTGCCACATGGACTTCTCCAGAGGGCTACCTGAGGACGCTCGGCAAACGGCGGGCGGCGTCACCCAGAGCGAGTGCCTCAAGGAGAGGACAAGGCAGTTACCGCGACGTCTTTCTAGCTGCAGAAATCACGTTCCCTCATTTCTGCAGTATGTTCCTGGTCACACCGGTCAGCCCTATGGTCCAAATCACAAGGGTATGGATGCAGGAGGTGGGGTCCTCTCTGGAGGCTGGCTACTCCAATTCCATGCACTGATCTAAAACCCAAAGATTCTGATTTCCAAAATACGTGTGCCCCTCGGAGGGCTGGTGCCAGACTGGGATGCCCATGCTGGAGGTTACTGAGCCAGCCGCCCCTGGGCACACATACAGCACTAACAACGAAGCCGCAACGCACCTCCGGCAGCTGTGGGGCCAGGGCCATTTCATTTTGTCCGCCACTGCCTTTGCCAGCCAGAATGTGACAGGCGTAGCCACAGCCACGTGGACTGTGGGCTTGCCTGGGCGGGCGCCGTGCACCCCATACTCCCGCCTCCACAACACCCTGCCGGTAGGGAGGGCGCCGCGGGCTGCCCGCTGCAGAGCAGGCCGTGTGAGCGGGCTTCGCCTAGACACTTGTCTGAGTGGCAGACCTCCGAGTGTTTCCTCCGGCTCAGCCCAAGCTTGGCTGTGGATGACACAAAAGGGAGAACCACCACGCCGCTCCCAGGGGGGCACGGGCGGGCGAGGGTCCGCGCGGCATCAGGGTCTGGGAAGGGGGCGCTGAACGCCGGCTCGCGGGCTCGCGCTTCCCTGTCGCTCCGTGCGGCCCACCCGCCTGCAGCCACGCTCAGGCCCCGCCACGTGCGGTCCTTGACCCCTTCCTTCCCTTCCGTCAGTAGCTGCACCGGGGCCGCTCACCCCTCACCTGCTCCGGCCAGACTCCCCGACAACCCGCGGGATGCGGGCGCGGCGCAGCCGGGAAGGGGTAGGAGCGGGGCCGGGCACCAGGCGGGGCGGGGCCGGGTGCCCGAGGGAGGACGCGCGGGACTTCCCGCGGGGGGCGGGGCCGGGGAGACCGCGTCGCGACGGGCGTGGCCTGTGCCCGGGGGCGTGGCCTGGGTTCAGGGGGCGGGGCCTGGCGAGGACGCGCCGGGCTCTCCGAGGTGGCCGGGCCTGCGTCTCTGGGGCGAGCCGAGGTTTCGGCGGCGGGCGGGGCACGCCGGGAAAGGTTCCGGGAAGGCGGGCCGCCCGCCGAGACCCGGCGCGGAAGTCGCCGGTGCCCGTGTGTCCTCCGCCCGGACCTGCCGCCATGTCGTCGGGGGACGCGGGGCCCGGCGGGCGGGAGGCGGCCCCGCGCGCGGCGGCCGCGCTCTGCGGCTTCCTCCACGAGGCCGGGCATCGGCTGAGGCGCCTGCAGGACCAGCTGGCCGCGCGAGACGCCCTCATAGAGCGCCTCCGCGCCCGCCTGGCCGCGCTCGACGGGGACACGGCGCCGTCGCTCGTGGACGCGCTGCTGGCGCAGGTGGCGCGCCTCCAGGAGCAGCTCCGGCAGCAGGAGGGCGGCGCCGCCGAGGCCGCGCTGCGCCAGGTGCCGGCGGCGGGCGGGGCGCCGCGGAGGGCTGGGTGCCCGCTGGGTGTGAGCGGAGCGTGTCCCCGAGTGGGGCCCGGGGACTGGGTGCGCGCCCCGCGGCGAGGGCTGTGGGCCTGCGTGCCTCCGAGGGTGGTGCGGCCCTTTGGGCGTAAAGGCCGCAGGTCCGTGTTGGTTCTGCCGCACGTAGGCCCACGTCGGGTGAGGAGCGTGTGTGCAGGTTGGACCCGAGGGGTGTGTGCGTGTGCCGGTTCTGCGGACTGCCCCGTGTTGGGTCAGAGGGTCGTGGGTCTGTGTTTGTTTTCAAGGCGTGTGCGCTCCCTGGCTGGGTCTGCGGATCGCGCGCTGGTGCTGCCCCGAGGGTTGAGCCTGCTGGCTTTGAGTATTGTGTGCCCGTGTTGGGTTTGCCTGTGTGCTTGTTTGCGTTTCTGAAGGGTGTGTGCACCGTTTGGGTTCCGAGGGGTATGTGTACCAACGGGTTGTGAGGTGTGCGCGCGCGTGTCGGGTCTGAGAAGTACGTGTGCCCATGGGATCTGAGGCGGTGTGTGCTTGGGGTTGATGAGTGTGTGCCTGTGTTGGGTCTGAGGGGCATGAGTTCCCACTGGTTTCGAGGAGCGTGTGCGGGTCTGAGGGGTGTAGTGCCCGTGCCGGTTTCTGAAGGGTTTGTGCCTCCGTGCTGGGTTCTGAGGGGCGTGTTGGGTTTGGAGCTGCGTGTGTCTGTGTTGGGTCTGGGGATGGCATGTGTCCGCGTTGGGTTTTGGGAGGTGTGTGTGTTGTTCTGAGGGGTTTGGGTGCCTGCATTGGGTCTTGGGGGTGCGTACCTGCGGTCAGGTCTAAGGCGTCTGTGTGAGTGTTGGGTCTGAGGGTTGTGTGTCCCTGTGGGTTGTGGGGTGTGTGCCTGTGTAGGGTTCTGAGTGTATTTGGATCTGAGAGTTTTGTGTCCATGTGGTTCTGAGGGGTGTGTTTGCCTGACTGGAGTTTTGGGTTTGTGCCTGTTTGGGGTTCTGAGGGATGTGAATGTGTGTTCGGTTCAGAGGGCTGTGTGTCCCTTTTGTGCCTGAGAAGTGTGTGCCCATGTTGGGTCTGAGGGATGCGTGTGTGCATGTTGTTTGTATTTGGGGTGTGTGTGCACAGTACACAAGTAAAAGGCTCCTGGTGTGTATGTGTTTGTGTATGTTGGGTTCTGGGCCATGTGAACCCCTACTGTGTCCTGGGGTCCCTTCCAGCCCCAGGCATGAACTCCTCTGCTCTGCTGGGAGTGGTGACAGTGCGGCGTCTGAGAGACTGTCCGGTAACAGACTTAAATCCTTCCTTTCCCTCTCCTTGCTGTTATGTCTGTCTGTACAAAACACCATCAACACCCGCACCAGGAGCAGGAGGACCAGTATCTTCCTGTAACATCTCTTTGGACGCACCTCAAACACTTGTGTGAACGCCGGTGTCTGCTGCCCACTTGGCCCATAGCTATTTGGGTTTTCGCAGGAAAGAAACCTGACCCACAGGGGACAGTAGCCTGAAAACATGATCTTCCAGGCCTGGCCCTGAAGCCAGATTTTACAGTGAAAAAGAGACATGTCTTTTCTCCTGATTATAAAAGTAATTTTGCATATCTGAAATACAGAGGAAAGAGTAAATAATACAGTAACAGTGACTATAATTCCACAACATGGGGATGACCAGTGTTAAAGTGTTGCCTGCCTCCTTCCTGTTTTTCCTTCATATGCAGGACACATGTCCATGTGGTGTGGTTAAATTCATGATGTCTGTACAGCTTTATGTAATATCATGTCAGTATTTCCTCGTCTGCATCATTTTAAATGCCTCTAAAAGCCAGATATCTCCCTCATTCTAGCTCTCTCCTCCTTCCTGGGGAAGGTGGATCGTAATGCATCAGGGCAGAAGGAAAATGTCGAAGCCACCTGGCCTGCACTGCTAATTGCAGTGTTGTGGATGTCAGGAGCCATCAATGAGGGCAGAGTGGGGGACTCTGTTTGCAGTCTGTTGGCCATTGGTGTTCAGCCCACGTGGGTCCCCGACATCCCGTGGCCCCACAGCCTCTAACCAGGTCCCAGACAGAGCCACGTCATGGTAGTATCACTGGGCCTTTCACCACTGACATGGAGGTTTTGTTTTAGGATTTTTAATTATTTAAGGAGCATTTTAATGATCTGGCATCATAGGCAATTATGTATTTGTTGCTCACCCCTACATCTGTCTGGGAACAGGACCTGTGGAAGAACAGAGCAGCTTATCAGTTCCCAGAACCCCTGGGTTCGCTGAGGCAGCTGTGCAGCCTGGAGACAATGAAAGGAATTGGTTGGGTTGGTCTCAATAGGGGACGTGACGGCCAGCCTCTTAGGATCAGAGACCCTGGCCTGGTAAAGACCGGGGACTTCCAGAGAGGATCTGAGACTCACAAGTGTGGAGGGACTGCCAGGAGCCCAGTGCATCTGCGTCCAAGCTGTAGCCAGCGTGTGATGGGCCCAGATTACCTTAAGAATTTTGGTCCTTTTTACCACCATGGTGGGACTCAAGACCTTACCCTCATTTGTCACATGAGGCTCGATAACTTTGCAAAACTCCAGTTAAGACTTTCCAGAATAATGGCACTGATTCACCATGCAGCCCGTAACTGCTCACCCCCGTCTCACCACCACCCTGGGTCCTAGCCTCTTGGGTCCTGCCTGGTCCTGACGGGTCAGCTTCTTCTCACTTATGGCTTTTCTTTCCGGTTCTGCCATGCTCTCCTGAGTGGAACAGTCTGCACCCTTCACAGTCAGCTGTGTTAGAGGTGTGTGCGTGTGTGTATGTATATGTTTTGTTTGTTTTTGTTTTAACCGTCTGTCTCCATACCTCTTTTGATCTTGTAAACTGAAACTCTATACCCCTTAAACAATAACTCCCATCTTCCATCCCAGCCCTCAGCATGGCAACCACTGTTCTACTTTCTCTTTCTATGGTTTGACTAGAGACCTCATACAAGTGGAATCACACAGTATTTGTCCTCTTGGGACAGGTGTATTTCACTGAAAGTCCTCAAAGCTTCATCCATGGTGTAGCATGTGTCAGACTTTCCTTCCTTTTTAAGGCTGAATAATATTCCATTGTATGGCTGGACTATATTCGCACCAAAAGTGCACAAAGGTTCTAGTTCCTCCACAACCTTTTCAACACTTGTTATTTTCTTTTTTTGGTGGTAACCATCCGAATGGGTATGCAGCAATACAAAATTATTGTAATTTTGATTTGCAGTTCCCTCATGATAATGATGTTAAGCATCATTTTGTGTGCTTATTGGCCATTTGTGTATCTCTGAAGAAATGTCACGTCCTTTGTTTATTTTTGATTTGGGTTATTTTGTTGTTAGTTTTAGAAGTACTCTTTATATTCTGGATGTTAATTCCTTATCAGATATATGATTTGCAAATATTCCATTCTGCAGGTTGCCTTTTTGCTCTGTGGTTACTATCTTTTGGTGTGCAAAATTTTGTAATTTTCGTTAAGTTCAATTTGTCTTATTTTTTCTTTTGTTTCCTGTAAACCGGGGTCACTGCCAAATCCAGTATTGTAAAGCTTTTGCCCTGTGTTACTTCTTACAGTTTTATAGTTCTAGGTCTTCCATTTAAGTCTTTAATCCATTTTGATTTAATTTTTGTATATGGTGTTAGATAAGGGTCCAACTTTATTCTTTGTGGGCATCCAGTTTTTCCAGCACCATATGTTGAACAGATTGTCCTTTTCCCACCCTTGTCAAAAACCCAGGGTTTACTTCGTGTTCTCTGTTCTGTTCCATTGGTCTCTATGTCTGTCTTTATGTCAGTTCCATGCTATTTGGATTACTGTAGTTTTTAGTAAACTCTGAAGTCAGGGACTGTGAGTCCTCCAATTTTATTTCTTTATTTTTCCTTCTAAGATTCTTTTGGCTATTTGGGGTCCCTGCAAAAAAAAATAAACAATTTTGATAGGGATTGCATTGACTCTGTAGATCACTTTGGGTAGTGCTGACATCTAAACAATAAGTCTTACAATCCAGGAACGTAGGATACCTTTCCATCTTTCTTTCAGCAATGTTTTGTAGTTTTTATTGTACAAATCTTCCATCTCCTCAAGTAAATCAATTTGTAAGTATTTTATTCTTTTTGATGGTACTGTAAATGAATTTTTTTTTGGAAATTTCCTTTACAGATTCTTCATTGTTAATGCATAGAAATACACCTGTTTTTCATGTATTGACTTTAATTTCCTGCTACTTGCTGAATTCATTTACTATAACAGTTTGTGTGTGTGTGTAATCTTTAGTTTTCTACATAAAAGATCATATCATCTGCAAACAGATATCATTTTACTTTACTTCCTTTCCTATTAGGATGCCTCATTTCTTTTTCTTGCCTAATTGTTCTGGCTAGAACTGCTAGTACTGTGTTGAACAGAAGTGATGACAGTGGTCTTCCCGGTCTTGTTCTTGATTTTAGAGGAAAAGTTTTCAGTCTTTCATCATATGATGTTTGCTGTGAGTTTTTAATATATGGCTTTTATTATGTGGAGACAATTTTCCTCTATCCCTAGTTGTTGAGTGCTTTTATTGAGGGTATTGATTTTTGTTAAATGCTTTTTCTGTAACAGTTGATGTGACCAAGTGGCTTTCCCCCATTCTGTTAATGTGGTCTATGACATGGATCAATTTTTTCCTTCCCTCCCTTCTTTTCTCCCTTCCTCCCTCCTTTCCTTCCTCCCCTTTTCTCTTCCCCTCTCGTTTCTTCTCTTCCTTCCTTGTTGAAAGTTGTAGTGTCCATTTATTTTGAGACTTTTCCAACCAATTTTTACAAAGACTATTCCTTGTCTTGTGTGATCATTGAAGTGTCAGTTCCTTAGCTCATGTTCAGCTAATGTTTTGGCAGAGTTCCCTTGGATATCATCAGGAGCTTTCCCAGTCTTTACAGGCTGGTTTTGTGCTCCAATCTTTAATGTTTCCTTTCTTCTGCTAGGTTTGTGTTTGTTTTGTTCTTTTTCTAGTTCCATAAGGTGTAAAGGTAGGTTGTTGACTGGAGAGCTTTCTTCTTTTTAAGTGTGTTTATAGCTATAGATTTTCTCCTTAACCACTGCTTTCATTGGATCATAAGTTTTGGTATGTTGTATTTTCATTTTCATTGTCCGTAAATATTTTCTGATTTCCTTGTGATTTCTTCCATCCATTGGTTTAAGAGTGTGTTGCATAATTTCCACAATATTGTGAATTTCCCAGTTGTACTTCTGTTGTTGATTTCTAACTTCATCCTGTTGTGGATGGAGAAGATACTTTGTATGATTTCTCTTTTAGAACCCATTGAGACTTAATATGTGCCCTAACATATGGTCTATCCTGGAAAATGTTCCATGTGCACTTGAGAAGAATGTATATTCTGTAGTTGTTGAGTAGAGGGTTCTGGACATGTCTGTTAGATGTGGTTAGTTCACCAGGTTGCTTAAGTCCTCCATTTCCTTACCTTCAATCTGGTTGTTCTTTCCATTACTGAGAGTGGGGTATTGAAGTCTCCATCTATTATTGTAGAACTATCCATTTCTCCCTTCACTTCTGGCAGTTTTTGCTTCATATATTTTGCTGGTCTGTTATTAGGCACATAAATGTTTACAATTGTTTTATCTTCTTACTGTATTAAACCTTTTGTTGATGTATGATATCGTCTCTTGTAACATTTCTTGAATTAAATCTATTTTGTCTGATATTAGTATATCTACTTGTTAAGTCCGGGGAAAGAAAATCCCGGGACAAAATACCTTTAAAAACCAAAATCAGTCATAGGGAGAACTAAAGTTTAAAATCCGTTTATTGCTTACAAACTGCAGTCTGGGGCCTTCTCTCTTTCCTGCTGCAGCAGAAGCAAAACCGACCCTCCCCTCACGTCCCAGGTACAGATAAGCCCTCCATTGCCCAGGTAATTACCCATTGATATGGAGATGAACTCCTCCACACTTGAGGAAAGGTGCAAATGCACTAAAGCCATACTTCTTTCCACTTCTGAATGCCTGTGATATGCAGATGTACCAAAGCCAGGCAAGATATTCTGGAAATGTTACAATTTTACCCACAGGCCGCCCCTCCAGAAATCTCACCTTACAATTTATCTGTCCCCCCTCTTCCGACCAATCTAGTAACATACAATAGCAACAGCAATAAAATCTTGATAATCCTCAAGCCAGAGGATTCAGCCTATGCAGATTAAGTAAATGTACTTTACAGCACAATCCCTCACTAAGCACAAAATATGTTTCTACGCTTGTTTACTCATTCCTAACAACCATGCTAGGTTGCTCACAAAACATTTACCAAACATTAGACAAAGTCAAGCCTATCTTTAAGCATTTTTTTCTTGACAGCAGCAACACAATCATGATAATTCTCAAGCCAGAGGATTCAGGTAGGTTCAAAGTCCCAGCAGATTAAATCCAAAGCTCGTCCCATTCCAGCCATCACGCAGCTGCTGCAGGGGGTGCATCCAGGACACAAGGACTGTAGAAGCAAATAACCATGGTTGTGGGGGGTCATTTTGATGTTATTCCAGGAATACACAGGAGGCCAGCTTCCAGGCCTTTTCCCTAAGTTGCCAGAGGAGCTAGCAGTCGCTGGTCCATGTGTAGAAATGTCCAAGGCCACGTCCATTTTATTCTTAATTGCTTCACCCATCCTTGCAGTGCATGTCCAATAAAGTGGGTGCCTTGATCGCTCTCAATCACTGGTGACTGACCATAGGCTACAAAGAGATGCTTTAGGCCCCTCTTGGTGGTTTGCTGATCTGCACAACGTGCAGGGCACTCCTTCCAGGCTTGGTTGACTTCTTCAAAGGTCAATGGCAAGCCCCACCAATGGGCTACAGCCCACCTTGTCTTTTGCCCCACATGCAACAAACACTGATGTAGCCATTGGGCCACATCAGAGGCAGGCTTTCCTTCTAGCCAGTGCACCTGGGCCAGTGCATCTGCTTCATCATTCCCTGGGGATGCCAAAGGCAAATGGCCAGTCACGATATACGGTAGGTGTCTGTGCCACACCACTCTGTGGCCTTTGGGTCCAGTCTCACACCTACCCCGTGATGGGAGGTGGTTATTACCTTGGTTGGAGCTGTTCCTGTGATGGGCACCATAGCCAGCAAGGCCTGGTACACCGCAGCCAGTTGCTTTTCTATCAAGGTGACGTGGACCTCTGCTCCTTTCTATAGTTGTGACCAGGCTCTGGCCAGCAGCGGCAGCAGCAGCAGCAGAAGCAGTAGCCTTAGGCTTGGACCACAGGCTGGGGTTGGCACAGCCAGCAGCGGTGGTGGTGCCTCCATGACCACATGAATGTAGACACACGACCCTTGGCACAGGTGCCACTTCTCCCCATCATTTCTTGGGGCAGCCCTCCCAAAGGCTGCACCCATTGTAACAGATTTCGGGTTCAGAGGAACTCTGCCAAATGCGCCAGGTGTTAGTCTGGGGAAAGGAAATCCTGGGGCAAAATACCTCTAACATCCAAAATCAGTTAAAGAGAGAAATAAAGTTTAAAACCCATTTATTGCTCACAAACTGCAGTCTGGGGCCATCTCTCTTTCCTGCTGCAGCAGAAGCAAAACCGGCCCTCCCCTCCCCTCTCAGGTACAGGTAAGCCCTCCTTGCCCAGGTCATTACCCATTGATATGGAGATGAACTTCTCTCCACCCCTGAGGAAAGATGCAAATGCACTAAAGCCATATTTCTCTCCACCTCTGAACGCCTATTGATATGCAGGTATACCAAAGCCAGGCAAGATATTCTGGAAATGCTACAGTTTTACCCACAGCCAATCTCTTTTAGTTGAAGATTTTAATCCATTTACATTTAAACTAATTACTGATAAAAATGAACTGCTGTTATTTTGTTATTTGTTTTCTAAATGCCTTACAGCATTGTTCCTCATTTCTTGCATTACTATCTTTTGTGTGTACTGGACTTTTGTAGTGAAATATTTAAAATCCTTTCTCATTTCCTTTTATGTATATTCTATATTTTTTTGTGGTTATCATGGGAATTGTGTTTAACATCCTAAAGTTACAAGATTCTAATTTTAGTTTATACCAGCTTAACTTCAATAACATACACAAACTCTCCTACTTTACAGCTCTGTCCCCACTCCTTTCAGTTACAGATGTCACAAAATTACATCCTTATACATTGTGTGTCCCAAACTAATCTTTCAAATGCATTAGTCTCTTAAATGATGTAGGAAATGTGGAGTTATAAACCAAAGTTACAATGATACTAACTTTTAGACTAAGTTTTTTTTTATTAAGGTATTATTGATATACACTCTTACAAGTGTTTCACATGAAAAACAGTGTGGTTACTACATTCACCCATATTATCAAGTCCCCACTCATACCACATTGCAGTCACTGCCCATCAGTGTGGTAAGATGTCAGAGTCACTACTTGTCTTCTCTGCTACACTGTCTTCCCTGTGACCCCCCACACCATGTGTACTAAACACAATACCCCTCAATACCCTTCTTCCTCCCTCCCCACCTGCCCTCCCCCACCCCTCCCCTTTGGTAACTGCTAGTCCCTTCTTGGAGTCTGTGAGTCTGCTGCTGTTTTGTTCTTTCCATTTTGCTTCATTGTTATACTCCACAAATGAGGAAAATCATTTGGCAATTGTCTTTCTCTGTCTGGCTTATTTCACTGAGCATAATATCCTCCAGCTCCATCCATGTTGTTGCAAATGGTAGGATTTGTTTCTTTCTTATGGCTGAATAATATTCCATTGTGTATATGTACCACCTCTTCTTTATCCATTCATCTATTGATGGACACTTAGGTTGCTTCCATATCTTGGCTATTGTAAATAGTGCTGCGATAAACATAGAGGTGCATATGTTTTCTTGAGTCTGAGAACTTGTATTCTTTGGGTAAATTCCTAAAAGTGGGATTCCCAGGTCAAATAGTATTTCTATTTTGAGCTTTTTGAGGAACCTCCGTACTGCTTTCCACAATGGTTGAACTAGCTTACATTCCCACCAGCAGTGTAGGAGGGTTCCCCTTTCTCTGCATCCTCGCCAACATTTGTTGTTCTTAGTCTTTTTGATGCTAGCGATCCTTACTGGTGTGAGGTGGTATCTCACTGTGGTTTTTTAAAGCCTATTATTCTCTTAAATAATGTAGAAAACTAAAAAATGGAGCTATAAACTGTTGTTACAATACTAGTTTTTATAATTGTTCATATATTTGCCTTTCTGGAGGTCTTTGTCCATTCAGTTTCAAGTTACTGTTTACTGTCCTCTTATCTCATCTGCAGAACTCCCTGGAGCATTTCTTTCCGGGGCAAATCTAGTGGTAACAAACTCCCTCAGCTTTTGTTTATCTGGGAATGTCCTAATTTCTCTTTCACTTTTGGAGGACAGCTTTGCTGTATGTAGGATTCTCAATTGACAGGTTTTTTGTTTTTTTTAAATCACTTTGAATATATCAGCCCTCTGCCTTTTGGCCTCCAATGTTTCTGATGAGAACTCTGCTGATCATCCTCCTCAGGCGCCGTTGTGTGTGACATGTCGCTTTGCTCTTGCTGCTTTTCAGATTGTCTCCATCTTTTGAAAGTTTGATCATAGTGTGTCTTGGTGTGGGTCTCTTTCAGTTAATCTACTTGGAGTTCATCAAACTTACTGTATTTTTATATTCATGTCTTTCATCAAGTTTGGGAAGTTTGCAACCATTTTTTCTTCAGATATTTTTTTTGCCTTTTTCTCTTCTTCTGAAACTCCTGTGGTGTGTCTCTTGGTCCACCTGGTGATGTCTCACAGGTCCCCTAGGCTCTGTTCACTTTTAGAAAATATTTTTTCTTTCTGTTCCTCAGCTTTTACAACATCCATTGTTCCCCCTTCAAGTGTGCTGACTCTTCTGTGTGTTCATATCTGCTTTTGAATCTCTCGAGTGAGTTTTTCATTTCAGTTCTTGTAGTTGAAAGCTCCGTAATTTTTTAGTTTTGTTGGTGAAAAAATAAAACTGTCAGCTATTTTTTTACCAGCAAAATGGGTTTATTTAGTAACAGCAGCAATACAGGGCAAACAAGCTATGGCAAAACTAGAAACCTGTCTGGAGGACAAGGGGGAGGAGGCTCTTTTATAAAGGAAAGGGGGAGGTTAT
Source organism: Manis pentadactyla (assembly GCF_030020395.1). Classification (NCBI taxonomy): domain Eukaryota; kingdom Metazoa; phylum Chordata; class Mammalia; order Pholidota; family Manidae; genus Manis; species Manis pentadactyla. The sequence goes on from NC_080023.1 coordinate 2,933,808, forward strand.
TCTAAGCAGGAAGTCCATTGGAGGAAATTGGGAGGCCCATGTGTCGTGGCTGCTCATTGGCCGAGTTAGCTCTCATGGCTCTAATAGTCTCTCATGGCTGTGCTGCTGTGGTGGGCGGTGGGAGGCAGTAACTCTTCACTCCTTTTGGGTGGTAAAGTACTCAAAATGGTGTGAGTTGTAAGGTGTTTGTCTCTTCCTTCAAGTGGTATCTGCAACTGACCAGGAGTGATGGATGAAACAGCTCCCCCTTCAGGCCTCCCAATGCATGTCAGTGAGGTTGTCCTTTATCAGTTTACTCACTTTTTAGATTTTCTCTTTATTCATGTTTCTGTTTTGTTCTTCCATAACTTTCTTGACTTTCTCCACATCTTCTTGTAGTTCTTTGAGTCCCTTTAAGATCATTGTTTTAAAGTCTTGTCTAGAAGATCTGCCATCAGGTCTTTATTGGGGACACTTTCTGTTTATTTACTTTTTCTCTTGGATTGGGTCATATTTTGCTGGGTCTTTGTTTGCCTTGTGATTTTTTTGTCAATACCTGGACATTTGGATCTGACCATGTGGGAACTCTGGCAATCAGGTGCTCCCTCTTCCCAGGCTTTGCTGTTTTTGTGTGTTACTGGTTTTGTTTCCTGTGCATGTTGGAGGCTGTCTCTGTGCTGAGGATCAGCCTGCGGTGGAATGTAAGGTCTTCTCAGGTTCGGACTTAGAGCCTGTCCCTGGGCATGTGTGATCACTCTGAATTTCCCCTTGGATGTCGTTGCATTTGAATGTCCTAGTCTTTAATATGTAGTGCCCAAAATGGGAAGAAGAGAAAAATAAAAGGGGGAAAGGGCACCAGCCGTAGAAGTTACTTCAGCTGTAGGGGGTGGGTGGGGCTTGCACAATGGCTGCTGCCTCTGTGATCAGGAGCAGCAATCAGCTGTCAGAGCACAGATCCCTAGTATTTGGAGGAGGGGTTCTTTTCTGACCAACCTGCTTCCTGCAAACTGTGTGCAAGCTGCTCCAAAAAACAGGTGTATGGCTGGCTGGGGATGGATATATTTGAAATTGATGGAAATTAACCTCAGTGTGTTAAATCCTCCTTTGGAAGCTGGAAGCATCCAACAGACTTCAGAGTTCCAAGAGAGACACATTCTGCCAGTGCAGCTCTGTTCTGGGTGGGGACTGTTTTCTGGTGCCACCTCCTGCTCCCCCTTCTTCCCAGAATTTTCCAGGCTGTTAGTTTTTGTCTCTCTCTGTCTGCCTTGCTCCCTGAACTCTTTCACAAGGGAGGAAGGCTGTTCTCTCCTTTCACTACTTCCCTAGGGTACATCTGAAGTGCCTGGTGCTTACATTAAAGGCTCAGTGCCCTGGTCTTTCTTAAAATCCCTGATTGCTCCGGTTCTTCACAGTCCTGTCAGTTGCTGGTTAGATGGGCAGCCATGGACTGGGCTACAACCTGCATTGGTGCCCAATAAGCTCTGTCCAGGAGGGGACAGAAAGGGGACTGGACAATGTCCCCCCAGATTTATTTCCACCTAGAACTGTGAATGTGACCTTACTTGTTATAGGTCATGGTAGATGTAATAAATTAAAATGAGGTCATACCCTAATTCAGTGATCGGTGTCCTTACAAGGTGCCCAGGTGTAGATGGAGGCCGAGATTTGGAGTGATGCCTTCACAAGCCCAGGATTACTGGTGGCCACCAGAAGCTGGAGGAGACAAGGAAGGATTCTTCCCCAGAGCCTCTGGGAAGTGGCGGCCCTGCTGATGGCTGGGCTTTGGACCTCTGGCCTCCAGAACTGAGGATACGTTTCTGTTGTTTGCAGTCACCGGGTGTGGATGTGGTTATGGTAGCCTGAGCAAACTAGTACAGGGATGAAGGCCAAGAGGCGTGCCTTGTTTTCCAGGCTGACCCACAAGACTGTTAGTAGCACTCTTTACCCGTTGGTGTCCTGAGCATGGAGTAGTGGAATTGTAGGTCACAGTGACAGGCTTGGACAGCAGCCCCTCTGCTGACCTCTGTGCCTCATGTCTGTGCATGTAAATCTGGGCTTCCAGGACAGGCCTTGCTTTCTGACAGCAGCGGGCTGAATTCTTCTCTACTCTGAGAACTGGTATTAATTGGGTGAGGGCACTCATCCTGATGATTCCGTACATCTCTCTCCAACTTCAGAGCAACAGCAAGTGCCCAAATGCAAGGTTTTGTGGGTCCCGGGGCCCCTCATATTGCTGAGAAGTCGGGCCGCCCAGTGGTTTTGCTGGCTGGGACCCCACTTAAGGTGATATTGTCACCCAGCAAGTCTCTACATGAGCCAGGTTATTTCTACACTGACATTTGAAAGCTGATTTTTAGGACAAAACATAAGGCTGGTGAGTCCGACTAACCTGCCCCCTCTAATTGGCCTTGTAGCTGTAGTTTTTCAGTGTCTGTTTTGTGAACAGGCTGAGAACAGGGCCGAGGGCCTGACCTTTGGATCACCCAGTGTTAATCCCAGAGACTACTGGGCATCCACATGGGGCTGGCCCCATGCCCAGGGCTGGGTGGGGGGTGCTCCATGCGTGCTGAGCCTGGGGATGCGCTCCCCCATCGCTTGCAGAGACGCCTGTTCTTACTGCTTGCGTTTGGGTGGCAAGGAAGGATGCTTCCAAGTGAGGGCCCGCCTGAAGCCCTCGCACCCAGAGGAGGGAGTGAGCCGCAGTAGCCCGAGGCCCTGGGGCTGGTGCTGCTGCGTCCTTACCTGGTCACTCCAGCAGCTGCCCGTCCCCGGGGAAGGGGGCGTGGGGTGTGTGCAGAGGGTGCAGTTGGCGCACAGCATGGCCTGGAGAGCATTAGCTGCTCCCGCCACTGTGGCTGTGGCAGGACTTCCTGTGACGTTCATGACTCCACAGAGACCAGCCTCCATTGGCTGGTTTATGAATTCCTATCAGTGTTCACAGTACATGTATTTGTATGTATAGACAGATATGTGTCTTATATGTGGACATGTTTACCCCGAATGAACTTCAGTACCAGACAGAAACAAGAACACTGACTTTCTGTGTCCTGCTGCTGAAATCACAGCTTTGATTTGAATGACTCTAAGCTTTAACGCAGACGCCCAGGATGCGCCTCTTCGTGCACCACGTGTTTACTCCACACACTCGAGCAGCCGGTGCAGGCAATCAGCTGGCATAGGTGAGGGGCAGGAAGGTCACTGCGCTCAGGCACTTCCATTCCATGGCTGTGAGAGGGCAGTGCCACAGCCGTTGATGCTGGCAGAGAGGGAGACGAGGCCAGGTGACGGGTGGGCGGTGGCCAGCCAGCAACTGGACACCTCAGAAGGACAGGTGTTCGGGAGAGGCTGCACTGTCCACATACAGAATAAGAACATGGGACAATGCCTTGACCAGTTGGTAATGCCCCCAGAAACCGGTCAATTTTTAAAGAAATTCAAGGCCAAGGAAAAGGCCTGGGGTGCCCCCACCGTCTGGGATCTGTGAGGCTCGAGTGGGTGAGATGTGGTGGACTGATGGAAGGCTGGGCGAAGTGCCTTTGTGAACAAACCCCCGTTTGAAGGAGTGCCAGTGAGGAGTGCCACCCGCATGCCATCACCACCATCGCTACCAGTCCTGATTCTCCTGCACTCAGGTGATGGGTGTCTCCTTCTTGCTGGGGTCTGGCCTCCTAACTTCCTCCCCTCCTTCCTGGGCTGTCTTCCTAAAGTCTGTTCTCCCCTCCTTCAGTGGTGGAAGGCAGATCTAGAACAGCCTCATCCAGGCCTTTGCTGAGAGAACCAAACAGATCATCCTAACTGGAGTTGTTCTTCGCCATCTTTCTGTTTGCTTCTAGAGTGAAGTCCAAGGAAAATAGGAGAGGACTCTTAAAAATTCCTTGAGCAAGCAGGAGGGAGGGTGAGATTTCTGTGATGCTTCCTGGGCCACCTGGTTGGAGCGATGGCCACATGCTGGGCTTGCCACACCGTGTAGGCTGTGGCAGGCACACGGGGTATCTGCAGGGGGCATGGGTGTATGGTGTGGGCCCAGGGAGCAGCTGGGACCCTATTTCTGGCCATGTTCCTGAGGGCCGCCGATTATTTCCTGACCCTGCCATCCAACTTCTGGACACATATCCCATGGGTGTATTTGCACCAGAGACAGGGAAGCGGCTGCTTGCCCATCAGTTGCTGTGTTGGGGAAGTCTGCAGTTGACTGTGGAGTTCCAAGCTGCATTAAAAAGAACAAACCATCAACAAAATGGTATAGAGCACAAGTACCTCGACATAATGAAGGCCATATGTGACAAACCCACAGCCAACATCATACTGAACAGCGAGAAGCTGAAAGCTGTTCCTCTGAGATTGGGAGCAAGACAGGGATGCCCACTCTCCCCACTGTTATTCAACATAGCACTGGAGGTCCTAGCCATGGCAATCAGACAAAACAAAGAAATACAAGGAATCCAAATTGGTAAAGAAGAGGTCAAACTGTCAGTTTGCAGATGACATTACATTGTACATAAAAAAAACCCTAAAGATATTGGAATTCAGCAAAGTTGCAGGATACAAAATTAACACACAGAAATCTATGGCTTTCCTATACACTAACAATAAACTAATACAAAGAGAAATCAGGAAGACAATTCCATTCACAATAGCATCAAAAAGAATAAAATACCTAGGAATAAACCTAACCAAGGAAGTGAAAGACCTATACCCTGAAAACTACAAGACACTCTTAAGAGAAATTAAAGGGGACACTAACAAATGGAAACTCATCCCATGCTCGTAGCTAGGAAGAATTAATATCGTCAAAATGGCCATCCTGCCCAAAACAATATACAGATTTGATGCAATCCCTATCAGATTACCAACATCATTCTTCAATGAACTGGAACAAATAGTTCAAAAATTCATATGGAAACACCAAAGACCCCGAATAGCTAAAGCAATCCTGAGAAGGAAGAATAAACTGGGGGGATCTCGCTCCCCAACTTCAAGCTCTACTACAAAGCACAGTAATCAAGACAATTTGGTACTGGCACAAGAACAGAGCCACAGACCAGTGGAACAGAATAGAGACTCCAAACATGAACCGAAACATATATGGTCAATTAATATTCAATAAAGGAGCCATGGACATACAATGGGGAAATGACAACCTCTTCAACAACTGGTGTTGGCAAAACTGGACAGCTACATGTAAGAGAATGAAACTGGATCACTGTCTAACCCCACACACAAAAGTAAATTTGAAATGGAACAAAGACTTGAACGTAAGTCATGAAACCATAAAACTCTTAGAAAAAAACATAGGCAAAAATCTCTTAGACATAAACATGAGTGACCTCTTCTTGAACATATCTCCCCGGGCAAGGGAAACAAAAGCAAAAATGAACAAGTGGGACTACATCAAGCTGAAAAGCTTCTGTACAGCAAAAGACACCATCAATAGAACAAAAAGGTATCCTACAGTATGAGAGAATATATTCATAAATGACAGATCCAATAAAGGCTTGACATCCAAAATATATAAAGAGCTCACACACCTCAACAAACAAAAAGCAAATATTCCAATTAAAAAATGGGCAGAGGAGCTGAATAGACAGTTCTCTAAAGAAGAAATTCAGATGGCCAACAGACACATGAAAAGATGCTCCACATCGCATGTCATCAGAGAAATGCAAATTAAAACCACAATGAGATATCACCTCACACCAGTAAGGATCACCACCATCCAAAAGACAACAACAAATGTTGGCGAGGTTGTGGAGAAAGGGGAACCCTCCTACACTGCTGGTGGGAATGTAAATTAGTTCAACCATGTGGAAAGCAGTATGGAGGTTCCTCAAAATGCTCAAAATAGAAATACCATTTGACCCAGGAATTCCACTTCTAGGAATTTACCCTAAGAATGCAGCAGCCCAGTTTGAAAAAGACAGATGCACCCCTATGTTTATCGCTGCACTATTTACAGTAGCCAAGATATGGAAGCAACCTAAGTGTCCATCGATAGATGAATGGATAAAGAAGAGGTGGTACATATACACAATGGAATACCACTCAGCCATAAGAAAAGGGCAAATCCTACCATTTGCAGCAACATGGATGGAGCTGGAGGGTATTATGCTCAGTGAAACAAGCCAAGCGGAGAAAGAGAAATACCAAATGATTTCACTCATATGTGGAGTATAAGAACAAAGGAAAACTGAAGGAACAAAACAGCAGCAGAATCACAGAACCCAAGAATGGACTAACAGTTACCAAAGGGAAAGGGACTGTGGAGTATGGGTGGGAAGGGAGGGATAAGGGCAGGGAAAAAGAAAGGGGGCCTTACGATTAGCATGTATAGTGTGCGCGGGGCCCGGGCGGGCTCTGCAACACAGAGAAGACAAGTAGTGATTTTACAGCATCTTACTACGCAGATGGGCAGTGACTGTGAAGGGGTATGTGGGGGGACTTGGTGAAGGGGAAAGCCTAGTAAACATAATGTCCTTCATGTAATTGTAGATTAATGATACAAAAAAAAAAAGAAAAAAAAAACTCTTAAGAATCCACTCCTAAACTATTAGAATATCTGAATTCAGGAAAGTTGTGGGATACAAAATTAATACACAGAAATCTATTGCATTCCTATATACTAACGATGAACTAGCAGAAAGAGAAATCAGGAAAACAATTCCATTCAAAACTGCATCAAAAAGAATACCTAGGAATAAATCTAACCAAGGAAGTGAAAGACCTCTACCCTGAAAACTACAAGAAACTCATGAGAGTATTAAAGAATGATACCAATAAACGGAAATACATCCCATGCCTCTTGGGTAGGAAGAATTAATATTGTCAAATTAAAGAAAATACCAATAAATGGAAATACATCCTGTGCTCTTGGGGAGGAAGAATTAATATTATCAAAATGGCCATCCTGCCAAAAGCAATCCACAGATTCAATAAATGTAATCCCTATCAAAAGACCGACAGCATTCTTCAACGAACTAGAACAAATAGTTCTAAAATTCATATGGAACCTCAAAAGACCCCAAATAGTCAAAGCAATCCTGAGAAGGAAGAATAAAGGGGGGATCTCACTCCCCAACTTCAAGCTCTACTACAAAGCCACAGTAATCAAGACAATTTGGTACTGGCCCAAGAACAGACCCATAGACCAGTGGAACAGACTAGAGGGCCCAGATATAAACTGAACCATATATGGTCAATTAATATATGATAAATGAGCTTTGTATATACAATGAGGAAATGACAGCCTCTTCAACAACTGGTTTTGGCAAAACTGGACAGCTACATGTAAGAGAATGAAACTGCATCATTGTCTAACCCCATACACAAAAGTAAATTAGAAATGGATCAAAGACCTGAATGTAAGTCATGAAACCATAAAACTCTTAGAAGAAAACAGGGAAAACTCTCTTGATTATAAATATGAGCAACTTTTTCATGAACATATCTCCTTGGGCAAGGGAAACAAAAGCAAAAATGAACAGGTGGGACTATATCAAACTAAAAACTTCCATACAGCAAAGGATACACATCATCAGTAGAACAAAAAGGCATCCTACAGTATGGGAGAATATATTAATAAATGACAGATCCGACAAGGGGTTAACATCCAAAATATATAAAGAACTTACACACTTCAGCACCCAAAAAGCAAATAACCCGATTAACAAGTGGGAAGAGGATCTGAGCAGACACTTCTCCAAAGAAGAAATTCAGATGGCCAACAGGCACATGAAAAGATGCTCCACATCGCTAATCACCAGAGAAATGCAAATTAAAACCACAATGAGGTATCACCTCACACCAGTTAGGAAGGCCAACATATAAAAGACAAATAAAAACAAATGCTGTCGAGGATGTGGAGAAAGGGGAACCCTCCTACACTGCTGGTGGGAATGTAAATTAGTTCAATCATTGTGGAAAGCAGTATGGAGGTTCCTCAAAAAACTAAAAATAGAAATACCATTTGACCCAGGAATCCCACTTCTAGGAATTTACCCTAAGAATACAGCAGCCCAGATTCAAAAAGACAGATGCACCCCTATGTTTATCACAGCACTATTTACAATAGCCAAGAAATGGAAGCATCCTAAGTGTCCATCAGTAGATGAATGGATAAAGAAGATGTGGTACATATACACAATGGAATATTATTCAGCCATAAGAAAACAAATCCTACCATTTGCAACAATATGGATGGAGCTAGAGGGTATTATGCTCAGTGAAATAAGCCAGGTGGAGAAAGACAAGTACCAAATGATTTCCCTCATTTGTGGAGTTTAACAATAAGCAAAAACTGAAGGAACAAAACAGCAGCAGACTCACAGAACCCAAGATTGGACTAACAGTTACCAAAGGGAAAGGGACTGGGGAGGGTGGGTGGGAAGGGAGGGAACAAGGAAAAAGGGGCATTACAATTACCACACGTAATGTAGTGGGGGTGGGCACAGGGAAGGCAGTATAGCACAGAGAAGACAAGTAGTGACTCTATAGCATCTTACTATGCTGATGGACAGTGACTGCAATGGGGTGTGTGTGGGGGACTTGATAACAGGGGGAATCTAGTAACCACAATGTTGCTCATGTGAAGTCTGAGCATGAGACTGTATATCAATGATACCTTAAAAAACAAACAAACAAAGAAACAGGTCTCCTGCTCTGTGGAATGAGGTGAATTACTATGTTGTGGGATCCAGTGTGCTCGTGAACATTCTGGAAAGGCATGTGCCCAAAGAGTGTTCACGGTTGCCTCTGGAGAGAGAAGCTGCAATGGAGGGCTGGTGGGGAAGAAAGGAATTCGAATTTTCATTTCATCTCTTGTATGGATGAGTTTTTGTGACCATGTACATATTTTTTTTTTGAGAGGGCATATCTTATATTTATTGATCAAATGGTTATTAACAACAATAAAATTCTGTATAGGGGACTCAATGCACAATCATTAATCAACCCCAAGCCTAATTCTCATCAGTCTCCGATCTTCTGAAGCATAACGAACAAGTTCTTACATGGTGAACAAATTCTTACATAGTGAATAAGTTCTTACATGGTGAACAGTACAAGGGCAGTCATCACAGAAACTTTCGGTTTTGCTCATGCATTATGAACTATAAACAGTTCAAATATGAATATTTGTTTGATTTTTATACTTGATTTATATGTGTATCCCACATTTCTCCCTTTATTATTATTATTATTATTATTTTTAATAAAATGCTGAAGTGGTAGGTAGATACAAGATAAAGGTAGAAAACATAGTTTAGTGTTGTAAGAGAGCAAATGTAGATGATCAGGTGTGTGCCTGTAGACTATGTGTTAATCCAAGCTAGACAAGGGCAATAAAACATCCACGTCTGCAGAAGATTTCTCTCAGAACAGGGGGGATGAGGTTCTAAGCCTCACCTCTGTTGATCCCCAATTTCTCACCTGATGGCCCCCCTGCGACTGTGCCTGTCTTAGGTTGTTCCTCCCTTGAGGAATCTTACCCGTCTCTGGCTAACCAGTCATCTTCCGGGGCCATACAGGGAAATGTAAAGTTGGTAAGCGAGAGAGAAGCCTTATTGTTTGAAAAGGTTAGCTTTTTACTTCTTTGCATATTTATGCCCTGTGGCTTCTATGCCCAGCATTTGTCTTGAGTATCTTTAGCACTTGGAAGAATTATGATACTCGGTAAATTCGATATGAGGCACAAATTCTATTTAAGGGTTGTAATTAGGAAGGAAGAAGAAAAGCTATAGAAGTAGCAGGCGGAAGAAAACATGGGAGGATTGATTATTTCTTTGACATATCTTCTTGTAGAGTAATTTAAGCATGTATAGGTTTTAAACTACTAATTAAATTGCACACACACTTTAACATAATAGGAATACAGTTACATAACCAAAGCAGATCTATAATTACCAGCCATCTCCAATGAGGTCAAGAAAACCAGTTAGGCTCCCTAGGCATTTGTGAAAATTTGTCAATGATATGATGGATATTGTCCAACTGAACTTGAACAGTCTGAGAGAAATCAGACAAAACAGCCCATACCTGGGAACTGTTCACATTCCATATGTTCTTTTAACAGTAGATAGTCTGTAGTTGTAAGATTTTGGAGCGCTACAATTTGCACTTCTCCTAATTCTTGGTTGAGTTCCGACAGTATAGATCCAGTCAAATTTGTTGTTTTACTGTATGCACAGGCCAGCTTAGATATCTCCTTCCTCATTCCCATGGCAAGTCCAGGAACCGGTGGTATGAATGCAGCTACAACTGCAGCATCGCCTGGATCTTTGTTGGGGTTTTTTGATGATCATCTTCTCGTATGACTCTTCCAGAGAGTGCTGATGTTGGAAGTTCTTCTTCATATCTATCTTAGTTCATTTTCTGGGGTAGCCCAATTAGGCTTTGATCCTCTGTATAAACACAAACAGACCCTTTGCTCACACTTTGATCTGCCCTTTATACCATTGTGTAGAACTCATTGGAGGTCACCACACAGGAACTGCTTTTTTTTTTTTTTAAGAGAAAGGAATATTATCAGAAAACTGTACCTCCATAGCCGATCATCTGACACCCTTTAGGTGATCAAAGTTAAGGATATTTAAAGCATGCATTAATCGTTGATTTACAGTTAGTTTTATCCTATAATGGAGTAATCCTCCTTTTCTTTCTTTTTTTTTTTTGTTATCTTTAACCTACACTTACATGAAGAATATTATGTTTACTAGGCTCTCCCCTATACCAGGTCCCCGCTATAAACCCCTTTACAGTCCCTGTCCATCAGCATAGCTAAATGTTGTAGAATCACTACTTGTCTTCTCTGTGTTGTACAGCCCTCCCCTTTCTCCCACCCCCCCAAGCATGCTGATCTTAATACCCTCCTTCTTCCTCCCCCCCCTTATCCCTCCCCACCCACCCATCCTCCCCAGTCCCTTTCCCTTTGGTACCTGTTAGTCCATTCTTGGGTTCTGTGATTCCGCTGCTGTTTTGTTCGTTCAGTTTTTCCTTTGTTCTTTTACTCCACAGATGAGTGAAATCATTTGGTATTTCTCTTTCTCCGCTTGGCTTATTTCACTGAGCATAATACCCTCCAGCTCCATCCATGTTGCTGCAAATGGTAGGATTTGCCCTCTTCTTATGGCTGAGTAGTATTCCATTGTGTATATGTACCACATCTTCTTTATCCATTCATCTACTGATGGATACTTAGGTTGTTTTCACTTCTTGGCTATTGTAAATAGTGCTGCGATAAACATAGGAGTGCATCTGTCTTTTTCAAACTTGACTGCTGCGTTCTTAGGGCAAATTCCCAGGAATGGAATTCCTGGGTCAAATGGTAAGTCTATTTTGAGCATTTTGATGAACCTCCATACTGCTTTCCACAATGGTTGAGCTAACTTACATTCCCACCAGCAGTGTAGGAGGGTTCCCCTTTCTCCACAGCCTCGCCAACATTTGTTGTTCTCTGTCTTTTGGATGGCAGCCATCCCTACTGGTGTGAGGTGATACCTCATTGTAGTTTTAATTTGCATTTCTCTGATAATTAGCGATGTGGAGCATCTTTTCATGTGTCTGTTGCCATCTGTATTTCTTTTTTGGAGAACTGTCTGTTCAGTTCCTCTGCCCATTTTCTAATTGGATTATTTGATTTTTGTTTGTTGAGGCATGTGAGCTCTTTATATATTTTGGACATCAAGCCTTTATCGGACCTGTCATTTACAAATTTATTCTCCCATACTGTAGGGTTCCTTTATGTTCTATTGATGGTGTCTTTTGCTGTACCGAAGCTTTTCAGCTTAATATAGTCCCACTTGTTCATTTTTGCTGTTGTTTTCCTTGCCCGGGGAGATACGTTCAAGAAGAGGTCGCTCATGTTTATGTCTAAGAGGTTTGTGCCTATGTTTTTTTCCACGAGTTTAATGGTTTCATGGCTTACATTCAGGTCTTTGATCCATTTTGAATTTACTTTTGTATATGGGGTTAGACAATGGTCCACTTTCATTCTCCTACATGTAGCTGTCCAGTTTTGCCAGCACCATCTGTTGAAGAGACTGTCATTTCTCCATTGTATGTCCATGGCTCCTTTATCAAATATTAATTGACCATATATGTCTGGGTTAATGTCTGGAGTCTCTATTCTGTTCTATTGGTCTATGGCTCTGTTCTTGTGCCAGTACCAAATTGTCTTGATTACTATGGCTTTATAGTAGAGCTTGAAATTGGGGAGTGAGAACCCTCTCACTTTATTGTTCCTACTCAGGATTGCTTTGGCTATTCGGGGTCTTTGGTGTTTCCATATGAATTTTTGAATTATTTGTGCCAGTTCATTGAAGAATGTTGCTGGTAGTTTCATAGGGATTGCATCAAATCTGTATATTGCTTTGGGCAGGATGGCCATTTTGACGATATTAATTCTTTCTAGCCATGAGCATGGGATGAGTTTCCATCTGTTAGTGTCCCCTTTAATTTCTCTTAAGAGTGACTTGTAGTTTTCAGAGTATAGGTCATTCACTTCTTTGGTTAGATTTATTCCTAGGTATTTTATTCTTTTTGATACAATTATGAATGGAATTTTTTTCCTGATTTCTCTTTCTATTGGTTCATTGTTAGTGTATAGGAAAGCTACAGATTTCTGTGTGTCAATTTTGTATCCTGCAACTTTGCTATATTCTGATACCAGTTCTAGTAGTTTTGGGATGGAGTCTTTAGGGTTTTTTACATACAATATCATGTCATCTGCAAATAGTGACAGTTTAACTTCTTCTTTACCAATCTGGATTCCTTGTATTTCTTTGTTTTGTCTGATTGCCGTGGCTAGGACCTCCAGTACTATGTTAAATAGCAGTGGGGAGAGTGGGCATCCCTGTCTAGTTCCCGATCTCAGAGGAAATGCTTTCAGCTTCTCGCTGTTCAATATAATGTTGGCTGTGGGTTTATCATAGATGGCCTTTATTATGTTGAGGTACTTGCCCTCTATTCCCATTTTGCTGAGAGTTTTTATCATGAATGGATGTTGAATTTTGTCAAATGGTTTTTCAGCATCTATGGAGATGATCATGTGGTTTTTGTCTCTCTTTTTGTTGATGTGGTGGATGATGTTGATGGATTTTCGAATGTTGTACCATCCTTGCATCCCTGGGATGAATCCCACTTGGTCATGGTCTATGATCCTTTTGATATACTTTTTTATTCGGTTTGCTACTATTTTATTAAGTACTTTTGCATCTACATTCATCAGGGATATTGGTCTGTAATTTTCTTTTTTGGCGGTGTCTTTGCCTGGTTTTGGTATTACAGTGATGTTGGCTTCATAGAATGAGTTTGGGAGTATCCCCTCCTCTTCTATTTTTTGGAAAACTTTAAGGAGAATGGGTATTATGTCTTCTCTGTGTGTCTGATAAAATTCTGAGGTAAATCCATCCGGCCCGGGTGCTTTGTTCTTGGGTAGTTTTTTGATTACCGTTTCAATTTCTTTGCTCGTAATTGATTTGTTTAACTTTTGTGTTTCTTCCTTGGTCAGTCTTGGAAGGTTGTATTTTTCTAGGATGTTGTCCATTTCTTCTAGGTTTTCCAGCTTGTTGGCATATAGGTTTTCATAGTATTCCTTAATAATTCTTTGTATTTCTGTGGAGTCTGTCGTGATTTTTCCGTTTTCATTTGTGATTCTGTTGATTTGTGTTGATTCTCTTTTTCTCTTAATAAGTTTGGCTAGAGGCCTACCTATTTTGTTTATTTTCTCAAAGAACCAGCTCTTGCTTTAATTGATTTTTGCTGTTGTTTTATTCTTCTCAATTTTGTTTATTTCTTCTCTGATCTTTATTATGTCCCTCCTTCTGCTGACTTTAGGCCTCATTTGTTCTTCTTTTTCCAATTTCGATAATTGTGATGTTAGACTATTCATTTGGGATTGTTCTTGCTTCTTCAAGTATGCCTGGATCGCTATATACTTTCCTCTTAAGACTGCTTTCGCTGCGTCCCACAGAAGTTGGGGCTTTGTGTTATTGTTGTCATTTGTTTCTCTATATTCCTTGATCTCTATTTTAATTTGTTCGTTGATCCATTGATTATTTAGGAGCATGTTGTTTAGCCTCCATGTGTTTGTGAGCCTTTTTGTTTTCTTTGTAGAATTTATTTCTAGTTTTATACCTTTGTGGTCTGAAAAGTTGGTTGGTAGTTTTCAATATTTTGGATTTTGCTGACGCTCTTTTTGTGGGCTAGTATGTGGTCTATTCTGGAGAATGTTCCATGTGTACTTGAAAAGAATGTATATCCTGTTGCTTTTGGATGTAGAGTTCTATAGATGTCTATTAGGTCCATCTGCTCTACTGTGTTATTCAGTGCTTCCATGTCCTTACTTATTTTCTCCCCAGTGGATCTATCCTTTGGGGTGAGTGGTGTGTTGAAGTCTCCTAGAATGAATGTTTTGCAGTCTATATCCCCCTTTAGTTCTGTTAGTATTTGTTTCACATATGCTGGTGCTCCTGTGTTGGTTGCATATATATTTAGAATGGTTATATCCTCTTGTTGGACTGAGCCCTTTATCATTTTTGTAGTGTCCTTCTTTATCTCTTGTTACTTTCTTTGTTTTGAAGTCTATTTTGTCTGATATTAGTACTGCAACCCCTGCTTTCTTCTCGCTGTTGTTTGCCTGAAATATGTTTTTCCATCCCTTGACTTTTAGTCTGTATATGTCTTTGGGTTTGAGGTGAGTTTCTTGTAAGCAGCATATAGATGGGTCTTGCTTTTTTATCCATTCTATTCCTCTGTGTCTTTTGATTGGTGCATTCAACCCATTTACATTTAGGGTGACTATTGAAAGATATGTACTTATTGCCATTGCAGGCTTTAAATTCGTGGTTACCAAAGGTTCAAGGTTAGCCGCTTTAGTATCTTACTGCCTAACTTAGCTCGCTTATTGAGCTGTTATATTCACTGTCTGGAGATTCTTTTCTTCTCTCCCTTCTTGTTCCTCCTCCTCGATTCTTCATATGTTGGGTGTTTTGTGCTGTGCTCCTTCTAGGAGTGCTCCCGTCTAGAGCAGTCCCTGTAAGATGTCCTGTAGAGGTGGTTTGTGGGAAGCAAATTCCCTCAGCTTTTGTTTGTCTGGGAATTGTTTAATCCCACCGTCATATTTGAATGATAGTCGTGCTGGATACAGTATCCTTGGTTCAAGGCCCTTCTGTTTCATTGTATTAAATATATCATGCCATTCTCTTCTGGCCTGTAGGGTTTCTGTTGAGAAGTCTGATGTTAGCCTGATGGGTTTTCCTTTATAGGTGACCTTTTTCTCTCTAGCTGCCTTTAAAACTCTTTCCTTGTCCTTGATCTTTGCCATTTTAATTATTATGTGTCTTGGTGTTGTCCTCCTTGGATCCTTTCTGTTGGGGGTTCTGTGTATTTCCGTGGTCTGTTCGATTATTTCCTCCCCCAGTGTGGGGATGTTTTCAGCAATTATTTCTTCTAAGATACTTTCCATCTCTTTTCCTCTCTCTTCTTCTTCTGGGACCCCTATAATACGGATATTGTTCCTTTTGGATTGGTCACACAGTTCTCTTAATATTGTTTCATTCCTGGAGATCCTTTTATCTCTGTCTATGTCAGCTTCTATGCGTTCCTGTTCTCTGGTTTCAATTCCATCAATGGCCTCTTGCATCCTATCCATTCTGCTTATAAACCCTTCCAGAGTTTGTTTCATTTCTGCGATCTCCTTTCTGGCATCTGTGATCTCCCTCCGGACTTCATCCCATTTCTCTTGCGTATTTCCCTGCATCTCTGTCAGCATGTTTATGATTCTTATTTTGAATTCTTTTTCAGGGAGACTGGTTAGGTCTGTCTCCTTCTCTGGTGTTGTCTCTGTGATCTTTGTCTGCCTGTAGCTTTGCCTTTTCATGGTGATAGGAATAGTCTGCAGAGCTGGGACGAGTGACGGCTGGAAGGACTTCCCTTCTTGTTGGTTTGTGGCCCTCCTCTCCTGGGAGAACAGCGGCCTCTAGTGGCTTGTGCTGCGCAGCTGCGCGCAGACAGGGCTTCTGCTTCCTGCCCGGCTGCTATGGAGTTAATCTCCGCTGTTGCTGTGGGCGTGGCCTGGCTCGGGCAGCTGCTCCAAAATGGTGGAGTTGCGTTGGAGCAGGAGCTGCTGGGAGGCTATTTATCTCCGTAAGGGGCCTCCCTGCTCCCTGCAGCCCAGGGGTTAGGGTGCCCAGAGATCCCGGATTCCCTACCTCTGGATTAAGTGACCCGCCCTGCCCCTTTAAGACTGCCAAAAAGCACCCGCCAAAACAACACAACGAACGCACACACACAAAAAAAAGAAAGAAATTAAAAATAAATAAATAAATAAATAAGAAATGGCCGCTCGTTTTTCTTTATTCTCCGGCGCCAGCCTCAGGCATCTGCTTACCGGTCTTGCTGCCCTGTTTCCCTAGTATTGGGTTCCCTGTCCCTTTAAGACTTCCAAAAAGCACTCACCTCAACAAAACAACAACAACAACAAAAATGTCCGCTCGCTTTTCTTATGTCCTCTGTGGCCCAGCCTCCAGTGCCTGCTCACTGTTCTTGCTGCCCTATTTCCCTAGCATCCAGGGTCCCCTGGGCCCGTACTGTGTCTGCGCTCTGGCCCGGATGGCGGGGGCTGGGTGTTCGGCAGTCCTGGGCTCCGTCTCCCTCCCGCTCTGCCTGCTCTTCTCCCGCCGGGAGCTGGGGGGAGGGGCGCTCGGCTCCCGCGGGGCCGGGGCTTGTATCTTACCCCCTTCGCGAGGCGCTGGGTTCTCTCAGGTGCGGATGTGGTCTGGATATTGTCCTGTGTCCTCTGGTCTCTATTCTAGGAAGGGTTGTCTTTGTTATACTTTCATAGATATATGTGGTTTTGGGAGGAGATTTCCGCTGCTCTACTCACGCCGCCATCTTGGCTCCGCCTCCATGTACATATTTTTATCTTTGCCTCTAAGCAGCTAGGAGAACAATGATTCAGGATTCCCTTAGTAATGTGGCCCACCAGTACTTTGTTCCCCTGTGGGGACAGGCTGTGGGTTCATGGAGTCTGCCCCTGCTCCGCACACATGTGGGGGGCCAGGAGCCAGCCCCCACGGAGGCCAGGTCCTTGTCTTGCCTCTTCCCATGGGGATGGGGGTACAGCCTTGTCCCTGACTTTCTGAAGCTGTTTTTTCATTTGTGGGACGGACTGGTTCATCCTGCTTTACCCCCTTCACACAGCTGATGCTGGAGATTTCTTTGAAAATGGCAAAGCATGAGATTAAGGCCGGGTATAAAGCAAACTTTCATGTTAAGGACCTGTTTTAAAGAAATGATTGGGCTGTGTGTATTCATTTCCTGGAGCTGTTGTAATAAAGTGCCACACATGGGGTGGCTTGAAACAGTAGAACTGTGGTTTTCACAGGTTCTAGAGGCCAGGAGCCCCAAATCAAGGGGTGGAGAGGACCGGGTCCCTCTAGGCTCTGCGGGTGGGTCCTTCCTGCCCCTCTGAGCTTCTGGTGGCTGCCTGCAGTGTGTGGTGCTCCTCGGCTGATAGGCGTGTCACCTGTTTTCACATGGCCTTCTCTGTGGCTGTGTCCTAACTTCCCTCTTCTATAAGGACACTGGTCATTGGACTAGGGTCCATTTTAGTCCAATGTGACCTTGTTTTTACTGATTACATTTGCAAAGGCCATTTCCAGAGACTAGGAATTGGGACATACCTTTGGGGCTGGTGACGACAGCGGAGTTTCTACCCTTGCTTTTAAGAAGTGTTTGGAATTGCCACACTTAGTGATTTGATGATGTAAAATCTAAAATTATGAAGTTGCTCATGAAAACAGGATTTTAGATGAAGTTTCAGATAGAACATTATAGGCTGAAAACTCCAAAGTTAATTATTAGTCCAGAAGCTGGCCTCCAAATGAGTGTGTTCCAGCGACGGGCATCTCTGCAGGGCTTTCTTTTGCTTTATGAACGCCGGCTTCTGAGGCTGCTTCTTTCAATCAAATAAACTGTGCTTTTAAATCCTCCACTTAGGAAATCGAGAGACTTTCTGAGCAACTGGAAGAGAAAGAAAGGGAGACGCAGCAGCTGCTGGGCCAGCCAGAGCACGAGCGGGAGAAGGAAGTCGCCCTGCTGCAGAGAAGCGTGGCAGAGAAGGAGCGGGCCTGGGCTGCCAGCCACGTTGTGTGCCGCTCCCTGGCGGAGGAGACCCGGCAGCTGCGGAGGGCCCTGGCGGCCACTGCTCACATGTGCCAGCATCTGGCCAAGTGTCTGGATGAACGCCAGCACGCACAGCGTGACCCTGGGGAGAAAGGTCCTCAGGTGGGTCCTGCATGGTGTGAGCGCACCATGGTGAGGGCTCTGTGGGGGCAGAGGGCACTGCCTGCGGACGTCACGACCCCTCGGCAGTCACGAGACTGGGGTGCCCAGAGTCCCTCTCCGTGCTCACTGACGAGTCACCCGCTGCAGCAGAGCCCGGCCTCCCAGGAGTGTCGTCCGCAGTGCTGGAGTACTCGCAGTGTGACGGAGAACAGGCCGACCGCTCCTGCGGGTGGCTTTGTGTGCAGGTGGGGAGGCGGCATTCTGGGCTCATCAGTCTTGACTGAGAACAGGAAGGCAGAGCAGGGGCTGCTCTGAGCCAATGCAGTCCTGGCATGTTGGGTGGAGGAGGGAACCACCTGCTGCGAGGCAAGGGGTACCCCTGCAGGGGCGAGGCCCCAACCGCGCACAGCACCAGGAGCACCGGCAGCACCAGCCCGCTGCAGGCTGTATGCGTCCCAGTCCCGCAGGGCTGGCCTGGCCACAGGCTCCTGCAGAGCTGGAGCTGCCATCCCCGAAGCTGTCCATGGTTGTCTGCACCACCCCACAGCTGCCAGTTAGGACGCCTGCATGTCTTTGGGGCCCCTGCCCTTCTGTGTGCTGGACACTGACCTCTAGCCGGGTGCCAGCAGGGAGAGAGCAGTGCGGGGGCCAGGTGGCAGGTGGGCCTCCAGGACAGGTCACTTCTGGGCTGTAGCTGTGTGCAGGGTCTGATGGGGGACTGGGGACGTGGGGTTCAGCAGTGGGAATCCATGAGGTAAAGTCCAGGGGTTGTGTACCCAGGAAACGACTTGGTGCAGCAGTGATGGGCTGAGACTGTCCCCGCCGGCCTGCAGGCGTTGTGTAGCAGTCTGCCTGCTGTGCACCTTGCTGGGGCTCACCTCACCTGTGCTGCCCCGTGCAGGCCTCTCACTTGGGTCCTTCCCAGGAGGTTCTCTGAGGTTGCGTGTCCTGTGACGCCCAGGGGTGGTCATCTAGCTCCTTAGCAATGGCTTTGCCGGAGAGCCCGTCACTCACTGGGCCCGCTGGAGAACCTTGACACGAGAACCACCTGTCTCCACAGGGTAGATCCCCTGAAAAGAAAACCTCATAAAGAGCATTAGCATCTTGCAGAAACCAGAGGTGCTGGGAGGAGGCGAGTGCGCCTCTCCCGTCTTGAGTCACTGTATCATTTCCCCCCGGGGGTTTGAAAACAGTCACACACGATGGCCGCGTGCGGCAGGCCTGGGCCTGGTGGCAGGAGCTGGTGGCAGTAATCAGTATTACTTCTTAGCTGAGGAGTCGGTGAGTTATCGGCGCTTCCCAGTGCCTGCTGGGTGAGGACACACTTCATCATCCGAGGGGAATTCTCAAAAGAATGTGACCGACATACAGCCCACTGTGCTAAGTACACGGATTTCTAGGAATCAGGTAGACTTGAGGTTCTCACTCAGGGCTGCCCACCATTGCCAGGACTGGTCTGTGGTGTGGCTTCCAGGTGTGAATCCCTGACCCTGGCCGAGTTCGCACTGCTGTGCACGTGATCGCCAAGGTTGCCCGGCTGTTTGCAGACGTGATGGTGGTGTGGGCTCGAAGGGAGGCGACACCTGCCCCTGGCAGGCATGGCCCCGTGTGCTCTGGAGAAGCAAAGGATTAAGCTTCTGCCTTCCTGACTCCTGTGGTGACGGAGAATTGCAGGGCGCAGATCGGGTGTGTGGCAGGGGGAGCTGGCCAGGATGGGGGGACCCCTCCCTCACTTTCAGGGAGCCACGAGTTCTTTCCTGTCCACACCTGCCATGGTGTGGGGCTTCAGTGGCCATGTGCCACCTCAGTCTCCATGCCTGGCTTAGTGCCCTCTTGCTGCACACAAGTCGTGTTTGGTGACATGGTGCCTTCGGTCCCTTTCTTATGCAGCCAGAATGTACAGCCAGGGCTGCCTCCGTCCAGGCTGCCTCTGTCCAGGCTGCCGTGGAGAAGTTACAGGAGGAAAACCAGCTGCTGACGCAGAGGGTGGCTCACGTGAGTGTCTGATTCCTCGGGACCTGTCGGGGATCCCTTCCCTGACAGAGCTCGGGAGTGTCCCACCAGGCCATTCTGAGACACATGCTCCCCAGAGACCTGGCCTGTGTGCCTAGAGATGGACAGAGTGCATGTCTTGCTCTGTCCCTCAAGTCAATTCCTGTGTCAGTGAAGGAGGTGCGAGAATTACTCTCAAGTGCTGCTTGTGAGGCAGGAAAGATGCTCCACATTCACTTGTGTGTGGACGGTTCCTTGAAGACGTCGCCACCGGGCCTAAGGTCTGTGTGCTGGTCCCTGGGTCCCCTTGTACAAAGTGCAAAGGGGAAAACTCACTAATTATTGCAAATAACTTCCTAGTTTGGCATTGCTTTGAGAGGAAAGGTCGCAGCCGCCTTCCCTGTGGGTATGTGTGAACTTCTCTGGTCCTCTCGTCAGGTTGAAGACCTCAACGCCAGGTGGCAACGCTACGACGCCAGCAGGGAGGAGCACGTGAGGGGCCTCCATGCACAGCTGAGGGGGCTGCAGGGCCCCCATGAGCCCACTGGACCCTCCCCTCCCGAGCTGATGAAGGAGATTTCCCGGCTCAATAGGCAGCTGGAGGACAAGATGCACGACTGTGCGTCCATGAGGCAGGAGCTGGCGGCCACGCAGAGGGCCCGGGACGGTGCACTGGAGCGCGTGCAGATGCTGGAGCAGCAGGTGGCCGCCCCTTAGGCGCTGGGCAGCTGTGAGGCGGCATCTGCCTGCAGGCTGAGTGGCGGGCGCAGTGGCCCTGGGCGGAAGGCGCTGGACGGGGCTTTGTCCTTCCTCAAGCAGAAACTGTGCGGCACTCTGACGCCTAGCCTCTTGTCTTTGCAGATCCTCGCTTACAAGGACGACTTCACCTCAGAAAGGGCCGATCGGGAGCGGGCTCAGGGCAGGATTCAAGAGCTGGAGGAAAAGGTGGCCGCCTTGCAGCACCAGGCGCCCTGCGGACAGGTGCCGTACGAGTGCTTTTTCCTCCTCTAGGCTTAGTGTTTTGCTCGTGTTTCATGGATTTCAAGACCTGCTGCGTCTGCCCAGACCTTCGTTTCCCTGCTGCAGGTAGAGCTGCCATGGCTGGCGCCTGGGGCTCTAACTACAGGGCCTGTTTGTGGAGGAGGTCGGTGTGGCGCTGTGTGGTGGCAGAGGGGGTGTCAGCAGGCCTGCCCCGCCTTCTGTGCTTGCTCTCCTGGGCCGGGGCTCCCTGGTGGGAGCTCTCTCCACACATCCCCTCCCTGCTCTGAGGGGTCCCCACCATGCAGGGTGCCCCCAGGGAGGCCTGGTGTGAATTGGAACAGGTGCAGCCTCTCACTGCGGGGCCCTTGGTGCACACATGCTGCTTCCCCAGCCCTGGGCTCGCTTGGTGCTCTGCAGAAGTCCCAGGGGCCTTTGTTTCTTCACCCCCTTGGCCATTACCTGGAAGAAACGCTTGGCCCCCCTCAAAGAACATCCATCCTGACACAGACTGGCTGGAGATGCACCTGGAGACTGATACACCCTGATGGAGCAGGGGTGCTGAGCTCACCTAGAGCTGCTCCTCAGCGGGCCTGGGGACAGCGGGAGCCCCCTGTACCACCCCGTCTTGTGAGGTTGTGGGGCCTTGTTTATTGCTTCTGCTTCCCCACTGAGAGGTGCAGGGGTGCCGTGGGGGACACCCCTTCCTCCATTTTTGCACTAAGTCCACAGTGGTGGCCTGGACACAGACAGCTGCTGCTCATGGTGGGGCAGGTGGGCCCCACGTGGGGCCCGTGTCCCTGAGGTCTGCAGGCTAACGGGGAGGTGTCCGAAGGCCTTGCCAGCCCCAGCAGCCTTCCTGCCATCCATCTTGGGTTCCTAGTTTCCTAAGGCCTCCGGACTTGGTTTTGCTGGGGATCCTGTAGTGCGTCCCCTGTGGGGGCGGTGTGTGTGTGTCGGGGGTAACATCCTTTGGCGCAGTGTGTGTGGGTTTCCTGGGATTTGGTTTTTCCTGTGGGTTTTGTGGCTGCAATGGACTTGAGAGGATGGTCCCAGGCGGCCTCATGAGTTGTGGCTGGAGGAGTGAGCAGAGCCAGCTCTGGGCCTGGCGGGGACTGGGGTGCTGGCCCTCAGTGGCCTGTGTCCCTTCCAGCTGGGCACTGGGGACATTTACTGCTGCTCGGCCTCTGGGTTGAGGACACTGGTACTCTTACAGGTGTGGGCAATAAGCCATAGTCCCACAGGGAAAATCCACACTTGTGCTGATGGGAATGAAGTTCTCAGGCAGGTAGTGATGGGCACTAAATGGGCACTAACAGCCACAGTGCCTCCTGGCCATCTGGAGCCCTGTGCCAGCTGTGCCAGGGCCCCTGCTGCCTCTGGAGGTCCTGCAGAGGCGCAGAGCCGGGCTGGGGCAGTTTGCCTGACTCCCCACCTGTCCACACCAGTGCGTGGGGCATGTCTCCTAGGGCTGCCTCTGGCCCTGGGTGGGGGTGGACCCCACACAGGAGTGTCTGGTGGTCTCTCCAGCTCCCCCACCGAGCTGCTCCTTGTTTGGGCTCTGGGCCAAAGCAGGGGACAGGGTGAGGGGTGGGAGTGAACCCAGGGTGCTGCCCGTGGCCTCCAGTGCGGTCAGTGTACAGCCCCTTGCCTGTTTTCCAGGACTCCCGAGAGCCAGGCTCCTGCTGGATTCACGCTGGGAGTGAGGCCCCCAGGTACCTGGAAACAGGTGCTCTGGAGTGGGCAGCAGCCAGTGGCCGGAGGCCTGAGACTGGGTCCCAGTGGCTGCAGGGCCTTGCAGAACGCGAGCACTCCAGAGGAACACGAGGCGGCCAGGGGGACCTCCAGTGCCCCCACTGCCTGCAGTGCTTCAGCGACGAGCAGGGCGAGGACCTCTTCAGGCATGTGGCTGAGTGCTGCCAGTGAGCCCTGAGGCGGGTCCGCCGCCCTGTGGAACTGAGGGGGCCTGCCCTGAGGGTCAGGGTGGGTGCGCTCAGCATGACACTGAAGCTCCCAAGACCCCCCCCTAAGTTGGGGTTGCTTCTGGTCCTGCATCCTGGTCCCCTCAGGCCTTGGAGCGGACCAGGTCAGAACATCCAGCAGTGCTAAGGCAGAGATGAGCCGGGAGTGTCTGTCCTGGGAGGCCCGGCTTTGCTGCTGGCCTGGAGTCTGGGCCCTCAAGCTGTTGGGCGAAGCTGGAGGCAGTCTGGTGCAGGACCTCCTGGGCTGCACTACAGCCCTGCCTGCACCTGGGGACGCTGCAGTGTTCTGGGAAGAGATGGCTGCCTGTGGGCCCTGGCTTGTGGGCCACATGTGTGGCGCCAAGCACCAGGGCTGCACAGTGTGGCTGTGTGTCTGTACTGAAATGCACTGAACTGCAAGAGTGTTTGTCACATATCTAGAAGTTAGAGCACATTTATTTCACGTTTACTTATTGTTATAATAAATGCACTTGTTATGTGACTGCTGAGAATGTGCATTGGGGGCTGGGATGCAAAGATCTGGTGGCAGTGAAGAGGGGTGGAGGCCCAGCTGGGCCTGCCTGTGGGGTGCCGAAGTGGGCACCAGCCCAGTGTTCTGTCTTTGGCCTGTATCGGCCCCAGCCTGGGACGTGAAGTAATGGGCTGGCAATGAGGTGGTTGCTGAGAACAGATGAGCCAGGCAGAGCAAGGCCTACTGGCTGGCATGGGGCTGGTCAGGGGGTCCAGGTGGGAGACAGGAGCCACCAGGGAGGGGGCAGTGGACACACTGCGCTGTTTGCCTGTGTTCACACTCCTGTCAGCTCTTGGCAGGACAGCATTACTGTCGTCCCAGACGCAGACAGGAAGGCAGGGCACAGGGGTTAAATCACTTTTCCAAGGTCACACAGTGGCTACATGCCAGAGCTGGGGTTTGAACCCAGGCCAGCTGGCTCCCAGACTCACGTCCTTTACTGCCCAGTCTGTCTGTCCTCTGCAGGTAGCAGCTGCTGTCACCAACACGAAGAGCCAGCACTGGGTGCTCGTGGTGGTCCCCTCGCCTGGACACCTTACCCTCTCCCTTTGGGGTCCTGAGGTGTAGTTCAGCTGTCATGCCCTCTGTGGGTTCCCCAAGCACCCTCTCGTGGGAATCCGACTGCAAGTGGGCCAGTCTGTGTGGCATGGGGTAGGTGGGAAGGTACCAGACACCTGAGCACTGGAAACAGGAGGGGGGTGTCCCAGAGAGAAGGGAGCCCTCAAACCCTTGGCTGACCCCCAGCCCGCACACACTTAGAACAACCCTCCAAGTAGAGAATGGCTGGGACACGAGGTGAGCGGGGCTTTAGTGGCCACCTGCTGCAGGTGACAGTTCTGGGTTTGAGTCTCTCAAGGCCACAGGTGCTTGGTAAACACTCGGTTTTCCTTTGAAATCCTGGGTGGGTTCCAGATCCTAACAGTCCTGCTCTAAAGACATACAGGTTCCAGGCAGCTGGTAATCTGTGGCCTGGGGGAGCCAAACCCACCTCTCATCAGACAGCAGAATTCAGGAGTCTCAGTGATATTAACCACATGCACTGTGGACATAAGAAACACTGCATATAAGAAAAATGAAGGCAGAATGAAGATATTTTCATACAAATACAGGTAACAATTTGTACTGCAGTAATTAGTCTAACTGGATAAAAACAGAGGAATGAAAGTACAGGAAGGGTGAATATGAATATCACTACTCAACACAATCGTGTTTTGATCTAAAACATGCAGATGTGGCCACAGGAATCTGCTAGGTGAGGGGCTGGAGGTGTTTTTCCACTGATCTAAGGTGAACTGTAGGGAAGTAAGGAAGCATATTTTCATCTCTAGAGTAACCACTAAAGTAGATATGAAAAGATGCTCCATATCTCTAGTCATCAGAGAAATTCAAATTAAAACAACATACTCATGGAGGTATGGAAGGATATTCAAGAACTCAGGAATAAATTCCGGTCAGAGATTCAATTGTTGAAGAGCACAATGGAGGGTATTAAAAGCAGGTTGAATACGGTGGAGGAGACCATAAGTGAAATAAAAACTAGAGAAGACGAATACAAAGAAGCTGAGCCACAGAGAGAAAAAAGGATCTCTAAGAATGAAAGACTATTGAGGGAACTGTGTGACCAATCCAAGCGGAACAGTATTCGCATTATGGGGGAACCAGAAGAAGAAGAGAGAGAAAAAGGGATAGAAAGTGTCTTTGAGGAGGTAAGTGCTGAAAACTTCCCCAACTTGGGGAAGGAGACAGTCTCTCAGGCCGTGGAGGAGCACAGATCTCCCAACACAAGGGACCCAAGGAAGACAACACCAAGACACATAGTAATCAAAATGGCAAAGATCAAGGATAAGGAAAGACTATTAAAAGCAGCCATAGAGAGAAATAAGATCACATACAAAGGAAAGCCCATCAGGCTGTCATCAGACTTCTCAGAAGAAACCTTACAGGCCAGAAGGGAGTGGCATGATGTGTTTAATGCAATGAAGCAGAAGGGCCTCGAACCAATAATACTTTATGCAACAAGATTATCACTTAAATTTGAAGGACTGATTTAAAAATTTCCAGATAAGCAAAAGCTGAGAATTTACCTCCAACAAACCATGTCCACAGTGTATTTCGGAGGGACTGCTGTAGATGGAAGTGTTCATAAGGTGTATTAGCTATTACCAGAGGTAATAAAACTACAGTATAGAAAGTAGAAGTTAATTACTAAGCAAATGCAAAATTAAATCAACTATCCCCTAAGTCAATCAAGGGACAGAAAAAGAGCACAGAATATGATACCTAATATATAAAGAATGGAGGAGGAAGAAACAGAAGTGGAAAAAAAGAACCTTTTGATTGTGTTTGTAAAAGCATATTAAGTGATTTAGGTTAGACTCTGAGATAGTAAGGAAGTTAACCTTGAACCTTTGGTAACCACAGATCAAAAGCCTGCAATGGCAATAAGTACATACCTATCGATAATCACCCTAAATGTAAGTGAACTGAATGCACCAATCAAAAGACATAGAGTCACTGAATGGATAAAAAAACAAGACCCATCTATATGCTGCCTACAAGAGACTCACGTTAAACTCAAAGACATTCACAGACTAAAAGTGAAGGGATGGAAAAAGATATTTCATGCAACTAATAGGGAGAAAAAAGCAGGAGTTGCAGTACTTGCATCAGACAAAATACACTTCAAAACAAACAAAGTCACAAGAGACAAAGAAGCACATTACATAATGATAAAGGGGTCGGTCCAACAAGAGGATATAACCATTATAAATATCTGTGTTCCCAACACAGGAGCACCTACATATGTGAAACAAGTACTAACAATTAAAAGGGGAAATAGAATGCAATGCATTCATTCTACGAGACTTCAATACTCCACACACTCTGAACGACAGACCAACTAGACAGAAAATAAGGAGACAGAGGCACTGAACAACACACTAGAACACATGGACCAAACAGACATCTACAGAACTCTACACCCAAAAGCAGCAGAATACACATTCTTCTCAAGTGCACATGGAACATTTTCAAGAATAGATCATATACTTGGCCACAAAAAGAGCCTCGGTAAATTTAAAAAGATTGAAATTGTACCAACTAGTATCAGACAACAAAGGTATAAAACTAGAAATAAACTGCAAAGAAACTGAAAAATCCCAGAAAAACATGGAGGCTTCACAATATGCTCCTAAATAACCAATGGATAAATGATCAAATAAAAACCAGAGATCAAGCAATACATGGAGAAAAATTGACAACAATAGTTCAACCCTGCAAAATCTATGGGACGCAGCAAAGGCCGTGCTAAGAGGAAAGTATATTGCAAAATAGGCCTACCTCAGGAAAGAAGAACAATCCCAAATGAACAGTCTAACTCACAATTAATGAAACTAGAAAAAGAAGAACAAATGAGGCCCAAAGTCAGTTGAAGGAGGGACAAAATAAAGATTAGGGCAGAAGTAAATAAAATCGAGAATAAAACAATAGAAAGAATCAATGAAAATGAGTTGGTTCTTCGAGAAAATAAAATAGATAAACACCTAGCCAGAATTAAGAGACAAAGAGAATCTACATACATAAACAAAATGAGAAATGAGAAAGGAAAAATCAGGACAGACTCCACAGAAATACAAAGATTTATTAGAGAATACTATGAAAAATATGCCAACAAACTGGATAACCTAGAAGAAGAAATGGACAACTTTCTAGAAAAATACGACCTTCCAAGGCTGACCCAGGAAGAAACAGAAAATCTGAACAGACCAATTAACAGCAATGAAATTGAATTGGTAGAAAAAAAAACTACCTAAGAACAAAACCCCTGACCAGATGGCTTCACTGCTGAATTTTATCAAACATTTAGTGAAGACATAATACCCATTCTCCTTAAAGTTTTCCAAAAAATAGAAGAGGAGGGAATACTCCCAAACTCATTCTATGAAGCCAGCATCACTCTAATACCAAAACCAGGCAAAGACCCCACCAAAAAAGAATACTACAGACCAACATCCCTGATGAATATAGATGCAAAAATACTCAACAAAATATTAGCAAACCGAATTCAAAAATACATCAAAAGGATCGTACACCATGACCAAGTGGGATTCATCCCAGGGATGCAAGGATGGTACAACATTCGAAAGTCCATCAACATCATCCACCACATCAACAAAAAGAAGGACAAAAACTACATGATCATCTCCATAGATGCTGAAAAAGCATTCGACAAAGTTCAACATTCATTCATGATAAAAACTCTCAACAAAATGGGTATAGAGGGCAAGTACCTCAACATAATAAAGGCCATATATGATAAACCCACAGCCAACATTATATTGAACAGCGAGAAGCTGAAAGCATTTCCTCTGAGATCAGGAACAAGACAGGGATGCTCACTCTCTCCACTGTTATTTAACATACTACTGGAGTTCCTAGCCACAGCAATTAGACAAAACAAAGAAATACAAGGAATCCAGATTGGTAAAGAAGAAGTTAAACTGTCACTATTTGCAGATGACATGATATTGTACATAGAAAACCCTAAAGACTCCACTCCAAAACTACTAGAACTAATATCGGAATTCAGCAAAGTTGCAGGATGCAAAATTAACACACAGAAATCTGTAGCTTTCCTATATACTAACAATGATCTAATAGAAAGAGAAATCGGGAAAACAATTCCATTCATAATAGCATCAAAAAGAATTAAGTACCTAGGAATAAACCTAACCAAGGAAGTGAAAGACCTATACCCTGAAAACTATAAGACACTCTTAAGAGAAATTAAAGGGGACACTAACAGATGGAAACTCATCCCATGCTCGTGGCTAAGAAGAATTAATATCGTCAAAATGGCCATCCTGCCCAAAGCAATATACAGATTTGATGCAATCCCTATCAAATTACCAACAATGTTCTTCAATGAACTGGAACAAATAGTTCAAAAATTCATATGGAAACACCAAAGACCCCAAACAGCCAAAGCAATCCTGAGTAGGAAGAATAAAGTGGGGGGATCTCACTCCCCAACTTCAAGCTCTACTACAAAGCCACAGTAATCAAGACAATTTGGTACTGGCACAAGAACAGAGCCACAGACCAGTGGAACAGACTAGAGACTCCAGACATTAACCCAAACATATACGGTCAATTAATATACGATAAAGGAGCCATGGACATACAACGGGGAAATGACAGTCTCTTCAACAGATGGTGCTGGCAAAACTGGACAGCTACATGTAGGAGAATGAAACTGGATCACTGTCTAACCCCATACACAAAAGTAAATTCGAAATGGATCAAAGACCTGAATGTAAGTCATGAAACCATAAAAGTCCTAGAAAAAAAATAGGCAAAAATCTCTTGGACATAAACATGAGCGACTTCTTCATGAACATATTTCTACTGCCAGTGGAAACAAAGGCAAAAATGAACAGGTTGGACTATATCAAACTAAAACGTTTCTGTACAGCAAAGGACACCATCAGCACAACAAAAAGGCATCGTACAGTATGGATGACAGATCCGATAAGGGGTTGACATCTAAAATATACAGAGAGCTAACGCACCTGAACAAACAAAAAGCAAATAATACAATTAAAAAATGGGCAGTAGAGCTGAACAGACGGTTCTTCAAAGAAGAAATTCAGATGGCCAACAGACACATGAAAAGATGCTCCACATCGCTTGTCATCAGAGAAATGCAAATTAAAACAACAAGGAGATATCACCTCACAGCAGTTAGGATGGTTGCCATCCAAAAGACAAACAACAACAAATGCTGACGAGGTTGTGGAGAAAGGGGAACCCTCCTACACTGCTGGTGGGAATGTAAGTTAGTTCAACCATTGTGGAAAGCAGTTAATGATACCAAAATAAAAAAATTAAAAAAAAAAAGAGCATAACTTCTACGAAAAAGCTATAAAATGTGAGAAATAAGGATACATAACTAAAAGGGGATACCATGTTCACACACTGGGAACCCAGGCGTGTTCCGGTATTGGTTCTTCCCACGCGGATCTGTAGACTCAATACCAGCTCCATCATCCTCTCAGTAGGCTTATGACAAGCTGATGCTGAAATTACTATTTCTTGTTGCCCTCTTTTATAGAAGTCCAGTTACATGTCTGTTAGAATGCCCGATACTCTCACACCTCATTTTTCCCCCCGTCTCTCTTCTCCAATTTTGTCATTTTGTGTAGTTTCTAGTCATATGCCATCAAGTACATAGATATTTTCTTCTGGAGAAGTTTGTAATCTGCTAATTCTCTCTACAGTTATTTTTCATTTTAGATTCCTTTAGTTATAAGTTTCACATGGGTATTTTTTATCTTTCATTTCTTCTTTCATCTTGTTTCATTTATATCCTTGAAGATATAAATTAGTAAGATTTACAATGGCTATTTTAAGGTTCTTGTGTGCAAATTCACCGTGTCATCTCTGAGTGTTACTATTATTTTTCTGGTATTTCTCCTGATTATAGCTTACATTTCCCCTCTTCTCGGCATGGCCTGGTAATTTTGCCTGATTCCAACGAATTTTGCTTTGTTTAGTGCGGGATATTTCTGTATTCCTCTAGATAATGTTGGCCGTGTGTATCACAGGGTCTTTCTACCCTGGCTGGTGGAGACAAACTCCCAGCCCTCCTGCTTTCTGATCCCCTGGATGGAGGAATTTTATGCCACACCTGCAGAGGTCAGTAGGTTTGAAGGGACTTGAGGGGACTCCCCACAGGTCTTTGGGGTTCTCCAGGTGCAGCCCCTGTATCCCTGCCCCATAACCCACCGCTTCGTCCTCCCCAAAGGAAAATCTGTTTCCTCTGCTCAGTGATCCTGCTGGGCTGTGGAAGCTGCCTCCAGGCAGGATGCCAGGACACTTGGAGGCTCACCTTGTCGTGCCCTTCATTCAGGAGCCACTGCCTCCTGCTGCCTCTGTTCCAACACCCCAAAACACTGCAAAATGCCCTTGGCTTTACAATTCCATGTGGTACGGCACCAGCTCCCAGAGCGTTCACCTCTCACGGGCGCCACTGCTGTCTAGGAATGCCTGCATACGCTTTGGGTCGGCACAGGACCCACGCCTGTCCCTCAGCGTGGGACACTGCTGACCAGGACTCCGGAGGGCTGCCAGGACACAGGTGGGCTCGTGACACGCAGCTAGACACATCCTAAGTTCTCACTGCTGAGAGATGTCGGGAATGTCACTGCACGCAGCCCCCACCCCTGCCGCGCTCTCATCCTTACGAGTTAATAGTGGATCCAAGCAGTGACTGCAAAGACGGAACAGGAACTCATGTCCTTTCAGGTCTACCACTTGGTCCAGTGACTTGGGAGGTTTAATGTTTAAAACCATGAAACTGAACTGAGGTGAAAGTTTTCTTCTTTTAAAAGACATATTAATGAAATCAAGTGTTAGTCCTTTCTGGTACTATAATACCATTTTGATTTTTAATGCCTTTGTGAGCACAGCTCAGTGAAGAACATTCCATGTTTCTTACTTAGTTGCTGTCTCACCTCAGGACTACCACCACGTACAGGGGGTGATACTCAAAATGACAGTCTGCATGGGGCTCCCCTAGGGGCCACCCCAGGCAGGGGAGTGACCTCATTGGGAATCTGAGGGGCTCCCTGGGCGCTCTCCCAGGCCTGTTTCCTCACCTGTACATGTGATGGTGGGTGTGAGAACACTGGGGGACTAAGTCACCAGGCCATGCTGTGCCCAAGGCCCGGGGCCTGCCTCCACAGGCCAGACCTCAGGAGGCCCCATTCCCCTCTATGCCCATCCTCTGCTACCCTCTGACTTGGTCCTAAGCTTTGTAGACCCACATCCATCCTCTTCTTTGTTCCCTAGAACAGAATGGCAAAGTGACGCCCCTTCAGGACTGATTCAAGGAACAGTGTGTGTGGAGTGTCTTGCAGGATCGGGGTTGGCGTCAAGAATGGGGGAAGTGCATTCCCGGCAAGGAGAAGGCTGGGAGGTCTGAGGGGTGCAAACTGCAGACATGGAGTTAAGTACAGGCAGCAGGCCCACTTGTTAGTGCCAAGGGGCCACCTCAGAAGCTGGGGTGTGTAGGGTGGATGTTCAGTGCTGGGCACCTAGGGGTCCTCACCAGTCGTGGCCTGGACAGCTCACACAGCTGGAACCCTGGGGCTCCTCTCAGCAGTCAACATGGTCCCGAGGGACAGATGAGGTGAGGCTCAGAGGTGGGACTGGCCCCAACACAGTCTCAGGACTGTCCACAGGGAGAACAGGGCTGGGCAGAGGCAGGTCTTGGGCTCTAGTGGGGAGCCTCTACCTGGCAAGGCCTGGCCTCCATGAGAGCAGGCTCACTGTCCACTCTGCTGGTCCAGGCTGCCCAGTGCGCTCAGTGCCCGGCCAGCCCCGGTCCTGCCTGGCCCCTGCCTCAGCCAGAGTGGACAAGGCCCCGCCCCGGGCTTGGAGCGCTGGGAGACAGCAGCGGGGTATCCGCCCCTCGGGACACTGCTGCTGCCACGGCCACTGCCCAGCCTGTTTCTCCTTTTGCTGGTTTGTCCCAAAAGCAAAGGGACGTGGCGCTCTTGCTCCCACCTAGAAAACACAAGACGAGCAGGCCAGCCCCTTGGCCCCATACCCCCTGCTGCCGCCCCAGCTCCTGCTCCCAGGACGTGCTCCCAGCCTTGTCCTCCCACAAGCTGCTTCTGTCAGGCTCCAGTGCAGAGCACCTCAGTGCTGGAGCCCAGTGGCCAGTCCTGGGCCTCCTCCTGACCACAGCGGCCTGCTCCCGCCCTCTCCCCCCTTCCTCTGTGCTCAGGTCTGAGGCTCATACCTACCCCATCTGCCCTCACTCCTGGGCAGCTGCACAGGCTCCTCAGTGTGAGGCCTTCTGGGACCAGTTTCCTAACGCCACAGGTTGTGCCTGGGCCCCTGCCCCAGGGTAGGCAGCAGCCTGAGTCCTCCCTGCCTCCCTCTCGCTCCCCACCTGGTCTCGCCCATCCGCAGTCCTGGGGCCCCTTCTCCCCTTCCCTTCCTCCGCCAGCAGGCATGCAGGGTGGGGAGCTGGGAGCCGTCAGCTGGGGCTCCCGCTTGTCAGTGGTGAGCCTGCAGCCGGAGGCAGCTCCACGTACTCTGCACAAGCCCGGGGGACCAAGTCAGGACGCCTCTCTCACTCTCAGATAACATTCTTGTTCATTTATGCCCAATTTGATATTTGTCACTTTTCATTGTTCGACTGGAGGCCACAAGTCCCTCAAGGCCGTATGTGGTCATGCCCAGACCCGGCCCCTCTGCTCTGCCTCCTTCAGCACACGGATGTGAAGCAATGTCCCCTTCGCCACCCTGTAGGGAACTTCTTGACACCCCCCACCGCCAG
This sequence comes from Manis pentadactyla, assembly GCF_030020395.1. Lineage (NCBI taxonomy): Eukaryota > Metazoa > Chordata > Mammalia > Pholidota > Manidae > Manis > Manis pentadactyla. The sequence goes on from NC_080023.1 coordinate 2,966,878, forward strand.
CCACCCTGTGTTTCTTCTTGACACTTACCGACACTTCTCACACCAAAGCCTGGATGGGTCTGGTTGGGCTGTCCTGGGCCTGGGCCTGCCTGGCACATGGAAGGCCCTGGATGAACCGCTGCACAGATGGCTACCAGGAACCCGAAGCTGCCATCTGCGGCGACCCAGGGGGCGCTCCAGGGCTGGTGACCCAGGTTCCCCTTGGGGAGCACTGCCACCCAGTGGCCCTGCCCATGCCAAGCCCCCCATTGCCCCAGCAGAAAGCAACCAGACGAGGTCTTCTGCTGTACTAATGTATTCCATCTTTCAAAAAGAAAGACATGATTTTAATATTACTTAACAATATGTTAAAAAAGTAGCCAGGCAGGCCTCCGTGTTAATACAGTCGTACACTCTCTACAGACTTGATGGTGTGAGTACTGGGTGGGTTTTGTTTTTGAACTTTCTCATTCGGCAAGGGATCTTACGCAAGCTGGCTACAGGTCAGGGGGTCAGACACAAACAGCGCAACGTGTACACTCTTAACAGTAGATTGTGCAGAACGGAAGCGCGCCTGCCCCACCCAGCCCACCTGGGGTGGGGGTGGGGGATGCAGGGGCACACGAGAGCTGAGTGACGGCGACACCCCGGCGGGGGCAGGTGACAGGACAGGGCCACGTGGGTGATGCAATCTCGTCTCTGGCCACGGCCCAGGCCTCCGAGGCCGAGGTGGTGAAGGACTGGCGGGAGCTACTGTTCCAATCCGACAGCACAGAGCTACAGTCAAAGAGGTCTCACTCACAGACTACACGCACACGAGCTAACAACGCGGGTCGGGCAGCAAGTTCTCAGTCTGGGGGGTGGGGGGTCTCAGGTGCAGCCCACCCGGCACAGCCCTGGGCAAGCACGGCAGCTCCGGGGCCTGGCCCACCTCCCGCGCGTCCCTCTCCAGGCAGTCCTCATTCAGTGGGCAGCAAAGGTGGCTTTTTTCAGGCTGAAATTGGACCAGTTGATGGACAGCCTTTGTCGGGTTTGTCTAGCGGAGTCCAAACAAAATCTGCAAGATAGAGAAAGTGAGACAGTCACGGAAGGAAGCAGCCCCTCCCCGGCAGGCATCCACAGAGCCTGGGGCCTCCTGGGGCCCAGTCCCGAAGGTCTTCCCACCATGCCGCCTGGGTGAATTCTGAGAGGTGCAAGGCCCTGAGGAGGAGGCGCCCTGTCTTCAGATGCTGGCCAGTGCCCTGAAGGCCCTGACGCTTTGGGTCATTCTTTTCTGACTTGTTCTTCAGGGAAGGTGTGCAAGGAAGTCTCATAAGGCCCCAGGAACCCAAACCATGGCCTCTGGCCAGCCTCACCCTCGCAGCCATGTCAAGGGCATAGACACGCCCTCTGGGGCAGCCTCCAGCCTGTAGGCCCAGCTCTGGATCACAAATGACGTGCTAACCAGAGCTTGAAAGGAGCACACTTTGCCACCTGCTTCCCATACAATAGGGGCTGATTTTTGTATTAAATGAAAGGAGGAACCTTTTCTTACATGAACCTTTGCACAATTTTCTGGCTCTAAATGGACGACAGAACTTGAATAACCCTGACCGTGACTACTGCTGTTACTCACCAGTGGCTGAATCAAGGTGTGCTCGCTGCCGCCTGCTGACAGCCCCATCCAGGTGGGGGCTGTCCCCTATGCTAGCCTCTCAAGGGAAGGATGTGCCATCTACCAGACTGCAAGTCCTTCCCTAGCTGGTCAAACCCGGCGTCCCTGTGATGCTGCCTTTTATGCTTTCTGGAAGCTTCCATGTAACTCTGGCAACAGACTCCCAACTGTCTCCATAAGTTCCATGTAACCCCCTTTTCTCCAGAGCAACGTAAGATCCTGTGCCAAGCTGATCGGTGAAGAACTCCACCCAAACTGGGTAAAACTCCAAGGGGCCCTCACAGCACTGGGTGCAAAATTCGGGCCCAGCGTGACCCGGCTGTGCCTCCTCCCAACACCACCTCCTCCTCTGCCTATGCCCCTACCACCACTGCCCACCGGGCTTGTAGGTGGCCGACTGCGGACTGTCACACACACCTGCACACAGAGAACATGTACACAGGTAATCAAAGCCTAGGCAAACACCCCCTCACTGCAAAGTCAAGAAACCCCGTACTGCCAGCCCTGGGGCACCTCGCTATGGTGTCCTCGCAGGTGGCTGCAGTAATTAGTCCCCACGGCTCCTTGCGGCTGTCCCCTTCAACAGCAGTTTGGCTGTGCTCACTTCTGCACCGATGGGGGCAGCATCCCGCTGTTTCCTTACTGCTTCCCTCGTCCCCATCATGTTTGGGCGCTTCCTCTGAGGCTGGCACTTTCACGGCCATAAGAACACATCACACCGAATGGACAGCAAGTGGGAGAAGCCGCTCACAGCTCTGCCCTGGCCAGGTGTGTGGGCACCAGCGTGGGGCTGCAGCCTGAGGCACGTGAGCGCGGGAGCGTGGTGGGAACTCCCGCTCCGTCCACCAGTCACGCGAAGACCTCTGTGCAGCCTGCTGGTCACGTTTTATGTGACGTCTGATCCTCCGTTTGACCATTTCTCAGCAGATTCGTCATCATCTTACTCTTCTGCAATGTTCCTTTATAATCTTGATACTTTGCAATGTGCTGTATCATCTCACTTTAAAGCAAATTGATTTGAATGTAGTTCATAAATCTTTTATGGTTGGTTTTCTAAATAAGTCTTTCCCTACTCTTAAGATCAAAAAGATTTTCACACCCCCGAGTACAGTGTGAGGTAGGGATCCAGTTTCAGTCTCTCTTACATGTGGAGTAAACGTGCCCAGCTCCATTCATGAACACGCCTTCATTTCCACGCCAGCTGCCGATCCGCCTTTTGTCACAGGTCAAAGCTGTGTTTGTGCAGGTCTGTGTCTGGGCTCCACACTCTGAACCGATAGCACTGTGTCTTGGTAACCAAGGCTTCCTAAGCCAGTATCATGGGCATGGAAAGGGGCGGGGCCCTCCTTGTTCTTCCCATTCTTCCATGAGGATCTTAGCAACCCTTCACCACTTTTTTTCCCCCTTTTTTGACATATGGAAGGGCAAGTAAAACAAATGTATAATATAAAGAAAAATTATAAAGCAAATACTGTGTATCACCACAATCTAGAGGGACACTGCCAGCCCCTGCCTGGTGCCTTCCTTTTATCTGCAGCTTCCTTCATCTCCTCAAAAGTAATTACCATCCTGGCCTTTCATGTTGATAATTTCCTTGCTTTTCTTTTAGTCTTAACACTGTATGAATTCCTGAGCAATATACCTAATTCCTTAATTACTCCGTATTGAGGTATAATTACGTACAGTAAACTGCACATCAGTGTAGAGCTCGCAGTGCTGGTACACTCACAGGTTCACCATCACCTCGTATCAGGAGGGTTCCGTGAAACTCCTGCATCTCCTTGCCACCCTGGCCCTAGTGTTGCCTTCACTCTCAGTGGCTCTGTTTCCTGCTGCTCCATGGCGATGGAGCCCTACAGTATGCATTCTGAATATGGCCTCTTGCTGTAAGTTTGCTGCCTGAAGGTCCAGTAGAACGCTTCTGGCTGCCGAGTGGTGTCCACCGGACGCAGAGCAGTTTGTTCATCCGCTGTGGACATTTGAGTTATTCCCAATTTTTGGCCATCACAAATAACATTTCTAGGACCATCCATGTACAAGTCTCTGACACCCTCCTTTCTCTTGGGCAGACACCAAGAGCGGCGCTGCTGGGCTGGTGTGATAGTGTGATCAACACCATATTCTGTTTTGTCTAATCTGAATTTTATAGAAATAGGATACTGAGTGCATTATTGTGTTCTGCTTCTGTTTAACAATGAGTCTTTAAAATGCATCCGTGGCCCAGATGGCTCCAGTGTTTTTGTTACCAAACAGCAGTCCACTGTATGACTGTATCACAACATATCCATCCTGTATGTTTTACAAACGCTATGTTCACTTCCACAAAAGCCTTCTTGGATTTTAACTCTTCAGATAATTTTTGGGAAACTTGGTAGTTTTATATTAACTCTTGCTAGAAATGAACACAGGATTTCTGTGACTTAGTCTTTACTGTTCTTCAGTTGTTTCACAGCCTTCTGCGTACAAGTCTTGTGCAACTTTTGTTAGATTTACCCACAGATACTTCATCGATTTTGGTGCTATTATAAATGCTATCTTTATTAACTACATTTTTAAATTATTTACTTCTGCCATATTAATTTTTCATAAATAACTTCTGGACACCAATCCTACAACTAGTCCTTTCCTAAATTCTTTTGTAATGTTTTGTGTAGACAATTAGACCTGTAAAATGGCATTTTATCTCCTCCTTTCCACTTCTTAAAAGCTTTCAATTCCTTTTTTTATCGTGCTGCCTAGGAACTACAGCCTGAGGTTGAACAAAAGTGGTGAGAGACAGCATCTGGGTCTAGCATGTGCTTCCACATCCGTCCTATTTTGGCAAGTGTTTCATGTATAATATAAAGAAAAACTATATATGGGGATAGCATCTTTTAATTTCAAAAATCCCTAGTAATTTTAAACTGTAAAATTACTAGTTCACAATTTCTTTCATTAATTATAAATGGGTGCTAAGATTTTATCATTTTCTGAATCTAATGAAATACCATATGGCTTTTCTGTTATATGTTAATGGAGCAAATAGTGTTTGTGGATTTTCTAATATTAACTATAAGATACTCCCTGCATTCATTACTGGAATAAACCAGTTCGGTCATACACTGCTTTTTAAAATACTGTTGGACTCAAAGATGGTGGCGTGATAGGAGAGACAGAGGCTTCCTCCTAAAACTGGATACAATTAGAAAATAGAGTTGGTGCAACTAATCCTCAGAGAGCAACAGGAAAGAGGACGGCACCAGACTGCACACACCTGGAGAAAAGAGCAGACCTCAGCGAACGGGGTAACGTACCAGAGCTGTGGCTCCGCGGGACACGAGCCCTTCCCCCACCCCAGCTCACCGGCGGGAGGAAGAGAAACGGAGCAGGGAGGGAGTGGAAGGTCTGGGACGGCTGAATACCTAGCTCCGGAGATCTGTGCTGGGAGCACAAACCTACATTTCATGCTGCTTTCATGAGACTTGCATGATCCTGGGGTTGGAAAGCTAATACAGGCAGAATTCCTGGAGAGACTGAGATTCCAGCTGCTTATGAAAAGCAGGGATCCATATCCAGCTGCTCTGGGACAAAAGCTTATACCTGTGTGACCAGCCCACTGATTAGGGCAGTGGAGACAGGCAGAGCAGCCAGGAGGCGGGGAACAGCTCTTTCCTCCCCCCAGGCACCAGTACCGCTCCCCTGCGACCCCCGACATTGCTTCAGGGGCTGAGCAGCTCCAGAGTAGAGCTTCTGGACACTAGAGGGCGCCACATACAAATAGGAAACACCAAAGGAACCTGATCCAGAGTAAAATTAATATAACTCCAGAGAAAGACTTAAATGATGTGGACCTTACGACTCTTCCTGAAAGGGAGTTCAAAATAAAAATCATCAACATGCTAATGGAGGTACGGAAAGATATCCAAGAACTCAGGAATGAATTCAGGTCGGAGATCCAATTGCTGAAGAGCACGATGGAGGGTATTAAAAGCAGGTTGGATACGGTGGAGGAGACGATAAATGAAATAGAAACTAGAGAAGAGGAATACAAAGAATCTGAGGCACAGAGAGAAAAAAGAATCTCTAAGAATGAAAGAATATTGAGAGAACTGTGTGACCAATCCAAACGGAACAATATTCACATTATAGGGATACCAGAAGAAGAGAGAGAGAAAGGGACAGAAAGTGTCTTTGAGGAGGTAATTGCTGAAAACTTCCCCAATCTGGGGAAGGAGATAGTCTCTCAGGCCATGGAGATCCACAGATCTCCCAACACAAGGGAACCAAGGAAGACAACACCAAGAAATATAGCAATAAAATTGGCAAAGATCAAGGATAAGGACAGACTATTAAAAGCAGCCAGAGAAAGAAATAAGATCACACACAAAGGAAAGCCCATCAGGCTAACATCAGACCTCTCAGCAGAAACCTTACAGGCCAGAAGGGAGTGGCATGATGTGTTGAATGCAATGAAGCAGAAGGGCCTGGAACCAAGATTACTTTAGCTGGCAAGATTATCATTTAAATTTGACGGAGAGATTAAACAATTTCCAGATAAGCAAAAGCTGAGAGAATTTACCTCCTACAAACCATCTCTACAGTCTGTTTTGGAGGGACAGCTCTAGATGGAAGTGTTCCTAAGGTTTAATAGCTGTCACCAGAGGAAATAAAACCACAGTAAAGAAAGTAGAACAGCTAATTACTAAGCAAATGCAAAATTAAATTAACTATCCCAAAAGTCAATCAAGGAATAGACAAAGAATACAGAATATGATACCTAATATATAAAGAATGGAGGAGGAAGAAAAAGGAGGGGAAAAAGAAAAGAACCTTTAGATTGTGTTTGTAACAGCATCTTAAGTGAGTTAAGTTAGACTCTTAGATAGTAAGGAAGTTAACCTTGAACCTTTGGTAACCATGATCGAAAGCCTGCAACGGCAATAAGTACATACCTATCGATAATCACCCTAAATGTAAATGAACTGAATGCACCAATCAAAAGACATATAGAGTCACTGAATGGATTAAAAAACAAGACCCATCTATATGCTGCCTGCAAGAGAGACATCCACAGACTAAAAGTGAAGGGATGGAAAAAGATATTTCATGCAACTAACAGAGAGAAAAAAACAGGAGTTGCAATACTTGTATCAGACAAAATATACTTCAAAACACTGAAAGTAACAAGAGACAAAGAAGGACATTACATAATGATAAAGGGGTCAGTCCAACAAGACGATATAACCATTATAAATATATATGCACCCAACACAGGAGCACCCACATATGTGAAACAAATACTAACAGAATTAAAAGGGGAAATAGAATGCAATGCATTCATTCTAGGAGACTTCAACACACCACTCACTCCAAAGGACAGATCAACCAGACAGAAAATAAATAAGGAGACAGAGGCACTGAACAACACAATAGAACAGATGGACCTAACAGACATCTACAGAACTCTACACCCAAAAGCAACAGAATACATATTCTTCTCAAGTGAACATGGAAATTTTCAAGAATAGATCATATACTAGGCCACAAAAAGAGCCTCAGTATATTCAAAACTATTGAAATTGTACCAACCAGTTTCTGAGATCACAAAGCTATTAAACTAGAAATAAATTACGCAAAGAAAATGAAAAATCCCACAAACACATGGAGGCTTCACAACATGCTCCTAAATAACCAATGGACCAATGACCAAATAAAAACAGAGATCAAGCAATATATGGAGACAAATGACAACAATAATTCAACACCACAAAATCTGTGGGACGCAGCCAAAGCTGTGCTAAGAGGAAAGTATATTGCAACACAGGCCTACCTCAGGAAAGAAGAACAATCCCATATAAGCAGTCTAAACTCACAATTAATGAAACTAGAAAAAGAACAACAAATGAGGCCCAAAGTCAGTAGAAGGCGGGACATAATAAAGATTAGAGCAGAAATAAATAAAATTGAGAAGAATAAAACAATAGAAAGAATCAATGAAAGTGGTACTTCAAGAAAATAAACAAAATAGATAAACCCCTAGCCAGACTTATCAAGAAAAAAGGAGAGTCTACACACATAAACAGAATCAGAAATGAGAAAGGAAAAATCACTACGGATACCACAGAAATGCAAAGAATTATTAGAGAGTACTATGAAAAATTATATGCTAACAAACTGAATAACCTAGAAGAAATGGAAAACTTTCTAGAAAAATACAACCTTCCAAGGCTGACCAAGGAAGAAACAGAACATCTGAACAGATCAATTACCAGCAAGGAAATTGAACTGGTAATCAAAAACCTACCTAAGAACAAAACCTCTGGACCAGATGGCTTCACTGCTGAATGTTATCAAATATTTAGTGAAGACCTAATACCCATTCTCCTTAAAGTTTTCCAAAAAAACAGAAGAGGAGGGAATACTTCCAAACTCATTCTATGAGGCCAGCATCACTCTAATACCAAAACCAGGCAAAGACACCACAAAAAAGAAAATTACAGACCAATATCCCTGATGAACATAGATGCAAAAATACTCAACAAAATATTAGCAAACCGAATTAAAAAATATATCAAAAAGATCATCCATCATGATCAAGTAGGATTTATGCCAGGGATGCAAGGATGGTACAACATTCGAAAATCCATCAAAATCATCCACCACATCAACAAAAACAAGGACAAAAACCACATAATCATCTCCATAAATGCTGAAAAAGCATTTGACAAAATTCAACATCCATTCATGATAAAAACTCTCAACAAAATGGGTATAGAGGGCAAGTACCTCAACATAATAAAGGCCATATATGATAAACCCACAGCCAACATTATACTTAACAGCGAGAAGTTGAAAGGTTTTCCTTTAATATTGGGAACAAGACAAGGATGCCCACTCTTACCAGTTCTATTCAACATAGTACTGGAGGTCCTAGCCACGGCAGTCGGACAACACAAAGAAATAAAAGGTATCCAGATTGGCAAGGAAGAAGTTAAACTGTCCCTATTTGCAGATGACATATTGTACATAAAAAATCCTACGGAATCCACTCCAAAACTACTAGATCTAATATCTGAATTCAGCAAAGTTGCAGGATACAAAATTAATACACAGAAATCTGTGGCATTCCTATACACTAACAATGAACTAGCAGAGGGAGAAATCAGGAAAACAATTCCATTCACAATTGCATCAAAAAGAATAAAATACCTAGGAATAAACCTAATCAAGGAAGTGAAAGATCTATACTCTGAAAAGTACAAGACACTCATGAGAGAAATTAAAGAAGATACCAATAAATGGAAACACATCCCGTGCTCTTGGCTAGGAAGAATTAATATTGTCAAAATGGCCATCCTGCCTAAAGCAATCTATAGATTCAATGCAAATTCCTATCAAAATACCAACAGCATTCTTCAAGAAACTAGAGAAAATCATCCTAAAATTCATGTGGAACCACAAAAGACTTTGAATAGCCATAGCAATCCTGAAAAGGAAGAATAAAGCAGGGGTAATTACGCTCCCTGACTTCAAGCTCTACTACAAAGCCACAGTAATCAACACAATTTGGTACTGGCACAAGAACAGACCCATAGACCAATGGAACAGACTAGAGAGCCCTGATATAAACCCAACCATATATAGTCAATTAATATATGATAAAGGAGCCACTGACATACAATGCGGAAATGACAGCCTCTTCAACAGCTGGTGTTGGCGAAGCTGGACAGCTACATGCAAGAGAATGAAACTGGATGATTGTTTAACCCCATACACAAAAGTAAACTTGAAATGGATTAAAGACTTAAATGTAAGTCATGAAACCATAAAACTCTTAGAAGACAACAGAGGCAAACATCTCCTGAATATAAGCATGAGCAACTTCTTCCTGAACCCATCTCCTCGAGAAAGGGAAGCAAAAGCAAAAATGAACTCATGGGACTACATCAAACTAAAAAGTTTTTGTACGGCAAAGGACATCATCAACAAAACAAAAAGGCATCCTACAGTATGGGAGAATATATTTGTAAATGACATATCCAACAAGGGGTTAACATCCAAAATATATAAAGAACTTACACACCTCAGCACCCAAAAAGCAAATAACCCGATTAACAAATGGGCAGAGGATATGAAGAGACAGTTCTCCAAAGAAGAAATTCAGATGGCCAACAGGCATATGAAAAGATTTTCCACATCACTAATCATCAGGGAAATGCAAATAAAATCCACAATGAGATATCACCTTACACCAGTATGGATGGCCAGCATCGAAGAGACTAAGAACAACAAATGCTGGTGAGGATGTGGAGAAAGGGGAACCCTCCTACACTGCTGGTGGGAATGTAAGCTAGTTCAACCATTGGTGGAAAGCAATATGGAGGTTCCTCAAAACACTAAAAATAGAAATACCATTGGACCTGGGAATCCCACTCCTTGGAGTTTACCCAAAGAACACAACTTCTCAGATTCAAAAAGACAGATGCACCCCTATGTTCATCGCAGCACTTTTTACAATAGCCAAGATATGGAAGCAACCTAAGTGTCCATCTGTAGATGAAGGACAAAGAAGATGTGGTACATATACACAATGGGATACTATTCGGCCATAAGAAAGAAACAAATCCTACCATTTGCAACAACATGTATGGAGCTGGAGGACATTATGCTCAGTAATAAGCCAGGTGGAGAAAGGTAAGTACCAAATGATTTCCCTCATCTGTGGAGTATAACAATGAAGCAAAACTGATGGAACAAAATGGCAGCCGACTCACAGACTCCAAGAAGGAACTAGCAGTTACCAAAGGGGAGGGGTGGGGGAGGGCGGGTGAGGAGGGACGGAGAAGGGGATTGTGGGGTACCATGATCGGTGCACATGGTGTGGAGGGTCACGGGGAAAACAGTGTAGCACAGAGAAGGCACATAGTGACTCTGTGGCATCTTACTACACTGATGGACAGTGACTGCATTGGGATATGGGTGGGGACTTGATAATATGGGTAAATGTAATAACCACATTATTTTTTCATGTGAAACCTTCGTAAGAGTGTATATCAATCATACCTTAATAAAAAAAAATACTGTTGGACTCGGAGTGTGAATATACTCTTGATGATTTTTACATCTAATTTTCATGAGAGAAACCAATCTAATTTTTCATTTTTTCTGGTATTGCTTTGGCAGATTTTGGTATCAAAATTTTACTCTTCTCTCTCTTGTTTCAATTACCTGGGAGAATCTGTGTAAGACTGGATAATCAGGTCTTGAAATTTGGGGAGAATAACCTGTAAAACTGCCAGAATGTAGTTTTCTCATTGGGAAAACTTACTTACTACTGTTGCTCTGATTTCTTTAACAGTTACTGTATCATTCAGGCTATTTTTTTGTGTGGGGGAGGGTTGATTTTGTATTTTAAGTCTAAAAATTAACTGGAGTTAAGTTGTTCACAGTGTTCTCTGGTTATAGTTTCATCTCTGCAGGATCTGTAGTTGCATCTTCCTTGTTGCTTATATATTAAAAAAATTAAACCCTTTTTTATTATGGAAAACTTCAAAATAAACACAAAAGTAGCGATGGTAAAATGAACACAGCCCTCATCCAATTCTGATGGTTATCAATATCCCATTTCTTCTTCCATCTAATTATGGTACCTTTTTTCTATTCTTGACCAGTGTCTCAAAGGCTTATTTATTTAGTTAATGTTTTCAAAGAATCAAGTTTTGGTTTTGTTCATCTTCTCTTTGTTTTCTGTTTCATTATTTCTTATATATCATCCTGTCTTACTTTCTTTGGGGTTCATCCGGTTCTTCTACTAATTTCTCAAATGAAATCCTTACCTCATTAATTTTCAGGTTTTAAAAGACTAACTCCAACATTTAAGACTTTATTGAAAGATCTCTCAAGACCAAATCCCTCTCCCCTACAGGTATTCATATGCAATGTTTCTATTATCTTTGAGTTTTACATTATCTTAAAATGTCTCCTGTGGCATCTTACTTGACCCATGAGTTATTTAAATGCCTTTAGATCTCCAAATCTAAAATATTTAGGGAACTATAAGTATTTTAGATTCTCAAATATTTAGGAATTAAAAAATTTACTAATACTGGAATCTCAAGTATGTTGTGGTCAGAGAATACAAATTATACATACTAGTTCTTTGAACGTTTGGAGCTTGCTTTCTGTGCCTCTGTACATACTCTGTTTCTGGGACTGACCCATGTGCAAACTCGCTCTTCCTGGGACGTGAGCTGCACCTGTCTGTACTCGTTAGCCTGCACTCGGGGGCTGGGCTATTTCTATCCCCCATCTCTGCGGAGGCTGGGCTGCTGGAGCACCTGGCACGCATGCAGAGGACGTCAGCAGCTACCGGGAAGGAGGATTTGTGTGATTCGCTGTGCAGCCCAAATACTTCTGCTTTCTGTATTTTGAGGTTATTTCATTAAGTACTTACATTTAAAATTACTATTTCTTTCTAACAAATTGAACCTTTTAGCATTAGGTAGCAACCTCCATCTGCTACAATGTATTTTTGTCAAGACAGTAACAGAACTAGGACAGCTTCCCTTTCCCTGCTTCCACTTTTCCATCCATTATGCTTTAGGTATGTTCTTGTAAACAGTATATATACGTATATATTTAAATTTTTTAACACAATCTGACACACTATTTACTTTTATTTTTGTCTACTGTCTACATTTTGATATAACTGGACTTGTGTCTCCTATCTCTTTAAATTTGTTTATTGTTATTTCTTTACATTTTCTTCTTTGAATTTTGATTTTTTCTTTCTGCTTAGCAGCTCATATACCCTGTTTCTATTCTTTTAATGTTTGCTCTTGAAATGTCATGCCCATTTACCTTAAAGTCTGAACGTGAAATACCTGGACCAAAGGACTTGAGGCTACACAGCTCTGTTTCACACCTAACTTACACATTACCTCTGGTCAACAGTGTGGTTCTTTTAGACAAAATGCCAGTTTACCATGTGTTTGTACCGACATTTATAGACTACCTTTCTGAGATCAATTTCCTTTTTTCCTGAAGTATATAATCTTAGATGTTTCCTTTCATAAAGGTCTCTCTGTAGCAAGCTCCTGAAGATTTCCTTTATTGTGGGGAAGACGAGTTTTGAGACAGTTTTGTGGACACACAATTATAGTCCAACAATTTTCTCTCAATACTGGAAATAAATATCACTTCTGTTTTCATATGCTATGCCCAGGGATGGATTTTTTTGTTTGCTTATCCTATTAGTATATGTTGTGCTTTTGAACTTGAAGATTCACATTTCTCAATAGTTCTGCAAAATCCACAGGCAACATTTCTCTTTAAATATTGCTTTTCTGTAGTCTCTTCATTTACTCTTAGGGGTCTCCAGTTCAATAGATGTTGGACTTAGAAAATATGAAAGGGGAAGGAGAGACTATTTTCCTTTTATCTTGGCACATTCCAGGTACATTTTTCAGATAGATGTTCCAGTTCACTTATTCCCTCTTTACTTATTCCCAGTGACTAATCTATTTATCATCTGCTACTGAGGTCTTGATATTAATAATGATGTTTTTCATTTCTGGATGTCTTACTGTTTTCCCCAAGTCTTGGGTGTTTGATATGATAATCTTCACGAGGCCACGCATGATCCTAAAGTGTGTGAGTCCTGCAAGTCTGCCTTGGGAACACGTCCCTCCAGAGTCCTGCCTATATCCAGGAAATGCCCCTAATTTTATCCCCTGCTCCCCAGAATCCACCTTCAGGTTAAACTTCTTATAATTCAAGGAATTTTCCTACAGATTCTTCTGCACTTTGTACAAATACATTCATATCATCTGAGAATGACAATTCTCTACAATTCTATTTCTTCCTTCTAATTCTTATCCTTTTTGTTTCTTTTTATGCCTTTATAATAGAAGCTGTAATAACAGACATCCTTATTTTATTTTTTAATCTCAAGGGACAGCTTTTAATGTCTCAACATTCAGTGTGGTATATACTGTATTTTATGGGGAGACCTTTTTCACTATGGTGAGGGTGTGCCCTTCAAGTCCTGTTAAGAGCTTTTATTATGAATGATGCTTAACTTTAGCAAATGTTTTACTTAACCTAAGATAAAATATACACACTCGTATCCTATATAATAAATAGAATTTCCCAAAACATTTAGAATTTTACAGTATTTCAGACAGGAGCTGATGACTTTTTGTAAACTAACTGCTTGTTGTGTGTGCACATACACTATTTGAAAGAAAGAGGTGAAAGAACTTCCAAAGAAAGAATGAGGAGCTTTAGAATGAAACTGTCTGTCCTAATTCACATAGTAGATGAAATATTACTGCATAGAGGCTCACAGACTCCAAGAAGGGACTAGCGGTTACCAAATGGGAGGGGTAGGGGAGGGCGGGTGGGCAGGGAGGGAGAAGGGGAGTGTGGGGTATCAGGATTGGTGCACATGGTGTGTGTGGGGTCACAGGGAAGACAGTGTAGCACAGAGAGGACAAGTAGTGACTCTGTGCTACACTGATGGACAGTGACTGCAATGGGGTACGAGGGGGTACTTGATCATATGGGGGAATGTAGTAACCTTCATTAGAGTGTATATAAATGATACCTTAATAAAAATATATATATTATTGCATATACTATTAGAAAAGTCTGCTTGTGAAGAAAACCAAGCAAATACCTAAAATGTAACTTTTCTCCTTAAAGCATTCCATATCAATGTATTCCAATGTCAGCACACATCAGGGCTGCCTGGGGGGTCTGTTAGAACAAATACAGATGTTGGCGCCCCCCACCCCTGGGTCTGATTCAGCAGAACTGGGAGAGGGGAAGAGGGGATGCTGCTGCCCAGGGACTATGGAGAGCACTGCCCTAAATCTGTCTTTGCCTGTCTGGGGAGGTGAGAAGTCACGAGTATGAGGGTGACTGAGGTTGGTACGCGTGTGCTCGGGGTGGAGGTGGGGGTGGGGGGCACGCTATCACATGCTCAAACGTTGCGAAGCAGTCAGGCTGTGTGGGTCACGTAGGGGGGTCACGAGACCATCACCACTGTGTCAGACACAGTTCTAACACTTACCGTTTGAAGTATTCCACCTCCCTCTCTGTCTCATCCATGTCCACACTGTCTAGGTCAATATCTTTAGGCAGAAAGACATCATCTGGAAAATGAAAGAAAATTACAAGTTCAAGTGACAACAGCCACCTTATCAGTACAGAACAAATCATTTGGTTTTACTTAATTTGAACAACTTTACAAAATAAAACCTTTTTCTCAGATGGTAGTTTATAGTCAAAGGAGGCATTCAGTTAATACATGCAACATCCCAGAGGCTTCATCAAAAACCTTTCAGGCTGTTTCAATCAAAGAGCAAGGCCGTGTTTCACTCTGAATTAAATAATCTCTTTGAAAACAGGCAGCCCAGCAGGGAGACCCCTGACCCTGGATCATTCCAGCTCCTAGAATCTTGTCAAGTTTGAGGGTTTTGACTTTTCTCTTCTGCTCATCCCTGTGCCCTTCCCTGCCTGGTACCTAGGGGACACCTCTGAGAGCTGGTAGACCTCCAAATAAAGGGGAGCTTCCAATTCTCTGCAGACCGTAGCATGGGATAATTTTTAGGAACTTTAACAAAAAGCTCCCTCTTCCTATCACTAGGGCATTTCCATAGCAGCATAACTAAGGCACGTTTTACCTGCGTGGCAGCAGCTAGTATCTCTGACGCCTCACAGCACGGGCGGAGTGCCTCTGCATCTCTTAGCTCACAGGAACGGGCCATCACCGAGGTGTTTCCCTCTAAGGACTCCATGGCCACGCTGCTCCCTCACGGACAGCTCTCCCACACACACTCTGCCAGCACCCAGAGCTCCCTCCCTGCCCTCAGTTGTCCTCCTGGCACTCCACCTCCCTTCCTCCACTGCATCCCTGTGGTTCAACCATACCTGGGTACCAACATCAAACCTCCACTCCTGCCCCGGACCACACTCCTGAGCTCCATATCCATGAAGTCACTGTCTTGTATGTCCACCCTTCAGGCATCTGACCCGCAACACAGGCAAAACTGCTCAGCTCCACCTGCTGCCAGCTGCTGCATTTCTGACAGTGACCAAGAAATGGCCCCTGCCCTCACTTCTGTGCCATACCTTTCCCCAAGCCCATAAGTTCTTCCTGAACTCGGGACTCCCTGTCTCCATCCCACAGCTACTGCTTCAGTGCCAGCCCGCACTGCGCCCCAGCCAGGCTCCTCGGCCTGGCTTCTGCCCTGCTGGTCCAGCCTGCATGGAGGCATCTTCCACACAGCCACCCTGCCTCCACAGCCCAACCGTTTCCTCCCCAGCTACCACGACTGCTCCAACTGGGCCTCCGCTGCACATCTACTCACAGACCTTGCTTGGTGCCAACTTGAAGCCCTGATGAGGGGCGAGGAGGGATGAGATGGGGCAGGAGAGTTTAGAGATGTGAAGAGAGTGAAGTCTAAGGAAGCACGCTCAATAGCCCTGCCCCAAGAAGTTCCAGGAGAGGGGCAGCGTCAGCCACAAAGTAGAGAGAGCAGGCCCGCCTACTAGAAATGCTGCCCTAATAAAGTGATTTCAAATACTCTTTTTTTCTGATTAGAACTAATCTGTATTGAAATCCTGGTATAAGAAAACAATAAGACAGAACTATAACCAGATCCAGTGTCAGGAAAGCATTTGTCCCAACAGAACTGTATTAACCAGAGTGGAAAGAAAGTGTGGCCTGCAATTTCACCACAGCCAGGCTGTGTGTTCATCATTGAATGAAATGGTTTGCTTCGCTAGAACTCCTCAGAGAATCCTGTGCCTGACCCCTCCCTGAGGACAGCTGGGAACACCCTAGCAGGAAGGAGCGACACTGTGCGTAATTACAGACCTAAGGGTACCGTATGTTCTCACAAAGCAGAAATAATGCGGCTGAAAATGGGAGGATTCTCAAAATGGTCAGTGAGGAAAGTGGAGAGAAGGAGATGAGCCCACTATTTCGCAGGCAGCGGGCGGGCATCAGAGGAGCCGCCTGAGCAGGAAGGCCAGGTGGGGGGTGGGCACGGTGCACTAGGAAGAGACCGTACACCGTCCTGAACACCCAAGATTCTCAGCCAAAAAAGAGCAAAGAAAACACATCCCAGAGATAAAGCTACAGCTAGTATAAAATGCACATAGTATGCAATAATGCTAGGGCTGAGATGGAGCATAGAGCAATAGTAAACGGGAGTGGGCTCAACCCACCCAAAGGGGGCACTCTCAGGTCCACGCTGTGTACAAGGAATAACCTAAAAACCAAGTCAGAAAGGCTAGAAATGAAAAGATGAGGACACAAGTGCCCCACTGGGTAAACAGAAACAGAGGGGACGGCCATCACCATCGCAGACCAAGTGGAATTCAAACCAAAAGCACAAAACACGACAAAGAGGACTTTTTTTAGTACTAAAAGCCATGATTTACCCAGAAGATATTCCAATTAGGAGTGCCTACCAAGTAACACAGAAACCACCTTATAAAGCAAAACTATAGGAGAAGCAAGAAAACATGGGTGGAAGCTCATTAATAATAAATAGAAGAGAGGTCAAGAGGGTGAATGAGGAAGGAAACAGAAGGCCGAAGCCCAAGCTACCAGGGTATCGTGGAGACACGTCCATTAAATTTTATATCACGGTACTAGAGGAAAGTACATTTTTATCTCAAGTGCACATGGAGCAATCACAAAAGCAGGTCACAAAGAAAATATCAGTAAGTTACATGAAGCAGAAATACTACAAACAATTCTCTCTGATCATAACATAAAAAAATTTAAGAAAGGCTCTCCCCCCAGAAAAGTAAAAGCCACCTATTAAACTAATGGGTGAAAGGGAAAATGGAAATGACTGATTTTCTAAAAAAGGAAAGAAAAGGGCACACGGTCAGACACCTGAGGATGTACATAAAGGAGGGTCACAGGAAAACCCACCAAGTGCCAAACGCTGACCGGTACAAGCAGGGGGTGAAAAGCGAGTGAATTCCCGAGTCCGTGGCCACAGAACAAACAGCAAAGGAGAAGAATGTGAATGGCAGGAAGAAAGTGAGGAGGGAAGAGGAGGGGAAAAGAAAGAAACAGGAGCCTAATTAGAAGGCACAACCCTGGCTTTTTGAAAATATCAAAATAGCAAACTAATAACTAACTGAATCAACAGAACAGAAAGAAGCATAAACATACAAACTAAGAAATGACAAAAGAAGAGTTAAAGAATGAAAGGAAATTTTTAAAAAATTACATACTTTGCAGATATGTATGGAAGTAAGATGGAAAATAGTTGAAGGGATAATTTACTGTGGGAATACAGATTACCAAAATTAGCCTCTTTAGAGACTTAAGTTACTAAATAGACCCATTTCCATAGAGGAAAGAATATTATCAAGGGAGTAGTAACCCACCACAAAGCACCAGTCCTGGAGGGCTGCACAGGAAATTTCCATCGAACCTTTAAAACCCAGATGGCCCCCAATACAGGAGGAACTGTTCTGGAACACTGAAAATGAAAAGCAAACTTCCTAATTCTTTATTCTTCATAAAACATAACATTCATACTCCAAGCTAATCTAGACAGCAAGAAAAAAAAAGTTACCAACTGCTATCTCCTATGAATACTGATGTGAAAATATGAAATAAAATAACAGCAAACCTGACCCAAATCAAAGAACATAATACATAACAAGCAAGAGGGCTTTATTCCAGGAATCCAAGGTTGGTCAAATATTAGGAAATCCAGTAATACAGTAGGTCTAAGAAAAATCATGTTTATCTCCATAGATGCTAGAAAACCTTTGACAAAAAACCCTTTCCTGATAAAAATACTCAAGAAAAGCAGAAACTGTTGGAAATTTTCTTAATATGACAAAATATACAAACCTCTTCCTAAAGGCAGAATCTTACTTAATGGGAAACACCAGACATTTCTGTTAAGATCAAAAGTACTGCAATTAAACAACAGAAAAGCAATTAGAAGCCTAAGAATTGGCAGAAGTAAAACTTTCTCTATGTACAGACATGACAGAATAATCTAGGAAACCCTAGAGAATCAGTAATAAGACTCAAACAATAAATGAGTCAGTAAGGTGGAATATATGGTTAATATACAAAAACAGTAGCCTTCGTATACACAAGCAGTGAGAGTAGCGCTACCAAACAGAAATGAGATGAATCACATGCATCATTTAAGATTTTCTAGTAGGCACACTAAAAAGGTTCAAAAGGAACTGTGAAATTAATTTTAGTAATATGTATTTTATTTAATTAAACATACCCAAAAGATTATCATTCAACATGTAATCAGTATAAGAACTATACTGAGACCTTTTACATTCTTCTTTTCCATATAAGGTTTTCAAAATCCAGTGCGTATTTCACACTAACAACACCCTTCAATTTGGACTAGCCACATTTCAAGCACTCGACAGTGCCGTGTGCCTAGTGGTGACTGCGTTGGGCAGACAGTGCACTGGAAGATAAAATGGTAGTGAATACCCCACTAAATTTAAAAACAAGGAAGATCACTAAATACTTCGAATATGCTCAGTAAGAAATGTGGAAAACCTATGAGAACATTTAAAACATTCCCCAAACCCCCAAGAGTACACTTGAACGAGTGAAATAAAGCTCTTGTTCTCGGGAAGGATGATCAGCAACATAGACCCTCCCTAGTTTCATTTATGAAGTCAGTGCAAACCCAGCAGGATACCAACGGGGCTCTTTCTATGGAGCGAGGCCCATGTGCAAACAGCACATGAGAGAATAGTCAGGAAAACACTGAAGAAAAGCCACGAGGAGAGAATGGCTCTCTATCACTAAAACACAAGAGAGCTTCTGAAACAACTGACTCAGTGCGTGACGGCCCCTGAAGACACAAAGAGGAAAGGGACAGAAACGCCACAGTGGACCCCAGTTCACACAGAAAGGCAGTGGAGCACCACGGTCCACCCGGACCGCTGAGGCAAGATGAACATCTTAAAGCTGGTGCTGAGACAACTGGTAATCAATCACGTGGAGAAAGATAAAGCTGGGCCATGCCTCACATGGTGCACAAGAGCCAACTCCCAATGTATCAAGGACCAGATGAAAAAGTGATCCCACATAAACACAGATGGGAACGTGGGTATGTTCCCTCCTGACCTCCTTGTGTGGGTAAAGCTTTCTAATGGTTAAAGTCCAGAGGCAATACAAGATTAATGTACTAACTACATTAAAATGGAAAATAAAACTTCCACATGGCCAAAAAGCATCATAAACACAATCAAAAGACAATCTTTGAACTGGGAGAATGTATCTGCAGCATGTAAAAGGGTTAAAAGGCTAATATCCCCAATACATAAAGGACTCCAAAATATGGAAGGAAAAAGACCAAACACTCAATTAAAAAATGAGGAAAACATACAACTAGGAAATTCACAGAAAAGATATAGAAGCAACCCTAAAAATAGGACCTCATTGTAATCAGAGAAAAGCGGAAATGAAAACGACATTGAGGAGGGATTTCACATGATGGTGGCCCTGTTACAAGGCTGGACAGAGAGGCCAAGGGAGATGCACTGCAGGGCTTGGAGAACGTGGGACAGCAACACATGGAAACACACACGCACAAGAGCATTTACCGCGGCATCGTTTGTAACTATCTACGCGGGACACACTCTAAATGCTTGTGCACAGAAGGGCGAATGGATGATGGACATTTTAGAGAGAGTGTGATGTGACTGTAAACAGGAAGGAGGAGCTCCCTGAACTGCCACGTGGTGCTTTCTGGAACATGCTAAGGGGGCCCTTGTATGCTCCCTTCTGCATAAGGCAAAAGAGCAAGTGAGAAAGCACGTGGTTTTACCTACGGGAGGGGAAGGGATGAGGACAGGGAGGGGAACTGGATGCCTTAGCACAAACAGCAACAGGACCTCGTGGCAGGGCCCTGCCCTCTGCCAGCCACCCCACATCCCCAGGTGGCAGGCAAGAACTGCCAGCAGACGCTGAGCTGGCTCGTGAATCATGAAGTCTTTCACAGCAATCTGAGACGACGTCACCTGCCCTGGAGGGTGCACGGGTCAGCAAGTACATGGAACAGACAGGAGCCCAGGGTCTTCAACATGGGAGCTAGAGGCAGAGACTGGTCGTGCCCTGGACCCAGGGGCCCAGATGCCCTGACACCCCAATATGCCCGTCAGGGTTTCTAGGGCCCCCTGGAGACATGGCGGGTGCAGGGCCAGGAATGGGAGGGTACAAGAGGAGCCCAGCCTGCTAAGGACCAGAATCCAGAGATGGGTGCTCCCATCTGCAATGGTTGGAGTGTCGGCATCAATGGTGCAGGCAAAGGTCAGAGCCAGCAGCACAAGGAGTCCTTTGAGCCACTATTATGGGAGCAGCTAGCAGGTGAAACACACAGGGGAGAGGAAAGCACCCCGTAGTAGGACGCCAAGTGAGAAAGGGGCACAGGATGGTGTGAGGAAAGACCATCACTTGGTGAATGACACAGTAAAAACCATTTCAGGCACGAATTGTCAACGATGCTAAAACTAGTGGGTGAATGCCTGATAAAGAACAGGAGATTCATCTCCCCACCAGACACGTACTCGTTCACAAGGGGCAGGCATCCCCTTGACAGTGGAGAGACAGGGCAGGCGCACCTCAGTCCCAGGACGGAGCCCTCTGGTGGCAGCCCTGATGGGCCCAGCACCTCCATGCTCTGCTGCCCCAAATCCACAATCTGAATCTGACTGAAGAAATGGCACACAAACCAAACTGAATTATTCTAAATAACAAATTACTCTAAAAAATAAATGGGCCATACTCTAGAAATGTCAAGGTCTTGAAAAACTGAGATATCCATTAAAGGAAACTCAAGAGAGATGACATGTCACCCTGGATTGGATCCTGTGGCAGGACATCGTTTCTCTGTAAGAATATTAAAGGGACAACTGGGGAAATAGGAGTAAGGTCTGGAGTGAGATAACGGTATTATGTCACTTAGTTTCTTGATTTTAACAATTGCAGTGTGATTTTATAAAGAAATACCCTTTTTTTGAGGAAATACACACTGACATATGTAAAGACAAAGGGGGTTATGTCTGAAACTATTCTCATTTGGTTCAAAGAACAGAGGGAGAGTGATACCATGTTGATTTGGGGGCCTCGGAATTGTCTGTATTCTTTGCCCTTTTTCGGGAAGCCTAGGATTACTGAGAGTAACAGAGTGCGAGAGCGATGGCCGCCTGCCCCTCGTGGTGGGTGTGACCGAAAGCAAAGCCAGGCCACGCAAGGCGGCAGCCGGTGCATGGCACTGGGCACAGGCCTCATGGCGCTCTGAGAGCCAAAGCCGCCCTGCTCTGTATTTACCAATTGCAGAGCCGGCTCCGTCTCCTTTCTTCTTCTTACTTTTCTTGTTCCTGCTCTTGGGCTGAGGGGAGTCTGCCGGGGCCGGCTTGCTGCCCTGGGCCTGCCCACTGGGGGAGGCAGGCTCGGGGCTGGCCAGGTGTGGCTTTTCTTCCTTGATGTGGTTCGGCTGCTTCTTGCTGCTGCTGACCCTCCTCTCCTCCCTCTTCTGCTCTGCCAGGGGCACGAGGTCCAGCACCTCTGCCTTTGGCTCGGCCTGGGACCGTGCTCGGGGGGGCTCCGAGGACTTCCTCGCTGGCTCAGTGCTGGCCTTTCCAGTCGGCCTCAGCTTCTGTTTGCCACTCCCCTCTTTGTGCTGATGCATCATGTCGAGGAGAAAAGACAGCGGCCCCTGCTGCTTTCCGCTGGCCTCCTTCAGAAGGGGCTTGGAGTCTCTGGCATCTGTGGGGTGGGCAGCGACGCCGTCAGCCGCCCGGCCCGGCACCGGCTCCATGTGTTGGGATGGGGCACAAGGTGAGGCTTCTGGCTCCTCGGCGAGCTCCAGGGAGCCATTGTGGATGTCTTCAGAGCCAGGTGAATACCCCACTGCCGCCCGCAAGTTCCCGGTGAGCATGTCCAGCTTGGAGCAGTCTTTACTCAGCCTCTCCTTCTTCTTCTTCTTCACGGCTCTGAGCTTCTGAAGCTCCTGCAGCCGCTGAAACTCCTCCTTGAGTCGCTCCTCCTCCTCCTCCTCCCGCCGCCGCTGCTCCTCACGGAGGTGCAGATGCTCCCGGGCCCTGGCCTCTGCTTCAAGACGAGCTTTCTCCTCTAGCTGCCGACAGGAAAAGAGAAGGTGACTTGAGATGGAAGTGTTCTAAAAATTAAGATGTACCAAGAAGTTAATATGAAAAAAGAATCACAGAAGAACATAAATTCTGAAAAGGCTGCAAAAGGCCCCAAGTTTCAAACATACCTGCCTCAATTATTCCACTCTACAGGACCACTAAGTCTAACGCACCAACCAAGCACACGCTTACGTATTAGCGGGTGGGGGCTATTAACGAGAAATCCCTCACAGCCTTTGTGGTCTAGGCACATAAAGCAAGTTCCAAGCAGCTGCTAGCCCCTGGCCTGCACCAGCTCCCCAGCAAGTGCGCATGGTGGTGACAACTGACAGCACAGTGACCTGTGCAGTAGCCACATGGCTGCACACGGGCTGCCAGAACCCTCAGCAAGCACACCTTTCCAGGTGAGGCTGATGCTGACATGTTTACATGTATCAGCAGGGCATGCAGGAAACCTGTACTAAAAGAACTGAAACTCCTTTTCCCCTCCCTTGCAGATAAACAAAATTCCCAATATATTTCCAGTTGTGTGATAGAGCAAAGGACTTACTAAAATATTCAACATTACATAGCAAATAGAAAACGTTTATTTCTGCTATCCAATTAATTTTCATCCAAGGGAAGATTGTATTTTATTTGTGATACATATTCCAGGAGCATAAGTGGAAACTATTCTTTCTGTTTGGAAAACAAAGGAAAGCCATGGAGAGTAGGAAGCATGGCTCCTCTTATTGCTTAACTCTAATACCACCAGTGATTATGAAAAACTGGCAAAAACATTTTGCACGGGAAAATGTAAAAGTCCTCCCAAGTTTTAATTATTTTTCACATTTTGGTAATCTATATATATATGTGTATATTTTCTGGTAATATTTTTAAGAGAAAATTTACCCCTCTCTTTTGAAAAATCTAAATGATGTTAAAAATTTAATGACATATTTAAGTTTTTTTTTTATTTGACAATTGAAGGAAAAAGTATTTAAAATCCTTGCTCCGTCTGTTAAAAAAAGAAGACTTCCTCAAGAGCAGAACCTGATAGGCAGGTCCTGGAACGGCCCCCACGGCTGTCGCTTTGGGCAAATGCCCCATCGTCGAGGGAGCAGAGCGCCGCCCACAGTGTAGGTCTGCAGGCGAGCCTGTTACAGGACGGACTCTGCAGCGAATCAAAGCCTCCCACCCTCACTCCAACAACCAGCCAGAGGAATGAGATGCAAAGGTCCGAGTGGGTGCTGAGGATGGCCTCCAGCAGGCCCGAAGGGGCTGCAGCATCAGGCCTGGGTTCAGAGTGTCTGCAGGGACAGGGGACAGGAGCCTGGGAAGCACTTGGATGAGTGCAGATGCTTCCAGTGAATCCTAGTGGGGCATCTCTGGGCCTCCCGATGCTGTGACGCTCCAGTGGGCCCAGCGAATCCAGACTTTCTGAGGCGCAGAGCAGGCTTCGCCCTCAAAGCCCCTAATTGGGCCTGATAGTCAGTGCAGACCCGTTTGGGACTGTGAGGTGCCCAGGGAGGGAACAATCACAACCATTTCAGTATCACAAGCAGCTCAGCTGGAGTCACCACTGCAGGAGTGTCCCAACCTCTGTGGCAATGCCCTCCTCCTCCCATCTGGCCCAGCACTGCAGGGGCCTCAGCTCGTCTGAGGCAAACTGCCTACTGTCAGACCCTTCAGCCTTCAAGATCAGCCTGCAGAGGCCCGGCTTTTGGCAGCTGGCATCTTTAGGAGCTGAACCGCTCCAGCTCAGGAGCCCTGGGGAAAGTATCCCTAGAGACTAGGGTGGGGATGGGGGTCAGAGCAGATGCTGTGCCCATGTCACAGGAAGTTAAGAGCACAATTCTCCCTTATAGGTGGTCTCTGAGAGGCATGTCCACTAGCTAGGTCATAGGCTAGTGTTGGTGGGTATTTGCCTTTGGGACATTCCATGCCCTATGGTGAGGCGAGCACTGCCTGGGGGCTGCCCACAATGGCCAGCCATCTTACCACCCCATCTCGGCATGAAAGCCACATGCCCTCTTCTGGAATGGGGCTGCCTGACTCTCCTCTGCCAGGGGTAAGATGAGGAGTGGGAGCTCAGACCTGGCCCAGCGGGTACTGCTGTGCCCAGGCCCTGTCTCAGCCTTGATCTAAGTGGCTTCTTCACCCAGGCTCCAAAAGCCCACAGTGTTCCCAATCCCTTGTTTCCTGGGGAAGAGGGCTCTTCCCAGAGAAGAAGCTGGGGGGGTCCTCTGCCGCCCCCAGGCAAGCCAGCCCAAGAAGCTGAAGGCTTGTTCTACCTCCCTTAACAAACCCACGACACACAGGGGGAGCCATGTCCCGAGGGTACAATGTGGGGCTTTTAACCGGTTTCCAGTTCAGGCTGCCTGGCGCGAGCCGCTCACCTTTCTCTGCTTGTGGCGCGCCCGCTTGGCCGCCCGAGTGCTGCTCACTGGTTTGGTCTCCGAGCTGTTGATGAACTGCAGCAGATCCTCCACCCGCCGGTGGTCCACCACACTCTCCCTTTCTGAGAGCTGATCTGACTTTTTAGGCTGCTCTTCTTTCCTCTTGGTCAGCCGTAAACGAAGCTTTTCTCTCATTTCTGCATAATTTCTACTTGTTGGTGCAGCTGGAGGCTGACAATGAAATGAGAACGTAACTACACTAAGCTCTAAGCATTTTGTATGTAACAAATTTCAGACCATCTCTCTAAAAACGCATCTTGCTCAAGTAATACATGTCCATAAGCAGATGGCAGGAAGAGAATCACCTGTTGCCGTCACCCAAAATGGTATATTGGCGGCAACTCATCAAGCTGTATATTTGTCAAAAAGCTGGGAAAGTGCATGTGACCATGTAACAAACGGACACTTTAAATCAAAAAAGAAGTAATTACACATACTAACTAGCTTACTTCTTACGTAATAGAGTATGATTATCTCTTTATGCCAGTACACGTGTCTGTGGTCTTTACGTCCGTCTGTAGCTTCCCCCTTCGGCACCCATAAGAAAAACCATCACCCTCAACCCCATCATCAAGGATCTGATTACGAAGAACATGTGCTTGTGTCTAGGAAGCACAGAGAGAACCAAACAGACAAAGCCAACTCCCAGCCCCCCACCTCCCTGTTGCACACCCCCAGGCACTATGACTGACGTCTGCCTGTGCAGACAAAATGACTGCTCTGGAAAGATAGGCCAGCGTGTACATTTATCGATATCAACATCCTTTGTGTTCACAGCCTGGAGGAGCTCATGGTGTGCCTTGTGTGCACTTGACTCCCCATGGCCAGATGCTCAGGGGGTCCCTGATTTAATAACTATTTTACAAATCATATACAAGTGCAGAAATAAAGTGACGACTCCTTATAGCTAAACGTTTTGGCAAACAATTTTCACTATTTCTTTAGGAAAATACAACCTAGAAGTGGAATTGATGTTTTTAGACCATAGCTTGATTCAAAAAATAAAACTTTGCAAACGACACAACTTTCTTAAAAAGGAGCTCGTCAATCTTGCAATTCTAATTTGAACTTGCAATTTACAACCAACCAGCCTACGCTACGTGTGCCCTGGACACCCCCGCCGCCAGGCGCTGCGGGCACTTACCCCGCCGTGCCCGAAGAACTCACAGTAGCAGCAGTCACAGTACTTGCCCTCCTTCTGGTTGGTGGAGGTCGAGGTGCTGGAGCTGTGCTCGGAGCAGCTGTCCTCATCGGCACTCTCGTCCCCATCGTCCTGCTGTGGGTCGTAGACGCCGTTTTCACAGCGGTGCCCTTCGCAGTCGGGGTCACTGCAACACCGCACACAGGCCTGTTAGTGAGCAGCCCACCCTGCAAGGGCATGAGCATGCCAGGCGGCAGATGAGGCTTGGGCCCACCTCATCGCAGATGGGAGCATGGGGCAGGGGTATACAGCCCACACACACTCACAGGAGTCCTGGGCTGGGCAAGGCAGTGCAGCTACAGGGCACAGGACGCAGACAGTTACACCTAGAGGGGCTTATCAGGCACACACAAAGTCCCCTCACTGACCCTCATCTCACCACTTCGCCCTGGGGTGTGGGGTAGGGACGGCCTCAAACAGGCAAGCTCAAGGGTAATGAAAATTGTCTTTAAAAAAAAAAAACTGTTGAGTATCTGCTGTATTGTTCTTTGCTTGATGTATAACAAATACAACTTAACACCCCCAAGGCCCAGCCCGATGCTGCCAGTGGTTAGGTGGTGGTTTGTACACTGACCCATGGTGTCCCCTGGCTCTACAGAACTAGAGGCCGAGACCAGAGCCCTTACCTTGGCCCCTGGCCTCTGCCACCTCACCCCTTCCTGCTGCATCTCAAACGCTGGATCGTTCTGCTGCACAGGACCAGCGACCAGGGCTTCTGGAACCCAGTTCTACGGTGCTCCCAGTCTTCCCCGCCTGCTGAACTCACCTGCAGACGCTGGGAGGTGCACTGGTGGAGCTGTCCGTGGTGGGGGGCGGGGGGGCCACAGGAGCAGGACAGAAGGTCTTGCGTGCCTCCACAAAGCCAGGTGATGTGGTCACAGCCTTGGGAAAGGATGGGGCTGCAAGGCTGGCAAGGTGTGGTGTGGAGGCTGGTGAGAGGGTGGCAGGAGTAAGAGTGGGCAGTGGTGCCAAGCCTGTGGGGCTATTCCTTGGGACGGCTGGTGCCGTGTGTCTGTGATCCTCTTTGCTGACGCCATGAAAGACCTCACCTGCATTCACAGATGCAGGAGAGTCACTGCCAGCGGCTGAGGAAAGACAGGCATTCCTATTCTCTTACTTAGAACTTACCAACTCTGCCTGAAAATGTTCAAATCTACGAACACTACAAAGAATACACTCTTCACCTGGATTCATGGCTATTTAGCATTTTGTCATATTTTACTTCTTAAACACACACACTTTGTTGGCTCAGCACCTGGAAGTAACCTGTACGCACCCTTGAACACTTCAGTGAGAGCCCGAGAACACACATGCCTCCGCATCAGCACGATTCCACCGGCACGCCTGGGTCGCTGACATCAACATAATACTCTCATCCCGTGCACACCTCCACTCAGTTTCCAGTTTCCCACACAGGTCCTTTATAGCTTTTTCCCCCCAACTCAGTCTCTTTTAAACTTTTTCCCCTTTCACAAAACAGACCTTTTTTGAGTTGAAGCCAGCACTCCACCCATAGGGATTCATAGTCCCATGTTAGATTTAGCTGAAGTGTTGTGGGCATGAATCCTACAAAGGTTATGTGGGACGCTTCCTATCTGATCCCACAGGAAGCACCCAATGGCGGTCCGTTCAACGACAGAGAGGCCAGGCTCGGGCCGGCTGGCCAGACTCCTCCAATGAAAGGCGCCTGACCTCCCCTCCACTCTGCCGGTCACCTTGGGTGCCGCTCCCAGCCAGCAGGTGTGCTGCATGCCCCATGGTGACATCCACATCCTTAACGTCTACCTGTGACCCTTGGCTCGACGGGTGCCCTGCCAGCTGCAGAGCAGCCTTCTTTCTACTCCCCTCGTTCTGGCACATGTCACAGCAGCAAGCTTTTGTCAAGAGGAGCTTCCCCACCTGCTGCCTTTTATGAGCACCCACAGCCCCCAACTTGATGGGCCATAACCCACCCCTTACTCCATGGTGCTCACGCGCCATCCTGACCTCAGCTAGAGGGGCCCCTCTGAGCCACCCCACGTCCCTCTGACACCTGCCACTGGTCTGTGACAGCTTCCTTGCTCTCAGACGTCTTTCTCCCTGTGCTCAGAGTGTGACAGTGGCACCACCTGCACACCAGGGACCTGAGCGGTGGGCAGGGGCCACCCTGTAGGCTGGGGGCAACCCCATCGGCTCACTGTCTGCAAGGTTACTGCTTTCAGACAACTAAAACTTCCTCCATGTGCTCAGAAAGCAATCTC
Source organism: Manis pentadactyla (assembly GCF_030020395.1). NCBI lineage: Eukaryota > Metazoa > Chordata > Mammalia > Pholidota > Manidae > Manis > Manis pentadactyla. The sequence goes on from NC_080023.1 coordinate 2,995,549, forward strand.
TTCCTATCACAAGCAACAGGAGCAAGAGGGCAGGGCAAGACACAGTGCGGCAAAGCCCTGAGAAAGCTGGTGTGACAGCAAATTCTGATCAGACCCCGAGGACGAGCTGTTTGTGACTGAGCGTTCCCAGGCGTCGACACATCTATGCCACTGGCCAGGCTGGGTCAGAGACAAAGATGACAAGGGAGTATCCACACCTGCGTCAACCCCGAGGAGCCAACCCTGCAGACGCTGTGAGCACACAGGCCTTACCTCTGGAAGGGGGCCTCTGGGATGACACTTTGAACTGGCTGTTGCTTGACTGAACTGTGGTGGCCGTGCAGGACACAGAGGAAGTGGCTGACGAGGTGGCCATCACAACTTTGTTTGCTTCCATAAAAGCGTCTTGGAAATTGTACAAACATTTCTTTCTTACAGCATTTTTTTTTTCTTTACTGTCCAGAACTGCAGGTGTTTCGCTGCTAGATGGAGGTGGAAGGGCTTCAGGTCTTGTTTCTGACAGTGTCGGCCCCAAAATGTCACTCCCTTCAGAGAAGAATGGGAAAATGAAGGCATCTAAAAGAAACCAGATTGAGCTAAACCCAAAGGACAGTGCTGACTAGACCCTCAGTACCTAGGCTGCTACGGAAGCAAGGGTTCCACTGGGAGGATGCTGGCCAACCAGTTTTTCCCTAAGAAAAAAATTGTATTGAGCACCTACCATGTGCCAATTCCTGTGCTAGGTGCTTCCCAAAAGTTATTTTGTTTGATGTCTTAAAACTGTTTTCTGAGCTTGGTACTATTACTCCCATCCTGCATATGAAGAAACTGACACTCAGAGAGGCTAAGCAAGTTGCCCAAGGTCACACAGCTAGAAACCCTTTCCAGGCACAGACCAGACCTGCTGTTCTGAGCATGTGCAGGGGCTCTAACACATGAAGACAGAGACAGGTGCGCGTACTGCCCCCTCCGGTACGCCCTGCCCTGCTACTGAAGTAACAGCTGTGCCTCAGCCACTGGGAAGAAAGAGCCTGTCAGAGGGGACAGAGCCCCCTCAAATGCGAGGCACAGCACTGAACTGACCATGGCACTGCCGCACCGCCCCTGGGCACTGGGCTCAGGTCTGGTTGTCACCACTGCTGGAGAACCAAAAGCCCAGCCCCGAGCCCTGGAGACAAGGTGCTCAGCACGGCTCGCTGTGGGGCGGGCAGCCCTGGAGCTCGGGAGCCTGGCTCTGCTCCGCTGTGCAGTGGCGCTCGGCTGGTGGGAGACCCGAACACGTGGAGCGGCTGAGGGGAGGCCGCAGTGTGGGCGTGGGGGCACGCCCGCCGCTCAAGGGCCCCTCCTGGGAGACTACAGGGGCGGACAGGGCACCCATGCAGCTCGGGGCATTTTAAACTTTAAGAAAGTCGTAACAAGTTCCTTACCAGAAATTGTATCTGGCAAGAAAGTGCCAGGATTCCAGTTCTTATCATTCATCACTTCTGATCCCCAAAGACTTATAAATTTAGAACTATTCCACTCTGGAGTATTCCCAAAACAGCTCGGATAAATATGGTCTTGAAGAGATGCATTGAATACCTGATGCTTATTTGTGTGATTCTGAACAGGTGCTGGCGGTAAAGCCTACAAAAAAAAATGTTCTAATCACATATCAAAATTCATATTCTGTTGACCTACGTAGTTAAACTACAGACACACAAGTCATTTCTGAAAACCGTGTGGGATCGCTTGTGAGCAGGCATCCCTGGTTGAACGCATCTCACAGAGCATTTACTTGACTCTTTATAAGGCTATAGTGGTGGGTCAGATTTGAATGAGATGAACATTTTAAAAGCAACTGATGCCTCAAGGACTATATCAAACAACCTTGAGGCAACGCACAAGCTTCTAACACCCATCCGTATTCACGTGTTAAATGTGGTCGTCTGCCTAAGATCTGCTCCCGTGGCTCTCTTCTGACATTTTAATGATCACTGCTGAAAAGTCAACTTTGGGCTTCACTGATAAAAAAAATGGTAAAACTCTTAAACTGTTCCCTCGCACCAGGGCAAAGCACAGTGTGAGTCTGCAGAGCCGTGGACGTCACGCTCAGCTCTGAAGCGCCCTCTGGGCCCCGTGGGGGGCAGATAACTGTGCAAGCCCCAGGAGGGATGGCTGCGTCCACAAGCTCATCAGGCGAGTAGCCGTGTTGGCTGCTTCCTACACACACCTAGGTGTTCTCTGGCCCTCCGACCCCTCAGCCCCCACCTCCACCACCAGCAACCCCCACATTTGCCCGGACTCTTGCCAGCCCTCTTCCTCTCGACAGCTACTCACAAATGCAAGGGATCTAGCAAACATGTCACTGCCCAGCTAAGATGCACTGAAGGCTTCCCAAGGCTCTTAAAGATAAAACCCTGGCCTTCAAGGGGCCTTTCCTGCCCCTGTCCTCCCTGACTCTGACCCGAGCTCCTTGTGGACCCCCACCTTGACTCCTGCTGGGTCCGTGTTCTAGAACACCCTACCTCAGCCTGCGACCTCACAGGCTCACACTCACCTTTCAGTTCTCAGCCTCAACGCCACTTCCCCCCTCGGAGGAGCTGTGCCTGCCTCCCGTCAGACACACCAGGACCCGCGGCTTTCCCTCTCACCACAGCTACAAGTCAGGACTTACTTGTGACCTCCACTGATTTAATATCTGCCTTCTTTCAAACCATGTAAGCTTCCCAAGGAATAGGCCATCGGGATCCTGGCCTGCTGCCCCAGGAACCTGCTGATGCTGGGCATAGCTCTCCAGCAGGCCTATGTGCTGTTAGAACGGACACGCGCCCAGGCCCAGGCCCTGCCTCAAGCAGCCACAGGTCTGGCACTGGGAACAAGCCAGGAGTCCCCTCCTCTGGGACACAGAAATGAGTGCTGAATGCTGTCAACTCAAGTAGGAGAGTTGTGAAAGAAGCAGGTGGTATTTTGGCAAGACCCCAAGGGCCTGGCTGGGGCAGAGGGAGGGGAACAGAGCGCAGGAACAGACTACATCTAAGGACAACTGCGTCGTGGCCTGACAGGCTACAGGGGCCACAGCAGAGATGACTGTATGACTTCTGTCCTGAAGGGGCTGGGGAGCCACAGAGGGTTCTGAGCAGCAGGTGAGATGATCTGGTCAGTTAATTAGAAAGATGCACCTGTGACAATATGGTGAACAAACCAGTGGGGAAGGATGGCACTGGAAGAGGTAAAGGGAGGGGACATGGTGGGGTGGTGGCAGTGAAGACAGGAGTAAAGGAGGGATCTGGGGCTGGACATCGAGGCAGGAATTACTGTCCTGGGCTCCTGTCCAGGGACGACCGGATGTGAGCTCTAGGCCCTCAGCTGCACAGCCCAATGGTCTCAGGTGCCAGCCCTCCCTTTACTAGGTGTGTGACCTCAGGCAAATTGCTCAATCTTCCTGTGCTTTAGTTTCCTCATCTGTAACTTGGAAATACCTACCTCCAGGGGCTGTGCTAAGAATTAGACAATGTATGTCAAGTGTTCAGCACACTGCCTGGCCCAAAGTGAACATTTAGTGAGTGTGAGCTGGTTCACGACTGTCAAGACTGCGGCCCCTAGACACAAACCAACTCCCCACCCCATTACCCCTGTCCCGGCCCCAGGCTACACCACCTCTCTACAGCACAGACGGGGGTTAGGGGTCAGTGCACTGGGGCAGCAGGGACAGCTGTGCATCTATGGATCCTGGACAGGCTTAGGGAGGCAAAGGTGGAGGGTGAGGCTGGAGCAGACACTGAGGATTTCAAAGTGGGAGGGTAAGGCCCATACTGAACACCCAGGATCAAAGCAGGAGCCTGAACTAGTTGCTCTGGCAGGGGAGCCCCAGGTAGAAAAGAGTAAGGAAAACACAACTGTATTTCAACAGACACCACTTTCCACAAAGCAGTGATAAACCAGAAGCTGCTTTGCTGAGAGGGGAGTGATAAAACATGACTGTTACGTGGGAGGTTTCTAGTCTTGAAGACCTGTTAATGGGCAGAAGCACCTGAGGGGTGGAAACCGGGCACTGTCACGTTGCACCACATCAGCGCTGAGGGGCAGCCGTGCCTTGCTAACCCAGATGGCAAATTCGAACAGCAGAAGCACGTTCTGCTGAGGCTATGACACAGCCGGGCTGTTTGGTTTCACCTCAAGAAAGCCGGACTAAGAGCCCGGTCTCGCCCCCAACCCTCTCTGGTGTGTGTCCAGAAAGTTTCTGCTTGTCCTTCTAAACACTACTCCAGCACCGCGCCCTCTGCAGCACAGACCCACAGGCTCAAACACTTTCCCCTCTCCGTGCTTTTTCTCTACTTTGCATCTGTGATATCTAGCAAGGTGTGTCATATTATTTTGATTTTTTAATTTGATTGTGTTTTCTTCTTCTTTTTAGACTGGGAGACCCCTGACAACAGGGGCCAGGATTAAATGGTTTTTATTCTCCTAGCATGTAGCACAGGGCCTGGCACATACTGGATGTTCAATAAATATGGAACAGAGTTTTAACTTAGAGGAATAAGGAAGCATAACCTGAAAACTGTAATGCTGGAAACATTAGTGGCTTTATACATTCAATTCACCCACTTTTGAAGCAGTAGGTCCAGCTGCTGAGACCAAAGGGAACCGAGACGGTCTGTATATGACGGCTTTTGCCCAAGACACCTACTAACCTTGACAGCCATGGATTCCCTTCAGAAAAGACTGGCATCTGTCAGCCAGACCACTGTGGGGCCATGTCTCCACGAGAACACCGATGATTTAGGCACAAAATAAGCCTCTCACTATATGGGCAATGTTGAATCAGAACACTGATTTCACTCTTTACACAAATCCACACAACTTCAATTAACGGAAGTTTTGAATTGTTCTCCATGTTGAGACAAAAGTGATTCACGGTATTAAAAATTTTTTTGCTTTAAATGAGATCTCTGACACTCACACTCACAGAGGCCTTCACTGAGCACACTTTTTGAGTTTGCAGGAACTGGAAGACCTGGCCTGTTGTATACACCACACCTGCCCCAGACACCACGAGCACAGTGCAGAAGATGCCCACCAAGAGAGCAAAAGTCCAAGTCCCTGTGTGCTCCTCTGAGAGAGGCTGCGGCACTGGCACTCGGACCAAGGGGGGTCTGGTCATAGCCCTGTGAGCGAGGGGGTGGGGCTGCGTGGCTCTGGGCTGCACTGCTTCTCATTAAGGCTCTCCAATGCTCCTGCCAGAGAGAAAAGGGCAGCAGCTATGTTTTGGTCTTGCTATTCTCAGGCAAGGACTGAAAACTGCCTCTGGAACAGAATACAGATTAAAGGTCACAATATGACCCCAGATTACAAGCTATGCATGTGCCTATTGCCTATTTTCCATTTAGCTTTTTTTCTCCCTCAGCTTCCAACCTGAACTTCTACTCGCACCATGTTTGACTTTAATCAGACATTTCTGCAGTGTTATACCTCAGTAACCTGGTGCGGGCAGTGACAGGCGTGCACGGCCCAGAGTCATGGGAGGGCCATGTCAGCAGGCTCCACTCAGTTCAGAGCTCACTGAGGGCTGGTACACGGTGACCCAGTGGAGAATTCAGGCATCTTTCTACCTTTATTACTGGGCCCTTTCCTAGCACGGTGATTGTTTCACAATGCATTTTCCATATGGAAAAGACACAGGATTTAAAATTGGAGACCCCAGGCACCAGTCAAAGCCAGACGCTGCAGTCATGACGTACTGCTCCTGGGCCATAAGAGACGGTGGATGAGTGCCTGCTCTGATAAGGAACAGTGAGGTGCAGCCCCATGCCCACATTTGCTCTTGTCTTTAAGGCCCTGCATTCCTCTACTTGGGCTTTGTCCAGGAGGGGGACACTTCATTCTAGATCCCAGATAACAGCCTAAAAACCTCTGTAACAAAGTGCTGAGCCACAGAGATGTGAGGGAAGTCTTTCACAAACAAGTGTAAGATGGTGAGGGAGTGGCCAGGTGGAAGTGCAGGGGAGGGACACAGCTGTCCCAAGGGCACATGCTCCAGTCAGTGTGGTCCTGCAGGAGGCGGGAGGCTGCAGACTGTCAAGGGAAGCTGGTGGTCAGTGCCCCAATGGAATCCCACATTAAGCAAACGGAAACCCTGACTTGAGGAAGCATCCCTTATATAGGGCTTTGGGGTTCTCACAGAGTAAGGTGAACAAAACATGACCTCTTAATAAAAAGTTACTATACATATAAGGAAACAATACATCAGCAGAAACTACAACACCAGAAAGAGATTCAGATCCTCAGTGTTTCATTCAAACAGAGAACAGGTTATATGTCAAATGATTAAAGAAAGAAAAGGTGATCAAGGAACAAGAGAATATAAAAAGTTGCTAATATGTTTGAAAAATAAATTAATTAAAGCTTAGAAAGAAGAATTATGGTTGGGATTAAAAACTCAATCTCAAGGGGCAGGTCCGGCCCCATTAGGGAATCACTTAACTGCAAGACTGACAGACAGAGGGTGAGAAATAAGAGACTGCTGGGTACAGGGAACAGAACAATCACGTCTAACGTAGATCTAACCAGAGGTTCAGAGAGGGACGACAGAATGCTCAAGAGGGAAAATCAAAATAAAATGGCTGAAAATGATCAAACAGGAAATTTAAAATGATTAATATTCTAAGAACTCCAATAGACAACATGCAAGAACAGATGGGTAATGTGAACAGAGACATGGAAACTCTGAGAGAATCAGAAATAAATAAAAGCCCTGTGAGAGAATGAAGGATGCATCTGATAAGCCTCTCGGGAAGGGACGCAGCCAGAGAGAGACATGTCAACAGAAACTCCTGAAACGGAAATGCAAAGGGAGACAAAAATTCAAAAAACGACCACTACTGACAAAAAGAAACAGAACAAAACATCCAACAACTCTGGGACAATTACAAGAGACGTAACATAAGGGAAATGGAATGCCAGGAAGAGAAGAGAGAACAGGTAGAAATATTTGAAGTAAAATGGCCAAGAACTTTCCAAAATTAATGACAGACACCAAGCCAAGATCCAGGGAGCTCAGAGAACTCCAAATAGAAAGAATGCCCCCAAATATACACTTAGACAGGACATATTCAAATAGCAGAAAACCTACAGAAAATCTTGAAAGAAGCTGGGGAAGGGGGGAGGGAGTAATTTCTATATCTTCAGAACAAGGCTAAGGATTGCAGAGGACATCTCATCAGAAACCATGCACGCAAGAAAAGAGTGGAGTTAAATATGTTTAAAGTGTTGAAAGAAAAAAACCCACCAACCTAGAATTCTGCATTCAGTGAAATTATCCTTCAAAAGAAGGAAAAATAAAGACTTCCTCAGACAAACAACAACTGAGGGAACTCACCGCCAGCAGACCTGCCCTGCAAGAAACATTAAAAGATTTTCTTCAGGCAGAAGGAAAATAATAAAAGGTCAGAAATTTCCCTTATGTTATGTCTCTTGTAATTGTCCCACATTAAAGGGAGGGAGCGCAATGGAGAAGGAATAAGTAAAAGTAAAATGAACTCTCATTGTTTATTATTAATTGATTTAAAAGATGACTTTGTTTAAAGAAATAATTGTAACAAGGTAGTGGGTGATAATATAGAGACAAATGAAAATAACAACAGCAATGTCATAGGGAAAGAGGAAGGAACTGGGAATAACCTGCTAAAAGGGCACCTGCCCTACACATCACATCAGGGCTGGCTTGAGGGGGACTTAGGTTAGTTAAAATGTATACTCTAACACAACTGCTAAAACTTAAGTAAGTGTAATTGATATGCTAAGAGAGATGAAATGGAATCAGAAATGCTCAATTAAAAGTGGAGAAGCTAGGAAAAGAAGCCTCAACAGTTACACACATGGTTGCTTGTCAATCTAAAACACATAAAAAATCACTTTAAATGAATGGTCTAAATACACCAATGAAAAGACAGAAATTATCAAAGTATATTAAAAAAAACAGACCCAACCTTCTGTGTCTGTAAGAAATCTACTGCAGGTATAAAGACCCCTTTAAGTTAAAAGCAAAAGGATGGAGAAAGATACACCATGCTAATGCTACTCAACGGCTTGAGTACCTATCTTAATTTCAGGCCCATCAGACTTCCGGGCAAGTAAAATTATCAGGAACGATGAAGGGCACTACATAATGTTAAAAAGGGGCAATTCTCCAATAACACCTAACAGTCTTAAACACGTAAGCATCTAACAACAGAGCATCAAACTACATGAGGCAAAGTGCTGTGAGGAGAAAAGAAGCCTCCATTATCATGGCTGGGAACTTCCACACCCCTCTATCCAAAGCAGGCAGACCCAGCAGGCAGCTAGTCGGTGAGGACAGAGCTGGGCTCAACAGCACCACCGGCTGACTGCATATCAGGGGCACCTGTAGACAGTGTCATCCAACAGCAGAACACATTCTCCTCGGGGTTACGTGCAGCATGCCCAGACAGACCACATTCTGGGCCATAAAGCACCCTTCAACAAATTTAAAGGCATAGAAATAATACGATGTCTGCTCTCAGACAATGGAATTAAAATAGAAATCAGTAACAGAAAGATAGCTAAGAAATCCCCAAATATTTGGAAATTAAACTCTATAACTTACAGTTTTAACTTTTTCTCCAGTTTTCATTACTGTATTTTCCTCATACAACTACTTTTAACTTTCAAATAACTTATATCTCAAACATATAAATGTACCGTTGGTATGAAGACATCTGAAAATAGAAAGTCTTCAAGTTTTTCTAATTTCAAGAAAACATAACTTTCATAGTATTCATCCCAGGCATTTTAGGTATTAAATATTCACCCACAATGGCCAAAGTATGAATTAAAAGAATCACAACTACAATGTCATAAAGTCTTAAAGGTAACAGCCACCATTGCACCAGAGCAGAAACTCCTGAAGGCTCTGACAACACAGAAACCAAGCAGGTCAGAAAAGCCCCAGTGCTCAGGGCTGCCCTTCACGTTTAACACCTGCGTTCTGTCTCCAGCTACATCTGAACAATCTTGGGTTCAGAAACCTGCTCTGAAAAAAAAAAAAAAAAAGAAAGAAAGAAATCTGCTCTGATGAAACAAACCTGGCCTAAGAAAACTGAAGGAGTCTGTGCCATCCTATACAGCTCATTCGTTCTCTAGAAAATGCTTCTATCAACTCTCCTGGGTTGTGAACACAAGCATCCAGATGCAGATGTGCCCACAGTATTCAAGTAGTCTGACTGACTCAAGTAATGCAGACTAATCTTTTGCAAGACCCAGTAAGTGACAATGCAAGCTTGTTCAGACTGACAGCATTCTTCCACAGGACGCAAATGAAGTACTCTGCGAAAGGCACCTCCTCACTTCTCCAAATAAAAACGGCATTTAGCTAATGAATTTAAATCAGTGAACAGTCTTGATACTAGTAGCAAAGTGGCTGGAGTGAAGCTTCACTGCATGTCCTCTGTATCTGCCTTTCTACCCATGAGTCCTATCTATCTACTGGGTTATAGTTTAATAGGAATCAAATAATTGGGTTGTAGATACAGGTGATGCTCTCCCCCAAATGTTTTTCTCCTCCTTTCTCTTCCATACACTATCTATAAAGTCCTGAGAAAAGGCTCAAAGCCAGAGGAAAAGATCAGTTTACTAGAGTGTCCCAATAGCCTTCAGGAATATCAATTTCATCACTTTATTTGAAGATTTTTAAAACTAATGTTTGAATAGTTTCTACGAGCAAGAAAGCATAGCAGAACATTCTAGGAACCCCAGGGTGTCTCCTAGGGGCTAGAAAATATCTCTGTTCTGGTACAAACGGAGTGGACAGCTTCCCTATCCCACACCCTCACCCAGAGGGAGAGCGCCCACAGGATGGGCAGACCATGAACGCAGCCTGGTTTTGGTTATTCACCCGAACATGCTACTTCAGATCATTCTATTAATAAAGGTGCCATTTAATGATCCAAATTGAGCAATATTCAATCTAGCAAAATTGAAGCATAGTTTTGGGTAGTCAGCTAGTACTCAGAATAGAATATGACTAAATGACTATATTCCACTCTAAACTAGTGGTTATTAATCTTCTACCTGTACTCCCCTTGAAACAAACAAATCCCACTCTCGGGGAAGGCAGGCAACCAATCGCTCTTCTTCCAGGTCTTCACTTCTTCCCCAGCAGGCTGCCAGGCCAGCAGGTTCCTGGCAGGCCCGCTCCTGTCTACCCTGCAGCTGCCTCTCAATAACCTGCATGGCACTGTGATTTTCTCTGCATCACATTAGGGTTTCACCTTTAAGCTGGTACATTTCTATAGGTTCTTAGTTTACATGCTTAAAAAGCACATTCATTTTAGATCCTGTAGAGCCCAGCAAGTGTTTAAGGACGGGTGCCATATTGAAATTATTTTACCCATCACATTAAGAAAAGGGCCAGGCCCCAGAAGGCCAGTGGAAAAGAGAATTGGAGCAGGGTGGGCAGAAGCCACATGAGGGGGGCACTCCTGAGTGTGACCTGCTACACCAGCATCATCTGAAACTCTCTGCATTCTAGTCAATTCTGAAAGAACCATGACTTTCATGATTGTTCTTACAACTGTAAAGGTTCAGAATTCCAACAGTTTCCAATGGTAAAAGGAAACACTTGCAGATCTTCCTATCAAGAGTAGATGCTGTCCTATACAAGGTGCCAGTTCATCGATTTTGTTGGTTTGAGTATGTACTCCTGTAGGATCTTAGTGACAGGTGAGCTTCCAGGCCCTTTTTGCCCCAACTTACCTTACTGTGTGTGAAGGGGGGTGCTGTATACAAGGTGGGGTGGATAAGAGGGCGAGGCAGGTGTGGGACTGCGTGCAAAGGCACATGTCCATGGATGTGGGGGTAAAGATGCAGAGCAGGGTGTGTGGGCTTCTCGGGGCTCATGAACTGATGGCCAGGAGGGAGGGCTCCAACTGTCATTGCTGATGGTGTCAGTCCAGAAACTTCTTGTTTACAAACATGACATTCACAAGCGTTTGGAGCTTGTTCAGCCTAAGAGGAAAGAAAAAGAAAAGTAGCTGCTTATTTAGTGAAATAAAGAATAGTATGAATTAAAGTCAATCACATTCTGCCTAACAGCTACACAGAAATAAAGGAACAGGGCTTGTCCTGATACCCTGAGTTGGCCAGGGCTCCCCTTGCAAGGTAAAGAGGGGTCCTGGGAGACTGGAACTGCAGAAACCTGGGAAGCAGATATGCGCACCTTGAGCCCCAGTCAGGCATCTGCCGAGGGGGCAGCCACACTGGTCTGCATCCTATGCCTGTCTGAGCAGGGACAGAGAACTGATAGAGACACAGGGTGGAGAGAGGGGGCTGGGTACAAGGACAACAAAACCCCAGTGCTCCACTCCGCAGGTCCACACTGCTCGAGGAATGGTCAGACGGAGGCTCCAAAGGGCACCTGAGATGAAGCCATCGGTAACTCCTCTCCCTCAGAACAACTGTAAAACTTAACACAATTGTCAAAGGCAACCATGTGAGTCTTTCGAAACCAACCAAAGGAAAAACACAAATTGAGATGGCGTTTGTTCATGTCAATCTGGCAGAACTTCAGGAGTTCTCACTGAAGAAAAGCAACCTTCTTGCCTGGAGCTCTTCCCATTCCTACCTCCTAACACCCCTTAAAAAAGCGAAATTAGGAAAGAAACAAACAAAACCAAAAGAAACACAATTAAAGAATCAATAGCAGAATTATAATGGTACACTAAAACATTTTTAATACAAAAACAGGAAGTAAAGGAGAAATAGGAACAAAGATAATGAGACAGAGAAATAAATAGCAAAATGGCAGATGTAAATATCACCAATCATTACATTAAATGTAGGAAGTATTCCAAACACAAGGCAGAGAATGAAGGACAGGATAAAATGCAAGACACAACTAAAAGATTCCAAGGCCAGTTGGAGATTCAAAGACACAGAGAGGCTGAAATTAAAAGGGAGAGAAAACATGTAACATGCAATAGTAACCCAAAGACAGCTGGAGTGACTGTATAACGGTCAGTCAAATACCGTTAAGACGAGAAACACTTTATAATGACAAATGGGTCAATGTATCAGAGACAGATAACAGTAATACACATATACACATTCAGTAACACTGTCCCAAAATGCAGAATCTAAAGCTAGCAGATTTGAAAGTGGAATGGACAATCCAAGAGTTACTCCTGAAGGCTTCAATATGTCTCAGTAATTTTTAGAACCAAACAGAAAATCAATAAGGATATAGAAGACCTGAATAAAGCAACCAAGCACTTTGACCAAACATTTATTTATAGGACATCCCACCTAACAAGAGCAGAACCCAAACTATGGTCAATTGCACATGGAACGTTATCTAGGAGAGAACATGTTAGGGCATAAAACAAGTCTCAGTAAATTTGGAAGCTCCAAAATCAGAAAACAAAGCTTTAGAGTCAACAACCTGGAAAAAGAAGCAAAATCAAACCCAAAGAATACAGAAAGAAATAATGAAGATCAGAACAGAAATCAATGAACTAGAGAACATAAAAACAGAAAATAAATAAAATAAAAAACTGATTATTTGCAAAAATTGATAGACCTTTAGCCAGACTGAAGGGGTTTAAAAAGGAGTAAACAAAACTACAAAAATTAGGAATTAACATCACTAAACAACCCTATAGAATTAAAAGAATTATAAAACAATACAATAACATTATATGCTATATAATTAGACAACTTAGCGATGGATAAATTCCTAAAAAGATACAAATTATTAAAATTAACTCAAGAAGAAATAGAAAATCTGACTAGATTGATAACAAGTAAACAAAATTTGAATCAGTAATTATAAATCATCCCACCAAAAAAGACCAGGCCAATGGGATTTCACTGATTAATTCTATAAAATGTTCAAGAAATTTCAATCTTAGACAAATTCCTTCAGAAAACAGAGGCAGAACAGATACTTCCCAATTCATTCTATGAGGCCAGTATTATGCTGGCCTTTTAATATCCAAAACTCATTTGATGCAATACACCATAGTAACAGAATAAAGGATAAAAACAGGAACATTTCAATAGATAACGAAAAGGCATTTGAAAAACCTAATATAAGGAGGGGGCACTCAAGATGGCAGGGTGAGTAGGGAGGCGGAAATTTCCCCAAAAAAACATATATATTTTGAAAATACAGCAAATACAACTATTCTTAAAAGAGAGACCAGAAGATGCAGTACAACAGCCAGGCTACATCTATATCTGCGAGAACTCAGCATCTCACAAAAAGGGTAGGATACAAAGCCGTGACCCGGCGGGAACCGAGCACTCCCCCACCCCAGATCACCAGCAGGAAGAAGAATCAGAGTGGGGAGGGAGTGGAAGCACAGGACTGATAAATAACCAGCCCTAGTAATCTGCACCAGGAGCACAGACACACATTGCATGGTGTACTGGATATCAGACAAATGGAAAAGTAAAATCCGAGATGGCGGGTCCTCATAGCCGGCTCCCCTGGGACAAAAGAAAAGTAGGTGCTTTAAAAGTCTTAAAGGGACAAGGGTTTAACAGGTGGATAAAATCAACCCAGCACACTCAGCCCAGCTGGCTGGGAATCTTAAGAAACTTCAGGCACCCTAACACCCTGGGTGGCAACGCAGCTCTGAAGCCCCTCACAGCAATAAGCAGCCAGTAATTCATTCCACCTGGCCAGCACTGCACTGCAAGCAAACCGGCTGACCCGCCATTGCTGCAGACCATCCAGGGAGCAGCCCTGCCCATAGCAATCACACAGTCTCCTCCCAGAGCACAGCTAACTGGGCCAGACTCAGAGGCTGCCCCCTGCGTGCAGCTGCCTGGCACAGACAGAGGAAGCCAGAGCAAAGTCCAGAAGGAACAAAGGGGTGCCATTCTCACAGAAGAAGACATGCCGTGCGCCTGCGACCCCCCGCGGTGCCCAAGGACATCAGAACAGCCACCCTGCCCACAGCAGATCAGCTCAGGGGATTAACCCAGAGACTGCTACCCGTGTGCGGGTAACCAGCAAACATAGCGGAAAAGGGCAAGAAGACCAGCAAGCAGGAAGGGACTTTGTTCTCCCAGCTGACACACATGCCAATTGCTGGCATCATTTCTATCGCGTGAAAAGGCAGAAGAACCTGGTCCAGTCCAAAATCACTCAAATGCCAGAGAGAGGGCCTGGCAAGATAGATATAACCAATCTTCCTGAAAAAGAATTCAAAATAAAAGTCATAACCATGCTGACGGAGCTGCAGAGAAATATGCAAGAGCTAAGAGATGAAGTCCAGAGGGAGATAACAGAAATGAAACAATCAATGAAAGGACTTAAAAGCAGACTGGATGAAGTCCAAGACACTGTTAATGGAACAGAAATCAGAGAACAGGAATACAGAGAAACTGAGGCAGACAGAGATAAAATGATCTCTAGGAATGAAAGAATAATAAAAGAACTGTGTGACTATTCCAAGCAGAACAATATTCACACAAAAGGGGTACCAGAAGAAGAGAGAGAAAAAGGGATAGAAAGTGTATTTGAAGAAATGATTGCTGAAAACTTCCTGAAGCTAGAGAAGGAAATAGTCTCTCAGACCATGGAAGCCTACAGATATGCCACCACAAGGAACCCAAGGAGGACAACACCAAGACATATAATAATTTAAATGGCAAAGATCAAAGACAAGGACAGATCAAAGACAAATCCATCAACATCAGGCCATAGAGAAAAAAGAAAACCTACAAAGGAAAACCCATCAGGCTAGGTTATCATCAGACTTCTCAACAGAAACCTTACAGGCCAGAAGAGAATGGCATGATATATTTAATGCAATGGAACAGAAGGGCCTTGAACCAAGAATACTGTATCCAGCAAGATTATCATTTAAATTTGAAGGAGGGATTAAACAATTTCCAGATAAGCAAAAGTTGAGGGATTTGCCTTCCACAAACCACCTCTACAGGGTATTTTAGAGGGACTGCTCTAGATGAAAGCACTCCTAAGGCTAAATAGACATCACCAGAGAAAATAAGATCACAGCAAAGAAAGCCGACCAACCAAATACTAACTGAAGGCAAAAAATAAAGTCAGCTATCCACAAAAGCAGTCAAGGGAAACACAAAAGAGTACAAAATAAAAAACCTAAAATATAGAGTGGAGGAGGAAGAATAAGAAGGGAGAGAAATAATCATCAGACTGTGTTTATAATAGTATAATAAGTGAGTTAAAGTTAGACAGTTAGATAGTAAAGAAGCTACCCTTGAACCTTTGGTAACCACGAATCCAAAGCCTGCAATGGGAATAAGTACATATCTAATGATAATCACCCTAAATGTAAATGGACTGAATGCACCAATCAAAAGACACAGAGTAGTAGAATGGATGAAAAAGCAAGACCCATCTATATGCTGCTTACAAGAGACTCACCTCAAACCCGAAGGCATAGACAGACTATGGAAAAAGATAGTTCATGCAAACAATAGGGAGAGAAAAGCAGGTGTTGCAGTACTTGTATCAGACAAAATAGACTTCAAAACAAAGAAAGTAAAAAGAGATAAAGAAGGACATTATATAATGATAAAGGGGTCAGTCCAACAAAAGGATATAACCATTATAAATCTCTATGCACCCAACACAGGAGCACTGTCATATGTGAAACAAATACTAACAGAATTAAAGGAGGAAATAGAATGCAATGCACTCATTTTAGGAGACTTCAACACACCACTCACTCCAAATGACAGATCCACCAGACAGAAAATAACTAAGGACACAGAGGCACTGAAAAACACAATAGAACAGAAGGACCTGACAGACATCTACAGAACTCTACACTCAAAAGCAGCAGGACACACATTTTTCTCAAGTGCACATGGAACATTTTCCAGAATGGACCACATACTAGGCCACAAAAAGAGCCTCAGTAAATTCAAAAAGACTGAAATTCTACCAACCAACATCTCAGATCACGAAGGTATAAAACTAGAAATAAATTATACATAGAAAACAAAAAGGCTCACAAACACATAGAGGCTTAACATCATGCTCCTAAATAATCAATGGATCAATGACCAAATTAAAACATAGATCAAGCAATATATGGAGACAAATGAAAACAACAGCACAGCACCCCAACTTCTGTGAAGGCAGTTTTAAGAGGAAAGTATATAGCAATCCAGGCATATTTAAAGAAGGAAGAACTATCTGGAATGAATAGTCTAAAGTCACAATTATTGAAACTGCAAAAAGAAGAACAAATGAGGACCTAAGTCAGCAGAAGAAGGGACATAATAAACATCAGAGAAGAAATAAATAAAATTGAGAAGAATAAAACAATAGGAAAAAAATCAATGAAACCAAGAGCTGGTTCTTTGAGAAAATCAACAAAACAGATAAACACCTAGCCAGACTAATTAAGACAAAAAGAGAGTCTACACACATAAACAGAATCAGACACAAGAAAGGAAAAATCACAACGGACACCACAGAAATACAAAGAATTATTAGCGAATACTACGAAAATCTACACGCTAACAAGCTGGAAAACATAGAAGAAATGGACAATGTTCTAGAAAAATACAACATTCAAACACTGATCCAGGAAGAAACAGAAACTCTAAACAGACCAATTACCAGCAACGAAATTGAATCAGTAATCAAAACACTACTCAAGAATAAAACTTCTGGGCCAAACAGATTCACTGCTGAATTTTATCAGACATTTAGAGAAGACAAAATTCCCATTATCCTTCAAGTTTTTATTTCAAAAAACAGAAGAGGAGGGAATACTTCCAAACTCATTCTATGAAGCCAGCATCACTCTAATACCAAAACCAGGCAAAGACACCACAAAAAAGAAAACTACAGACCAATATCCTTGAGGAACATAGATGCAAAAATACTCAACAAAATATTAGCAAACCAAATTCAAAAATACATCAAAAAGATCATCCATCATGATCAAGTAGAATTTATGCCAGGGATGCAACGATGGTACAGCATTCAAAAATCCATCAACATCATTCACCACAACAACAAAAAGGACAAAAACCACATGATCATCTCCATAGACGCTGAAAAAGCATTTGACAAAATTCAACATCCATTCATGATAAAAACTCTCAGCAAAATGGGTATAGAAGGCAAGTACCTCCACATAATAAAGGCCATATATGAAAAACCCACAGCCAACATCATACTGAACAGAGAGAAGCTGAAAGCTTTTCACCTAAGATCGGGAACAAGACAGGGATGCCCACTCACGCCACTGTTACTCAACATAGTACTGGAGTCCTAGCCACGGCAATCAGAAAACACAAAGGAATAAAAGGCATCCAGATTTGTAAGGAAGAAGTTAAACTGTTACTGTTTGCAGATGACATGATATTGTACATAAAAAACCCTAAGGAATCCACTCCTAAACTATTAGAACTAATACCTGAAATCAGCAAAGTTGCAGGATATAAAACTAATACACAGAAATGTTGCATTCCTATACACTAACCATGAATTAGCAGGAAGAGAAATGAGGAAAACAATTCCATCAAAAAGAATAAAATACCTGGGAATAAACCTAACCAAGGAAGTGAAAAACCTATACCCTGAAAACTACAAGACACTCTTAAGAGAAATTAAAGAGGACACAAATAAATGGAAATTAATCCCATGTTCTTAGCTAGGAAGAATTAATATCGTCAAAATGGTCATCCTACCGAAAGTAATATACAGATTCAATGTAATCCCTATCAAAATACCAAAAGTATTCTTCAACAAACTGGAACAAATAGTTCTAAAATTCATATGGAACCACAAAAGACCCGAACAGCCAAAGTAACACTGAGAAGGAAGAATAAAGCGGGGGGTATCTCGCTTCACAACTTTAAGCACAACTACAGAGCCACAGCAATCAACACAATTTGGTACTGGCACAAGAACAGACCCACAGACCAGTGGAACAGAATAGAGAGTCCAGATATAAACCCTAACATATATAGTCAATTATTATACAATTAAGGGTCCATGGATATACAATGGGGAAATGACAGCCTCTTCAACAGTTGGTATTGACAAAACTGGACAGCTACATGTAAGAGAGTGAAATTTGGTCATTGTCTAACTCCATACACCAAAGTAAATTCGAAAATGATCAAAGACCTGAATGTAAGTCATGAAACCATAAAATTCTTAGAAAAAAACACAGGCAAAAATATCTCGGACATAAACATGAGCAACTTCTTCATGAACGTATCTCCTTGAACAAGGGAAACAAAAGCAAAAATGATCAAGTCTGACTATATCAAGCTGAAAAGCTTCTGTACAGCAAAGGACACCATCAATAGAACAAAAAGGCATCCGACAGTACGGGACAATATATTCACAAATGACATATCCAATAAAGGGTTGACATCCAAAATATACAAAGACCTCACACACCTTAACAAACGAAAAGCAAAGAGTGCAATTAAAAAATGGGCAGAGGAGTTCAAGAGACACTTCTCCAAAGAAGAAATTCAGATGGCCAACAGACACATGAAAAGATGCTCCACATCACTAATCATCAGAGAAATGCAAATTAAAACCATAAGGAGGTATCACCTTACACCACTTAGGATGGCCACCATCCAAAAGACAAACAACAAATGTTGGCGAGGATGTGGAGAAAGGGGAACCCTCCTACACTGCTGGTAGGAATGTAAATTAGTTCAACCATTGTGGAAAGCAGTATGGAGGTTCCTCAAGAAACTCAAAATAGGGGCGGAGCCAAGACGGCGGCGTGAGTAGAGCAGCAGAATTCTCTTCACAAAACCACATATACCTATGAAAATATAACAAAGACAACTCTTCCTAGAATAGAGACCAGTGGACACAGGACAACATCCAGACCATATCTGCACCTGAGAGAACCCAGCGCCTCGCGAAGGGGGTAAGATACAAGCCCCGGCCCCGCGGGAGCCGAGCGCCCCTCCCCCCAGCTCCCGGCGGGAGAAGAGCAGGCAGAGCGGGAGGGAGACGGAGCCCAGGACTGCCGAGCACCCAGCCCCCACCATCCGGGCCAGAGCGCAGACACAGTGAATGTGCGGGGCCCTGGATACTAGGGAAACAGGGCAGCAAGACCAGTGAGTGGGTACCGGAGGACAAAACAAAAGCGAGCGGCCACTTTTTTTTTTTTTTTTGGTTGTTCTGTTGAGGTGAGTGCTTTTTGGAAGTCTTAAAGGGATAGGGACCCCAATACTAGGGAAACAGGGCAGCAAGACTGGTGAGCGGGTGCCTGAGGCTGGCGCCGGAGAATAAAGACAAACGAGTGGCCATTTTTTATTTATTTTTAATTTTAAAATTTTTTAAACCTTTTTTTTTCTTTTTTTGTGGTCGTTGTTTTGTTTTGGCGGGTGCTTTCTGGAAGTCTTAAAGGGGCAGGGCGGGACACTTAATCCAGAGGTAGGGAATCCGGGATCTCTGGGCACCCTAACCCCTGGGCTGCAGGGAGCAGGGAGGCCCCTTACGGAGATAAATAGCCTCCCAGCAGCTCCTGCTCCAACGCGACTCCACCAAATCGGAGCAGCTGCCCGAGCCAGGCCACGCCCACAGCAACAGCGGAGATTAACTCCATAGCAGCCCGGCAGGAAGCAGAAGCCCTGTTGGCGCGCAGCTGCGCAGCACAAGCCACTAGAGGCCGCTGTTCTCCCAGGAGAGGAGGGCCACAAACCAACAAGAAGGGAAGTCCTTCCAGCCGTCACTCGTCCCAGCTCTGCAGACTATTCCTATCACCATGAAAAGGCAAAGCTACAGGCAGACAAAGATCACAGAGACAACACCAGAGAAGGAGACAGACCTAACCAGTCTTCCTGACAAAGAATTCAAAATAAGAATCATAAACATGCTGACAGAGATGCAGGGAAATACGCAAGAGAAATGGGATGAAGTCCGGAGGGAGATCACAGATGCCAGAAAGGAGATCGCAGAAATGAAACAAACTCTGGAAGGGTTTATAAGCAGAATGGATAGGATGCAAGAGGCCATTGATGGAATTGAAACCAGAGAACAGGAACGCATAGAAGCTGACATAGACAGAGATAAAAGGATCTCCAGGAATGAAACAATATTAAGAGAACTCTGTGACCAATCCAAAAGGAACAATATCCGTATTATAGGGGTTCCAGAAGAAGAAGAGAGAAAAAAAGGGTTAGAAAGTGTCTTTGAAGAAATACTGGCTGAAAACTTCCCCAAACTGGGGGAGGAAATAATCGAACAGACCACAGAAATACACAGAACCCCCAACAGAAAGGATCCAAGGACAACTCCAAGACACACAATAATTAAAATGGCAAAGATCAAGGACAAGGAAAGAGTTTTAAAGGCAGCTAGAGAGAAAAAGGTCACCTATAAAGGAAAACCCATCAGGCTAATATCAGACTTCTCGACAGAAACCCTACAGGCCAGAAGAGAATGGCATGATATATTTAATACAATGAAACAGAAGGGCGTTGAACCAAGGATACTGTATCCAGCAAGACTATCATTTAAATATGATGGCGGGATTAAACAATTCCAAGACAAGCAAAAGCTGAGGGAATTTGCTTCCCACAAACCACCTCTATAGGACATCTTACAGGGACTGCTCTAGATGGGAGCACTCCTAAAAAGAGCACAGAAAAAAACACCCAACATATGAAGAATGGAGGAGGAAGAATAAGAAGGGAGAGAAGAAAAGAATCTCCAGACAGTGTATATAACAGCTCAATGAGCGAGCTAAGTTAGGCAGTAAGATACTAAAGAGGCTAACCTTGAACCTTTGGTAACCACGAATTTAAAGCCTGCAATGGCACTAAGTACATATTTTTCCATAGTCACCCTAAATGTAAATGGACTGAATGCACCAATCAAAAGACACAGAGGAATAGAATGGATAAAAAAGCAAGACCCATCTATATGCTGCTTACAAGAGACTCACCTCAAACCCAAAGACATGTACAGACTAAAAGTCAAGGGGTGGAAAAACTTATTTCAGGCAAACAACAGCGAGAAGAAAGCAGGAGTTGCAGTACTAATATCAGACAAAATAGACTTCAAAACAAAGAAAGTAACAAGAGATAAAGAAGGACACTACATAATGATAAAGGGCTCAGTCCAACAAGAGGATATAACCATTCTAAATATATATGCACCCAATGCAGGAGCACCAGCATATGTGAAACAAATACTAACAGAACTAAAGGGGGAAATAGACTTCAATGAATTCATTCTAGGAGACTTCAACACACCACCCACCCCAAAGGATAGATCCACCGGGCAGAAAATAAGTAAGGACACAGAAGCACTGAACAACACAGTAGAGCAGATGGACCTAACAGACATCTATAGAACTCTAAATCCAAAAGCAACAGGATATACATTCTTCTCAAGGGCACATGGAACATTCTCAGGAATAGACCACATAGTAGCCTACAAAAAGAGCCTCAGCAACATCCAAAATATTGAAATTCTACCAACCAATTTTTCAGACCACAAAGGTATAAAACTAGAAATAAATTCTACAAAGAAAACAAAAAGGCTCACAAACACATGGAGGCTTAACAACATGCTCCTAAATAATCAATGGATCAACGAACAAATTAAAATAGAGATCAAGGAATATATAGAAACAAATGACAACAATAACACAAAGCTCCAACTTCTGTGGGGCGCAACGAAAGCAGTCTTAAGAGGAAAGTATATAGCGATGCAGGCACACCTGAAGAAGCAAGAACAATCCCAAATGAATAGTCTAACATCACAATTATCGAAATTGGAAAAAGAAGAACAAATGAGGCCTAAGGTCAGCAGAAGGAGGGACATAATAAAGATCAGAGAAGAAATAAACAAAATTGAGAAGAGTAAAACAATAGCAAAAATCAATGAAACCAAGAGCTGGTTCTTTGAGAAAATAAACAAAATAGATAAGCCTCCAGCCAAACTCATTAAGAGTAAAAGAGAATCAACACAAATCAACAGAATCAGAAATGAGAACGGAAAAATCATGACAGACTCCACAGAAATACAAAGAATTATTAAAGACTACTATGAAAACCTATATGCCAACAAGCTGGAAAACCTAGAAGAAATGGACAACTTCTTAGAAAAATACAACCTTCCAAGACTGACCAAGGAAGAAACACAAAAGTTAAACAAAACAGTTACGAGCAAAGAAATTGAAACGGTAATCAAAAAACAACCCAAGAACAAAACACCCGGGCCGGATGGATTTACCTCAGAATTTTATCAGACACACAGAGAAGACATAATACCCATTCTCCTTAAAGTTTTCCAAAAAATAGAAGAGGAGGGAATACTCCCAAACTCATTCTATGAAGCCAACATCACCCTAATACCAAAACCAGGCAAAGACCCCGCCAAAAAGAAAATTACAGACCAATACCCCTGATGAATGTAGATGCAAAAATACTTAATAAAATATTAGCAAACCGAATTCAAAAGTATATCAAAAGGACCATACACCATGACCAAGTGGGATACATCCCAGGGATGCAAGGATGGTACAACATTCGAAAATCCATCAACATCATCCACCACATCAACAAAAAGAAAGACAAAACCACATGATCATCTCCATAGATGCTGAAAAAGGATTTGACAAAATTCAACATCCATTCATGATAAAAACTCTCAGCAAAATGGGAATAGAGGGCAAGTACCTCAACATAATAAAGGCCATATATCATAAACCCACAGCCAACATTATATTGAACAGCGAGAAGCTGAAAGCTTTTCCTCTGAGATCGGGAACTAGACAGGGATGCCCACTCTCCCCACTGCTATTTAACATAGTACTGGAGGTCCTAGCCACGGTAATCAGACAAAACAAAGAAATACAAGGAATCCAGACTGGTAAAGAAGAAGTTAAACTGTCACTGTTTGCAGATAACATGATATTGTACATAAAAAACCCTAAAGACTCCACCCCAAAACTACTAGAACTGGTATCAGAATACAGCAAAGTTGCAGGATACAAAATTAACACACAGAAATCTGTAGCTTTCCTATACACTAACAATGAACCAATAGAAAGAGAAATCAGGAAAACAATTCCATTCATAATTGCATCAAAAAGAATAAAATACCTAGGAATAAATCTAACCAAAGAAGTGAATGACCTATACTCTGAAAACTACAAGTCACTCTTAAGAGAAATTAAAGGGGACACTAACAAATGGAAACTCATCCCATGCTCGAAGCTAGGAAGAATTAATATCGTCAAAATGGCCATCCTGCCCAAAGCAATATACAGATTTGATGCAATCCCTATCAAATTGCCAGCAACATTCTTC
Source organism: Manis pentadactyla (assembly GCF_030020395.1). Taxonomy (NCBI): domain Eukaryota; kingdom Metazoa; phylum Chordata; class Mammalia; order Pholidota; family Manidae; genus Manis; species Manis pentadactyla. The sequence continues at coordinate 3,018,835 of NC_080023.1, forward strand.
AATGAACTGGCACAAATAATTCAAAAATTCATATGGAAACACCAAAGACCCCAAATAGCCAAAGCAATCCTGAGAAAGAAGAATAAAGTAGGGGGGATCTCACTCCCCAATTTCAAGCTCTACTATAAAGCCATAGTAATCAAGACAATTTGGTACTGGCACAAGAACAGAGCCATACACCAATGGAACAGACTAGAGAATCCAGACATTAACCCAGACATATATGGTCAATTAATATTTGATAAAGGAGCCATGGACATACAATGGAGAAATGACAGTCTCTTCAACAGATGGTGCTGGCAAAACTGGACAGCTACATGTAGGAGAATGAAAGTGGACCATTGTCTAACCCCATATACAAAAGTAAATTCAAAATGGATCAAAGACCTGAATGTAAGCCATGAAACCATTAAACTCGTGGAAAAAAACATAGGCACAAACCTCTTAGACATAAACATGAGCGACCTCTTCTTGAACGTATCTCCCCGGGCAAGGAAAACAACAGCAAAAATGAACAAGTGGGACTATATTAAGCTGAAAAGCTTCGGTACAGCAAAAGACACCATCAATAGAACATAAAGGAACCCTACAGTATGGGAGAATAAATTTGTAAATGACAGGTCCGATAAAGGCTTGATGTCCAAAATATATAAAGAGCTCACATGCCTCAACAAACAAAAATCAAATAATCCAATTAGAAAATGGGCAGAGGAACTGAACAGACAGTTCTCCAAAAAAGAAATACAGATGGCAACAGACACATGAAAAGATGCTCCACATCGCTAATTATCAGAGAAATGCAAATTAAAACTACAATGAGGTATCACCTCACACCAGTAGGGATGGCTGCCATCCAAAAGACAGAGAACAACAAATGTTGGCGAGGCTGTGGAGAAAGGGGAACCCTCCTACACTGCTGGTGGGAATGTAAGTTAGCTCAACCATTGTGGAAAGCAGTATGGAGGTTCATCAAAATGCTCAAAATAGACTTACCATTTGACCCAGGAATTCCATTCCTGGGAATTTGCCCTAAGAACGCAGCAGTCAAGTTTGAAAAAGACAGATGCACCCCTATGTTTATCGCAGCACTATTTACAATAGCCAAGAAGTGAAAACAACCTAAGTATCCATCAGTAGATGAATGGATAAAGAAGATGTGGTACATATACACAATGGAATACTACTCAGCCATAAGAAGAGGGCAAATCCTACCATTTGCAGCAACATGGATGGAGCTGGAGGGTATTATGCTCAGTGAAATAAGCCAAGCGGAGAAAGAGAAATACCAAGTGATTTCACTCATCTGTGGAGTAAAAGAACAAAGGAAAAACTGAACGAACAAAACAGCAGCGGAATCACAGAACCCAAGAATGGACTAACAGGTACCAAAGGGAAAGGGACTGGGGAGGATGGGTGGGTGGGGAGGGATAAGGGAGGGAGGAAGAAGGAGGGTATTAAGATCAGCATGCTTGGGGGGGTGGGAGAAAGGGGAGGGCTGTACAACACAGAGAAGACAAGTAGTGATTCTACAACATTTAGCTATGCTGATGGACAGGGACTGTAAAGGGGTTTATAGCGGGGACCTGGTATAGGGGAGAGCCTAGTAAACATAATATTCTTCATGTAAGTGTAGATTAAAGATAACAAAAAAAAAAAGAAAGAAAAGGAGGATTACTCCATGATAGGATAAAACTAACTGTAAATCAACGATTAATGCATGCTTTAAATATCCTTAACTTTGATCACCTAAAGGGTGTCAGATGATCGGCTATGGAGGTACAGTTTTCTGATAATATTCCTTTCTCTTAAAAAAAAAAAAAAGCAGTTCCTGTGTGGTGACCTCCAATGAGTTCTACACAATGGTATATAGGGCAGATCAAAGTGTGAGCAAAGGGTCTGTTTGTGTTTATACAGAGGATCAAAGCCTAATTGGGCTACCCCAGAAAATGAACTAAGATAGATATGAAGAAGAACTTCCAACATCAGCACTCTCTGGAAGAGTCATACGAGAAGATGATCATCAAAAAACCCCAACAAAGATCCAGGCGATGCTGCAGTTGTAGCTACATTCATCCCACCGGTTCCTGGACTTGCCATGGGAATGAAGAAGGAGATATCTAAGCTGGCCTGTGCATACAGTAAAACAACAAATTTGACTGGATCTACACTGTTGGAACTCAACCAAGAATTAGGAGAAGTGCAAATTGTAGCGCTCCAAAATCTTACAACTACAGACTATCTACTGTTAAAAGAACATATGGAATGTGAACAGTTCCCAGGTATGGGCTGTTTTAATTTGTCTGATTTCTCTCAGACTGTTCAAATACAGTTGGACAATATCCATCATATCATTGACAAATTTTCACAAATGCCTAGGGAGCCTAACTGGTTTTCTTGACCTCACTGGAGATGGCTGGTAATTATAGATCTGCTTTGGTTATGTAACTGTATTCCTATTATGTTAAAGTGTGTGTGCAATTTAATTAGTAGTTTAAAACCTATACATGCTTAAATTACTCTACAAGAAGATATGTCAAAGAAATAATCAATCCTCCCATGTTTTCTTCCGCCTGCTACTTCTATAGCTTTTCTTATTCCTTCCTAATTACAACCCTTAAATAGAATTTGTGCCTCATATCGAATTTACCGAGTATCATAATTCTTCCAAGTGCTAAAGATACTCAAGACAAATGCTGGGCATAGAAGCCACAGGGCATAAATCTGCAAAGAAGAAAAAGCTAACCTTTTCAAACAATATGGCTTCTCTCTCACTTACCAACTTTACATTTTCCTGTATGGCCCTGGAAGATGACTGGTTAGCCAGAGATGGGTAAGATTCCTCAAGGGAGGAACAACCTAAGACAGGCACAGTCGCAGGGGGGCCATTAGGTGAGAAATTGGGGATCAACAGAGGTGAGGCTTAGAACCTCACCCCCCCTGTTTTGAGAGAAATCTTCTGCATCCGTGGATGTTTTGTTGCCCTTGTCTAGCTTGGATTAACACTTAGTCTACAGGCTCACACCTGATCATCTACATTTGCCCTCTTACAGCACTAAACTAAGTTTTCTACCTTTATCTTACATCTACCTACCACTTCAGCATTTTATTAAAAAAATAATAATAATAATAATAAAGGGAGAAATGTGGGATACACATATAAATCAAGTATAAAAATCAAACGAATATTCATATTTGACCTGATTGTTTATAGTTCATAATGCGTGAGCAAAACTGAAAGTTCCTGTGATGACTGCCCTTGTACTGTTCACCATGTAAGAACTTATTCACTATGTAAGAACTTGTTTGTTATGCTTCAGAAGATTGGAGACTGACGAGAATTAGGCTTGGGGTGGATTAATGATTGTGCATTGAGCATTGACTCCCCTATACAGAATTCTATTGTTGTTAACAACCATTTTATCAATAAATATGAGAGATGCCCTCTCAAAAAAAAACAACAAAAAAACCCCTCAAAATAGAAACACCATTTGACCCAGGAATTCCACTTCTAGGAATTTACCCTAAGAATGCAGCAGCCCAGTTTGAAAAAGACAGATGCACCCCTATGTTTATCGCAGCACATTTACAATAGCCAAGAAATGGAAGCAACCTAAGTGTCCATCAGTAGATGAATGGGTAAAGAAGATGTGGTACCCAAAGGAATATTATTCAGCCATAAGAAGAAAAGAAATCCTACCACTTCAACAAAATGGATGGAGCTAGTGGATAGTACGCTCAGTGAAATAAGCCAGGCAGAGAAAGACAAGTATCAAATGATTTCACTCATATGTGGAGTATAAGAACAAAGGAAAACTGAAGGAACAAAACAGTAGCAGACTCACAGAACCCAAGAATGGACTAACTGTTACCAAAGGGAAAGGGACTGGGGAGGGTGGGTGGGAAGGGAGGGAGAAGGGGGAAAAGGGGCATTACGATTAGCACACATAACTTAGTGGGGGTGGGGCACAGGGAAGGCAGTGTAGCACAGAGAAGACAAGTAGTGACTCTATAGCATCTTTCTATGCTGATGGACAGTGACTGTAATGGGGTATGTGGCGGGGACTTGATGATGGGGGGAGTCTAGTGATTGTACATTAATGATACCAAAAAAAAAGGAAGAAACCTATAATAAGGAAACATACAATCCACTCGACATAGATAATGGCTTTTTCAATGTTTGCTCCCAAATTAGACTGTCAGGGACTGTGGGTATATTTGCTACCCTGACCTCCGTCCTAGAGAAGTGGTTCCTCTATCCCGAATTACAATAGTGCAGATTTGGGCACCCTCTTTCATTGGCACTGATGAGCTACTATGGGATGCAAATCCAATGCTGGGAACTAGCAGTCTGAGTAGACCCTCTTCTGCATTACATAGATGGATTTCAAGTGATGGCACACCAATGTGGGGAGTGCCCATATAGATAGAAACCTGGAGTGCTGTTGGGACTGAGAGAAGGAGCTATCCCAAAGCTGACACTAAGTAGGGGAGAAATTAAAACACAAAGCGAAACAAAAAAAATACCCTAATACATGTTTGTGATAAAACTCTCAAGAAACTAAGAATAGAACAGAATTTCCTCAACTGGAAAAAGGGCAGCTCTGAAAAACCTAGAGCTAACATATTCACTCTCAAAGACTGAATGCTTCCCTCCTAAGACTGGGAACAAGGCAAAGATGTACCACTTCTATTCAGTATCATATTGGAGATTACAGGTAGCTTGATAAAGCAGGAGTTAAGAAATTAGAAGCATCCAGAGTGGATAGAGAGAGAGAAAACTGTCTTTATTCACAGACAACATAATCTTGCATGTAAGAATCCAAAGCCATCTACTAAGAAAACTCAACCCCTCTAAAATAAATAAGTTTCACAAAGCTGCAGAATACAGGATTAATATATAAAAAATCAATTGTGTTTCTATATATTACCAACAATCAACTGAAAATCAAAATTAGAAAACAACATTTAAAATAGAGTTGAAAAATATCTAATACTTAAGAATAAATTTAAGAAAAATATTCAAGATCCATAAACTAGAAATCTTAAAAATTGCTGAATGAAATTAACAGTGATTTAAATAAATGGAAAAATATAGCATGTTCACAGATTGACAGATTCAATTTTGTTAAGATTTTATCTTCTCCAAATTGAACTATATGATCCCACATATAAAAGAGTAAGCCCAGAGGATTTTGCTGGTATATAATCCAAGGAGGTTTTATACGGAAACTTAGATGGAAATGCAAAGGACTTTGAACAATCTACACAATTTTGAAGAAGGCCCACCATGCTGAGGGCAGCTTCTATCCAATTTCCAAACTTATAAAGCAATCGTCAGGTACACCACAGGTGTAAGGACACAGATCAAATGAGCAGAACAAGAGTGCAGACATTAGCCCTTACATTTATAGTCTACTGAATTTCGACAAATGGCCAATGCAGTTCAAGAGTGTAAAGACAGTTTTTTTAACAAATGGTGCCAGGACAACTGGACATCCACACTGCAAAAAGGATGACTTTAATCCTAACCTCACTTCATAAGCAGAAACTGAGTGAAATGAACCACAGACTTAAGTAAAAGCTAAAACTATACATCTTCTGAAAGAAAACAGGGTTTGTATTAGGCAATGTTTTCTTAGAATTGACATCAAAAGCATTACCCATAAAAGAAAAAGTTGATAAACCAGAATGCATCAAAATGGAAAATTCTTGCTTTTCAGAAAACACCATAAAAAAGCTAATAGCCATGTCACAGACCATGAGAAAATATTTGCAAATCACATACTTGTTGAAGGGTATAAATACATAAAGACTGCTTATAACTCAATATTAAGATAGAAAAGGAAAGGAATGGCCCTTAAAAAGATGAAGGGATGGTCAATTTTGCCCAGAAAAAAATGAAGTGAAAACTAGAACCTCAAGGGGTCCCCATTTCTTGTCTATCAGACTGGCAGAAATCCATAAGTGACATCACCCTCTTCTGGGGACCAGGGAGCCTGCCCAGGAAAGCCACTGCTGGTGAAGAATCCGAGGGATCTGTCTGCTTATTCTAAAATGTCAGATGTAGAAGGTCACTAATTGAACAGTTTTATGATGGGGGTGGGGGCGCAGGGAAGCCAATGCGAGTGCCCATCCACAGGGGACTAGACAAGAGATGGAATGGTGCTGCGTCTACAGGCGGGAATACCGAGGCCCACAGACAAGAATGAGGACATGCACTCTGGACAGAAAAGAGGATGTCCATCAGGAGAAAGTGCCAAGAGAAAAAGCAAGGAGCATAAGCCTTTTTCATAAGAAAGGGGAAGAATGAACATGTATATTTGCATAAACACACACTGAAAAGACACACAATGAAGAAGGCAACCGGCACCCCTGTGACCGGCAGGGGCTACACGGGGCAGATGGGAGGAGGTGGGGGTGAGCCGGCTCCAAGTAGTGACTTTGTCATCACCCGTACTGTCTGAACCACAGACTTACACCACCATTAAAACGACTCACTTAGTCAACACGTCCGTCAACCACCACTGGTTCTTCCTTTCATGTAAAAGCTACTTGAGCACCTACTACAGAACTCTTAAGAAAAAATGAATAGTCTGATAAGGTACCCTCACCTTTCCCCCCAGGGTAAAAAGCTCCCTTACAAAACCAACCTTTTCTGAAATTTTAACATTACACCCTTTTATATATATAAAACACCCTCCCCTCCTCGCTTCTATACAGAAAAATCAAAAAACATCACACCTGAATACCTGACTGCAGAGTCAAGACTGTTCATTACAGATTCAGGCAATAGAAACAAGGTTAAAATGTGGTTATGAGTCATGTTTGTTTATTTTGTAAGCCTGCCTTTATTCTCTCCAGTTCTAATCTTCAGAAGTTATTCAAAATAACATAATTCTGTATTCAGTAATGCTCATGTTTAGAGAAACCTTACACAGAGAAAGATAACCTTTAGCAAAACAGTTTGAAAAGATAAACCCATACCTGCTGAGCTGGGTAAGATGGGGGCGGGCTGTCCACTCTGCTTTCCTCTCTCCTGGGGCTCCCGTCTCCTACAGCTCCGCCTCCCTCTGGGGCTCCTGGTGGCTCCCCACTGCTCTCTCCATCCGCCTCTTCCTCCTCAGCTTCCGAGGAACTACCACTGGCACTGCTTACCTGAGGGGACTTCAAAAACAGCCTTGTATAACTGACACTGTTCAAAACAGAAGAGCATAAAGAACTAAAACACTAGCCCACCAGCTCATGCCATTTACGGTCACAATGAAAAAGTCATGCCCATACCTCATCTTTTAGAGCCATGTTTTCCCCACCACCATTCAATTCGCTGTGGATCCCATTCATGTTGGCCACCACTTCGGTATCATCGTAGTTACTCAACGGATAAATATCAGCAAATTTAGCTGACAATGGTGTAACATCTTCATCATCACTACAACTGAGACAAGCAGAGACGGTCACCGTGAGGCTGCTCACCCGGGAGCGTGGGCGAGCCCCCCTCGGAGCAGACGTTCCCTTTACAGACGCTGTTCTCACATATAGAGTGGGACACTTAGGACCACTTGCACTTCTTAACACCTCTGAGTAACCTGAGCATGAGAGGAAAATGCCTGGAAGATTACATTTGTGCTACACGGAAGAATGGAAAACAAAACTTCAAAAGTAGAAACAGAAAAACCACAAAAAATTTAGCCTAATTGAATGGTATTTCCACTGGACTTGAAGTGCCTTGGAGTACAATTGTTTTCTCTGCCATTTCCAAAAAGACACAATTTTTATTAAAATGAAAAGGGTGCAGAGAACAACCTTAGGATTTAGTGTTTGTTTTTATAACCACCAAAATTTCAGACACAGTTGAACCAAACTTTAAAGGCATTCATGTGACAAAATACTTAAAATTTTAAATACAAGGTCAGCTCTGGCCTAGTCAGTCATGATCTTAATTAAGTATCAGTTTTAGCAAGACATCTAATGGGCAAATGAAATATTTACTAAAAAAATGAAGCAGATTTCAAGGCTGCAGCCTGTGGAGGCGACTTAAAATGTATGCTTTTCTGTTGCACGGGAAGAGCTGGCACAGAGCTTCCATCTCAGTGCAAGTGGTTCAAGGCATGACCACGCGGACACCTCACAGTTGTATTAACATACCTTTGAGCCCATCTTTAGCCTCAGTATACAATGAGCTCAAGAAAGAAAAACCCTAAGAACTGGGGATCTTTTGGCTTTAGGAAAGAGTGGTCAGAACTGCCAAATGCAGGTCTTTTCCATTTTTAGGAAAACAAATCAACAAACTAAAGTGTACTATAATCTGGAGCTCACCAAATAGCCCACCAGGTGAACCTGGTCAGTTGGTATGAGGCCACAACACATGAGGCCTCAGTCAACTCTGATCCCCGCTCCTGAGGCATTATCATCATGACTCACAGGTGAGGAAAACTGCGGTCCCAGAGTGAAGTGAACCATTTGCTCAATGTGGTGATGGGGGGCCTCAGTGACCCCAGGACCCAGCAAGCCCAGAGAGCACTGTAGGACAGTGACTAAAACTGCGTGATTCTAGCAAAAACACTGAGTGATGGCACCACGAGGTTTCTAATCACAGCAGTTTATGTGTCAAAGATGCTGAGCACAAGCCGCTCAAGGCCAGATGCCCAGAGTGGCCGTAGGCAGTTCTGGCCCAAGGAACAAGACTCCGGCAGCCCCGCTATGGCACTCAGCATAGCCCAGGACCCATCCCAACCAGCAGCCACGTCCCAGGAGCAGGGTGGGTGTGGATAAAGTGAAGGTTCCTGTGCCCAGGATTCTCAACTGGCCCTGGTTGGCTAGCTCACTACACACGTGTGGGCAATACGTTGCTATTGACTCTATATAAAGAGCTCTGCCCAGTGCTCTGGCCAAGACAGTGGCATGGCTGCAGGGCTGCAGGAGAGCAGAGCAGATGCTGGAGTGGTGGCAGCGCCAAGGACAGAGACTGAAATGGTTGTGTGGATAGAGAGGCCCAGAGGCAGAGACCGGCTTGCTGCCTGCCGACTCGCTCTGAGTGGATGGGATTCTAGTGATTGGCCTGCCACTGTGGATATAAAGTTGGGTATAACCCTTTCACCCCAAAAACGTTCTACTGTCATTTCTTTGGTCACATTGAATCCACAGTGAACTTGCCCGGGGCAGAAACCCACTGGCCAGACAGCAGGCTTCCCAACATGAGCTGGTATCAGGCTCTGCACATACACCAGCAGTATGTTTCCGGAAGCTAGCTCAGGGCTGGCTGGAGAACCCTGCCCAATCCCCTGGGCTCCAGAGAGCACAGGGTTTCTAAGGCTCTGAAGCAGTTCACTGAGAAGAGCCCCTTTAGAATTATTTTGTGTTATATTAAGAATTGAAAGCCCTCTCTGATGGGAAGCCTCAGTCAGCATGAAAACTTCGGACAGAGGTGGTGAGAGATCTGAGAATGGCTCAGCAGCCCAGGATGGGGCCACAACATCCTGGCAGCAACTGCCCAGCGTCAATTACCTCCTCAGGCGCTGACGCTCGCACACTCTGTGATGTTCAGATGGCAAACCTAGGTTTACTCAAACACAATAAAGTAAAACACAGGCAAGCTGTCCAGAAGTCAGAGTGGGAAGCCTGGACAATGACAGGGTTGTAATTCCCAATAAGTGTGGGGCCCCTCACGTGACTACGGTGACCCGGTGATGCCAGCACACCTCCTTGCTCCTACGGAACCTACATCCAGATGCCACAGGGACACGCAACACAGAACCTGTCAGTCACTTGCTGAAGTGGTCATCTGAGCTCTTACCAAGACAGGGAACAAGCATGGACGCTGGACTGACCATGAAGCGGGATGGATGTCTGGCAGGCCACCCCCAACACAGACGGAATCAAGGAGACGCTTCCCTGCACTCCAACGTGGTTTTTCTTTACTGCCATTATTAATTCACCTTTTTTTTTTTTTAGGTAATGAAATAGTGTCAAACTTTGCACTTACTGATTTCATGTTTTAAAAGTTGCTTAAAAAAAGGGTCTTTTTTCTTGAAAAGCACTATAATAGTATCTATACTTCTGTAGACATTATGGTCTGTATTTCTCATTAATGGATTACTTAAGAGTTTCTGAAACCTTATTACAAAGTCAAACTTACAAAGTCGGTGCAGAGCCATTGTCTGTGAGGAGGAGTCTGGGATGCTGCTGGACTGTGATGGGAGAGCTGGAGCCCGACCCTGAGCTTGCTGATGACGCACTAGGAGGGCGCATCTCAGAGAGATAGTCAGGAGCGGAGTCCACCTGGAGTGGCAGCTGGTGAATGTGGATGTCGCCAGCGGCGGGGGGGTCCATGATACCACAGGTGAGGATGTGAGAGAGGCTGCAGTCGTCGCAAGCGCATCTGATTGGGAATCAAGGACAGTCACCTAGAGAGCCGCCAGAGGAGGTCAGACCGTGCCTTCCCAGGGCAGTGCCGGACCTGCCTTTGGGTCAGGGAGGCCCCTTGTGCTCACCTTCTCCTATAGTTGCAGTTGGGGCAGTCGGGCACGCTCAGCCGAGACGACAGTATGTGCCTCATGGCATCTGTGAAGTTGTTCTCACCAGCGGCTGCTTTCTTATTAGTTAACTAGTGGAAATCATAAAACAATAGGTAAAATTTGCAAGACACGTCCCCCATCATGTTGTTCATATTTTTCAATAATTATGGTAATATGTGTCACGTTCATTCAGAGAACAATGGTCACAGCTTCCTCAAGTGGGACAGGGCCAGGAAAAGGGGACAGCAGACCTGGAGTGCAAACCAGCCATGGCTGAGCCACACAAAGGCCAAAGACCAGGAAACCCTAATAGCCTGCCTCACTTGCAAATGCACCCTAACACCCTTGCAGCAGACACCTAGACTTTACCCCAAATGTGCCGTGTGCTCAGTACTTGCTAAGCACTAGGAGCACAGAGCTGAATCATGGCCCCCGAAGAGCTTGGATGCTGGAAGAGGAGATACAGGCAAGAAACAAGGGTCAGGGAAGACCAGCATGTGGGAGGCACTGGCAGAGGTCTGCCCAGGGTGCTCCAGAGGCAGAAAAGAGCCGGGCAGGGTGCCAGGCCTGAGGAAGACCCGTAGGGAGGCAGTGCTGCTAACTTAATCAGAGGCAAGGGAGGGAATCCAGGCAGGGGGAACAGTGTTGAGCTAGGCACCCACATAATGGCCTCTGGAAGGCCTGCTGGCCCTGCACAGAGCAGGAGGGGGCCTGAACTCAGTCTGAGGTAGGGGGCTGGGTCCCAACTCTGCATCATGTCTGGAGGGCAGCAGGTCTGTGCCCACACGAGGGCCACCAACAGAAATGGAGGGCGCCTGCCCAGCCAGTTCCCAGGCAGCAGTGGCATGTGGGAGGAGCACAGCAAGGTCGGTCTAGGAGCCACCTGGAAGCACAGCTTAACTTTGAATTGACCAGGCAAGCCCCTGGGTTCCGGAGTAGAAGCGTGGAGACCAGCTCTGGCAAGAGCAATGGTGGTGGCTAGAAAGGCCATCTGCCAGAATAGGGCCCACAGCAAGGACTGGGAGGACAGTTGCCTCTGTCTACCTGCAGTGCCCAGAGGAGGCCACCAGGGTAAGGACAAGAACACAGGTGTGGGGGCCAAGGCCAGGGACCATGGGCATCTAAGGAAGGCTGAGGGGGTGATGCTGGCAACACAAAGGAAGGGCAGAAGCCAGCCCATAGCCAGGAACAGGGGGAGGCAAGTTTTCAAACACTCAAGAGCCCTGGGCACACCACGGCCAGGCACTAGCGAGCTCTGCCAGGGTGGGGGCAGCTGTCAGGGGTCTGAACTCAGTCTGAGGTAGGGGGCTGGGTCCCAGCTCTGTGACCTCACTGCACGTCACCCCCTGGAGCGTAAACCAGAGATGGCTCCACCCACCTAGGGGGGCACTGTGGGAACCCAGCAGGGGCTGTGGCCTACAGCAGTCACTCAATAAACATGGGTTTTCCTGGAGGAATACAGAAGGTCAGGAAACAGATCAGTTCATCCAAAGGTGAAAAACGCTCTTCTGAGAGCGCTGCGCAGTGTGGCCTCCTCTCGGAACCGCTTGCTCCGCAGCCCACAGAGTTCCTCTGCCGCAGCCTCACCTGCTCTTCCGTGACTCGCCTTTGTTTGAGAAGCTCCCAGTCTTCTGTCAGCAGGCGCTGTTTGGTTCTCGCTGTCATCTAACAAGCACAGAAAAAACAAGAGGCCTTAACACCACCAAGAGCCATCAGCACGGACATTTCAAGGGGAAATTTTTAGAAATTTTATCTACAAGAAACATCACCTGCCCACAAGGTGCAACCCTACAGATCCATTACCTGATTTCTATCTCAGCATTTTATTCAAGTTACTCCCAATCACCAAAGTACTTTTCTTACATGAAAACAGAGAAGAGTTCACATTAAAGAGAAACTAAGATTATAGCTGAATCTGTCACTACAGCAAATGAATATGCATCATTTGCTGAGTGCCCCATTATGCCTCCTGCACGTGCTAGAAAAGAAGCATCGCCCTGCATGTGAACAGCTCAGGTCAGAGGAAAACCGACCGAGGCAAGGAGAGGTCCGATACAAAGAGGTCCGATACAAAAGGGCAAATCCTGTGCAATCCCACCCACATGAGGCCCAGAGGCAGGAAGCAGAGAGGTGGGTGCAGGGGCAGGGAAGGGGACAGGGGAGCTGGTGTTTAATTGGGACAGAGTTCTAGTTTGGGAAGATGGAAAAGTCCAGACGATGCTGGCGGGGACGTCAACAACAGTGTGAATGTGCTGAATGCCCTTGACCTGTGCACTTAGAAATGTCTGCAACAACCAATTTTTTTTTTAATTAAAGTATTATTGATATAAAATCTTATGAAGGTTTCACATGAACAACACTGTGGTTTCAACATTCACCCATATTTAATCAAGTCCTCACCCCCCACCACCATAGTCACTGTCCATCAGCACAGTAAGATGCCAGAGTCATTACTCATCTTCTCTGTGCTGCACAGCCTGCCCCATGACCTACCTATATTGTGATGCAATGGCAAATTTTATGTACTATACATTTCACCACAGCTAAAAAAAAAAAAAAAAAAACAAAACAGGGGAACAGGGAACTAAGAATGGGTTCAGGCATTGTCTTACTTGGGAAGGAGAGGCAATGCGATGCTTAAATCTGGAATCTTGGTGTCTGTATAAATGTATTCTTCTAATTGTTAAAAACTTAAAAGAGTAACCCCCAAAACAACAGAAATGGGAGCTCTGTCTTTCAAATTATTAGAAGAAAAAAATGGAGGAGGGTACAGTCAATCCTACAGGAAGACTATACTACCAATAAACCCTCTGAATGAATAATTTCATAAAATAAAATTCATGCATTTGACAGAAACAAACTATCAAGAAGAAATCAAAGTTGAAATTAGTCTGTTTAGAAATAATTGGCAATGGAAGTCCCACAAATCATATTTTGTAAGATGTGCCAACATATAGAAGGAAACAGAGTTCAAGTGCATTTACGAGGGAACGATCCAGGGTGACAAAGAAGACTGAGGGGCACGTGCTCAACTGAGAAGCCAAGGGACAGAACAAGAAACCAGCCTTAACAGGAAGGGTTTAGTTAAAGGGAAAAGCAGAAGCTGGGGAAACAAAGCATACTGATCAACAAACCCAAAAGCTAGTTCTCCAAACCAGCTGAACAAGGGGAGAAAAGGTGCCACAGAAACAGTGGGAATCAGAGAGCACAGACCTTTCAAACCACAAGAGGAAATACCTGCGCACTTCATGCTCTTCACGTCTCAAGTGCTCCAAGCAAGAGGCTTGTGGGCTGTCTTCCTATGCCTCACAGTGCTTTGAAAAGCTGGGTCCACATTAAAAAGCTTCTGAGATCTCAGCTAACCACCCAGCCTTCCAGGCTCTCTTCGCATCTCAGCAGCACGCTGCGTGACAGCTGGGACGAAAGGCACACCGCCCTTGGCCGCCTAGCAAGGCGGGCTGTTTCTGTTCAGTGGGCAGGGTGCTGAGGTGGGCAGGAGAGGCAGGCCAAGAGAAGGACCAGAATTCTACAGCCCCCGCTTTACCCATCTGCCCTAGGAGCACAAACTTCTAACCCTTTGTTTAAATGATGTGGATAATTTCCTAGGCAAATATCAATTTGTAAAGCTCATTCAAGAATTAGAAAACCCAAAATAGACAAGTAAATGTAAAGTCAACTGAAAACGTGATAAAGGCTCCACAGTCCTTGTCCCCTGACCCTGCAAAAATGAAGCAGGCCCCACAACTTTATGGTGGGTGCTATCAAATCTCTTATGGTACAGAAAACTCAAACTACTCCTGAAAACTGATAAAATACAGAACATTTCTCAGTTCATTCTATGAGACCTGCGTAACCTTCATACAAAACAAACCAGACCTCAAATATGAAAATTCAATAATATTTTAGAATACAGACATAAAAATCCTAAATAAAAGATCAGCTAATTATATCACAATCTTCTAGAGTAGGGTTTTAACCCCAGGAACGCAAGGATGTCTCAAAACTAGGAAACCTCGTCTCTTAATTGTTATAGAAATACATTAACAGAAGACATACAATCAAATTCAATACCTATTCCTGTTTTTTACAAAAATTAACAACCTTAATAAACTGGAAAAATAAAGACACTTCTTTAATTTGCAAAAAAGTTTCACAGGTCTGGACAGCAAGTATCAGACTTAATGTGAAACATCCAAAAACATTCCACTGAAGTCAGAACTGAACAATGATAAGGATGCTGCTGGCACGACTCTTCCTCATCATGTTCTGCAGCTTCCCGCAGAACCCTAAAGTCACCAAGTTCAAATGAGGAAAGGGTAAAACTCTTATTATTTGTTGATGATATCCTGGTTTCCTAGAAAATTCAAGACAATCAACTCAAAAACTATGAGAGTTAGTAAGGTGAGATGACTGGACACAGTAACTCAGCTTTCCCACGCACACCAGCAAAGCCTGCTTAGACAACGTGCTCGCCACTGGAGACGCCATGCACAGCAGACCCTGAACGCTGCAGCACACCGAGGCACAAACTCAGTAAGACATGTACAAACTATAAAACCATAATACAGGACACCAAAACAACAGCCTAAAAAAACAGGTATATACTATATTCTTAGAAGGTAAGTTTCAATATTAGTGCCAATTCTCCCTTTATATTATGTATGTCTATAGTTTTCAAAGAACATTTTTCTTTCACATGTACTATTAGTACTGCAAGTTTAAAAAAGATTTAAAATGAGGTATATATCAGGGAAGGTAGTAATTATCTCGGTACAGAGTGCAGGACAGTTGTCTGACAACCACATTAACAGAAATTCTCCTTTGACCCTTTCCTCACATCCTCCGGGATCGATTTTTTGGAACATTTTTGGGTACCTGCAGGTTTATTATGTATGTGTCAAATAACAAAGGAAAAAATGTAAAAGCAAACAAAAACATAATTTCAAAGCTGTCATCTGTTTCCCATGTCCGTACTTACTTGCAACTGTACTCAATTATTTTACAGGTGCTCAACATTTTGAAACATTTCAATTATTATATAATTTCTAAAATACTTACGAGAAGTGACTGATCCAGTCCAAGGATTCTAGCATAATGGCACTCTCCAGATATTACTAAACTTGCTCAACTTCCCTAATCTGTATTAATGGCATTATGGTTTCTTGATAGCAGAGTGAAAATAAGAATTTATCTTTTGGTTGTTTTACTGAGCAGGATGGTTTTCCTTTGTGAAAAAAAGACAGAAAATCCCTTTTCTTCTCCCTTTTCTTATTGTGGTAAAATACCTAACACCATTTTAGAGTTTACCAATTTAACCACTTTTAAGTGGCCAAGTTCAGTAGTATCAAATATACTCACACTGTTGCACAGCCATCACCACCATCCATCCCCACAACTCCTTTCATCTTGTCACACTGCACCTCTATACCTGTTGAATGATAAATCCCCATTCTCCCAGCCCCTGGCAATGACCATTCTACTTTCTATGATTATGCTTACTCTAGGTGGCTCATATTAGTGGGATTCTACAGTATTTGTCTTTTTGTGTTTGGCTTACTTCACTTCAAGGTTCTACCATGTTTTTTGGTCTTCCATTTATTTACATCCTTGACCCATATAGAGTTAATTTTTATATATGGGTTAGGTCGGGATCCAACATCATTCTTTAGCATATGAACATCCAGTTGTTCCAGCACCATTTGTTGAAATAACTGTCCTTTCCCCATTGAACGATCTTGGCTTCTTTGTCAAATATCATCTGGCCCTGTACGTGAAGATTTACTTCTGGGCTCTCTATCTCATTGGTCTTTGTAGTAAGTTTTTTTTTGAAAATAACACATATTTATTATCTTAGAGTATTTGAGTCAGGAATCCAGGAGCATCTTAGTTGGGGCCATTAAGCTCCAGGCAGGAGCTGGACAGTCATTTCAAGGCCTGACTCAGGGAGGAGCCACCTTCAGACTCCCTCCTGCGGCTGCTGGCAGGCCTCAGAAGATCCGAGTTCAAGTTCAGTCTTGCAGCCTCCCCGCAGGGATGCCTGGAGATGTAGAAGTTGGCTTCTTCAAGAGTGAGCATTCCAAAGACAGTGGGAGAGAGCGCCCTGTGGGCTGATCAAATGCTTGTTTTGTATGGGTATGAAGTGAAATATTTTTCTTGGAGAGCGTATTTTCCACAAGTTGAGATACCTGGGATCGGATCTTTAGTGCTGGCCCTAGCTTTAACCCCATGGTGCTTCGAAGATGCTCCTCTGTGAGTTATGGCAAAGTTTCTCCATCAATTGCACGATCTTTAAACACTCTTTTATCCACCCTGATGCTCAATTTTACTAAGCAGCAAAATGTGTCCGACAAAGAGTGGGCATCATTGTGAGGATCTTTCACAAGTGAGAGAACTAACGGAGAGCAGGTTAAGTGGTCAAGAAGCACTGCTTGCCAGTTAGAGAACTTGTCAAATGACATATGATACATGCTTCTAGTCCAGCATTTTTCCTGCTGAATCCCATGGCCATTCAGAAAGAGGAATGCCGACAGAAATAGTTAAGTCTATTAATGGTGGAAATTTTACCTCCTTTCTCTTTCCTTTGCAGGGATTTCAGTGAGCAGTGAAAGGACCCTGAGTGAGCATCCAAAGGAGAGCCCACAGGGACTCATTTCCAGAGGTAGGTGGCAGCCAAGGCCTGAACTCAGCCTCTGGGTGTGTAGTAAGTTTTGACATCAGAAGTGTGTGGGTGGGTCCTCCAGCTTCTTCTTTTTCAAGATTGTTCTGACTATTTGGGATCCCTTGAGACTTCCATATAATTTTTAGCATCGTTTTCCCTGCATCTTTGGGATTTTGATAGTGCACTGAAAAACCCATAGACACTTTGGGTAATTACTGACATTTTAATAATATTGTCTTCCAATCCATGAACATGGGATACATTTTCATTTATTTATGTCTTCAATTTCTTTTAATGTTTTTATAGTTTTTATTGTACAAATCTTCCACCTCCTTAAGGTAATTCCTAATTTTAGATGCTATTGTACAAAGATTTGCATTTGTAATTTTCTTTTCAGATTGTTCATTTTATGTAGAAAAGCAACTGTTTTTGTATGCCGACTTTGCATCCTGCTACTTTGCTGAATTCATTAGTTCTGACAGCTTTTTTTTTGGCAGAGTCTTCAGGATATTCTACATAAAAGATCGTATCAACTGGAAACAGAGATAATTTACTTCTTCCTTTACAGTTTGCGTGCCTTTTATTTCTTTTTCTTGACTAAGAGTTCTGGCTAGAATATCTAGTACTATGGAATAGAAATGGTCAAAGTGGGCATCCTCACCTTCTTCCTGATCTCAGAGGAAAAGCATTCAGTCTTTTACCACTGGGTATAATGTTAGCTGTGGATTTGTCATATATAGGTTTTATTATGTGGAGACAGTTTCCTTCTCCTAGTTTGCTGTGTGTTTGTATCACGAAAGGTGTTGAATTTTGTCAATATCTGCATCAATGAAATGATCGTGTGGGTTTTTTTCTTTCTTTGTTAATGTGGCAAGTAACATTCATCAATTTCCACTATGTTGAGCCATCTTGTACTCCAGAAATAAATCCTACTTGGTCATAGTGTATAAGCCTTTTACTGTGCAGTCTGTGTGCTGGCATCTCGTTGAGGATTTCTGATGTTCATAAGGGATACTGGCCTGCAGTTTTCTTGTGGTGTCCTTGTCTGGCTCTGGTATTTAGACAATGCTGGCTTCACAGAATGAGTTAGAAGTGTTTCCTCCTCTTCAGTGTTTTGGAAAGTTTGAGAAGAATTGGTATTAGTTCTTTAAATGTTTGGTAGGATTCACCAGTGAAGCCACCAGCACTAGGGCTTTTCTTTGTTGGGAGATTGATTACTGATTCAATCTCTTTACTACTTATAGGACTATTCAGATTTTCTATTTCTTCATGATTCACTGCTGATGGGTTTTGTGTTTCTAGGAATTTATTTCACCTAGGTTATCTAATTTGTTAGTCTATAGTCATTCATAACACTTTCTTATAATCCTCTTTATTTCTGTAGAATTGGTAGTAATGACCCCACTTCATTTCTGATTTGGGGAATGTTTCTCCTCTCTTCTTAGATAGCTAAAGTTTGTCAATTTTGTTGACCCTGAAGAACTGTCTTTTGGTTCCATTGATTTTCTCTTCTTTATTTTGTTTATCTCTGCTCTAATCTTTACTGTTTTCTTACTTCTGCCAGCTTTGGGTTTAGTTTGTCTTTTTTCCTAGTTCCATAAGTTGCAAAGGAGACTGCTGACCTGAGATATTTCTTTTTAGTGTAAGCATTCATAGCTGTAAGAACATGTACTTAAAATAAATAAATTTGGTCTCAGCTTTACTTTTTAAGTAAGACTGCATTTTCTTCCTAGAGAAAACATGTGTATTGTTATTTTTTATCAGAATAGCAGTGATAATACTATGTATTATATTCCTAAATGAATAGTTGATTTCAGGCAACAGATATATTGAGAAGTTACTATTTCCAGAGGACTTCTCAGTCACAGCAAAATCTCAGGAGCTGTCCTAGGGTGTTTGTGTGTCCAGTCACAGTTCAACTAGAGAAGTGAAGACAGAATTTCTCTAGCTACAATTCTATCTACAGCCATTACACTTATAATGTGAAATAAGAAAGACCCCAAAGGGTCCCCAGGAGGGCAGGGCATAGGCTAGTGATCCAAATCCCAGTGGGCCTCCATGGCTGAGGGGCCTTGGGTATAGCTGCAGTTAATGCAGTTATTTCACAGGACCACTATAAGCAGCAATGAGGCTGCAGCCACACATTTCTTAGCACACCTGGCAGTGTTCAGTGCATGCTGGTTTCTTCACCTCACTCATCACTTCAGTTACACCATCTCTCTGAAATCACCTACAAGGTTGCAATTACGTCGAGAAAACATGCTGGAAAAGTCAGGGACAAATCAGGATTCCCAATTCCAGTTAACAGTTTCAATCCCTACAGAAGGAAATGCCAAAAGCAGGCAGAGGGCTCTGCTCAGATAAGGGACAGGCAACAGTCAGGGAGAGCTAGCCTTAGCCTCCTGCTCAACATGAAGACTCACACTGCTCCCATACCCACGGGCCTTCCTTTGCACCTACACTCACAGATGGTGTCTCCCCACAACGCTGCTCTGCAAACCCTTCAACTAGCACGTAGCATCAAACATAAAGTCCCAACTATCAGAGGCAGATTCACCCCTCACATGAAACTTCTAAGATGCAGGGACTCATAGGTCACTTGGTCCAACTGAATCTAAAATTCTTCTGTCAGTTCCACTCTGCACACGTCCTTTAGCAAGGAATTCAACTCCCGTATTACATGGCTCCTTCTCCTTCCGACAGCTTTCAGGAATCCTTTCTAATGGCACACAGAGCAATGCAGTCCCACTCGTAGTCGGGGTGCGGACTCCACTCACTGGGGCTGGTTGGGACAAGATGAATGTCTCTTTCAGCAGATTTCTGCATGGTGCGGGGGACACTGGCTGCCCCAAGTTCCTTAAGCTCCACTGCCACTTCTGGGGTGGGGGTGGCTCAACTTCAGTGCACTGGCAGGGGGGCTTCCTTTTCAGTCCATTGGAGGAGCTCATCTTCAGTCCACGGCTGCGGAGCAGGGGAAGGGGCTCATCTTCAGTCCCGTCAGGGGAGGGGCTCACCTTCAGCCACTCTGGACGGGGGCAGGGGTTCTGTGACCTGATGTAATACAACTTCCCTATAAGCTCCAGCTGGCAGGACGGGGACTGTGCAGGGGTCACCACTTCTTGTGCTCAGGACTGCTCACACACCTCCCAACATGCAGCCTCGGGACGCCTCTGCAGTGGCCCTTCCTCTGGGCCCCTCCCAGCCACAAGGCCAGGCCAGGCCAGGCCTGCTTCTCACACCTCTTCCCCCGAGAGAGGAACACATTCCCTGTTCCTCAGAGCAAGAGCACTGGGGCAGCGTTCTTTCACCGGCTGGAGCCAAACGACAAGAGCCAGCCAAGCAGAGAAGTTGGCAACTGGTCTTTCAGTTGCTTCCTGAGGCCTCTTCTGTACAGAGAACTGAAGATCCCATATCCTGGGAAATCAGAGCCCTCCCCACTCCTCCCTTTACCTTTGTGCCCTAATAAACCCCACCTGACACTGCATAGGACCTTCTCTATAGGTGACCCATTAGCCAGCTCACCACAGTCCAATTCAGAACACAAACAACTATTTACCGTAGTCCTTTTTAGTAATGACACACAAGGAACTTATGTAGAATTATAAAACATAAAAGGCCCAAATGAAACCAAAACATCATCTAATCTGATTTTGTCATTTCACAGGTCTAAGACTAAAGCCCAGAGAGGGGAGAGGCTTGAACAAGGCTCACAATGAATTTGGGGCACAGCCCAAGGTGGACTGCTGCTCAGGGCCCCCATGGAGTGAGCAACAGCCCCAAAGGAATGGCAACCTCCACACACCACTCGGCACTGGAGGCTTCCTGGAGAAGGTACTGCAGCTGGTCCCCACTGCCCCTGGCCCCCTGCTTCCCTCCTGGCTCCTGAACAGCAAACTCCTGAAAACTGGGTGGTGTGCATGCAGGCAGCAGAGAGGAGGACAGCTCAGGTGACTTGGGTGCTGGCTGCCGGATGCACAAGGCCTCCTGTTGGTTGGAGGTCCAGCTCAAGGCTGCAGAGGCATGAATGTAGCTGGGGGTGGTGACCTGCCCTGGCCCATCAGCCTGCTACTCTTCAGGCAGGAAAAGCCATGGGAGAGGTCACAGCTTCTGACCCTGCTCCAGCATTTTCCAAACTGAAACCTGTCAAGCAACTCAGGAACAGCCCTGCTCCTACAGCAGCTGAAGCTGAGGAGTCAACGGTCGGTGTAAGCTGTAGCTGGAGAGTAAGTCTCTCACGTCATTAACACATAGACGCATGAAGCAGGGACACACTCCCTCTGAAGAAAACCTGAAGCAACAACTCCTCTCCACGCCCCAGCTGGTGCCATAGGACAGTAGGGAGCGTATTCCAGGCACAGAGTGGCTCCTGAGGTCCACCTCATCCCGCCATGCTGTGTGCACAGGGACTGGGAAAGAGACCGACGGCAGGCGTCAGCACAACTGCAGGAGCTAAGGGACAGCACCGCCGAAGCTGGGCAGTGCTGACCTGGAAGATTGACGAAGCTGGAACTTACTCCACTGCAGCCGACCAAGGTTAGAGGTGATGCCGGCAATAAGAATAAGGCAAGAGACACCCCCGAGTTCTGAACAAGAGACCACCTATAGTTGCCATGATGTGGCTGCAGTGCGGCCATGCCAAACGGCATGAGACCTCAACGACCGTGACACAGTGTCACGGGGAGCCCCAAGTTCAAGCTCACACCAGTCCCTTCTTCCCAATCTTTCACTGAGCTCAGCCAGTATCGCTGAGACTGGGCGTCTCAGCCTGTGGTCAGGTGGCTGGAAGGACCCCGGCAGACACTGGGCCGGAGCATGGTTCTTGGGGCACAACACAGGGCCCTGCTGTTGCTCCCTTGCTACTCTGCCACCTCAACAGGGCCTCTCCAGGGGCTTCAGGAAGGTGGGCGGGCTGGGACGGCCAGGCCAGGGTGTGAGCTGGAAGCTGTGCTCCACATCCCGCAGGGGCTCTGGCTGGCCAGCCACACCTGCTCTTTCAGCCCCATCCCCAACAGGAGAGTCCTGCCTTTTCTGTCCTCCGTTCCTGTACACCACCTGCCAAACACAGCCGTCTGTGCTCCCTTCCCAACAGTCAGGGGTGGACGGAGGATGGGCTCTGCAGGGCACATTCAGTGTGTGCACCCAGGCTCTGAACGAGTTTTTAGTAAATGGTTCCTGTGATCACAAGGCTCAGCAGCTCCCAGGCCCCAGAGGCTCCTGCAGGGGACACTGAGCCTCAGAGCCTGGGTGGCAGCCCGTGCAAACTACGGTGGAAGCGACCTAGCCAAGGCTGACCTGACAAACTGACCACCACCCGGTAAGCATGGCTGGGTGAGGGCCAGCCATGGGGCCCCTGGGTCTCAGGCACCTGACCCCCTTCCCCTCAGCGCATGCCTCCCACGCTGCACGCCTACCTGCTCGTCCACGTAGGCATCAATCCTCTTCTGGCACTCCAGCCACTCCTCAGCGACCCTGCGTAGCTCCTCCTCAGAGCTCTGGTATCGCTGCAGCAAGACACTGTATGCATCCTCGTGACAGGTGTCATGTGTCGTGGTCCCCAGCCTAGGGAGAGAGGCCTTTCAATAGGGGACAGCCGCCCAAGGGCACTGCCCCAAAGACCCCAGATGTGCTTCTGCTTATCACCTCCCCTCCTAATGCTCCCAGTGGGACACCACCACACACCAAACAAGAGTGCTGTAAAAGGTTAGTCAGTACATATGCAAGGTGCCCAGAACAGAATTTGGCATAAAGGAGAAGCTTGAAGAATTAACAGCTCCTAAGAAATAAGATTAGCAAGCGCCACTGTTCTAAAGACTAAGTAAGTCCTCATGTCTCAGTTGACTAAATGTAGGGCTGTGAACTATTTTTCCCTACTGAAATACACTGACCCAGAGAAAACAAAATATTTAATGAGAAATAAAATATTTGGACCTTGTTTTCAGATTAATTAAAACAAGAAATTTGGTTCAATCCAAGAAATATTAGTTATATTTATTCTATAATATTTCTTTTTAAGATGGTGAGATGGCAAGTGAGAAAACAAACAGAAAACAAAAGACACACATGTAGGTAAACACTAAGAAAAAAACACCTGGATTTCTCCAGAAGAGGACATGTGGCAAGAGGGGGGCCAGGGAGAGCAGAGAAAGTGTGTGTGTGGCTTCTTAGCATCTGCACGGATCATGGTTTGAACCCAAAATAACTATAATAAAGACATCCTGATGAGGAATCTCAAAACCAAAGGTGACATTTACCATCACAGGGGGTGATGTGCAGGCCACAGCCACCATCAGTGCTGTGGCCCCTGGGTCAGCAGACACACCTGGCACCCAGGGCAGGCACTCGGGCTGGCCGGCCATTCTTACAAGCTTTACGATCACACCTACGCATTCATGTACACATACATATGTATGTTTTGAAATGCAACATGTTAATAAGTAAACATGACTAAGGCAACATGTTAAAAAATGTGTCTGTGTGGGGATGACATAGGGAAAGTCTAGAGGAAGAGCCAAATTGTTTGGAAGACCTACCTGTCTTCATGATTTTCTCTATTTTCAGAATTTTATTGCAAAGACAATCTAGTAATTTAAAAATAAACAATAAAGCAATTTTGCAATTAGAACCTGTCACTGGGGAGATGGCTGCTGTTCTCTTAGCTGTCTCCACCCCCGGGGGAATCCTGCCTGGACTACGGTGTGAAAGCGGAGACACTGCAAGCAAGTGCACTACTGCTGACGCTATCTGTACACGTGTCTGCCTATGAAGCTCACTCTGCAGAGGGAGCAGTCAGAACAGGTGTGACCAAAACTCTGAGGAAAGCCAGAAAAAGCAGAGAAGCTGACACTGACACCCACATGCAGCAACTGAGGCTCCATTAAACATTAAGGCTGTTTCTGCGCCTCAGGAAACAAAACTTGACGCAGAATCCAGTGACTGCTTGAGGGTCCTCTGGGCACTGCCTGACGCCTGGCAGGCCCAGGCCTGAGGACATAGTCCTCCCTCTGGCCACACAGCAGCCCACAGAGCTGAAGTTCTCTTTCTACTCCTGCTTCTGCAACCTTGATTGCCACAGACTGATGTCCACTCTTCATGCAAAAACCACCTTCTGTGTGACACCACCCTGCCCCTTTTGTATTCCCAGGACAGTGGGATGCCAAGGCAGCCCGACACTGGCACCCCCTTCTCTCCCCTCTCCTACTGGAAGCGAGAACTGCTCTCCTCCTCTACTGCAGCAGAGTGGCAGCTCTAATTTTGAGCCAAGTGAGAGCACAGCAGTCAGGGGTCCAGGGACGTCTTTGGTGGGGAAATTGGAGCACAATCTGTAGGCACAGGGCTTACGTTCAAGCGAAGCTGAGCTGGACTCCAAGAGGAAAGAGAAACTATGAGATCTGAGGGAATGTCCCCAGAACCCAATGACATCCATGGTTCAGCAAACAGGTTACTATCTAAATGTTCAGTCCGCACATGGCAGCACCATGGAAAGATGCTCCTGGCGCCGCCTACCACAAATGACATGTGAGACAGTAAGTGACAAGAATGAAATGAGATCAGTACGTAATTTACAGGCCTAATTAAAACTTTCCTTAAATATTAATATTATATACAGACCAAATTGGGCTATAGCCACTAAAACCCACAACAAGCAGCAGACATAAAGAGGCTCATGTTGCACAGGGATGGAAGCTGAATCTGATGCGGCTCGGGACCCGCTACAGGCTCAGGCAGGACAGACACAAAGCCTACTGGGTGCCCTGCGAGACGTGCATATGCCACAGAGCGCAGACAGGGGCAACAGCACAGGTTCTCCGAGGCCAAACCGTAACGAGGTGGGGTGGGGGGCCTGCAGGCTGCAGAACCTCAAAATAGTTGTCCGACACTGTGAATGTAATTAACGCTATAGAATTGTGCACTTAAAGACTGTGAGATTGGTGAGGTTTATGTTAAATATATATTACCCCAAGTTCCAAAATTAATAATGTAATATACTAATAGCCATTGAATTGTCCACTTTAAATAAGCAGATCATACTGTATGTGAACTCTCAGTTTAGTGGTTAAGAAAGAGAGAAATAACTTTCTTGAACTTAACTTAGTTCCTTCAAATGGGTCAACTTTTGGGTAGGTGACTGTGTTAAAATTAACAAGAGATACATCCAGAAACAAACCAGGCAAGACTCTGGAAATGCCCACTAGGGAAATGAGAGAATGAAGAGATGGGCGAGGGTGTGACTCCTGGGCCGGCTCTGGGCCGGCATCTGCGCCTGGACGGGGCACACAGAGGGCCTTGCTCCAGGGGGCTGCCCTGGGGGGCAGCTATGGGATGTTCACCTGCTATTAATTAAGCTATACATTTCCTTATGTAGTTTGCTGTGTCTACGTTTTGCTTTATAATGAAGTTAAATACAGGCCCAGCGATAAAATGTCAACATTAAAATACAACTATGGTTTTATGTCTTTCTGATGCAGTCACTACTTTAGGGCACGATATTTGTATGTGCAAAAAAAACTTTCAGCAAAAAATACGAGTGGTAAAATGGTCATCCGTACCTGAGAAGCTCAAATCACAATTACTTACTGAGGCTGCCAAGGGGATGTGCTGGGGAACCAAGGACCCACCCCTTCTGGGGGCACGAGCTCCCAAGGGCATGTTCTGTTTGCCTTCTCCTTGGCTTCCACCCGTCTCTATGTGCCCCCCTCAGCTGCTCTGAGAACAACACTGCAGCTTGCCCCCAGAGGTAAAAGTCAAGCCTGCAACACTGCCCATCTTTGCGGTCTGTCATCTTCAGTGAGTGACGAACAATCCAGGACATATGACACACTTTGGGTTTCTACCACCCAGCCACAGTGGGTGACAGGCCCACTAAACTCACTGGCTCACCAAAACAGAAAACACAAGGCTTAAATACCCTGGAAACTTGCTGTTAAGAACCCCTCCCCTCAAGACACATGCCTTCCTACAGAAATCTCTGGTAGATGTGACCATTTAACTAGGGACAAGAACATGTCACGCATTTCAAACTGGTGAGTGTGAAATACCCTCCTGACTCGTTTTCTTCTGGGATGGTTGAAGTTAGGACACACAGATTTCCATACACCCACCATGGACACTCTGAGGGTGGACATGGAAGGGGAGGGGCAGGGAGAAGGCAGGTTACGGTGATGAGGACTCCGGCAGTCAGGAACCCACCGGAGCACAGGCCACACCCACACAGCCCCTGGTTCTGGTCTCCTTGTCCCTGACCCCCTTTACCTAACTGCTTTTAAGGTTATTCTTTCTCTGCAGGTGAGGTATGAAATGGGAACAGTTAGGTCCCCTCAAGCGGGACTTATGAATATAGGAAGCAAAACTGAGTCAATATGTGGGTTTTAAGAGGAAAAAAGTGAATGGTTGAGAATTCATGTAAAATAATTATTTTACTTAAAAATGATTCCCCTTCTTTGTGAATCTGACCCAAACATGTTTCAGTACGGGCTGTAACACACAGATGCCTACAGTCCACCGTCGCAATGCCTCCACAGTAGGGGCACCTGTTCGCGTGCACCAGGTGGACAGGAACGGAATCACCACCCGCGGAAGGATGTGCTGGGCCAGCCCGGCAGTGCAGCGTGACAGCAGGCGCCAGGGAGTGGTCCTCTCTGACCGTGTCCCCGAGTGCTGTACTTGGTGCTCCCGGCTTGGCTCACACAAGGTTGCCCGCAGGACGTGTACACCAGTAAGAGCCCAAGTTGTGAACAAAGATGGGGAGGGAACATCTGTGGGGCAAGGTATGTGTGACCCCCACCCCAGAGCCTTGGAACCCCTTGGCAGCACCAGACCCGTGCTCAAGCCCTGCTCCCCCCGCCCACCCTGTCTTCCTGTCTCCCCTGCTCACTGGAGCGCCGTAATACAGCCACCTGGCCAGGCCTGAGTCTTAGCAAGTTAAACACTATGCTTCCCAGAGCTTCTCCGTATTTATGAGGAGCTTGTGCTAGTGAGTCTTAGCAGCATCAGTACTGGGTCTGTTAAAGTTTAATCATGTTACTCTTTGGGTTCTGAGCTTTCTGCCCAGTTGTATTTTTCCCTGGGTCTGTGGTTTTGGGCAAGAGCTTCCCTAGCACAGCAGTGTCCAGCCACTCACATGCCACACCACAGGAAGGGGGCCACACAGCCACACCAAATACCTGATCTGTGACACCAGTGCTGGCAAGTTGCTCTGGAGAAGAGGCTCCGAAAAGACCAGGTTTTCAAATAGGTGTTTATTATGCAGCTCCCATGTCACCTGGAACTTTGTCAAGTGTTCGTTTTCCTAGTTACAAAACAAACAGAAGACATGCTGAATTGAAGCCGACCAAACGATTCCCAGAAGGATCCCCCACCCCACATCCCTCTACATGGCCCAAAGCATTCTGCTGCCAGGCGTTCTCCCTGTCCATGCGCATTGCGGCCCCTGACCACAGGAATGAGACCTCACCTTGCCTCCCTTCTAGGTAACTCACACAAAACAAACACACAAATGAAGAAAGGACAGAGAAAGAAGAGAAAAAATTGCACATATGCCATGGTGATTTCTTTGTAATTATGCTTTCAAAATATATCTATCAAAAGCCTCCAGTTCAAACAACTTAAATGAATACACATTCTCTGATGCCACAAGACAGCTATTTTCTTGCCTATCTTGAGAAATCTCCCTCTGACAGATGGGACACTACTGACACTCCATGGAAGCCAGGTCTTCTGTTTCCCTAACAAACACAGGCAAACTCCTCCATCACTGCAATAATTTGGGAGTGTCCTGGCCATCACAAGACATCCACTTGTCCTCAACACAAGGTGCCTGGGACAGGCGGTGTCATCACCTTTCCTGAATGCAGCGTTCACGCTGAACAGGTCATGATACTACCATACATGCATGAATCCATGCTTCCATCTGTAGTGTAAGGTGCACGCACACTACTTACATTAGAATCATCTTGGGTCCCTGGGCAAACGCCCCTTGTCTAAATGACTGACCACTCTAGAAACTGAGTGTCATTATGTACCAATACTGTGGGCCTTCTCTGAATTGGATTACCACCGTGACTGCACTTAGGGGTCTGTTCCTATTTACGATTTGGCCAAAATGAGTTGAAATTATCACACCTGGAGGTGTAACGGCCAACACATGAAGATTCCATTGCTATCACCTGATGACTGACTGACACCGGGGCTGAACCAGTTAAAATGACTGATTCCCATTCCTGAGCACAAACCTGTGTGGGACAGAGTGACACTGCTATGTCATGTGCATGTGCCAGCTCTGCTCGTTATAGTCCCCCTTCCATATCCCAGAAACATGGGAGTCAGAGATGTGGCCAGGAAGGTGCAACATCTGCAGACAGCCTCAAACGTTCAGTCCTGTCAATGTCTCATGGCTTGCTCTCACGGTTTTACCAGAACACCAGCACCTCCCAGGGCTGAACTTCCTCCCTCCCATTTCACACCCAGCTTCCATCTCAGGGCTGTTACTCAGTACCGGAAAACTGGGAAGGCAGATGACCAGGGTCGGGGAACCAATAAACTCAGTCTGAGCACTGGAATGAGAAGCCATTATCCCAGAATGCTTGCAATAAGGAAGATGACCACAGACCAAAGGACACGTAGCGGACTTCAGAGACTACTCTGCGCAGGCACTGTGCCAGGTGCAGGGACACAAAGACAGACACAGTCGCTCCCTGCATCCCAGGAGACAGAGTAGGCAGTGGTCCAATTTATGATTTGTTCCTGTAAGAAAAAACATGCAAGAGCCAACACAGCTGCTGGAGCAGGCCCTTGGCTGGCTGAAAGATGGTCCACGGAAGTGTCCAGGGAGCTGAGGTCTCGCCTGGCCTCCCCCATAAGCCTTCAGGATAGGGTCAGTGGTCCCCACCTACCACCCCTTATGCAGCCCCACGCACCATGCTAGAGTACACGCAGGAGGTCACAGCTCCAGTTTTGTGGGTTCATGTTAACTAAAGTCAACTGGGCTAAGATGGGTTCATGGCGATGATCGGCATTTTTTGTGAAATTGGAAATTATCCTTTGAGGGGAAGCATGCAAGAAGATCAGCAGACCCCAGACTAATTTTAGAACCTGAAGTCAGCCTGGGTAACAACGTGTGCTCATCATGGAGTGCTTCCTGCATGAGCTTAGTAGCACGTGCAATAACCCACACGGGCCAGAAAACAGCCTCAGAGGCCGAGCTCCTTGCCCAGGGCCTGTGGGGACAGGTTCTGTGGGAACCAGCTGTCACTGCTGTGTGAGGGCAGCAGAGACTCAGCGCTGCCTGAACCAGAGGCACCCAGAAAAACTCGCAAGGACTCAAGCTCAGGCTTCTCTACCAAAATTAGTCAACTGCAAAAAGGTTTTTTTGGGGGGTTCTGGGAAAAGGAAGAGGAGGGGTTTAGAATCAAGTCCTACAGCAGACCTTGGGGAACAGCAGGATATTCAAGATTATCTTCTGTCCTTGTGGATGGGAATCCAGATTTCATAGTTATTACAGCCTGGTAAGACATTTCCTAGATGATTGGAGGCATAACTTCGGTCCTAACTTAAAATTATTTTAATATTTAAAATAGATAGAAAAAAATGTAACCCTATTGTCCTGTTTGATTCCCCAGGCAGTGTGGAATTAACCCCTGAAGTGCATTTCCCAGGGAAGTCACATTTTTGAAAATATGTTTCCACCTCCAAATGTATTCCATGGGTTTTGCAGATCAGGGGAGCCAGGCATGTGCTTCCAGGAAGCCAGCGGAGTCCGCAGGGAATTGACTGGCAGCACTCGCACAGTGGCAGGCTTGCTGCTTCAAGGGAACAACTGACCCTGTTTGTAGCCAATCATAAATCTGAGGTTTTGTGCAAACATTAGGAAAATGTGCATTTGCCACTGTGGCCCTCAGGCTTCTCCACATTTAAAGCCTTGCTGACGAAGATCAGCGGGGACGTAGCACAGGCCCTCGCATGCTGTGGCCCATGGAGTGCCCTCAGGAAGAGCTGCATAGCTCCCTCAGGGACCAGCATTTCCCAACGACCAAGCACGCACCAGTGGACCCCTCCGAGCTCACGCTGCATCCACAGGCCGACGGTCAGTGAGATGTTTCAGATCCTTCACTGCAGCTGACTGCTAAGCAGCCCACTGGCTCTGGTGTGCTCACAGGTAGCACCCACGATATCTGAAGAGGCTGTTACATATTCCTCCCTTTTCCAGATACATATGTTTGAGGCCAAATTTTCTTCATTAACTTTAACCAAGACAACCTACAATTACTGTCTGAGCACAGAAGCTGTATGAGAACCCAGGTATCTTCTATTAAGCCAGACACGAAAGAGATAGGTATAAATGTAAACGATGCCCTTCCTCATACTACATGTTTTGTTTAGGAAAATAGTTATTTTTTATTTAAAAATATGCTTATTCTATTTTAATGGCCTCAATATTTGTAAAGTGACCTAACATTTTTAGATTTCTCCATTTTAATTTCAATATGGTAAATACTGATAGATAAAATCCACATAAGCAAAAGCTCTACGGGGTCTTCAGTTTTTAAATTCAAAGGGCCCCAGGTCCAAACATGTTGATAAGCACTAACTTCTGCCCTGAGACACTGACTTCCAGTTTACCTGCACCTGGCTTGGTCAAATCTTTCCCAGCAGGCTGAAAAGGATGTCAGTATAAATCTGAGGACCTTGTGGGGTCTGATTCCGACCATAAAGAGATTTCTAAGATAACTGGGACATTTTTATATGGACTGGATGTTGGCGGACGGTAAGACCTCACCGTTACTTTCCGTGGGTGTGACGATACTATGGTCACGTGAGAAGGTATCAAGCTCTCCAGAGGTGGTCTGAGTGTTGCCTGGCTTTACTGGCGACCGGGGCCCCCTGTAAAGCGACTTCCAGGCCTGAGCCCATCATACCGCAGCAACAGCATCCGTCTGGACCACGAACCTACACGGCCGTTCAGTCACAAAGCCTCTGGGAGGCCGCACTTCCCGTCCCCACCACCCTGGGTCGCGGGGCATGTGTCCTTGCTGTCCCTCCAGTGCGGGGCTCCCTCCTGTACCTGTCCACTAAGGTGGCAACCACCTGTGGTCCCAGCCCTGGGCTGGACGTAGGCTGTACCTCCTGTCTCCCAGGATTAGAGGAAATCCTTGGAGTGAATGTTGGTTCTTGAGCACATGAATTTCTCAGGATTCCAGCTTTCAATTTGCTTTTCATACCTAAGACTTCTTGTCTTTCATGTCATCTCAGCAATGTATTTTGAAAGATTTTATCTTCTTGTAATTCATGTTACCTAGAAGTTCAGTTGCTCCCCCTGAGGAAGGGCGAGCTCTGGGTGCCAATCTGCTATACTACAAGCCGAAGTGCAGACCGCTATGTGCATGGGAAGTAAACTCGGACCACGCAGCTCTAGTTTGTGCTTACAGTTTATGAGGTTTTTTTTCAAACCACAAGAAAATATTTCAATGTAAACTGTTAGAAATTTGTTCCAATAAATGTGGTTAAAATTAATTTTTGTTAGTGTTGAAACCTAGTGTCCCACTCTACCTCCCTGCTGAGGGCCTGGGCTTGGCCAGTACCTTCTGGGCTCAGCAGTGCTCTCTCCAGCTGTGCAAGGTGCAGGGCGCTGGGGGACACACACTCTAGACCTCGGCCACCTCCCCTCTCCAAGTGCCATCACAGAGGAGGGGCCTTTGCTTTGGACTTCTGAAGAGCGGTAGACTTCCAGTGAGCAGAGGCTGCGGGGACGGCTGCCCAAGACGCAGGGTGAAGGGGTGGGAGCAACGGCAGGCCTGGCCCTGCTCGGTGGCAGATTCCTTAGACGCAGGTCATGAAGCAGGGGTGGCTGCCCCCTCCTGCTCACCAGCTCTTTGCTCCCAGTGCACGCCCTCCTCGTGTTGTGTGGAGCTGCGTGCAGGAATGGCAACATCTATTGCAGGGATGCTCAAGAAGTCCGTGAAGCCCCTGAAATTACTTGCAAATTGTGTATATATCAATTTTCTTAGTGAGATCTATCAGCTTTAGAGTCACACATAGACCATTACACTTTGAGCCCTAAAAACCCCTGGCTGGGTACTGTACTTGTTTCAAATGTAGTTTTACCCATAAGAAAGCACCCCAAATTAGCCAATAAAGTACCACTTAATAACAAAGTGGCAGTGATGCTGAAAACTCCAGACTCTTAGTAAACGGGTGCATCCACAGCAGGTAGGAGAGCACACGTTGGCTGTGTGGCAGGGGAGTGAGGCCCCCTCTGCCCAGCAGGCACACTGAGGCTGCAGGGATTGCCCACAGCTTACCTGTTTCCTTGTGACTGATTTTCCACTACATGTTTCCCTCCACATTTGTGGCACTTTACTTTCTGAGATGGTCAGAGACCCAGTGAGAACATGCTGTCTTGTCTCCTTTATTAAGATAGTGTCCATTAAATACAAGTCTCTGCCTACACAGCCACACAGCTAGCAGCTCGACACACAACCCTCCCTGGCTCTCCCACTGACATGCTCTGGTCCTCCCCTCACATGGCTCCCAGATAGCATTTCCATGATGCCACCCAGGTGCCAACCCACCCAATGCCTTTCCCCACCAGCCAAGTCTGAAGGAAAGACAAGGAGGAACTGGGTCCCTCCACTGCCCCAACACCCCAGAGGACAGGCGGGCCTGTGCCAGGTCCCACCTGCACCCACCATGCGGGGCTCCACAAAGCCCAAGGAAGGCTGCCCGCTGTCTCACCAGAGTGCCCAGGAAGGTGCTGATGGTGCGGGCTGCCTGGCACAGGGCGCCGTACTCCTCGAGGAGGAGTGAGATGAACTGGTGTGCCTGTGGAGGGCCCTGCAGAGCGGCCGGTGCTCGCACTTTGGACGCAGCCGACAACTGCCGCAGGAGGCGGACCTTCATCTCCAGCACATACTCTCTGGCTTGCTGCTCCAACCGCTGGTACAGCTGGTAGGGGTCCCGCTCGCACAGCCTGTACAGGAAAGACAGCATCACAACTTGCCCAGGCCCTGCCTGCCCGGGTGCCCTCACAGGGCCCTTTTATATGGTAAGTGTCCTCCCAGATGCACCCACTAGCAGGAACCACCCCCACATCTCCCAAAAACCCGGGAGAGGGACCATCCCCCACTCGACAAGGGAACACCCAGGCGCAGAGTGTGTCCAGAACTCATCCAGAACTCCTCCAAAGTCATCAGTGAACTGGAAGAAACCTGACGTTTACTGGGAGCTCACACTGTACCAGCCCCACGGTCCATACGCACTATCAGCCCAGCCATTCTGCACAGGCCGCTCCTCATGCCGAAACACGGGCAATCCTGAGCTAATTCTGTGAGCAAACGCTGCCGTGCTCAGGCAGGCTAAGCGGCTGGGACCTGCACAGCCAGCAGGCGGCAGAGCGGACATGCCCGCTTCTCAGCAGCTGGCTTGAGAGACGTGTTCTCAAGTGCCAGACTATTAAAAAGTTAGGAAGACTGCTCTTTTCTAGATCTTTCTAGGAATTCAGTACACAATCCAAATGGGCTTGTGTTATTCTTACCATCAGAGGAAACACTAAAAACAGTATATACCTCATTTAAAATTATCCCAGCAAAAAAAACCAAACAAACCCCAATAAAACTGTATAGAATTTATAAGCTGAAGAGTTGGGAAAAATACTTCATGCCACCCCACCAGGCCACAGCAGCAATGAACATTTTCATGGATTTCTTTCCCAACCTGGGGTAACCTACTTTTACAAACCTGTTGTACAGTGTGTGGCATTACTATGGTTATTAAAGTGGCCACCTCTTTCCATGGTGCACTTCCAGGGAGCCTCCAGATGGAAGCCTAGGGCCACTGAAACAGCTACCATATCCATCCACAACCCATCACCAGAAAGAATGAACCCCTTTGAGTTCAACACTTCATTAGATTAGGAAAAACACAGTACCACAGTATACACACAGCTCAGATAGGGACGTGGGGTTTTACACAGTCAACAACCACTCCAGTGTTAGAGTAGTGCTGCTTCCCAGACCTCAGCAAGCCACCTTATCACCACGGTCCTCAACTCCTGCCATGACATGTCACCTGTAACTATGACTTGCTGAATTTTTCTTTCAATTGTCTTTTATTGTACTTGAGCCTCTTCCTCAACATTCCTAAGCTGTGAAGCCATAGGTTTGATATTTTTTCCTAATGCTCACTAGGAAACATAACCTCAGCCATCTCCTGTAACACCAGAGATCCCAGGTCAAACTCTGAACAGACAAGCTGGATTCATCAGCTAGTTAATACAACCCATGCTGCCTGCCACTCCTGTCTGCAGGATAAACTCTACTGGACAGCAAACAAGAGCTTAATAAAACCCCCAAAGTTGCTGCATTTGAAAAGTGAGAAAAGGAAACCAAAATGAGAACAGATCCATGAAACATCAAGCTCAAATTTACTGCTTTTATTTAGGGCATTTCAAAAAAGAGAAAAAAGATGCTACAAACTGTAAGAGTAAAACATGCCCACTTCCTGTGCCGTCACCGGGCACAGCTGTCTGTTGTGTCAGCAGCTGCTATGTGAGAAACACCCACACAGACTGGCCTGGCTACGTGCCCTTCTCTTGCTGCCCGGCCTGTGTCCTCCCTTCAGAATGGAATCCCTGCCTTCCCCCTGGGTTGAGAGATGCACAGGTGCTCCAGGAAATGCTTAGCGCCATCCCTGGCAAAGTCTCCAAAAGGCAGTGCTACAGCCAGTCTCAACACTAGCAAATGAGAAGCATGTCGATGCATTTTTTATTATGTAGGCAGTATACATCTTATCACAATTAGAACCTGAAACTCCACCCCAAGGGCCTGCTCCTGCCGGACTGTCTGCTGAAGATGACCTCAACGCTGACAAGCACAGCCACGCTCTGCCGGACCCTGGAAGCAGATAAGGGAAGGACATGGACCCAGGGACAGTATTACCTATCCACGAGCTCCTTCACCCCCTCCTTGTCGGGCACGAGACTCTGGTCCTGGTCGTCTGCCAGTGGGGTCCCTGCCTGGCGGTAAATGCAACGGACCATGTAGCGCACTTCTGACCAATAGTTCTGCAGCTGCTGAGGCTCCCGGTCGGGCTCTGCTGCAATCTCTCTATGAGGCGGATGGCACGGCAGCAAGAAAGTCAGGGTTAGTCAACAGCCTGCGTTGTCCCTCACCCCCCACCGGTGGCCTGAGGGGAAAGAGGGCGCCAGCTTGCCCCTCCCCTGGCACCCTCCTGCTCAGCCTCCAGAGGGTGCTCCCGCCTGCTGCTGGGGGATAGGAGGACTGCTGCTAGCACGGCCCAGGTGCCTGGGCGCCCAGCTCCTGCACCGTGGTCTCCAGGAGGCCTCAGCCCCTCCTCACTTGGCAGGAATGACCCCATGCCTGGGTGTGGCAGGCAGCTCTCCCTGCTTGGGCTTCTACCCCAGCCCCAGCCCCAGCCCCAGCAGATGCAGCCTGCCAGCGCCCCTGGCAGGGGAGAGGGCCACACCTTATGCAGCTGACTCCTCCTCACAAGATCAGGGCCCCCGTCCCACTCTCAGGATGGGCTCACGCTTAGGGAAACACCCGCTCCCCCCACAGCTCCAGACCCGGTACCTGCGCTCGCTGCAGGCCTCACAGGCGCATGCTGCGTCCGAGGGGGCAGCGCCGCCCAGCCCGGCTTGGG
Organism: Manis pentadactyla; assembly: GCF_030020395.1. Lineage (NCBI taxonomy): Eukaryota > Metazoa > Chordata > Mammalia > Pholidota > Manidae > Manis > Manis pentadactyla. The sequence continues at coordinate 3,054,658 of NC_080023.1, forward strand.
GCAGGGTCTGAGTGCCAAGAGCCAGCCTCCCGCTGCTGCCTGCCTCTGGCTGGGACCCACCAAGAGAGGAGTGAAGAAGAAAGTCTTGGCTCTGCTTTAAAGACAACACAACAGACTAGTTATGTTCAAATGTGCATGGCACAAATTTGTCACTACTGTTCATAAAAATGCGTTTTAGAAACAGTTTAAAATGTAGACACTTATTAAGAAAATATCTTAATCAGCATTTCATAGGAAACATTCTTTCTGACACCCCAGAATTTTGTTTGAACCTTTGGATGGTTATACATACATAAGCACATGAGGGGAGCCAATGAATTTCTTTCATTCTTTAAAAAAGAGCAGTTCTACACTCAGCACCCTGGGCACCAGCTCCAAGTGACACACCCACAGTCATTTGGAGCTGAGCCGGAGGCCAGGACCGAGGCCTCTGTCCCGTGGGGCCCCACCAGCTGTACGTCCTGCTCTGACTGTGGGAACAGGAGCCCGGAGACAGAACACTCTGGGTAAGGCTGGCAGGGCAAAGCAGCCCCAGACCCTCATATATCTAGCACCTGCCAAACCTAAGAGAGTCCTCTGATGGCCACACGGACAGCATACACACCACGGCAGGCCTGGCCACACAAACCCTTTTCCCCTCACCGTACTCCTGTCTCAGAACGTGATCCCCCTACCCCACGCCAGCACCCTGTCCCCCAGTGGCAGGACCTAATAAGGATGCTGTCACCTGGGAACATGGGCTCCAGCCTTAGAGATGCAGGCTCTCACATGGTGAAGGAACGGGCTAGCACCCCCACCCCGGGCTCATTAAGGGAGCCACCAGCTCCTCGATGATCCCCCCAGTAGCCTGAAGACAAGGGCAGCGTCACAGGACAGGCTCTTGCAGGGAATTCCCTGTGGAAAGAGAACGGCCTGGTCCCTCCTCCCATTAGCCTAGGTCAGGGAGAAAGCCTGTGCAGCCATCCCATGCGCCCCGATGGGGCCTGGGCCTCACTTCCTGGCTGGGCATGGGCTCAGGTTTGTTCAGACACTGGTAGGACCACCTGGTTTGCTCCTGGACAAAGTGTGAGAAAACTCTTCCAAGGGCCTGTCGTGTGCCCTTGGGGCCTGGGTACAGGGACACCAATATCTGACTCTGGAAAGTCTGATGGCAGAAGACTGGTTTTGTGGATGGATCTGGGATGGGCTGGCCACCACATGTGGGTGTCCAGGTCCTAGCAAGCTCTGTGGGTGAGGCATATGTCATCATGAAGGAACCCTATCCAAAAGGTTCTGTGGTGTGAGCAGACCCCGGAATTACACCAGGAGGCAGAATGGGGTTGGGGGTATCACAGAGAGTCTCCTACGGACAGTCCAGTGCACAGTCTCAGCTGAGGTCTAGGGAAACCTAAAGAGGGGCCTCCTATAAGCAAGAGCCACCCTTGTGGGCCACCTTTTAGGACCTTGGGCCCTGGTCACCAAAGAGAACCACAGACAGTCCGGCAAAGGATGGAGGCCCCCAAGTCCTCCTGCCCAGGACCCCCTGTGCCCCAGGAAGATCTGGGAAGACACAAGGAGACAGGGCAGGTACCATGGCAATTTCTGATGTCACCCACTAAAGCTGAGGGAAGAAGCTCGAAGGAGATGACACAGTTGGGTTTTCCTGTAACTGGATTTGAACACCTGAAGATAAGAAAACTAATACCAAAAGGGCCCAGGAAGGCGATGGGTGGGGAAAGGCGGTCAGGCAGGTGGGTTTGAAGGCAGTGGGCAGCCAAGGTGGGTCCCGGCCGCAGCGGGTCAGCACCCTTTGTGGAAGAGAGCCCCCTGTCCTCCTCCATCCCTCTGGGCCCCATTCCAGCTGTAAGTGGTCAAAGCCACCATGACTCCTTGTCTGGGCCACAGGGTGGCCCCCTGCCAGTCCCCCTATTTCCATCTCACCCACTCGTGATTGCTCTCCAAGCAGCAGCCAGAGAGTGTGTTTAAAGTGTGTGAGACACGCCACTCCATGCACAAAGCCAGAATTCTGCACCCCTGAAGAACGAACTCTGGATCGGTTTCCAGTTTCCCCGGGTTCCAGGACAAACTTCTCACTCCACTGCACTTGTTTTCTTTGCTGGGAGTGCCCACTCAAGCTTTACAGGCTTCGGACCCACACAGGATCCTCTATCAGTCACACCTCAGCCAAAGGGTCACCTATCGGGGGTTGGGGGATGGGGGGTGGTGGCAGCTGGTGGAGCAGTTTTCACTTTTTTGTCTCATGGCTCCAAAACCACCCTTCCTGGCCCTGCTGTGCTGAGGGAGCCCACTAACGATGCCCAGCCCTTCACCAGTGGTGGGGTGCTTGACCCTGCCAGCAGAGGGTGCTGGAGGGTCACAGAAGAAGGGGTCTCCCTCTGGGTCCACCGACAGACAGGCAGGTGGGGGCTGAGTGCTGCACTCTGTCCAGTGAGCCCCAGCCTGGCCTGCTGCTGTTCAGCAGCCTGCTATGCAGAGGATCCCAAGCACACCCTCTCCAAGGAAGGGTCTCAAGTGTGTCCTTCCTGGAGTCCTCCCTGGACCTACATGCCTGTATTCTTCAGTGCCCTTAACCAACCAGAGGGGTTTGATCTCCAGTTACTAATTATCCTTCGTGTTAAACTGTCCCCGTTCAAATCAGTGGTGCAGGTATCCATCTCTAGACCTTCACTACCCCAGTTAAGCTCTTATTTCACAAACCACTATTTGAAATCTGGGTGTTCTCATTTCTTTGTTTTTTCGCCTGTCTTCATCAGTAGAAGGTCAGTTCCACAAGAGCAGGACCCCCTCCCACCTGTTCACAGCAGCACACTAGCACCAATGCTGCTACTTGACACACAGGACACAGCCAAGAACCTGGGAGCTAAGGGTTCCTGTAACAAGGCCTGTTAAACTAGAGTCCATGCTGACTGTGAAGTACACCCTTAAACATGTGCCCTTACGGTACTCATTTTACACAGACTCAACTTCAGTTATGTTCCATCCACGTCAGTTTTAAAGAATACAACAAAAAATTGAGGACTCGAGTATGCAACATGTCCCACATCCACAATCCAGGGACAGAACCGAGACACGAAAATTAAACTCATCAACAGAAAGAGACCCCAAAGGAACAAATGATACAACCCACAGACAAGAATCTGAAACTGGCAATCACAGATAAGCGCCATATGTTCAAAAAAGTATAGGAAAACAAACACTAGGAGAGAGACTGAAGATGTAAAAAATAAGCAAATGGAACTTCTAGGAAAGAAAAATAAAATATCGTAAAAGGAAAAAAACGGAGGGGGGCGGAAGATGGCGGCGTGAGTAGAGCAGCGGAAATCTCCTCCCAAAACAACATATATCTATGAAAATATAACAAAGACAACCCTTCCTAGAATAAAGACCAGAGGACACAGGACAATATCCAGACCACATCCGCACCTGAGAGAACCCAGCGCCTCGCGAAGGGGGTGAGATACAAGCCCCGGTCCCGCGGGAGCCGAGCGCCCCTCCCCCCAGCTCCCGGCGGGAGAAGAGCAGGCAGAGCGGGAGGGAGACGGAGCCCAGGGCTGCCGAACACCCAGCCCCAGCCATCCGGGCCAGAGTGCAGGGCCCTCGATACTGGGAAAACAGGGCAGCAAGAACAGTGAGCAGGCACTGGAGGCCTGGCGCTGGAGGACATAAGAAAAGCGCGCGACCATTTTTTTTTTTTTTTTTTTGCTTTTTTGCTGCTTTGTTTTGGCGAGCGCTGTTTGGAAGTCTTAAAGGGACAGGGACCCCAATATTAGGGAAACAGGGCAGAAAGACCGGTGAGCAGAGGCCTGAGGCTGGCACCGGAGAATAAAGAAAAACGAACGACCACCTTTTTTTTTTTTTTAAATAAAAATTTTTTTTTTTTTTTTAATTAAAAAAATTTTTTTTCTTGTTTTTTTTTGTGGTCGTTGTTTTGTTTTGGCGGGTGCTTTTTGGAAGTCTTAAAGGGGCAGGGCGGGACACTTAATCCAGAGGTAGGGAATCCGGGACCTCTGGGCACCCTAACCCCTGGGCTGCAGGGAGCAGGGAGGCCCCTTACGGAGATAAATAGCCTCCCAGCAGCTCCTGCTCCAACGCGACTCCACCATTTTGGAGCAGCTGCCCGAGCCAGGCCACGCCCACAGCAACAGCGGAGATTAACTCCATAGCAGCCAGGCAGGAAGCAGAAACCCTGTCTGCGCGCAGCTGCGCAGCACAAGCCACTAGAGGCCGCTGTTCTCCCAGGAGAGGAGGGCCACAAACCAACAAGAAAGGAAGTCCTTCCAGCCGTCACTCGTCCCAGCTCTGCAGACTATTCCTATCACCATGAAAAGGCAAAGCTACAGGCAGACAAAGATCATAGAGACAACACCAGAGAAGGAGACAGACCTAACCAGTCTTCCTGACAAAGAATTCAAAATAAGAATCATAAACATGCTGACAGAGATGCAGAGAAATACGCAAGAGAAATGGGATGAAGTCCGGAAAGAGATCACAGATGCCAGAAAGGAGATCGCAGAAATGAAACAAACTCTGGAAGGGTTTATAAGCAGAATGGATAGAATGCAAGAGGCCATTGATGGAATTGAAATCAGAGAACAGGAACGCATGGAAGCTGACATAGAGAGAGACAAAAGGATCTCCAGGAATGAAACAATATTAAGAGAACTGTGTGACCAATCTAAAAGGAGCAATATCCGTATTATAGGGGTCCCAGAAGAAGAAGAGAGAGGCAAAGAGATGGAAAGTATCTTAGAAGAAATAATTGCTGAAAACTTCCCCACACTGGGGGAGGAAGTAATCAAACAGACCACGGAAATACACAGAACCCCCAACAGAAAGGATCCAAGAAGGGCAACACCAAGACACATAATAATTAAAATGGCAAAGATCAAGGACAAGGAAAGAGTGTTAAAGGCAGCTAGAGAGAAAAAGGTCACCTATAAAGGAAAACCCATCAGGCTAACGTCAGATTTCTCAACAGAAACCCTACAGGCCAGAAGAGAATGGCATGATATATTTAATACAATGAAACAGAAGGGCCTTGAACCAAGGATACTGTATCCAGCACGACTATCATTCAAATATGACGGTGGGATTAAACAATTCCCAGACAAACAAAAGCTGAGGGAATTTGCTTTCCACAAACCACCTCTACAGAACATCTTACAGGGACTGCTCTAGATGGGAGCACTCCTAGAAGGAGCACAGCACAAAACACCCAACATATGAAGAATCGAGGAGGAGGAACAAGAAGGGAGAGAAGAAAAGAATCTCCAGACAGTGTATATAACAGCTCAATAAGCGAGCTAAGTTAGGCAGTAAGATACTAAAGAGGCTAACCTTGAACCTTTGGTAACCACGAATTTAAAGCCTGCAATGGCAATAAGTACATATCTTTCAATAGTCACCCTAAATGTTAATGGGTTGAATGCACCAATCAAAAGACACAGAGTAACAGAATGGATAAAAAAGCAAGACCCATCTATATGCTGCTTACAAGAAACTCACCTCAAACCCAAAGACATGTACAGACTAAAAGTCAAGGGATGGAAAAACATATTTCAAGCAAACAACAGTGAGAAGAAAGCAGGGGTTGCAGTACTAATATCAGACAAAATAGACTTCAAAACAAAGAAAGTAACAAGAGATAAAGAAGGACACTACATAATGATAAAGGGCTCAGTCAAACAAGAGGATATAACCATTCTAAATATATATGCACCCAACACAGGAGCACCAGCATATGTGAAACAAATACTAACAGAACTAAAGGGGGATATAGACTGCAATGCATTCATTCTAGGAGACTTCAACACACCACTCACCCCAAAGGATAGATCCACTGGGCAGAAAATAAGTAAGGACACGGAAGCACTGAACAACACAGTAGAGCAGATGGACCTAATAGACATCTATAGAACTCTACATCCAAAAGCAGCGGGATATACATTCTTCTCAAGTGCACATGGAACATTCTCCAGAATAGACCACATACTAGGCCACAAAAAGAGCCTCAGAAAATTCCAAAAGATTGAAATCCTACCAACCAACTTTTCAGACCACAAAGGCATAAAACTAGAAATAAACTGTACAAAGAAAGCAAAGAGGCTCACAAACACATGGAGGCTTAACAACACGCTCCTAAATAATCAATGGATCAATGACCAAATCAAAATGGAGATCCAGCAATATATGGAAACAAATGACAACAACAACACTAAGCCCCAACTTCTGTGGGACGCAGCAAAAGCAGTCTTAAGAGGAAAGTATATAGCAATCCAAGCATATTTAAAAAAGGAAGAGCAATCCCAAATGAATGGTCTAATGTCACAATTATCGAAATTGGAAAAAGAAGAACAGATGAGGCCTAAGGTCAGCAGAAGGAGGGACATAATAAAGATCAGAGAAGAAATAAATAAAATTGAGAAGAATAAAACAATAGCAAAAATCAATGAAACCAAGAGCTGGTTCTTCGAGAAAATAAACAAAATAGATAAGCCTCTAGCCAGACTTATTAAGAAGAAAAGAGAGTCAACACAAATCAACAGTATCAGAAACGAGAAAGGAAAAATCACGACGGACCCCACGGAAATGCAAAGAATTATTGGAGAATACTATGAAAACCTATATGCTAACAAGCTGGGAAACCTAGGAGAAATGGACAACTTCCTAGAAAAATATAACCTTCCAAGATTGACCCAGGAAGAAACAGAAAATCTAAACAGACCAATTACCAGCAATGAAATTGAAGAGGTAATCAAAAAACTACCAAAGAACAAAACCCCCGGGCCAGATGGATTTACCTCGGAATTTTATCAAACATACAGGGAAGACATAATACCCATTCTCCTTAAAGTTTTCCAAGAAATAGAAGAGGAGGGGATACTCCCAAACTCATTCTATGAAGCTAACATCACCCTAATACCAAAACCAGGCAAAGACCCCACCAAAAAAGAAAACTACAGACCAATATCCCTGATGAACGTAGATGCAAAAATACTCAACAAAATATTAGCAAACCGAATTCAAAAATACATCAAAAGGATCATACACCATGACCAAGTGGGATTCATTCCAGGGATGCAAGGATGGTACAACATTCGAAAGTCCATCAACATCATCCACCACATCAACAAAAAGAAAGACAAAAACCACATGATCATCTCAATAGATGCTGAAAAAGCATTTGACAAAGTTCAACATCCATTCATGTTAAAAACTCTCAGCAAAATGGGAATAGAGGGCAAGTACCTCAACATAATAAAGGCCATCTATGATAAACCCACAGCCAACATTATATTGAACAGCGAGAAGCTGAAAGCATTTCCTCTGAGATCGGGAACTAGACAGGGATGCCCACTCTCCCCACTGTTATTTAACATAGTACTGGAGGTCCTAGCCACGGCAATCAGACAAAATAAAGAAATACAAGGAATCCAGATTGGTAAAGAAGAAGTTAAACTGTCACTATTTGCAGATGACATGATACTGTACATAAAAAACCCTAAAGACTCCACCCCAAAACTACTAGAACTGATATCGGAATACAGCAAAGTTGCAGGATACAAAATCAACACACAGAAATCTGTGGCTTTCCTATATACTAACAATGAACCAACAGAGAGAGAAATCAGGAAAACAACTCCATTCACAATTGCATCAAAAAAAATAAAATACCTAGGAATAAACCTAACCAAAGAAGTGAAAGACTTATACTCTGAAAACTACAAGTCACTCTTAAGAGAAATTAAAGGGGACACTAACAGATGGAAACTCATCCCATGCTCGTGGCTAGGAAGAATTAATATCGTTAAAATGGCCATCCTGCCCAAAGCAATATACAGATTTGATGCAATCCCTATGAAACTACCAGCAACATTCTTCAATGAACTGGAACAAATAATTCAAAAATTCATATGGAAACACCAAAGACCCCGAATAGCCAAAGCAATCCTGAGAAAGAAGAATAAAGTAGGGGGGATCTCACTCCCCAACTTCAAGCTCTACTATAAAGCCATAGTAATCAAGACAATTTGGTACTGGCACAAGAGCAGAGCCACAGACCAATGGAACAGACTAGAGAATCCAGACATTAACCCAGACATATATGGTCAATTAATATTTGATAAAGGAGCCATGGACATACAATGGCGAAATGACAGTCTCTTCAACAGGTGGTGCTGGCAAAACTGGACAGCTACATGTAGGAGAATGAAACTGGACCATTGTCTAACCCCATATACAAAAGTAAACTCAAAATGGATCAAAGACCTGAATGTAAGCCATGAAACCATTAAACTCCTGGAAGAAAACATAGGCGAAAACCTCTTAGACATAAACATGAGTGACCTCTTCTTGAACATATCTCCCCGGGCAAGGAAAACAACAGCAAAAATGAGTAAGTGGGACTATATTAAGCTGAAAAGCTTCTGTACAGCAAAAGACACCATCAATAGAACAAGAAGGATCCCTACAGTATGGGAGAATATATTTGAAAATGACACATCCGATAAAGGCTTGACGTCCAGAATATATAAGGAGCTCTCACGCCTCAACAAACAAAAAACAAATAACCCAATTAAAAAATGGGCAGAGGAACTGAACAGACAGTTCTCCAAAAAAGAAATACAGATGGCCAACAGACACATGAAAAGATGCTCCACATCGCTAATTATCAGAGAAATGCAAATTAAAACTACAATGAGGTATCACTTCACACCAGTAAGGATGGCTGCCATCCAAAAGACAAACAACAACAAATGTTGGCGAGGCTGTGGAGAAAGGGGAACCCTCCTACACTGCTGGTGGGAATGTAAGTTAGTTCAACCATTGTGGAAAGCAGTATGGAGGTACATCAAAATGCTCAAAACAGACTTACCATTTGACCCAGGAATTCCACTCCTAGGAATTTACCCTAAGAATGCAGCAATCAAGTTTGAGAAAGACAGATGCACCCCTATGTTTATTGCAGCACTATTTACAATAGCCAAGAATTGGAAGCAACCTAAATGTCCATCAATAGATGAATGGATAAAGAAGATGTGGTACATATACACAATGGAATACTACTCAGCTATAAGAAAAGGGCAAATCCAATCATTTGCAGCAACATGGATGGAGCTGGAGGGTATTATGCTCAGTGAAACAAGCCAAGCGGAGAAAGAGAAATACCAAATGATTTCACTTATCTGTGGAATATAAGAACAAAGGAAAAACTGAAGGAACAAAACAGCAGCAGAATCACAGAACTCAAGAATGGACTAACAGGTACCAAAGGGAAAGGGACTGGGGAGGATGGGTGGGTAGGGAGGGATAAGGGGGGGAGAAGTAGGGGGGTATTAAGATTAACATGCATGGGGGGGTAGGAGAAAAGGGAGGGCTGTACAACACAGAGAAGGCAAGTAGTGATTCTACAACATTTTGCTATGCTGATGGACAGTGACTGTAAAGGGGTTTATAGGGGAGACCTGGTATAGGGGAGAGCCTAGTAAACATAATATTCGTCATGTAAGTGTAGATTAGTGATAGCAAAAAAAAAAAAAAAAAAAGGGCAGTTCCTGTGTGGTAACCTCCAACGAGTTCTACACAAGGGTATAAAGGGCATATAAAAGTGTAGGCAAAGGGTCTGTTTGTGTTTATACAGAGGATCAAAGCCTAATTGGGCTACCCCGAAAATGAACTAAGATACGATATGAAAAAGAACTTCCAACATCTGCACCCTCTGGAAGACTCATGCCAGAAGATGATCATCAAAAAACCCCAACAAAGATCCACGCACTGCTACAGCTGTAGATGCACTCATCCCACCAGTTCCTGGACCTGCCATGGGAATGAGGAAGGAGATATCTAAGCTGGCCTGTGCATACAGTAAAACAACAAAATTGGACTGGATCTATACTGTTGGAACTCAACCAAGAATTTGGAGAAGTGCAAATTGTAGCGCTCCAAAGTCTTACAACTACAAACTATTTATTGTTAAAAGAACATATGGCATGTGAACAGTCCCCAGGAATGGGTTGTTTTAATTTGTCTGATTTCTCTCAGACTGTTCAAGTTCATTTGGACAATATCCACCATATCATAGATAAGTTTTCACAAATGCCTAAGGTGCCTAACTGGTTTTCTTGGTTTCACTGCAGATGGCTGGTAATTACAGATATGCTTTGGTTATGTAACTATACTCCTATTATGTTAATGTGTGTGTGCAATTTAAGTAGTAGCTTAAAACCTATACATGCTGAAGTTACTCTACAAGAAGATATATCAAAGAAATAATCAATCTTCCCATGTTTTCTGCCGCCTGCTACTTCTATAGCTTTTCTTCTTCCTTCCTAATTACAACCCTTAAATAGAATTCGTGCCTCATATCAAATTTACCGAGTATCATAATTCTTCCAAGTGGTAAAGATACCTCAAGACAAATGCTGGGCATAGAAGCCACAGGGCATAAATATGCAAAGAAGTAAAAAGCTAACTTTTTCAAACAATAAGGCTTCTCTCTCACTTACCAACTTCACATTTCCCTGTATGGCCCCGGAAGATGACTGGTTAGCCAGAGACGGGTAAGATTCCTCAAGGGAGGAACAACCTAAGACAGGCACAGTCGCAGGGGGGCCATCAGGTGAGAAATTGGGGATCAACAGAGGTGAGGCTTAGAACCTCACCCCCCCGTTCTGAGAGAAATCTTCTGCATACGTGGATGTTTTATTGCCCTGGTCTAGCTTGGATTAACACATAGTCTACAGGCACACACCTGATCATCTACATGTGCTCTCTTACAACACTAAACTATGTTTTCTACCTTTATCTTGTATCTACCTACCACTTCAGCATTTTATTAAAAATAATAATAATAAAGAGAGAAATGTGGTATCCACATATAAATCAAGTATAAAAACCAAATGAGTATTCATATTTGAACTGACTGTTTATAGTTCATAATGCATGAGCAAAACCGAAAGTTTCTGTGATGACTGCCCTTGTACTGTTCACTATGTAACTTATTCATTATGTAAGAATTTGTTCTACATGTAAAAACTTGTTTGTTATGCCTCAGAAGATTGGAGACTGACAAAAATTAGGCTTGGGGTGGAATAATGATTGTGCATTGAGCATTGACTCCCCTATACAGAATTTTATTGTCGTTAACAACCATTTGATCAATAAATATGAGAGATGCCCTCACAAAAAAAAAAAAAAAAAAAAAAGTACACACTTCCAATGGTAAAATAAATTAGTAACCGGGATGTAATGTATAGCATAAGGAATATAGTCAAGATATTGTAACAGCCTGGTAGGGTGATAGCTGGAACCTAGAATTATGTATATAAATGTTCTACCACTGTGTTGTACACTTGAAACTCATGTAATGTAATACTGTGTGTCAACTACCCTTCAATAAAAAATAATTATTAAAAAAAAAAAAAAAAAAAAAAAAAAGGAAAAAAACACTGGAGAGACTTAAAAGTAGATGAGTCACAGCAGAGTATCCATAAACCTAAAGCAATAAAAATAACCCCATACACAGCCCAGTAAGCAGGATGAGCAGCATGAGCAGGATCATTTGTGAGACAAAACCAAGACGTCTTACAGGTAATTGTCTAGATGACGAAATAGCAGAAAATCTTCCAAATTTGATGAAACTGTAAAATGAAATATCTTAAAAGCCCATTTAATCCCAAGCACAAATACACACAGAACAAGCAATCCATGCCAAGGCCCATCAGAGTGAAACTGCAACAGAGATGTGGGCCAAAGACTCTTCTCTCACTTTTCAGGTTTTCAAAAAGATAATGAACTGTTTAAAGCAAAAATAAGAAAAATGTATTGTAAAGTTTATAATATACATGAGAAAAATATGTGACCGTGCCAGCACAAAAATGGTGGAGCAGAGTGTAATGTTGCGAAGTTCTTAAACTACATGTTAAAGAGATGGTATTCTTTGAAAGCAGAGGCTGAGAACTTGAAGACATATACTTATGTTCCGTCCACGTCCAACAGCTTTAAAGAATACTACATGGGGCATGTTGCAAACTCTAGAACCACAAAAATTATGGAACAAAGTGATATAGGTAATAAGCCAAGAGGAGGTAAAATAGAATCATAACAACACCCTTCAGTCCTAAAGAAAAGAAGGAGAAGCAGCAAAGAGTACCTGACAGCAGACAGGAAAACAGGGAGAAAAAAAAGCAAGATGGAATTTAAACCCAAACATATCAATAGTTACATTAAATGGAAACAGTTAAATGTGCCAATTATTAGAAGAGCCTGGTCAGACTGCATTAAAAATCAAGAGCCCCCATGCTTTCTACAAGAGATTACAAAGACACAGGTATGTTAAAAACAAAGGCTGGAAGCATCCTACAGTATGGGAGAATATATTTGTAAACATATCTGACAAGGAGTTAACATCCAAAATATACAAAGAACTCACATGCTTCAAAACCCAAAAGCAAATAAGCCTATTAAAAAATGGGCAGAGGATATGAACAGACAGTTCTCCAAAGAAGAAATTCAGATGGCCAACAGGCATATGAAAAGATGCTCCACATCACTAATTATCAGGGAAATGCAAATTAAAACCACAATGAGATATCACCTCACACAGGTTAGGATGGCCAGCATTAAAAAGACTAAGAACAACAAATGCTGGTGAGGATGTGGAGAAAGGGGAACCCTCCTACACTGCTGGTGGGAATGTAAAATATTCCAACCATTGTGGAAAGCAGTATGGAGGTTCCTCAAAGAACTAAAAATAGAAATACCATTTGACCCAGGAATTCCACTCTAGGAATTTACCCTAAGAATGCAGCAGCCCAGTTTGAAAAAGACAGATGCACCCCTATGTTTATTGCAGCACTATTTACAATAGCCAAGAAATGGAAGCAAACTAAGTGTCCATCAGTAGATGAATGGATAAAGAAAATGTGGTACATATACACAATGGAATATTATTCAGCCATAAGAAGAAAACAAATCCTACCATTTGCAACAACATGGAAGGAGCTAGAGGGTATTATGCTCAGTGAAAAAAGCCAGGTGAAGAAAGACAAATACCAAATGATTTCACTCATCTGTGGAGTATAAGAACAAAGCAAAAACTGAAGGAACTGAAGGACTGGGGAGGGAAGAACTTCCAAGGACTAGGGAGGGTGGGTGGAAAGGGAGGGATAAGGGGATTAAGGGGCATTAGGATTAGCACACATAATGAGGGGGTGCAGTACAGCACAAGAAGACAAGTGATTCTATAGCATCTTACTACGCTGATGGACAGTGACTGTAATGGGGTATGTGGGGGGGACTTGGTAATGGGGGGAGTCTAGTAACCACAATGTTGCTCATGTAATTGTAGATTAATGGTACCAAAATAAAAATAATACAATAAAATAAGATAAAAAGAAGAAAGAGTAGGAAAAAATAAAAATAAAAAGCAAAGGCTGGGAGACACATTCCAGGCAAACACTAACCAAAAACGGCTGAGTGGCTCTCTTAATAGCAGAAAGTCGGCTGCAGAACAAGGTGTCTCAGCAGCAAATGAAGGACATGATGATGAAAACATATGGGACTGATTCAATTAGAAGCAGTTAACGATGCAAAATGTTATGGTAAGCACTCCAGTAAGGGAACTCAAAATACATGAAGCAGGAATTAAAAGGAGACATATACAAATCTACAATTACATTTGTAAATTTCAAAACTTCTCTCTGTAACTGAACTAGATAAAAACATCAGAAAGGATACAGAAAATGTGAACATCACAACCAACCAATGTGACCTATGAGCCACACTAAACTCTTCCCAATGCAGAATCAGATGCTTTCAAATGAACATGAGATATTAACCAAGACTGGCCATAAAACAAATGTCAACAAATTTTTAAAAATTAAATCATATAAAGTATGTTTTCTGATTACAACAGAATTAAGCTAATAACCAATAAAATGGGAATCAAAAGATACTAACTCCCAGGTATAAAGTAAGTCAATCATGGGGAGGTAATATACAGCATGGTGACCACAGGTAATAATACTGTATTACATATGTGAAAGTTGCAAATAGAGTACACCTCAAAAGTCCTTATATAAGAAAAACCGCTTTTCTGTAACAACGTATGGAGGATGGTAACTAGACACACTGTGGTGATCACTTTGCAACACACGCACTCCCTGTCTCACTAAGCTTCGCTTCCCTGAGCTCCATTTGCAGATAATGTGTCTTTCACAAAGATAAGGTTTGTGGCAACCCCACATCCAGCAAGCATATCGGCACCATTTTTCCAAAAGCATTTGTTCATTCCACGTCTCTGTGTCACATCACATTTGCTCTGGTACTGTGACCAGCGACTGCTGATGTCACCAGATCCACACGCACCTAAGACGGAGAACTTAATCGATAAATGCGTGTGTTCTGACTGCTCCACCCACCAGCCATTCCCATCTCTGTCCCTCTCCTCAGGCCTCCCTCCTCCCTACACAGCAACACTGAAACTGGGCCAGTCAATAACCCCGCAGAGGCCTCTCAGTGTCCCAGTGAAAGGAGGAGCCACACGTCTCTCACGTTAAATCAAAAGCCAGAAATGATCAAGCTGAGTGAGGAGGCATCTCAGAAGCCAAGACGGGCTGGACGCTGGGCCTCCGGCACCAAACAGTTCGCCAGGTTGTGCATGCAAAAGAAAAGTCCTTGAGGGATGTTGAGAGTGCTCCTCGGCGACCACATGAATGATAGGAGAGCAGCCTTATCGCTGATCTGGAGGACATGAGCGTGGTCTGCGTAGATCAAGCTGGCCACACAGTCCCTGAAGCCAAAGCCTCACCCAGGGCAAGGCCCTAACTCCCTCCAATACTGTGAAGGCTCAGAGAAGTGAGGAAACCACAGAAGAAAACCAGAAGCTGGCAGAGGCTGGTTCATGAGGCTTGAGGAACAAAACCGTCTCCATGACAGAAAAGTGCAGGTGAGGCAGCAAGAGCTGACGCAGAAGCTGCAGCAGGTCACGCAGGAGTCCAGCTGAGATCATTAATGCAGGTGGCGGCTACACTGAACAGCAAGCACATGCTCACGTGGATCCAACAGCCTTCAGCTGGAGGAAGAATCCGCCCAGGACTTTCACAGCCGGAGAGGGGAAGTCAGTCCCTGGCTTCAGAGCTCCCAAGGACAGGCTGACTCTCCTGTTAGGGGCTAATGCAGCTGGCGGCTTTAGGTTGAAGCCATTGCAAAAACCCTGGGGCCCTTAAGAATCATGCTTAATGTACTCGGCCCGCACTCTATAAACAGAACAACGAAGCCTGGGGGACAGCACGTCTGTTCACATGACTTACTGAATATTTTAAGCCCACTGTTGAGACCCACTGCTCAGGAAAAAAATTCCTTTCAAACTACAACTGCTCATCAGCAGTGCACCTGGTCACCCTAGAGCTCTGACCGAGATGTACACGAGATCAATGTTGTTTCCATGCCTGCTGACAGAATCCATTCCGCAGCCCGTGGGCTGAGGAGTCACTTCAGCTTTCAAGTCTTATTATTTTAAGAAATGCGTATCGTCAGGCTACAGCTGCCTTGGACGGTGATTCCTCTGATGATCTGGGCAAAGTAAACTGAAAACCTTCTGGAAAGGATTCACCGTTCTAGACGCTGCTAAGAACATTTGTGATCCATGGGAAGAGGTGAGAATCTCAACATGAACAGGAGTTTGGAAGAGGTTGATTCCAACCCTCATGGTGACTTCGAGGGGTTCAAGACGTCAGTGGAGGAAGCCACTGCAGATGTGGTGGAAACAGCAAGAGAACTGGAATTAGAAGTAGGTCCTGAAGATGGGACTGCACTGATGCCTCTTACAGTAAAACCTAAACACCTGCGGAGCCACTTTTATGGGTGAGTAAAAGAAAGTGGTCTCTTGAGAAGGAATCTACTGGTGAAATGCTGTGAGGACTGTTGAAATGACAACAAAGGATGTAGAGTATTACAGGAACTTGGCCAATAAACCAGTGGCAGGGTTTGAGAGGACTGACTCCAATTTTGAAAGTTCTACTGTAGGCAAAATGCTACTGAACAGCATCATCCTATGAAGAAATATGGTAAAAGGAAGAGCCAACCAATGCAGCAAATCTCGTAGTTGTCGTATATTAAGAAACAGCCACAGCCACCCCCACCTCAGCAACCAGCACCTTAATCAGCAGCAGCCATCAGCAACACTGAGGCAGGACCCGCCACCAGCAGAAATATGGTAATTCAATGAAAGCTCAGATGATGGTTAGCATTTTTTAGCAATGAAGTAGTTTTCTACTTAAGGTATGTACATTGTTCTTTTAGACATAATGATTATTACACACTTAATAGACTACAATATAGGTAGACCTAACTTTTATATGATAGGCACTGGGAAACAAAAAACACTCATTTGACTCGCTTTATTGCAATATTTATTTTATTATTGTGTCTGGATCCAACCTCACACTATCTCCAAGATATGTCTGTACAAAGGACATCTGAGACTATAACTTGAAATTACAACTACTGAAAAAAATTTTGGGAATCCACTTGACACAAGTAAGGTCAAAGACCTGTTTGACTCATAATCAAATAGAGGTCTTGCAACATCCAATTAACAGCTTAGAAAGAGAAGTCAATTAGATCTATACCAGTAAATTTAGAGAAGGAAAAATGTAAAAAAAATCACCTAAAATAGCATAAATAAAAGTGAAATACCTATGAGCAAATCTTTTTTTAAAAACAAATGCAAAGTGTATCAGAAAAATATGAAACACTTATAAATGGAGAAGAATTCCATGCTTACGGGATTAAAAGACTCAGTATTAGAAAAAAGTTAATTCTCCTGCTGATTATATAGAGTCAATGCAATCCCAGTCAATTCTCAGTAAGATTTTTTTAATTGACAAGATAATTTTCAATATACAGACATGCAATAACTAATAACTAAGATAATTTTGAAGAGTTCAAGGTAAGAGGACTTTCTGAATATGAGGTTTATGACAAAATTACAGTAATTAAGAGAGCATGCTGTTGGCACAAAGACAAATCAACCAGTGGAGTAGAAGAGACAGCCCAAAATACATGGATCACATATGTGGACACTTGATTTATAACAAAGGTGGTCCTGAAGAGTAGGGGACACAAGGGAGTGGGGGCAGAACAGTTATGTCAGTGACTGTTTAAAGCAAACTGTATTTCCATATGGAAGTAAATTAAACTTGACCTTTACCTCACAACATAAAAAACTTAATATCAGTTCCAAGAGGGTTGTACATCGAAGTATGAAAGGCAAAACAACACAGACAGAGGACTATGCTTCAGGATGGTAGCCCCTAGTCACATGTCACTACTAGGCATTTGATATGTGAGTAGTCCTAAGTGATATGGGCTGAAAGTGTAAAGCATACACAGGACATTTAGGATGAAACAACAGATAACATCAGTATTTCTTACACTGAGTACAGGCTGAAATCATAGTTTGAATATATTGAAATAAAAAATATGATCCCATTTCTTTTGGGTTTTTGATATGTCACAACTAAACAACTGGAAATTACCTGTGTGGCTTGCGTTTTTTGTTCACATATTTCTTTGGACAGTGCTGACAGAAGAAAGCACACACTGAAAAATACATTTAGGATCTCATGACGAGAAGAATCATTAATAAACAGAACTAAAGAGAGCAAAATCTACTTAGGAAAAATTTGAGAGATTTGACTAGATTAGAAATGAATTTGTGATTGTCAAGAGACACTAAAACAGTTAAAAGGGAAGCAAAAAGAGGCACGTGGTATGTGCAATGCATGTAACTGATGACGGGCTTGCATTCAGCATATTTCCAGAAGTCTCACATGTCAGTAAGATGGGGAGTCCCCCTTACTGAAGACCCCCAGAGGATGCCTGACACCATAGATGGTACTGAACTGTTATTTCCTAATATACATTACCCAAGATAAAGTTTAGTTCATACATTTTCACACTAATGCCAAGATGCTATTTGCCTTCTTCAATGTTGACATCTGTGCTGCGGGTGCAGAGGCATCGGGGTAGGAGTGGCAGATCCCTCTTGAGAACAAAGGCTGGCACAGAGAGCAGGCCCACGGCTGCGGCGTTCCTCACTGCCACACGCTTCACACGCTTGGCTTCTAGGACAAGGCCAGTTCCACTTAATGTCCTTGATATGATGAGATCATGAACTGGGTTAAATCTCAACCTGTAAGCACACGACTTTTGAGTACTGTGTCTGTGATGAAGAAGGGAGTGTGCATAAAGCATTTCTGCAAGGTCCTGAGAAAAGCACTTGCGCAGTGAGCTGAACGGACCACTTCGTCCACTCAACATCGGTTTACTAGAAAGAATGTCTAACAGACCAAACTACGGTTATTCAGACCTGGATATTTGTCAGACATTTTCTCAAAAAAGGAGGAAATGAGCCTATTGCTTCAAGGAGAAGAGCTGACACTATTTGTAGCCTATCATAAAATATCAGATTTCAGGCAAAAGATTACAAGTTTGGAAAAGTTGTACCCATCACTGTCCACTTGAAAAAGTTTCCACATTTAAAGACTTTACTCATGAGATCCTGTGGTGATAGGAACAACTGTGAATTTTCTATATGGAATAATGGGTGGTTTTGGTATCAGGAAGATCTGCCTGACTTAGCAAACCATTACCTAACCAGTGACCATCAGTGATGCTACAAATAAATCTCAAACATAATGTTAGAATAAATCTGAAGACCTGACAAACAAACAACAAAAATCATGGATGGGTAACAGATTCACTCAGAGTATAAGGGAGGCAATGGATTTTAAGTTAATAGAGTAGGAAAAATTCAGGTTCGACACTGCAACTAACCATCAAGAACTGTTTGTTACTTGCCATGGTTTGGTGTTAAGAGCCAAGAAAAATATCCACAATTACCTGAAAAAGCTAATAAAATATATTCTTCATATACTTCAGTCAGAACAACTTATCACAACAGATGGGAGGCAGAAGCAGATGAAAATCTAGCTGTTCTATTATCCAAAGTTAAGATTTGCAAAATAATGTATTCTACTCACTAAATTATTTTTGTTTTGGAGAACAGTTTTCTTAAAAGACACACAGTTGTGAAGGAACAAAGCTGCTTTAGACCCACAGACACTGAGAAGTGACAAGTGGTCACCAAGGGGAGGAGAGGAGGAGGAGGGCTGCTGAACCACTGTGATTTTACACTTGTAATTAAAAAATAATAAAATACATGCTGTTGATCTTAACTTGAAACCAGTTAATTACATAAATTCTGTGCCATTCAGCAATTCCTTCCCTACATGTATATACAACAGAATGTATAAATGTGTGGTCCAAGAGCAACATTTGTAACAAAAAAATTCGGAAACATGTAGCATATTTAGAAAGGTGAATAGTAGACAGCAATGAAAATGAAGAAATTACAACATTTATGAATCTCAACCATAATGTTAAAATAAATCAGACACAAAGTAACGCATACTGTACGATGTCTATAAAGTTCAAAACGCCAGGAAAACTGGACAACAGGGTCTAAGGATAGGGGCATGGTGGCATAACCATGGAGCCACGGACATCAGGAGTGCAGGCTCTGTGGGGAAGGGGAAGGACTGGAAGGGCCCCCGAGGGGAGTGTGAGCTAAGGGCAATGCTCCTCTCATGAGACCTACGTGGTAGCATGAAGAAGCCCAAATAGATAAGTAATCACAGTTCAGCGACAAGGAGTGATTTCACCATTAAGAAGCAGACTCACCATTAAGAAGCAAGACCAAATTGATCCTTCTCTATGCTGACTGCACAAGGCCACCTAAAACATGCTAACACCAAGAGACCAGCAGTAAGAGGAGATGAAAAGGGAAGGAAAGTAGGGCAGGAGGGCTCCTGCAACTATGCAAACAGTGAGCAAGCAAAATACCCTTTAGGAAAAAGGGGCGACTGCAGATGGTTTCAGTGCAATAAAAGGAACCACACTCCATGGTGAGTGAGTGCCACATGTCTGTGACCGTCAAGTCACTATGTTGTACACCTGAAACCAATATAATATTGTATTTCAACTATACTTCAATAAATAATAAAAAGAAGCAATGCACCAAGATATAATAATTTTAAACTGCATCCACCCAGCACAGCCTTAAGGCATGTAAAGCAAGACCGGAAATAATTATAAGGAAAAAAGAACAGATAATACATGCACAGCAGGAGATTTTAACTGATTTTACTCTGAAATTGATAGGCTAAGAATACAGAAGGATTTAAGAACACAATTAACAATGGGTTGATCTCACAGGTGTAACAGGGTCCTCTAAACCCTGAGAAAACATCCCCAAGCACACATGAAATATTTAAGTAAAACTTACACCTTGTAGTAGTATAATTAATTGATAAGGAATCATAATATAGACAATGGTCTCCAACTATAAGAGCATAAAATTCAAAGTCAGTATGATTAAGGGTAATTCAAGAGGTATGTTTAGATATTTACTAATACATCTAAACAATTCACAGGTGAAAACAATGACAACTGGATAATACTTAAAATTGAGCCAATACAGTAACATTTCAAAATCAGAGCTGTGATCAGAGTGTTCCAGGACCTATCTGAGCAGAATAATAAAAACTGATGGAAAAGAACTCAGGAAGGCAAAAGAGTAAGCACAGAGAAAGCAGAAAAACCTTGATCTGTGGGCTCCATCAGCAGGAAGTGTGTCATGAAGGCCCAGTGGCTCCTTGCTGCCGTGTGGCAGTCAGTAAGGGGAGTGAGGCTGTTTCCCCTCCTTTCACCAAGCAGGTGGGGGAGCAAGGCTCAGGTTCCCACAAGGTGTCCAGGTGAGATCAGCACAGGAATACAGCTCACTGAAGCAGCTGGCACCCACTCAGGCTCCTGACACACTCATAAGCAGCCCTCAGATGATGCCCAAAGAATGTAAGGCACCCTACGCAGACAAGCACCCCACCTCACCATGGCACAGGGACTACTCTCCCAAAGACAAGAAACTAGGAGAACTACGTATCTCAACTTACTGGCAGGTGTCTGTAATTCAGGACACTGTGGTGTTTGCCATGCCACCTTTCAATACACAAAACAGAAAACAGAACACCTCTGGAGGCAGACAAGAATCACCAATAGTGGAAGCCTTAGGAAGACTAAGGGGATGGTGCAGAGACAGAGATTAAGAGGTTACAGGGAGACTGGCCCACACTGTTCTTGTCTGTGCACTGAAACTTCTATCACATGTACCACAGCATCTGCTAATCAAATGCACACCACATGCACACACATATAAATCTGCGGTAGTTAATGAAATAGAGATATTTTCAAGGAGAGATATTTTAAAAATTAAGAAGCTCCTCTCCGAAAAGACAAAATTGTCTTCTAGCAAGATTGGTTAGAAAAAGAAAAGAGAGATCAATTCAAGATGGCAGCATGAGAGGTGAGACAGAGAACTCATCCCAAAACCACATAGAGTATGAAAACAGAGTTAATACAACTAACTCTACAACAGCAACAGGAAAGGCTGAACCAGACTGCATACACCTGGAGAATGGAGAAGATCTCACGAAACAGGGTAACATACCAAAGCCTTGATCTGGTGGGACCCAAGCCCTTCCCCTACCCCAGCCCACTGGTGGGAGGAAGAGAAATGGAGTGGGGAGGGAGTGGAAGCTTAGAACTACCCAACACCCAGCCCTGAAGGTCTGCTTTGGGGCACAAAGCTACATTGGTGCTCTGGAGGTTGGTGGGGTTGGGGAGTTGAGACAGGCGGAGTGCTTGAGAGACTGAGATTCTGGCCGTTTGTGGAGGAGGGGAACCACATCCAGCCGCTCTGGAACAAAGGAAAGGCGGGCGGTCTGAGAGGCTTCCTAGAAGCGAGACGGCTGGTGAAGGGGTGGGGTTTTCACAGAGCTTGCTGAGCGGGAGAAGGGACAGGGGGACAAGGTTGTCTGGGTGCACTCTGCCCCGCAGGTTGGGAACTGTGAGAAGTTTCAGGAGCTCCATCCCCCTGGCTGGCTGCCCAGCTCCGAGACCCCCACCATGACACGCAGCCTGCAGTGCCTTCTTCCTGGCCTACTGGCACCTGCTCAAAAAACAGGCAGTCACTACGCTGGCGTCAGGCCAGCCAGAGGGGGGTCCTGTCTAAAAGAGCTAGAGACACAAAGCACAGAGGCTCACACCTCTGTGCTCAGCCCACTGTCTCTGACACTGGAGACAGGCACTGCAGCTGGGAATCAGGTAACAGATCTATCCTACCCCCAGGAACCAGGGTCACTCCCCTGTGACCCCCAACCTCACTCCAGGGGCTGAGAAGCTCCAGGGACTGGAGCTTCTGGGCACTAGAGGGCAAACATAGAAATATGAAACGTCAAAGAAACCTGGTTCAGACCAAAATCTCACAAACCCCAGAAAAAGGGCCAAATGAAACTGAACTCACCAACTTCCTGAAACAGAGTTCAAAATAAAAATCAAAAACATGCTCATGAAGGTACAGAAAAATATTCAAGAACTCAGGAATGAATTTAGGACGGAGATTCAATCATTAAGAAATGCCATATGTGAAATGAAACACACAACGGAAGGATTTAAAAGCAGGTTAGATGTAGTAGAAGAGACGGTAAGTGGAATAGAAAAAAGAAGAGAGGAATACAAAGAGGCTGAGGCACAGAGAGAAAAAAGGCTCTCTAAGAATGAAAGAATATTGAGAGAACTGTGTGACCAATCCAAATGGAACAATATTTGCATTACAGGGGTACCAGAAGAAGAAGAGAGAGAAAAAGGGATAGAAAGTGTCTTTGAGGAGGTAATTGCTGAAAACTTCCCCAATCTGGGGACGGAGACAGTCTCTCAGGCCATGGAGGTGCACAGATCTCCCAACACAAGGGATCCAAGGAAGACATCAAGACATTTAATAATTAAAATGGCAAAGATCAAAGATAAAGACAGACTTCTAAAAGCAGCTAGAGAGAGAAAAAAGATCACATACAAAGGAAAATCCATCAGGCTATCATCAGATTTCTCAACAGAAACCTTACAAGCCAGAAGGGAGTGGCATAATATATTTAATGCAATGAAGAAGAAGGGCCTTGAACCAAGAATACTCTATTCAGCAAGGTTATCATTTAAATTTTAAGGAAGGATTAAAGAATATTCAGATAAGCAAAAGCTGAGAGAATTTACCTCCCACAAACCACTTCTACAGTGCATTTTGGAGGGGATCCTATAGATGGAAGTATTCCAAAGGCTAAACAGATGTCACCCAAGGGATATAGACAAAGGGTACAGAATATGATTCAAACATACAAAGAATCCAGGAGGAAGAAAAAGGAGGAAAAACAAAAAAGAATCTTAAGGTTGTGTTTGTAATAGCACACAAAGTGAGTTAAATTGGATTGTTAGATAGTAGGGGAATTACCCTTGAACCCTTGGTAACCACTAATCTAAAGCCTGCAATGGCAATAAGTACATATCTATCAAAAATCACCCTAAATGTAAATGAACTGAATGCCCCAATCAAAAGACGCAGAGTCACTGAATGGATAAAAAACCAAGACCCATTTATATGCTGTCTACAAGAGACTCATGTCAAACCCAAAGACATGCACAGACTGAAAGTAAAGGGGTGGAAAAAGACATTTCACTTAACTAACAGGGAGAAAAAAGCAGGAGTTGCAGTACTTGTATCAGAAAAAATAGATGTCAAAACAAAGAAAGTAACAAGAGACAAAGGACATTACATAATGATAAAGGGCTCAGTCCAACAAGACGATATAAGTATTATAAATATCTATGCACCAAACACAGGAGCACCGACATATGTGAAACAAATACTAACAAAATTAAAGGAGGAAATAGAATGCAACATGTTCATTTTACGAGACTTCAACACACCACTCGCTCCAAAGGACAGATCAACCAGACAGAAAATAAGTAAGAAGACAGAGGCACTAAACAACACACTAGAACACATGGACCTAACAGACAGCTA
This sequence comes from Manis pentadactyla, assembly GCF_030020395.1. NCBI lineage: Eukaryota > Metazoa > Chordata > Mammalia > Pholidota > Manidae > Manis > Manis pentadactyla. The sequence goes on from NC_080023.1 coordinate 3,078,632, forward strand.
CAGAACTCTACACCCAAAGGCAGCACAATACACATTCTTCTCAAGTGCACAGGGATCATTTTCAAGAATAGATCATATACTAGGCCACAAAAAGAACCTCAATAAAAGAAGAAAGACTGAAATTGCACCAACCAGATTCTCAGATGAAAAACATATGAAACTAGAAATAAATTACACAAAGAAAACGAAAAAGCCCACAAACACATGGAGGCTCGATTAACATGGTCGTAAATAAACAATGGATCAATGACCAAATAAAAACAGAGATCAAGCAATAAATGGAGACAAATGACAACAACAATTCAACACAGCAAAATCTGTGGGACGCAGTGAAGGCCATGCTAAGAGGGAAATATATTCCAATAGAGGCCTACCTTTGTAAAGAAGAATCCCAAATGAACAGCCTAAACTCACAATTAATGAAACTAGAAAAGGAAGAACAAATGAGGCCCAAAGTCAGTAGAAGGAAGGACATAGTAAAGATTAAAGCAGAAATAAATAAAACTGAGAATAATAAAACAATAGAAAGAATCAATGAAAGCAGAGACTGGTTATTCGAGAAAATTAACAAAATCGATAAATCCCTAGCCAGACTTATCAAGGAAAAAAGAGAGTCTACACACATAAACAGAATCAGAAATGAGAAAGGAAAAATCACGACGGACACCACAGAAATACAAAGAATTATTAGAGAATACTATGAAAATTTATATGCTAACAAACTGGATAACCTGGAAGAAATGGACAACTTTCTAGAAAAATATGACCTTCCAAGGCTGACCCAGGAAGAAACAGAAAACCTGAACAAATCAATTACCAGCAACGAAATTGAATTGGTAATCAAAAGACTACCTAAGAACAAAATCCCTGGACCAGATGGTTTCACTGCTGAATTTTATCAAACATTCAGTGAAGACCTAATACCCATCCTCCTTAAAGTTTTCCAAAAAGTAGAAGAGGAGGGAATACTCCCAAACTCATTCTACAAGGCCAAAATAACTCTAATACCAAAACCAGGCAAAGACACCACAAAAACAGAAAATTACAAACCAATATCCCTGATTAACATAGATGCAAAAATACACAACAAAATATTAGCAAACCGAATTAAAAAATACATCAAAAAGATCATCCATCATGATGAAGTGGGATTCATACCAGGGATGCAAGGATGTAACAACATTCAAAATCCATCAACATCATCCACCACATCAACAAAAAGGACAAAAAGTACATGACCATCTATCTCCATAGATGCTGAAAAAGCATTTGACACAATTCAACATCCATTCATGATAAGAACACTCAACAAAGTGGGTATAGAGGGCAAGTACCTCAACATAATAAAGGCCATATATGAAAAACCCACAGCCAACATCATACTTAACAGCAAGAAGCTCAAAGCTTTTCCTCTAAGATCGGGAACAAGACAAGGATGCCCACTCTCCCCACTTTTATTCAACATAGTTCTGGAGGTCCTAGCCACGGCAATTAGACAAAACAAAGAAATAAAAGGCATCCAGATTGGCAAGGAAGAAGTCAAACTGTCCCTGTTTGTAGATGACATGATACTGTACATAAAAAACCCTAAAAAGTCACCTCCAAAACTTGTAGATCTAATACCTGAATTCAGCAAAGATGCAGGATACAAAATTAATACACAGAAATCTATTGCGGTCCTATACACTAACGATGAACTAGCAGAAAGAGAAATCAGGAAAACAATTCCATTCACAATTGCATCAAAAAGAATAAAATACCTAGGAATAAACCTAACCCAGGAAGTGAAAGACTTATACTCTGACAATGACAAGACACTCATGAGAGAAATTAAAGAAGAAACCACATCCCATGCTCATGGATAGGAAGAATTACGAATTAATATTGTCAAAATGGCCATCCTGCCTAAAGCAATCTACAGATTCAGTGCAATCCTTATCAAAATACCAACAGCATTCTTCAATGAACTAGAGCAAATAGTTCTAAAATTCATATGGAACCTCAAAAGACCCCGAATAGCCAAAGCAATCCTGAGAAGGAAGAATAAAGCAGAGGGAATTACGCTCCCTGACTTCAAGCTCTACTACAAAGCTACAGTAATCAAGACACTTTGGTATTGGCAAAAGAACAGACCCATAGACCAATGGAACAGATTAGAGAGCCCAGATATAAACCCAAGTATATATGGTCAATTAATATATGATAAAGGAGCCATGGACATACAATGGGGAAATGACAGTCTCTTCAACAGCTGGTGTTGGCAAAACTGGACAGCTACATGTAAGAGAATGAAACTGGATTACTGTCTAACCCCATACACAAAAATAAACTCAAAATGGATCAATGACCAGAATGTAAAACCTGAAACCATAAAACTCTTAGAAAAAAACATAGGCAAAAATCTCTTGGACATAAACATGAGCAACTTCTTCATGAACATATCTCCCCGGCAAGGGAAACAAAACCAAAAATGAACAAGTGGGACTATATCAAACTAAAAAGTTTCTGTACAGCAAAGGATACCATCAGTAGAATAAAAAGACATCCTACAGCATGGGAGAATATATTCATAAATGACATATCTGATAAGGGGTTAACATCCAAATTATATAAAGAGCTCACGCACCTCAACAAACAAAAAGCAAATAAGCTAATTAAAAAATGGGCAGAGGAGCTGAACAGACAGTTCTCCAAAGAAGAAATTCAGATGGCCAACAGGTACATAAAAAGATGCTCCACATTCTAATCATCAGAGAAATGCAAATTAAAACCACAATGAGATATCACTCACCTCACACCACTTAGGATGGCCACCATCCAAAAGACAAACAACACATTTTGCCAACAATGCGGAGAAAAGGAAACCCTCCTATACACTGCTGGTGGGAATGTAAATTAGTTCAACCATTGTGGAAAGCAGTATGGAGGTTCCTCAAAAAACTCAAAACAGAAATACCGTTTGACCCAGGATTCTACTCCCAGGAATTTACCCTAAGAACGCAGCAATCAAGTTTGAGAAAGACAGATGCACCCCTATGTTTATCACAGCACTATTTACAACAGCAAGAAATGGAAGCAATCTAAGTGTCCATCAGTAGATGAATGTATAAAGAAGATGTGGTACATATACACAATGGAATATTATTCAGCCATATGAAGATAACAAATCCTACCATTTGCAACAACATAGATGGACCTAGAGGGTATTATGCTCAGTGAAACAGGTGGAGAAAGGCAAGTATCAAATGATTTCACTCATCTGTAGAGAAAAGAACAAAGCAAAAACTGAAGGAACAAAACAGCAGCAGACTCACAGAACCCAAGAATGGACTAACAGTTACCAAAGGGAAAGGGACTGGGGAGGATGGGTGGGAAGGGAGGGGATAAGGAGGGAAAAGGGGCATTATGATTAGCACATATAATGTGTGTGGGGGGATACGGGGAAGGCGGTATAACACAGAGAAGACAAGTAGTGATTGTATAGCATCTTACTATGCTGATGGACAGTGACTGTAATGGGGTATGTGGTGGGGACATGATAATAGGGGGAGTCTAGTAACCATAATGTTGCTCATGTAATTGTATATTAATGATACCAAAATGAAAGAAGAGAAAGAAAGGGAAAGAAAGAGAAAGAGAGAGAGAAAGAGAGGAGAGAGGGAGAGAGGGAGAGAGGGGGAGAGAGAGAAAAGAAAGAAAGAAAAGAAAGAAAAGAAAAGAAAAGAAAAGAAAGAGAAAGAAAGAAAGAAAGAAAGAAAGAAAGAAAGAAAGAAAGAAAGAAAGAAAGAAAGAAAGAAAGAAAGAAAGAAAGAAAGGAAAGAGAGAGAGAGAGAGAAAGGAAGGAAGGAAGGAAGGAAGGAAGGAAGGAAGGAAGGAAGGAAGGAAGGAAGGAAGGAAGGAAGGAAGGAAGGAAGGAAGGAAGGAAGGAAGGAAGGAAGGAAGGAAGAGAGAAGGAAAGAAAGAGAGAGAGAGAAAGAAAGAGAAGGAAAGAAAGGAAAGAGAGAGAGAGAGAGAGAAAGGAAGGAAGGAAGGAAGGAAGGAAGGAAGGAAGGAAGGAAGGAAGAGAGAAGGAAAGAAAGAGAGAGAAAGAAAGAGAAGGAAAGAAAGGAAAGAGAGAGAGAGAGAGAGAAAGGAAGGAAGGAAGGAAGAGAGAAGGAAAGAAAGAGAGAAAGAAAGAAAGAAAGAAAGAAAGAAAGAAAGAAAGAAAGAAAGAAAGAAAGAAAGAAAGAAAGAAAGAAAGAAAGAAAGAAAGAAAGAGAGAAGGAAAGAAAAAGAGAGAGAGAGAGAGAGAAAGAAAGAGAAGGAAAGAAAGGAAAGAGAGAGAGAGAAAGGAAGGAAGGAAGGAAGGAAGAAACAAAGAAAGAAAGAAAATGCACATGTGAGGAATAAAGCATTGTATCTACAGATGTGATGGAAGAGGCCACCTATACACAATTTCATACCAATAACTCACAATTTCCAAGAATATAACTTACCAAGACTAACTTGAAAGGAAATAGAATAGCTGTCATTCATTAAAGAAACTGAACCACAAGTTTACAATTTACCAGAGACACAACTTCTGTGAAGACAGGAGGAAGGGTGACGAGGTCAAAGGCAGGTTATTCTGGGGCTTAGTCAGGACAGAAGACATTTGTGACGTGGAAGAGAAAAATAATCAGCAAAGCGACACATCCGTGGAGTAGGTGGAAAGGAGAGATGGGCACCTCTTCGGCTGTGCAGGTTTGGGAAGGGAGGAGAAAGGGAAAAGTCCATGCCACCTGGCCGTGTGGTAATGAGGCCAGAGCAACCCGTTAGACGCCCTCCATGGACTGGAACACGACGTCGAGGGCAAGCAGGAAGCAGAGGCTCGTAGATTTCTCCAGGAATGTTCTACCAGGTGGCGGCAGGGAGAAGCATTGAGCCAGGTCTCAGGCAACAAGAAGTTAGGGGGCTTTAAAAGACAGCAGTGACAGCATGAGTCACTCATGCTATTCTGAGAACAGTAATATCAGAGGAACCCACGACGGAAATGAGCTGGAGAAGGTCAGGAAGATGGTAACCGAGGACGCTCAGGCAAACAGGCTCAAGATGGGCCGCGGTTGCACCAAGTGTTTGAAGTAAAAGACCTCTTAGCTACCTGCCTGGGCATGATGAGGCCTAGGAGTGGAAGGAGAGACCTGTGGAGAAACCTAAAACGTGGAGGCAGGGTGTCAGAGAACATTTCCCCAATATGCTACCACAATTTCTGATAACAGAGCTCTGACCTAGAAAGGTGCAGTTAACTTCCGCTTCCAGTGACAGTGACTCAGAGCTCTTCCCCTGACTGTGAGAAGTTGTGGGACAACCTACAACTGCATCGTCACGCAGGCCACCAGAAAGCGGAAGGGACCAGAGGAACTGGACAAGTGCAGTGGGCCCCTCCAAGGACAAAGGGATACACGTACCGTTTCCCCTTTGGCAGAGGAAGGAAAGCAGGTCGGAAGAAAAGAGCTGAACTTGTAACAAGTTCCTAATGGTTGAGTGTGGCCAGAGGGACACTGTGGGGGAAGCAGAAGCCTTCCCTGCTGAGATGGCGGGCGTCCTCCGCCCTGGGAGAAAGGCTCAGGGCCTGCTCAGACACAGGCATGGGTCAGCCACCCTCAGGAGGGAGGAGCAGGGGGGTCTGTCCCACCCACGACCCCACAGATACAGGCAGCACCTGGCTGCCATGGGGAGGAGGGCATGATCACTGAAAGTTGCCCCAGAGAGCCTGGGCATAGGGCTGCCCAAGGGAACCCAGACAGTGCCATGGCGGGAGGCTCGTGCCGGGCAGGAAGCGATGGCAGCCCACTGCCAAAGGGGGCCGAAGGGTAAGGGGACCCCTCCCCAGCCCACAAAAACAGCAGGCACTGTGCGCGTGTGAGAGGAGTCTGCAAGGGGGGTGAAGCAAAACCTGGCTGACCCCAGTGCAGAACAGACTGGTCCGGTCGCACAAGCACTCATCAGGAGGCCCATTCATGAGTGGACGGTTCCTCCTCAGCCCCTCGGTCCCCTACATGCAGCACCTGGCACTCCTCCAAACAGTATGAGGCACAGAAAGCAAGACTTAGGGAAGAAGTAACCCCAACTCTACACAAATTCTTCCCGAAAAGACAAGCAGCAGGAATACATCTCTCATTTTATGAAGCCCCAAAAGACATTAAAGGCCAGGCGGGAGGCAGACATCTTTCAGGAGCACACATGCAAGTCCTTAACTGAACACTAGCAAATCACTCCAACACCAGATGAAGGGGTGTCTGCAGAAAGACCTGTGCACTTTATACAGCTCTATGCAAGAGTCCACATGTCCACCAACCAACAGCTGAGGCCTAGCCCTACAACCTGTGTCAACGATATGAAGGAGGAGAACACTGATGCACACAATCAAGAGCATCATGCCAAGTTAAAGAAAGCTGTGACACTCAGGAAAGCAAAACCATGGGGACAAACATCAGGTCAGTGGTCACAAGGGGCTGGGGGAAGGGATGGAAAAGCCCTAGAGCTGAACTGTAGTAGTGGTGGTTATGCAACTATATATGCTTGTCAAAACTCACTGACTACATACACTTTACATGGGTGAATTTTACTACATGCAGATTGAATCCCATTTTGTTTTAAAGACCAGTAATTTTAGCCAGCTTGAACACAAAGGACAATTTCATAAAAGTAACAGAAGGTCTAAGTCTGTAAGTACAGGGCCAGCAGTAGACCTCTGTGGTCCCCAGGGTCACTTCTCGGTGAGCAGAGCCTCATTTGACAATCCATTACCCAGGACAAACTGGGAGTTGGGAAATAAGATTCTCCCTGGCAAGACTAACTACAGCAAATCAAAGGTATTTCCATAGGCCTCTGAAACCAGGATGAACAATAACAACCTTTTCCCAAAGGCACAGTCAAGCTAAAACAGAAGAGCAGGACTGGAGGAGGAAGAAAAGAATAAAGTTTGGGAAGCAGAGAGGATGCTTTAGCGAGGGGAAGACCCCAGAGTGTGCCTGAAGTGAGCAGGAAGCACCTAACTTCAGGAACACCGAACAGCCTTCCATTAACAATGGCAAGAAGACCAAACAGGTTGAGTGGACACAGAAAGCAAAGTAAAATAAAAATGATAAAATAAAAGCAAGAAGGTCTTAGGGTAAAAAAAACTTGACCATGTCATCTTTGAAGTCCAATAAGGGGGTCCCATGGTCTATCATTTCTTTGTTTATTCATTTATTTACTCATTAATTCAAATATTTGGGGTACCTAAAATATGCCAGGCTAGCCAGTGTTCTTGGTAAGAAAATATATAAACATAGCTGCCCTCATGGAGTCCACATTCCAGTGAAGAGGACAGACTGGGTAAGTCAGAGACCCGATGAAGAGAGAAGTGCTGAGGGGAGCACGTGCACGAGGAGGCTGAGAGCGAAAGCAACTTCCACTCTGACACACAGTGAGATTTCAAGGGTTAGCAATTCAAGTGCCGCCACAGAAACTGGACCATAAGCTGGGGGTGCTGCTTGCAAGAACACCCTAAAACAGAAGTCACTGGCTCAGTAGCAGGCAGCGAGGAAACAGATGAGACCCAGCAAGGCAAAGAAGATCCATGCCACGGAGCAGAAGGATGTTCACCAAATGGTCCTGGGGACTAACCTCGACAGCAGTGCCAGGCCAGAAGGTGGAATGTGGTCATGGAGGCTGGTGTTGGAGGCCACATGCAATCAGGTACTAGAAGAAAGGTAACAGCTCTGAAAACAATCAGCTGCTTGCAAGCAGAATCAGAAGAACAGAAAAGCCCCAGAACATGGGCAGTCAAATGGTCACAAAAGCCAACTCTTTCTAGAACCCACGGAGCAAATTTGAAAGCCCTTTCAGAACCAGGCCCACTAAGATGGAGCCTGGGCCGAAGATAAGATTAAGGGCATGGCCTGCCCACACAAGCCTCACCACCTCAAGATCACCTCCGCTCAGCTGAGGCAGGAAATCAAGGGGGAAAAAAGGGTGGGGGGAGTGGCACTCAACAACTTGAGAATTGCATGTGAGAGAATTTCAGGTGTAATCATCTAGAACCAAACACATGAAAAACCTCCTAGCTTTTTAGCAAACTGCTTCGCCAAAGAAATCTTGAGACCAGACTAAAAAATCCCAAACACCCTTTTTGGGCCCCCAAACTTGCTGACCTAGTTGTCTGACTAAGGAGGGCAGGTCCCCTACTACCTATGGCAGATGTGAACAGGAAGACCAGGAGAAAGGCCCCAGAGGGTAGAGCAAGGGCCCAGAAGATGGTGCAGGAGGGAGTTCCTTCCAGGAAGCAGACCCAAATTCACTCCTTCGCCGTAAGCCGTGAGTTATGACCAGTGCAGAGCCCGCGCTGGCTGTGCTGGGCACTCACCGCCGGCCGGTCAAGGCTGCTGTGCCTCTCCTCCTTCTCCACGGTCCGCCGGCAGTCGGGGCACACCCACAGCGGTAGGCGCAGCACGCTGTTGCCCTTGGGAGCCATGGAAAGGGCCAATTTGCTTGCGGTCTTAATTCCACTCTCTAAGAATGAAGAGTCTTTCCTCTCGCTTCTGCACAGAAGACAATGATCCCCAGGGGGGTAGGATGGTGTTCTATGATTCATGCCAAAATTAAAAGGAGTCTGGAATAGAAAAGATTTTCTATTTCAAAACATGATCCACAAAGCCAAGATCATTAAAAAATAATACACAGTTCTAAAATTACTATGTACATGTATGTTTATGCAAAAACACATCAAATAGGGAATTTAAAAAATAAAATAGTACCTAGTGTTCTAGAAACTCATACTTCAAATATAACACCATAAAGAACATCTTAGTAGGAGTCAGAAAACTGTCCAATTAACCCCTTCACCCAGACTTCTATACTTCATCTCCCACATGCTAGAAAGTGTCAGTCACAATTTTGGGACTGGAAAAGCACCAGGATTTGTTATCATCAACCAAGTTTAAAGCTACCATTCTAGAGATGTCTGCATATGAGGGTCAGGCCCAAGGTGGCAATTCTGGCTTAAGTGTGTCTGCAGATCTTCACCACCTCTGAGGTGGAGTCCACGTACCAGAAAGATAAAAATCTGGGAGACTGATGGCAGCCACGTGTCCAAGAATATAATATAATGAATCATAAGAAATACTTATATGTATTTCACAGGTATATCTGGTCTTCATCCACAGTTCCTGAAAACACTACAGAGTCTTAAAGGTGAAATGGGTATTTTGTCACGTTAATGAGAGACTTTTGGACCCCCACCCAAGGGCAGGGGCTGGAAGCTGGATCAGCCAATGGCAATACTTTAGTCAAATATGACTCTTCAATGACAGCCTTACAAAAACCCATGAGAAGAGCTTTTTGCTCACTCTCTGTTCTGCCTGCTCTGCTCAGTTGAATCCTGCTTCTTGGTCAGAGAGAGCTTCTATGCCTGGGGAATCAGAACGCCCCCACGTGCCACCTGGGCCCCAGGCTCCATGAGGACAGAAGCTCCTTCATTTGGGACCTTGTCCTCTGTCTCTCTTCATCTGGTTACTAACTTGTATCCTTTATGGAATCCTTTATTAAACTAGTAAAGGTAAGTGTTTTCCCGAGTTCGGTTTTCCTGAGTTCTGTGAGCCACTCTAGCAAATTAACTGAACCTAAGGGGGAGGTCGGGGGAACCTCCAATCTGAAGCCTGTAGGTCAGAAGCACAGGTCACTGCCTGGGACTTGCGACCAGGTCTGTAGTTGGGGGTGGAGGGCAGTCTTGTAGGACGGAGCCCTTAGCCTGAGAATCTGGGGCTGTCTCCATGCAGATAGCATCAGAACTGAGTTGAGTTCTCGGACACCCTGCGGGTGTTTGAGAATTGCTTGGTGTAAGTTATGTGTGGAGAGACCCCTTCCCACAAATTTTCACATATTGGAATCAGGCCCAGGTACCCAAATGAAGTTATACTACTATTACTGCTATGTATAATGTTGTTACTGTTTTATGTAGAGAAAAAATACTCCATTGCATTTTGTGTCAGAGATGTTACACCCAGCCTCCTTCCAACTCAGCAGCAATTATGCTGAATTCATCTCCAGCTACTCAATTTCAGTGTCTACTTTTTTCAAATAGGCCCTACACTGTGGGGTGAGGGTGGGGTCCTCTAAGATAGGAGGAAAAGTCAAGATATTACACTAGGTCTTCTCCAAAAGATTGTGCAGCTTTAAAAATACCCAAATAGGCTCCAAGTTACAAGGTCAGCAAACAGACACCAAGGCTTTAACCCACATCAGTGGTAGCCCAAGATGGGAACCACCCTGCAAATCCTGAAGAGAGGTTCGACGGAGGCACACCTGGGCAACACGTGAGCGGGGAGCATGGCATGGCCTTCCAGAAGCAGGGCAGCTCTGCCCAGGTTCCAAGCCAGAGCACATGTAGGAGCAAGGCAGCAGAAAGCCCCCTGGCCTCTCGCCCATCTGGAGTGCTCCTGCCATGGTACGTATCAGATGGGAAGGTGGCCCAGGCCCCACGCCAAGGCTATTCAGGCTGGCACTCTGGGCATTCCACAAAGTCTCCAGTTCCACCCAAGACTCCTCCAAGGCCAGCCAGCAGCCTAGAATTCCCTCAGCCCATGGCTCTCCCTGTCCTCCTGTGCCAAGGCTCACATACACTTGACAGTGCTTAACTGGACTACAAGTGTGCATCTCACAATTGGCTCCAGGGCCAACTGAGCACTCTCCATCAGGCCCCAGGCCCCATTTCCATAACACGGAATGGCCGGCAGGTGTCAGGTGCTTACACAGGGAACTAAATGAATAAATGAAGGAGTGAGTGAGTGAATGACAGCACCACTAAGATGCAAAAGACTCGCAAGTATATTCTTACCTGCTTTTATAAGTCAGTGATCAAAACTGCTGACACCTGTCAGAGCCACAGGGTTCCACAGCCTGGGCCAAACCCAGCTCAGCAGCCATCACAACGTTTGGGGTGGGAGGGGAGAGAACCAAGTACACTCTCCCAGTGGTGTTCTAGAAAAGCTCCAGGCTGCTCAAACCACAGACTACCATGGGAGCAGACATCTTTCTCTCCCCCCAAGATCCAAGAGGTTTCAATTATGACATTTTCAAAAATCACTCATTTAACCCTATGTAAAGCCACCTCTTGTCCCAGTCCTAGAAAGCAGCCACCATCACCAACAGAACCACATCAGCCTTCAGAGCTTTCTACCACTTTTCTACCCAGCGGAGATGCTGGGCTCCAAAGTCAAAGGTCCCCAAGCCAGACATCATAATGTGACAGCCAGAGCTGACTTGAGCCCACCCAGTTCAGCTCCAACTGATGGGTCCATCTGTCTGGCAGCCCCTCCATCCATTATTTCCTGGGAGCCTGCCAGGTGCTAGTGCAGGCACTGCGGACACATCTGTGAATAAAACAACAATCCTTGCCCTTGGGGAGCTAATACCCTTACCAATGACAAACAGAGGGAGAAAAAACGTAAGCTGGGCAGGCAGAAGCCACACAGGTACCTGGGAGAGGGCCATTCCCGAGAGCAAGCACAAGCCCTGGGGCAGGAAGCCAGAGCAGGTGAGGAGGAGGCAGGGAGCCTGAAGTGGCCTGGTCTCCCCCCGCCCTGTTCTAAAAGGGTAAGGTAACGAGGCTGTGTGCAGAAGAGATGAGAGGGATTAAGAAAGGAAGGGAACAGGGGCCAGGAGAAGCTCTGGGCTTTTTAGGAGCGGGGGCAGTGAGGTCGCTGCTAAAGGCTGCTAAGCAGAGGGCTCAGGAGCTTGGAGTGGGGTGAGAGGAGGAGCTGATGGCTCCCTGGGACTGGGAGGGAGGAGCAGCTCTGGGATGAGGAGGCCTCTTCCACAAATACTCAAAATACACCGTATGCCAGGCATCCTTGGAGGTCAGACAACAGGGATGCGACAGCAAGTAACATGAAAAGTCTTGCAGGTTCCAGAAAGTCGTGAGGCAAGTGAGCACAGAGAACCCCCAGACAGCCAAGGACAGTGAGCACTCCTCCAAGAGGCGCCGCCACCAAGAATGCAGAGCAGGGGCACAAGGAGGATGTCTTCACGAGGAGAGCAGAACTAAGATGAGACCCAAATGCTACGGATAATATGAAACCGAAACACAGCCACAGGAAGATGGGGAGCAGAGCACTGGGAGAACAGCGAGTGCAAACATGGGCTTGTCCAGGGGAGAGTGGCGGCGGCGCTGGGGCTTCCAGGGCAAGCAGGCGGGACTGCCACCAAGCTCTGGGCCCCGAGAAGAGGACGAAGGCTTCTCGGAGGGGATGCATGACCCAGTTTTCATCTTAAAAGTAAACTGTGTGAGAGAAATGGATCCTGGGGAGGTAACCATGTAAGTAAGGCTGTGCCAGGCAGTTCCAGGTAGAGGCAGGAGCCTTGAAGGAGTGCAGTGGCCAGACTAGGGTGTTAAAAGCAGAGCCACAGGACCTGCCAATGGACCCAAGGATACAACAAGGACCCAACTGCCCAAACAGCAGGCATGGCAACGGAAGAGATGCTGGGCCAAGGAAGACAGGCTGGACAGCGACAAGAACCAAGAGCTGGCTTTGGATGTTGTATGTATGCAGTGCATGTTAAACATCCAAAGGATGTTTTTTTGTACAAGTAAGACATTTGGGGAATAAGACACAAATGGTTATATAATTTGAGTCTGCTGATACATACAGTATATAAAGCCATGGAGCTGAATGAGAGAATCCACGGAGACAGGGTAGACAATGTCCTGAAGGAAAGCCACGTATGTTCAAGCATGGAGTCAGTCCTCTCAAAGAGGAGAAGCTCTACTAGCCACACACCTTTTTCAGACAAAGCAAGTAACAGGTCACTACAAAACACATGCATGTGCACACAACACACCTGACTAAAGTTCAGATTGACAGAGTACTGGCCAAATGACCCAGTCATTCTATTCCTTGGTATTTATGCCTGAGAACAAAAGCTTATGTACATGCCAAGATCTGTACACGAACATTCATATTATTGGTAACAGTCAAACACTGGAAACAACCCACATGTCTCCAAATGGAAGAGCGGCCCCACCCTGTAGTTACTCTCCTGTCTGTGATAATGTGAGGTACATACATTAAAAATAAAACATTTTGCAGGTGTACTGAAGTATAACTGAGGTATACAATAAGCTGAAAATATTTGAAGTGTGCAATCTGAATAGTTCTGGCCTATTACACAACTGTGAAAACATCATGATAATCAAGATCACTCATGTCACTATCACCTGCCAAGCTTCCTTCTACCCCTCTACCCCTCCCTTCCCTTACCACCATCTTCTCCACAACCCCACCACATCCACGCGTGACAACTGAGTTCTCTCTGTGCGTTATACTCTGCAATTTCAATAACTGTACGTATATAAATGATTATCACACAACGCATACTTTTTTTTATTTGGAGATGACTCCCCTGTATGCATCAGGAGTCACTTCCTCTCCATTACTGAGCAGTATTCCATTGGGTGGGTAAGCCATAACTTGTTTATCCACTCTCCCAACTCCTGCCACCATCACCACTACTTACCTGGCCACAGGGAGGCACTGGCCCAAGGACAACCAAACTGGAGGCTACTCAGTGACCTAAAAGAAGGACTACCACAGGTGGCGCTTGCTCTCTGCTGGCTCCCCTACTTCCCCTGACAATGGAGCTGGTAATGCTGAGTCAACCTCCAGGGTTACTCCTAAAATGTTTACAGTCCAAGAAATTCACAAGGCAGGGTGAGGGGCCCAGGACTCTCATCAAAGTGCTAAAAGAGTAAAGGAACAGGGCAGGGCACAGAGGAAGGACAACAGAGATGCGGAGGCTAAGCAGGGAATGGCAGCGCTGAGACCTGCAGGTGAGCCACAAGGGACCCTGGCCAGGTGAGAAGTCACCTGTCAAAACACAGCACCTGTCTCCATGGGCCTCACAACAACCAGAAGAGCAGAGGCCCCTTGCTAAAACTTTGTGGAAATTTAAATACCACCACAATGCTCAGTGCTGCAGAGAATGAGGGAAGATGGGCGTACTCACTCACTGCCAGTGGTGGCATGAAGAGTTGGCAACCTTTTTGGAAAACCACTTGGCAGCATGTTTCCACAGACTCCCAGCCATATACCTGCCCCTGTGCCCACAGACATGCTTACCTATCACATGCCTCCCGCCCTAGATGAAGTCTCTGCTTATGCCCCAGACCCTGCCATCAGCTAGGAGACTTTGTTCCATTCATTGTCCCCTTTTTCACATGACCCATTTTTCCTTTATCATTTCCATCAGGACATAAAAACCCTGCTACTCCTATGCTGAGGAAACAAGACACCCTCCTCCTCCACCTCCAGCTACTGCCTATCTTTTCCGTCCTTTTCAGCAAAATCTTTTCAGATTGTCCACCCCAGCTCTAAGAGAAATATACGCAAGCCACAAATGTGAGCCATGTAATAAGTTAAGAAAAAAAACTAACAACAAAGGTAAAGATAGTAAGGAGCTACCACTCCACACCTATCAGAATGGCCAGAATCCAGAACACTGACACCACCAAATGATAGCAAGGATGTGGAGCACCAGATCTGCTGGTGGGGACGCAGAAAGGAAGACAGGTTGGGAGTTTCTTACAGAACTAAACATTCTCTTCCCATTCCATTCAGCAATGCCGCTCCGTGCTATTTACCTGAATGAACTGAAAACTTACATCCACACAAAAACCTGCACACAGATGTTTACAGCAGCTTTTATTCACAGTTGCCACACTGTGAAGCAACCAAGGTGTCTGTGAGAAGGTAGATGGGTGAACAAACTGTGGGCCATCCAGACAATGGAATATTATTCAGCCCTGAAAAGCAACAGGCTTTCAAGCCATGAGAAGACATGAAGGAACCTTAAACACATTATTATTAAGGGAAAGATGCCAATCTGAAAAGGCTACAGACTATATAATTCCAACTATCTGACATGCTAGCAAGGGCAGGCTTATGAAGACAATGGAAGAATGAGGGGCTGCCAGGGGTCAGGGGTAGGGAGGGTGGACAGGCGGAGCCCAGAGGATCTCCAGGCAGAGAAGCTTGTCCGTGTGATGCTGTAGTGGTAGATACATGTCACTGTGCATCTGTCTAAACGGCAGAGCGGCCCTGATGGAGACGGTGGGCTCCGGTGGTGGTGATGCGGCAGTGGAGGTCCATCAATGGTAACAGTGCCCCCTTTGAAGGGGATGCTGATAGAGGGGAGGCTGGGGGCAGAGGGGGAATTTATGGGAAATCTCTACCTTCCTCTCAATTTTGTTGTGAACCTAAAAATGCTTGAAAAAATAAAGTCTATGAAACACCCCCCCCCCCAAAAAACCCAGGTGAATTCTAATAACATTTTATTTAACTCAATATATCCACAACATTCTCATATCAATATAAACTTGCAGTAAGGTATTTTATACTCTTTTTCATACTAAGTCTCCAACATGCAGGGTGCATCCCACCCTTGGAGCAAGCACATCTGGGGGCGCAATGCCCCTGTGTGGCCAGGTCCTCCAGTGCTGACAGGTGCAGGACCGCTTCATCCGCCAACCCTCTCCTTCCGGCAGACTGTATCCCTGGCTCAACATTACACCTGCCTCCCTAAGACGCAGGGCTTACTCCCTCCTGCTCATACCCTTTTTCCTACTTGCCCCCCAGGCATCACGCTCCCTTGGGTTTCCTAAGAACCCGCTCCGACCCCAGATGCTGGGGCTGCACGCACAGAAGGCCTCGTGCACCTCCCCAGACAAGGCCTCCTCATTCCCACCAGCTCCCACCCGCTTTCTGTGCTCTCTCTTTAGTTTGTGCCCCAGGGTCTGGCAGGGTCTTTGTTTCAGAGGAGTTGTTTTCTTTCCTTCTCTGGTAGCTTTCAAGGGAGAGAAGAAAATAAAACACCTGTTCCCCTGGGCAGCCCCATAAAGGGTGCCATGGACGCAGAAGTGGGGTGGCCAGGCCCCAGTGCCAGACAGAGGGAGCACAGGGAGGGTGGGCCCACAGACTCCTGCTTCAAGTCAGTTCCCAATGACGTTTCCACGGACAAGTATTTTATCACCATGAAAAGCAGAACTGTCCTAAAAAGGCGACTTCTGCAGGCCAGCAATGGGAAGGAGGCCTCGAGGTGAGTGCTCCCCCAGCAGAGGGCAGTCAGACCTGGGTGGCCACTTCACGTCCTCACTTCCCAGTCAGAGGCCATCCCCTCTGCCGGCTATGTGGCCTGCCGAGCCACCCGCTACACCACAGGCACTGTGTGCTGCTGACCGGCAGGGCCGGCAGAGGGGACGGGTCCCCAGCTGTGGCGTTACCCCTCATCTGACAGACCCTGACCTGCGGCCAAGACCCAGGCCCTCTGCCTGCTGGCAGTTCCCCAGCCCATGTGGACTCCGAGCCTCTGGTAACAAACTTCATCAGTTTTACCAAGAAACGATGATTAGTTACAGCCATCAGGTAAATGGGAAACAGATTAACCAGAGGCAAGAAGCTTTACTGTATCCTTATTTGATGGCAGAGGCATAGAAAATTTTAATTTATAGTGAAAGGTATTTAATTATTCTATCAGAATTTCTAGATATGTACTTAATTTCATTTTCAGTGTTTTCATAACTATACTCTTATTTTGATTCAAAAACAAAGATAGTGTTTTTTTTAAACATATGCTTAAGCATTTTTTCTGACTTTAAGTAGGGGATATATATGGTTATGTATAAAATCATACCTGTGAGATATGATGCTCTCTATTATATATAAAACAACAAAAAGTTTAACAAAAATCTACTCCAAAAAGCTTTTGAATTCTGTATTTTTTAACCCTGACAATAACACTTCAATTACTAATAATAGCTTAACTCAGAAAGAGCAAAGTCATCACCTCACACCTATCAGAATGGCTAAAATCATAAAGGTGGAATAACAAGTGTTGGTGAGGATGTGGGTGGAGAAAAGGGAGCCCCTGTGCACTGTTGGTGCAGCCACTATGGAAAACAGTACGAAAGATCTTCAAAAAGTGAAAAATAAAACTACCATACAATCTAGCAGTTTCACTTCTGGGTATTTATCTAAAGAAAATGAAAAAACATCTGCACCCCTTGTTCACTGCAACATTGTTTACAATAGCCAAGACAGAGAAACAGCCCTAAGTGCCCATCAGTAGATGAATGGATAAAGGTGTGGTACATAAACAAAACGGAATATTACTCAGTCATAAAAAAGAACAAAACCTTGCCATTGTGACAAGACGGATGGACACAGAAGGTATTATGCTAAGTAAAATTAAATCAGAGAAAGACAAATACCGTATGACCTCACTTACACATAGAACCTAAAACAAACAAATGAACAAATGAACAACAAAAAACCCACAAAAACCAAGCTCACGGATACACAAAACGGACTGGTGGTTGCCAAAGGTGGGGGTGGAGGGGTGGCAGAAATGGGTGAAAGGGGTCAAAATGTACAAACTTCCAGTTATAAAATAAGTAAGTCATGAAAATGTAATTTAGAGAGCATGGTAAGTATAGTTAATAATATTGCATTGCATATTTTAAAGTTGCTAAGACAGTAGATCTTAAAAATTCTCATCACAAGAAAAAAAATCCATAACTATGTATGGTGACACATGTTAACTAGACTTACTGTGTTGATCATTTTGTGGTATATACAAATATCAAATCACTATATTATACATTGAAACTAATAATAATGTTGTATGTCACTATACCTCAATTTAAGAAAAAAAGGCAAAGTCAAAGGAAACCTTGGATAGCTTAAGCCAATCCCCCAACAAACACAAGACTACAGTGGAACATCCAATTTGGTAGCCATGGCCACATACGGTTACTGAGCACTTGAAACATGGTAGTCCAAACTCCAATATACCAAAGTATAAAAATATATACCAGATTTCAAAGACAGTAGGAAAAAAAAGGAATGTAAACATCTCAGTAGCAGTTTTTACATTGATTCTATGTTAAAATAACATTGTGGCTACTTGGGATTTAAGTAAAACACATGGCTTCTTTTAACTTTTATAATATGGCTACTGACAATTTTACAATGATAAATGTGGCTTACATTCCATCTCTCCTAGGCAATATTGGGTCTGGAGTATCACTGGTTCTCCCTTTTCCTATCTTCGATGAGTGCTAATAAAGAACAGAATATCCAATACTGGCAAAAGAAGGAAGAGGGCCAAAAGGAATAATTAATTTAACAAATAAAAAGAACAGCTAGAAAATCAAGTTGACTGCAGCTCACAGTAGCTTAATACACTGTGTTTGTTTTAAACCCAGTTTTTTAACCCATAAATTTAAAACTTCTGTAAAGCATAAATTTTTTTTTTTTAATACCAAACAGATAAAATATTTGCAACACAATCTTACTACACTGATGGACAGTGACTACAATGGGGTATGCAGGGGACTCGATAATATGGGTGAATGTAGTAACCACATGGTTTTACATGTGAAACCTTCATAAGACTGTATATCAATAACACCGTAATAAAAAAATAAAGAAAAGAAGAAAGAAAAAAAATACTTGCAATACAGAGGCAATAGGCTAATTTCCTGAACGCACAGAGCAGCTCCTAATCATCCAGCAGCCCTTTATGGCTAGTGAAATTACCATCCTCACTTCACTGAAGAGCAAACTAAGGCACAGAGCTCAAGAAACTTGTCCAAGCTGTATCAGCGTAAGGATTCAAACCCAGTCAAGCTGGCTCCAGACCACTAGAGGACATGCTGGGGGAAACTCTCTGGGCAAGGCCACTTCTTGGATGAGGGCACCCATCCCAGGAAGAATGAAGCTGTGAGCCCTAAGGCTCACATCAGCTGGGGCACGAATACTCCAGCCAGGAAAGAGACGCTGAGCCTACATAGGGGACCAAAGTCAAAATACACACCCATTAGTGAAGATCAACAAAGCCAAAATTTGCTTCTTTGAAAAGATCAATAAAATGGAAATATACTACTAAGATTCACTGAGGAAGAAAAGGAGAAAGTACAGAAAAGCCACTGTCAAAAATCAAAATGACACTGTTACAGATTGAGCAATCACACAAAAAAACGAGGAGATTATCAACAACTTCACGTCAAACTTCAGGTGAAAGTTTGATGAAGTGCTCAAAGAATTCCTAGAAAATACAACGTGCCAAAAATAGCACAACAGAAATGGGAGCGACACTATACTCATTAAGGAAACTCAATCAAATGTAACTTCAAGCCTAGATGACTTCTATCAAAAAATATTTTTTTGGGGTATCATTAATCTATAATTACATGAGGAACATTTTGTATACTAGACTCCACCCTTCACCAAGTCCCCCCCACAAACCTCATTAGTCACTGTCCATCAGCATAGTAAGATGCCATAAAATCACTACTTGTCTTCTCTGTGTTGAACAGCCCCCCACATGACCCCCCCACATTATACATGCTAATCGTAAGGCCCGCTTTCTTCTTCCCCCCACTTCTCCCTCCTTTCCCACCCATCCTCCCCAGTCCCTTTCCCTTTGGTAACTGTTACTCCATTCCTGAGTTCTGTGAGTCCCCTGCTGTTTTGTTCCTTCAGTTTTTGCTTTGTTCTTATACTCTACATATGAGTGAAATCATCTGGTACTTGTCTTTCTCCGCCTGGCTTATTTCACTGAGCATAATACCGTCTAGCTCCATCCATGTTGTTGCAAATGGTAGGATTTGTTTTCTTCTTATGGCCGAATACTATTCCATTGTGTATATGTACCACATCTTCTCTACCCATTCATTTACTGATGGACACTTAGGTTGCTTCCATTTCTTGGCTATTGTAAATAGTGCAGCGATAAACATAGGGGTGCATCTGTCTTTTTCAAACTGGAGTGCTGCATTTTTAGGGTAAATTCCTAGAAGTGGAATTCCTGGGTCAAATGGTATTTCTATTTTGAGCATTCTGAGGAACCTCCATACTGCTTTCCACAATGGTTGAACTAATTCAAATTCTCATCAGCAGTGTAGGAGGGTTCCCCTTTCTCCACAACCTCGACAACTTTTTTTTTGTTTGTCATTTGGATGGTGGCGATCCTTACTTGTGTGAGGTGATATCTCACTGTGGTTTAAGTTTGCATTTCTCTGATGACAAGCGATGTGGAGCATCTTTTCATATGTCTCTTGGCCATCTGAATTTCTTCTTCGGAGAAAGGTATGTTCAGCTCCTCTAGCCATTTTTAATTGGATCACTTGCTTTTTGTTTGTTGAGGTGTGTGAGGTCTTTGTATATTTTGGATGTCAACCCCTTATCCGGTATGTAATTTATGAATATATTCTCCCATACTGTAGGATGCCTTTTTGTTCTATTCGTGGTGTCCTTTGCTGTACAGAAGTTTTTCAGCTTGATATAGTCACACTTGCTCATTTTTGCTTTTGTTTCCCTTGCCAGGGAGATATGTTCCTGAAGAAGTTGCTCATGTTTATGTCCGAGAGATTTTTGTATGTTTTTTTCTAAGAGTTTTATGGTTTCATGGCTAACATTCAGGTCTTTGATCCATTTCTAATTTACTTTTGTGTATGGGGTTAGACAATGATCCAGTTTCATTCTCTTATATGCAGCTGTCCAATTTTGCCAACATCAGCTGTTGAAAAGGCTGTCATTTCCCCATTGTATGTCCATGGCTCCTTTATCATATATTTATTGACCATATATGTGTGGGTTAATGTCTGGGGACTCTATTCTGTTCCACTGGTCTATGGCTCTGTTCTTGTGCCAGTACCAAATTGTCTTGATTACTGTGGCTTTGTAGTAGAGCTTGAAGACGGGAAGCGAGATACCCCCCACATTATTCTTCCTTCTCAGGATTGCTTTGGCTGTTTGGGGTCTTTGGTGGTTCCATATGAATTTTAGAACTATTGGTTCCAGTTCATTCAAGAATGTTGGTAATTTGATAGGGATTGCATTGAATCTATAGATTGCTTTGGGAAGGATGGCCATTTTGACAATATTAATTCTTCCTAGCCAAGAGCAAGGGCCATTTTGACAATATTAATTCTTCCTAGCCAAGAGCAGGGGATGAGTTTCCATTTGTTAGTGTCCTCTTTAATTTCTCTTAAGAGTGTCTTGTAGTTTTCAGGGTATAGGTCTTTCATTTCCTTGGTTAGGTTTATTCCTACATATTTTATTCTTTTTGATGCAATTGTGAATGGAATTGTTTTCCTGATTTCTCTTTCTATTAGTTCATTGTTAGTGTAGAGGAAAGCCACAGATTTCTGTGTATTAATTTTGTAGCCTGCACCTTTGCTATATTCCGATATCAGTTCTAGTAGTTTTGGAGTGGAGTCTTTAGGGTTTTTTATGTACAATATCATGTCATCTGCAAATAGTGACAGTTTGACTTCTTCTTTACCAATCTGGATTCCTTGTATTTCTTTGTTTTGTCTAATTGCTGTGGTTAGGACCTCCAGTACTATGTTGAATAACAGTGGGAGATTGGGTATTCCTGTCTTGTTTCAGATCTTAGATGAAAAGCTTTCAGCTTCTTGCTGTTCAGTATGATGTTGGCTGTGGGTTTTTCATATATGGCCTTTATTATGTTGAGGTACTTGCCCTCTATACCCATTTTGTTGTGAGTTTTTATCATGAATGGATGTTGAATTTTGTCAAATGCTTTTTCAGCGTATATGGAGATGATCATCAGATTTTTGTCCTTCTTTTTGTTGATGTGGTGTGTGATGTTGATGGATTTTTTAATGTTGTACCATCCTTGCATCCCTAAGATGAATCCCACTTGGTCATGGTGTATGATCCTCGTGACACATTTTGAACTCGATTTGCTAATATTTTGTTGAGTATTTCTGCATCTATGTTCATCAGGGATATTGGTCTGTATTTTCTTTTGTGGTGGGGTCTTTGCCTAATTTTGGTATTAGAGTGATGCTGGCTTCATAGAATGAGTCTGGAAGTATTCCCTCCTCTTCTATTTTTTGGAAAACTTTAAGGAGAATGGGTATTATGTCTTCTCTGTATGTCTGATGAAATTCCGAGGTAAATTCATCGGGCCCGGGAGTTTTGCTCTTGGGTAGTTTTTGGATTACCACTTCAATTTTGTTGCAGGTAATTGGTATGGTTAGATTTTCTGTTTCTTCTTTGGTCTGTCTTGGAAGGTGTATTTTTGTAGGAAGTTGTCCATTTCTTCTAGGTTTTCCAGCTTCTTAGCATATAGTTTTTTGTAGTATTTTCTAATAACTCTTTGTATTTCTGTGGGTTCTGTCGTGATTTTTCCTTTCTCATTTCTGATTCTGTTAATGTGTGCAGACTACCTTTTTCTCCTAGTAAGTCTGGCTAGGGGTTTATCGATTTTGTTTATTTTCTCAAAGAACCAGCTCTTGGTTTCACTGATTTTTTCCTACTGTTTTATTCTTCTCAATTTTATTTATTTCTTCTCTGATCTTTATTGTGTCCCTCCCTCTGCTGACTTTAGGCCTCATTTGTTCTTGTTTTTCCAATTTTGATAATTGTGTCTTTAGACTATTCCTTTGGAATTGTTCTTCCTTCTTTAAATTGCCTGGATTGCTATATACTTTCCTCTTTAAACTACTTTCACTGCGTCCCACAGAAGATGCGGCTTTGTGTGGTTGTTGTAATTTGTTTCTGTATATTGCTTCATCTCTATGCTAGTTTGGTCATTGATCCACTAATTATTTAGGAGAATGTTGTTAAGCCTCCATGTGTTTGTGAGCCTTTTTGCTTTCCTTGTACAATTTATTTCTGGTTTTATACCTTTGTGGTCTGAGAAGTTGGTTGGTGGAATTTCAATCTTTTGGAATTTACTGAGGCTCTTTTTGTGGCCTAGTATGTGGTCTATTGTGGAGAATGTTCCATGTGCACTTGAGAAGAATGTGTATCCTGTTGCTTTTGGGTGTAGAGTTCTATAGGTGTCTATTATGCCCATCTGTTCTAGTGTGTTGTTCAGTGCCTTTGTGTCCTTACTTATTTTCTGTCTGGTGGATCTGTTCATTGGAGTGAGTGGTGTGTTGAAGTCTCCCAAAATAAATGCATTGCATTCTATTTCCTCCTTTAATTCTGTTAGTATTTGTTTCACATATGTTGGTGTTCCTGTATTGGGTGCATATATATTTATAATGGTTATATCCTCTTGTTGGATTGACCCCTTGATCATTATGTAATGTCCTTCTTTATATCTTGTGACTTTCTTTGTTTTGAAGTCTATTTTGTCTGATACTAGTACTGCAACACTTGCTTTTTTCTCCCTGTTGTTTGCATGAAATATCTTTTTCAATCCCTTGACTTTTAATCTGTGCATGTCTTTGGGTTTG
Organism: Manis pentadactyla; assembly: GCF_030020395.1. Taxonomy (NCBI): domain Eukaryota; kingdom Metazoa; phylum Chordata; class Mammalia; order Pholidota; family Manidae; genus Manis; species Manis pentadactyla. The sequence continues at coordinate 3,101,904 of NC_080023.1, forward strand.
AGGTGCGTCTCTTGTAGGCAGCACACAGATGGGTCTTGCTTTTTTATCCATTCTGTTACTCTGTGTCTTTTGATTGGTGCATTCAGCCCATTAACATTTAGGGTGATTATTGAAAGATATGTACTTATTGCCATTGCAGGCTTTAGGTTCGTGGTTACCAAAGGTTCAAAGTTAGCTTCTTTACTATCTTACTGTCTAACTTAACTCGCTTGCTGAGTTATTATAAACACAGTCTGATGATTCCTTATTTCTCTCCCTTCTTATTTCTCCTCCTCCATTCTTTGTATGTTAGGTGTTTTATTTTGTGCTCTTTTGTGTTTCCCTTGACTGCTTTTGTGGGTAGTTGATTTTATTTTTTGCCTTTAGTTAGTATTTGGTTAGTCTGCTTTCTTTGCTGTGATTTTATGTTCTCTGGACACATCTATTTAGTTTTAGGAGTGCTTCCATCTAGAGCAGTCCCTCTACAATACCCTGTACAGGTGGTTTGTGGGAGGCAAATTCCCTCAACTTTTGCTTGTCTGGGAACTGTTTAATCTGTCCTTCATATTTAAATGATAATCGTGCTGGATACAGTATTCTTGGTTCAAGGCCTTTCTGTTTCATTGCATTAAATATATGATGCCATTCTCTTCTGGCCTGTAAGGTTTCTGTTGAGAAAGAAGTCTGATGATAGCCTGATGGGTTTTCCATTGTAGGTGACCTTTTTTCTCTCTCTGGCTGCCTTTAATACTCTGTCCTTGTCCTTGATCTTTGCCATTTTAATTATTATATGTCTTGATGTTGTCCTCCTTGGGTCCCTTGTGTTGGGAGTTCTGTGTGCTTCCGTGGTCTGAGCGACTATTTCCTCCCCCAGTTTGGCAAAGTTTTCAGCAGTTATTTCTTCAAATACACTTTCCATCCCTTTTTCTCTCTCTTCTTCTTCTGGGACCCCTATAATGCGGATATTGTTCCGTTTGGATTGGTCACACAGTTCTCTTAATATTCTTTCATTCCTGGAGATCCTTTTATCTCTCTCTGTGTCAGCTTCTCTGCGTTCCTGTTCTCTGATTTCTATTCCATCAATGGCCTCTTGCATCTTATCCATTCTGCTTTTAAGTCTTTCCAGAGAGTGTTTTATTTCTGTAGTTTCCCTCCTTAGTTCTTACATATTTCTCTGCCGGTCCATCAGCATGGTTATGACCTTTATTTTGAATACTTTTTCAGGAAGATTGGTTAAGTCTATCTCCCCAGGTTCCCTCTCAGGGAAGGAAGTCTGTGTGATTCTGGTCTGGATCAAATTCTTCTGCTTTTTCACGGCAATATAGGTAGTCGTGTGCATGTGGCACGTGTGTCAGCTGGGAGAACAAAGTCCCTTCCCGCTTGCTCTTCGCCTTCCTCTCCTGGGAGAATGGCGACCCCTAGCAGCTTGCGCTAGGAAGCTGCACGCAGACGGGGTCTCTGATTCTTGCCCCAGGTCGCTGTGGAGGAAGCTCTGCGCAGCTGCTGTGGGCATGGCCAGTCTCAGGCTGCTGCTCTGCTATGGCGGGGCCATGCCAGAGGGGGAATGGCTGGAAGCTGTTTATCGCCATAAGGGGCCTCAGAGCTGCACTGCCACCCAGGGGTTTAGCACACCCGGAGTTCCCCAGGATTCCCAGCTGCTGGGCTGAGTGTGCCGGAATGCTTCCATCCAGCTATGAGGCTCCTTTCCCTTTAAAACTTTCAAAAAGCACTTGCTTTTCTTTTGTCCCAGGACACACCGGCTGTGGGAACACGCTCGCAGATTTTGCTGTTCCATTTCCCTAGTATCCAGCACACCATGCACTGTGTGTCTGCGCTCCTGGTGCAGATGACTAAGGCTGGGTGTTTAGCAGTCCTGGGCTCCCTCTCCCTCCCCGCTCCGACTCCTCTCCTCCTGTCAGGAAGCTGGGGTGGGGGGTGCACTCGGGTCCCGCTGGGCCACGGCTTATATCTTACCCCCTTCGTGAGACACTGGGTTCTCGCAGGTGTAGATGTAGCCTGGCTGTTGTCCTGGATCTTCTGGTCTCTCTTTTAGGAATAATTGTATTTGTTGTATTTTCAAAAATATATATGGTTTTGGGAAGAGATTTCCACTGCCCTACTCACACCACCATCTTGGTTCCACCCCTCACTTCTACCAAAATTTTATAACAAATTATATTTTAGACAAACTCCCCAAGATAATAAAAAAGTAAACAGCAAAAATTAACCAAAATCTATATATAGAAATTCAACAAGGAGAAAGGAAAATTCCAAATTATTCTAAGTCATGAAAAGAGATGCAAAAAATCCCTAATAAATTTATGAGTAAACCAAATCCAGAAACATACAGAAAAGTATATCACTATGACCAAGAGGGTTTCCTTAAGATGCAAGGTAAATTTAACACTGAACTGACTTTGCAATTACTCTATCCCATCACAGAACAAAAGATGTGCAATTAAGTAGATGCAGAAATGGCTTTGATAAAATTGAACACCGACTCGTTAATAAAAGCATCCTTGTAAACCAGGAATATAAAGTAACTTTATTAAACTGACAAAGGTCATCTTAAAAACAAAAAACCTGAGGGGAGGGGCTCAAGATGGCGGTGTGAGTAGGGTGGTGGAATTCTCCTCCGAAAACCATACATATTTTTAAAAAAATAACAAATACAACTATTCCTAAAAGACAGACGAGAGGATACAGTACAACAGCCACACTACATCTGTGAGAACTCAGCATCTCATGAAGGGTGTAAGATACAAAGGCTGTGACACGGCAGGTCCCGAGCGCCCCACCAAACCCAGCTCACCGGCAGGAGGAAAAGAGTCAGAGTGGGAAGGGAGTGGAAGCACAGGACTGCTAAATAACCAGCCCTAGTAATCTGCACCAGGAGCACAGAGACACATTGCATGGTGCTCTGGATATTAGAGAAACGGAAGGGCAGGGTCTGAGACAGAGACTGTGAGTGGATCCCCACAGCCGGCTCCCCTGGGACAAAAGAAAAGCGGACCCTTTTTGAAAGTCTGAAAGGGACAAGGAGTCAACAACTGAACAAAATCGTCCAAGGACACTCAGCCCAGCAGGCTGGGAATCTTGAGGAACTTCGGGCCCTCGACAGAACTCTACACCCAAAAGCAGCAGGTTACATATTCTTTTCAAGTGCACATCGAATATTTTCCAGAATAGACCACATACTAGGCCACAAAAAGAGCCTTAGCAAATTCAAAAAAATTGAAATTTTACCAACCAACTTCTCAGACCACAAAGGTATAAAACTATAAATAAACTGTATAAAGAAAACAGAAAAGGCTCACAAACACATGGAGGCTTAACAACATGCTCCTAAACAATCAATGGATCAATGACCAAATTAAAACAGAGATCAAGCAATACATAGAGACAAATGAAAACAACAGCATAATGCCCCAACTTCTGTGGGGCGCAGCAAAGGCAGGTGTAAGAGGAAAGTATATAGCAATCCGGGCCTATTTAAAGAAGGAAGAACAATCCCAAATAAATAGTCTAAAGTTACCATTACTACAAGTGGAAAAAGAAGAACAAATGAGACTCAAAGTCTGCAGAAGGAAGGACATAATAAATATGAGAAGAAATAAATAAAATCGAGAAGAATAAAACACTAGAAAAAAATCAATGAAACCAAGAGCTGATTCTTTGAGAAAATAAACAAAACAGATAAACCCCTAACCAGACTTACTAAGAGAAAAAGAGAACCTACACATATAAACAGAATCAGAAATGAGAAAGGAAAAATCATGACGGACCCCACAGAAATACAAAAATTATTAGAGAATACTATGAAAATCTATATGCTAACAAGGTGGACATCCTAGGAAAATGGACAACTTCTTAGAAAAACACAACCTTCCAAGACTGACCAAGGAAGAAACAGAAAATCTAAACAGACCAATTACCAGCAATGAAATGGAATCGGTAATCAAAAAACTACCCACAAACAAAACGCCCGGGCCAAATGGATTCACCGCTGAATTTTACCAGACATTTAGAGAAGATATAATATACATTCTCCTTACAGTTTTCCAAAAAATAGAAGGGGAGGGAATACTTCCAAATTCATTCTATGAAGCCAGCATCACTTTAATACCAAAACCAGTCAAAGACAGCACAAAAAAAGAAAATTACAGACCAATATCCTTGATGAACATAGATGTAAAAATACTCAACAAAATATTAGCGAACCGAATTCAAAAATACATCAAGAGGATCATATACTGTGATTAAGTGGGATTCATCTCAGGGATGCAAGCATGGTACAACATTCTAAAATTCATCAACATCATCCACCACATCAACAAAAAGAAGTATAAAAAAACCACATGAATCATCTCCATAGACGCTGAAAAAACATTCAACAAAATTCAACATCCATTCATGATAAAAACTGTTAACAAAATGGGTATAGAGGGCAAGTACCTCAACATAATAAAGGCCATATGTGACAAAACCACAGCCAACATCATACTTCACAGTGAGAATTTGAAAGCTTTTCCTCTAAGATCGGGACCAAGACAGGGATGCCCACTCTCCCCACTGTTATTCAACATAGTACTGGAGGTCCTAGCCATGGCAATCACACAAAACAAATAAATACAAGGAATCCAGATTGGTAAAGAAGAAGTCAAACTGTCACTATTTGCAGATGACATGATATTGTACATAAAAAAATCCTAAAGAATCCACTCCCAAACTACTAGAATATCTGGATTCAGCAAAGTTGCAGAATATAAAATTAATACACAGAAATACGTTGCTTTCCTATACACTAATGATGAGCTAGCAGAAAGAGAAATCAGGAAAACAATTCCATTCACGATTACATCAAAAAGAATAAAATACCTAGGAATAAACCTAACCAAGGAAGTGAAAGACCTATACCCTGAAAACGGCAAGACACTCCTAAGAGATATTAAAGAAGATACCAATAAATGGAAATTCATCACATGCTCTTGGGTAGGAAGGAATTAATATTGTCAAAATGGCCATCCTGCCCAAAGCAATCTACAGATTCAATGCAATCCGTATCAAAATATCAACAGCATTCTTCAATGAAGTGCAACAAATAGTTGTAAAATTCATATGGAAGCATGAAAGACCCCAAAGAGCCAAAGCAATCCTGAGAAGGAAGAATAAAGCAGGGGTGATCTCACTTCACAATTTCAAGTTCTACTACAAAGCCACAATAATCAAGAAAATTTGGTACTGGCACAAGAACAGACCCATAGACCAGTGGAGTAGAATAGAGTGCCCAGGTATTAACTCAAACATATATGGTCAATTAATATATGATAAAGGAGCCATGGATATACAATGGGGAAATGACAGCCTCTTCAACAAGTGTTGGCAAAACTGGACAGGTACATGTAAGAGAATGAAACAGGATCACTGTCTAACCCCATACACAAAAGTAAATTTGAAATGGATCAAAGACCTGAATGTAAGTCATGAAACCATAAAACTCTTAGAAAAAAACATAGGCAAAAATGTCTTGGACATAAACATGACCAACTTCTTCATGAACATATCTCCCCGGGCAAGGTAAAAGAAAGCAAAGATGAACAAGTGGGAGTATATCAAGCTGAAAAGCTTCTGTACAGCAAAGGACACCAGCAATAGAACAAAAAGACATCCTTCAGTAAGGGAGAATATATTCATAAATGACACATCTGATAAGGGGTTGACATCCAAAATATATAAAGAGCTCATGCACCTCAATAAACAAAAAGCAAACAAATCCAATTAAAAAATGGGCAGAGGATCTGAATAGACACTTCTCCAAAGAAGAAATTCAGATGGCCAACATACACATGAAAAGATGCTCCACATCACTAATCATCAGGGAAATGCAAATTAAAACCACAATGAGATATCACCTCACACCAGTTACGATGGCCAACATCAAAAAGACAAACAACAACAAATGCTGGCAAGGATGTGGAGAAAGGGGAACCCTCCTACACTGCTGGTGTGAATGTAAACTAGTTCAACCATTGTGGAAAGCAGTATGGAGGTTCCTCAAAAAACTCAAAACAGAAATACCATTTGACCCAGGAATTCCACTTCTAGGAATTTACCCTAAGAATGCAGCAACCCAGTTTGAAAAAGACATATGCACCCCTATGTTTATCGCAGCACTATTTACAATAGCCAAGATATGGAAGCAACCTAAGTGTCCATCAGTAGATGAATGGATAAAGAAGATGTGGTACATATACACAATGGAATATTACTCAGTCATAAGAAGAAAGCAAAACCTACCATTTGCAACAACATGGATGGAGCTAGAGGGTATTATGCTCAGTGAAATAAGCCAGGCGGAGAAAGACAAGTACCAAATGATTTCACTCATCTGTGGAGTACAACAACAAAGAAAAAACTGAAGGAACAAAACAGCAGCAGACTTAGAATGGACTAACAGTTACCAAGAATGGACTAACAGGTACCATAGGGAAAGGGACTGGGGAGGATGCGTAGAAAGGGAGGGATAAGGGGGGGAAAGGGGCATTACAATTAGCACACATAACATAGGGAGGGGTCAGGGGGAGGGTTGTACAACACAGAGAAGACAAGTAGTGATTCTACAGCACCTTACTACGCTGATGGACAGTGACTGTAATGGGGTATGTGGGGAGGACTTGATGATGGGGGGAGTCTAGTAACCATAATGTTGCTCATGTAATTGTAGATTAATGATAACAAACAAACAAACAAACAAAAAACTATGTATGGACCCAGTGTAAAGCCTCAAAATAACAGAGGCCTGTTATCGGGAAAAAAACAAAAAAAAGGAAAAAGCCCATTAACAAGAAACACACTTAAACATGGCACAGTGAAAGTCCTTCCTTTGAGATCAGGAATGAGATGAAGGTGCCTGCAACCATCATTTCTATTCTACATTATACTAGAGATCCCAGACAGTACAGTAAGACAGGAAAAAGAAATGAAAGAACTAATGATTAGGAAGTGGAAAAAGAAGGGTCACTATTTGTAAATGATATGATCGTACACATAGAAAATCCAAAAGGATATAAAGATAAATGAGTAGAAATTTTACAAAGGTTGATAAGTACAAAAAATTTTAATCTATTCAAGAACAGACACATATATCAATGGAACAGAACAGAGAGCCCAGTTATAAACCTGAGCATATACAGTCAATTAATGTACGATAACGGAGCTATGGACATACAACAGGGAAATGACAGCCTCTTCAACAACTGGTGTTGGCTATTGGACCATTACATGCAAGAGAATGAAAGTGAATTATTGTCTAACCCCATACATAAAAGTAAATTCGAAATGGATCAAAGACCTGAATGTAATCATGAAACCATAAATCTCTTAGAAGAAAATATAGGCAAAAATCTCTAGAAAATAAACATGAGCAACTTTTTCCTGAATGCATCTCCTTGGGCAAGGGAAACAAAAGCAAAAGTGAATGAGTGGGACTACATCAAACTAAAAAGTTTCTGTACAACAAAGGACACCATCAGTAGAACAAGAAGGCATCCTACAGTATGGGAGAATATATTTGTAAATGGCATATCCGACAAGGGGTTAACATCCAAAATATATAAAGAACTCATACGCCTCAACACCCAAAAAGCAAATAACCCAATTAAAAAATGGGCAGAGGAAATGAATAGACACTTCTCCAAAGAAGAAATTCAGATGGCCAAGAGGCACATGAAAAGATGCTCCACATCGCTAATTATCATGGGAAATGCAAATTAAAACCACAATGAGATATCACCTCACACCAGTTATGATGGCCAACATCAAAAAGACAAACAACAACAAATGGTGGTGAGGATGTGGAGAAAGGGGAACCCTCCTACACTGCTGGTGGGAATGTAAATTAGTTCAACCACTGTGGAAAGCAATATGGAGGTTCCTCAAATAACTAAAAATAGAAATATTATTTGACCCGGGAATTCCAGTCCTAGGAATTTACCCAAAGAAAACAACTTCTCAGATTCAAAAAGATATATGCACCCCTATGTTTATCGCAGCACTATTTACAATAGCCAAGATATGGAAGCAACCTAAGTGTCCATCAGTAGATGAATGGATAAAGATGTGGTACATATACACAATAGAATATTATTCAGCAATAAGAAGAAAAGAGATTGTACCATTTGCAACAACATGGATGGAGCTAGAGGATATTATGCTCAGTGAAATAAGCCAGGCGGAGAAAGACAAGTAGCAAATTATTTCCCTCATTTGTGAAGGATAACAGTGAAGCAAAACTAAAGGAACAAAACAGCAGCAGACTCACAGACTACAAAAAGGGACTAGCAGTTACCAAAGAGGAGGGGTGGGAAAGGGTGGGTGGGGAGGAAGGGAGAAGGGGATTAAAGGGCATTATGATTAGCACACATAATGTAGGGGTTCATGGGAAAGTCAGTGTAGCGCAGAAAAGACAAGTAGTGATTCTAGAGCATCTTACTATGCTGATTGATGGACAGTGACTGCAATTGGGGGAGGGGGGTGTTGATAACATGGATGAATGTTATAACCGCAATGTTGCTCATGTGAAACCTTCATAAGATTGTATATCAATGATACCTTAATTAAAATTAAATAAATAAATCAAGTGTAAAAAAATATATGTTTCATGAAAGAAGACATTAACCAAAGAGTATATGTAATATTCCTCCATTTACATAAAGCTCAGGATTGTGCTTAGTAATGTATGTTTCGTGGTTACCTATAAAGGAATAGCAAAGGAACTGTAATCAGGATGTAGTCTTTAGTGGGCTTTTGGAGTCCCCAAAATGTTCTATTCCTTTATCAAAATGGTGCTTACACACCAGGGGTCAAACTGAAATAATCTGCAAGGGTGTACATTCATTCAATACACTTTTGTGGGTATTTAACAATAAAAAAAGTTTTCAAAAAAAGGAATAAATGTTTGACAAAGGAACAAGGCAGTTCAGTGAGGGAAAGAAGCAGCTTCTCGTGAGACCCAATTAGACATCTGCATGGACAGTGGGGACACCTCAACCTTACTCCTCCATATGTAAAATCAAACTTGAAGAAAACAGAGCAACCTTAGACCAGAATTAAAGTAGACAGATTTTAACCTTGGAATAGACAGTTTTATTGAGACTCCAAAGCACTAACCATAAAAGAAAAATCTGATAAACTGGACTTCATAAAACTTAAAAACCTCTGTTCATCCTCAACACTTAGTTGCTTCTGGCTTCTGCCCCAACATGGAGAGAGCTGTGGGGAGCATCACTCCCACACTTAGGATGAAAACCAACTAGGCTAACTTCAAATCCATAACCTCTTTATCCTATCGGGGAACTCAAGTTGAAGAGCAAACTGGACCAAAATCTAAGTGCTGGCAAGGCAGGTGAACACACTCTCCTGAGGTAAATGCAACTGGACACTGGTAAGAAGAGTTTGTTGAAAAGAGATGATTACACATTGGTGAAAGCTGAGTGCAAGCTGGCAGGACAACTTCTGGGGTCACAGACATTGGGGAAACCTGCATCCCTTTGCAACCTCTTTCTGAAACCCTCTGGGTGGTCACTGAAAAGATGCGAAAGAGCCCTAGGAAGCAGCAACAGTGGTGGCAGCACACAGGAAAGGGAGCAGCCCTTGGGTGCCAGAGGCAAAAAATTCCACGCAGATCCTTTTCCCTCCATTTCCACTAAGGAAAAAATACTTAATCTACCCAAAGAAAGGCTTTGGCGAACACTCATTGCAACCTGGGGAAAGGAATGAGAGAGAGGGTACTGCTCCAGGACAAGGGGGAGGAGAAATGAAGGGCTGTATCCCAAGACTCAGAGTTGCCATACATGCCTTGAGACTGAACCTTACCCAAAATAATGGAGAGACCACCACCCCACCACCACACATGTGCCAGTCAAAAAGCTTCAAATAACAGCCAACAGCCAAATACTGCTAGGAGAGGGCCAGGAGAGGAACAAGGGGGTGCAGAGACATTCCATGGGGCATGGCAAAGGGGGAAGACTTAAAACTCATAATTACAGGCACTGCTCTAGTAAACCACCCTCATACTAGACACAGGCCATCACTATAGAAATTTGAAGACTGGGGTGCACTGACAACAACCCTATCAACAACAAAGCCTAAGCCTAGGCCACTTTTAACAAGAGTAATGGAAATTACAGCACTAATGGCCAAGAAGAAAGAAAGCTATCCATTTCCACCATAAAAATAATTTACTTCAGTTTCTACTGTCCTATATAACATGTCTAAATTTTAAAAATAGTTACACAGCATACAAAAGGCATGGAAAAACACACACACTCTCAAAAGAGACAGAGCAGTCATCAAAACAAGACTCAGATACAAAGCAGGTATTGGAATTATCCAACAGGGAACTTAAAATAACTATGATCAATATGTTAAAGACTGTAACAGAAAAGATGGACAACATGAGATCAGATGGGTAATTTCAGCAGAGAAACAGAAAGTACAGATCAATGAACCTGAAGATAGGTCAACAGAAATCACCCAAACTGAAACACAGAGAAAAAGTGGAGTTGGGGATGGTGAGGGGTGGTGGACAGAACATCCAGAAAGTTTGAGACAATGTAAAGCATTCTCACATAGGAAACGTTCTCACACATATCTAATTGGAATCTCAAGAGGAGGCAAGCATAATGGTGGCATTTTTCCAAAATTAATGACAGACACCAAACCACAGATCCAAGAAGCACAGATAACATCAAGCAGGATAAATAAACACCACAAAAACCTGGTCATATCACAACCTGCTCAAAACAAAAAAGAAAATCTTCAAGGCAGCTAGGGATGAAAGAAACACTAAACCTGGAAGGACAAAGAATTACAGCAGGCTTCTTGTGGGGGAAAAAAAACAGAAGGCAGTGGAATTATTTTTTCAAGTCCAGTAAAAAGCAAAAAACAAAACCTATTATCTCAAAATCATATACTCAGCAAAGGTATCTTTCAAAAATAATGGAGAAATGAAGACTTCCTCAGACATAAATACTAAAGAAATTCATTGCCAGAAGACCTACTGTATAAGAAATGTTTAAGAAAACATTTTAGGCAGAAAGAATACTGTGTAAGACTGAAACCTGGATCTCTACAAAGAAATGAAGGGCCTGAAAATGGAATACAACGAAAGTAATATAAAATTTGTTTCTTCCCTTAAAAAAAAAACTGCACTGGAACTAGATAATTTGACTTTCAAAAGCACAACCAAAACGTATTCTGCTTGCAGCATGTGTAAAAGTGAAACGAAGAGCATCAGCAGCACAGAGAAGCGCTGGGAATACACTACGTAAGTCCTTTTACCCCACTGTGAAGCAGTTGCACTACCACTGAAAGGTAAGCTCTGCATCAAGTCAAAGCGTGCACTGCTGACTGAAAGGCAACAACTGTCTAAGTATTTTGAGTATAAATAATAAGTCAGTAGAAGAGATAAAATGGAATCATAAAACACGCTACATTAAACCCAGAAGAGGCATAAAAAGAGGAAAAAGAGAACAGAATAAATTTGACAAACAGAAAACAGCTAGTAAGAAGGCAGATTTAATCAAGTCCTATCCATAACCATAAATGGCTGCCTGGAGTCAGTGGAAAGAGGACGGACTGGCAAGCAGGCTTAAGGGAACTCTGTGGGACAGTGTTCATTTTCTAAGTCTTAATTGGGGTTGTAGATATTTGTAAATACTCACAGAATTGTATGCTTTAATGGGCTGCATCTTAATGTGCTCAAATTATACCTCAATGAAGTTCATTTTTTCAAAGCAAAGCATGAAAAGTTAAAGAAAAACTTTGCTAATAATAGCAAAGCATGATTATGAATGCACACTGAAGGGCCAGACCACTCAGATTCACTTACTAGCATGTGAACATGGCTGTTACCTAACCTCTCTTTGCCTCAGCTTCCTCATCTCAAAATACCTGCCTCACGTCACAGGCCTGTCATGAGTGCTTGGAGCCCCTCCCTGGCACAGAGTTAGAGATGGAGTGTGAGCTAGCATTATGACTCATGAAGAACAGCCCATGTTTCACACAGGATCACAGGTTCTGCCCCTGAAGGGACAGGCCAGTGTCTCTGCCCTAGCTGAATGAATGCCATCTGACTGTAGACTACAAGACTGAATTTTTAAAAATCACTGTGTATCAAGTAGCTCAAAGACCATCCCACCAATGCACTGTACTCTTAGTATCTCAAGATACATATTTTTTTAAATTACTCACTTTGTTTTGGGAGTACATTTAAGATACATTTTACTTTTTGAAATATTCACCCTATGTTTTTAGAACTGTTAACTAAAATGAGGAGCAAAGAAACTGATGAGCTGAAAGCCCTCAGAAAATGCACCTAGTTAAAGAGGCTGTGGGGCTCCCAGAACCACACACTACCTACTCAGACTCATGATTCTGGGTCTGACCCAGCTCTGGACCAGGTCCTGCTCAAGAGAAATCACAGCGGTGCAAAAGAAGCTGCCAAGTAATCATCTGGTTAAAAGTGTCTGTTCTCACCTGATGGTCTATGCAGATAGAACACATTATCAGAAACATACTGACAGAATATAATCTATTTCTCATACTTCCCTACTCCTATGTAGTTCAGTTAGTATCTATTGAAGGCCTACAAAAGGTGCTGGAGATGGATCTGGCGCTAGGGGAAATGGCATGGGAGCAGCCTGTTTCAACAAAAAGAGTACTATATAAAAATATGTGCATGTTCTATGGACTCCCCGAGGAGAGATGACTCACACCAAGCTACAAAACTAAGAGCCAAGCATTGTGCTAAATGCTGTACATGTATTTGCTCCTTTAACTCTTACACTGACTCCAAAAGTAGGCACTATCAACTTATCTTAAAATGGTGAAAACTAAGGAACAGAACCATTAAGTTGCCACCCCTAGCATCACCCAGCTAGGATCCTGATCCAGGCCCTCCATTCACACCACTGTAATTAACTGCCTCTCTGCCAGTGCACCTGCCTGGAAGGGTCAGGGAAAGCTTCCTCTTCTCATTATCCACATGGAAAATTCCCCTCATCTTTCAATACAGTTCATGTTCTTTTTCCCTTTAAGACCTGACTCCTTCTACTCCCAGTCTTAGCAATTAGTAATATCCTTTTCCTGCCCCCACAGCATCCCACAGAGCTGTCTTACCATGTGAACTGATACAAAGTCCTTAAGACGAGAGACTTGGTCCCCATCACGCTCCTTCTAGTAACACCTTCCATAACACCACTCATAGGGCAGGCACTGTCCACTGAATGAACAAGCAGGAGACTTTCCAGTCTCCCTGGGCTTACCATCCATCCCACTCACTGGTTTTCAAAGTGATGGCAGCAAATAGGAAAAGCCTGACTGCCTGACACAGGAACTATCTGAGCTGTCCACCAGGATAGCCTGTGCACGCAGATCTTGAAATTACATGTATACTGCACAATTAAGTTGCACTGCCACTTCTTTGAAAACTACACCTATGGGTAGTTCCCTATAACTAATAACAAAGGAAGAAGAATCTGAGTCTGTTTACAGATGGTTCTAAGTGATGTGCTGGTCCTAGCCAGCAGCAGATGGCTGCAGCATGACATTGCACTCAGAGATGGTCCTGAGGCCCCAGGGGCACGGGTAATCCAACCAGTGAGCAACAGTCTGAGAAGTCCAGCTGTACTCCTTGCCAGGAGGGAGAAGTTGCCAGAGATGCACACCTGCACTGATTCACTGACAGCAGCTGTGTATATTCTGCACAGACGACCAATAGACGGGGCTACTTCTCCTGTGTCCAGAAAAGAAGGGTCCAAATAAGAGCGTCATTTCTCACTTATACCTAATGACCAATCCAGGAAATGTTTCCTTCCCATTCCCACAACTCTGGATTCTGACAGGTTAGAAATCTTAGTACCAAAAGAGCTAAATTCTTGCATGAGGTGATAGTAGTTTCATTAAACCAGAAGCTAGTCTGACCATCTGGACTCCTCATGCCACTGAACAAACAGGCTTAAAAAAAAAAAGTGACCAGATACAGTGATGGTCAAAAGTAAATATAACATGAACAGGTAGGGGAATCCCAAAAAAGATGTCTTTAAAAAAATACAATTTCTAAACTCAGCTTCCTTCCAAAATGTTGTCACATCTTCCAAGAATAGCAACACTAATGTTAATAAATTTTTTCCAGCCATCTGAATTTATGTCATGAAACAGAAAAAAAATTAATAAAACATTACCCCAGGACCATACATCCCTCCCCACAAAAAAATTTAATCAGCTGACTGTTTTTTTATACATACACATAATTCTAAATAAAATGTGTCTAAAAAAATGTATCAAACATTATTGGAATAAACTAATAGGGGCAGAATAACAGAACACTGTCATGTCTCTACAATCACCATTCACTGTCAAGGGCAGACTAAAACAAACAGATGGAACGATAGTAGCTAAAAGGAGAACTGCAGTATCTGGTATGAAGAGACTGGGACTTTGAGCCAAAATACCTGGACTTGAGTCCCAACTCCACTTCCTAATAAGCTGCATAATCTTAAGAAGTCGTTCAACCTTTGTAGAACTCATTTTTTCTTCAGAGAAACAGAAATACCTCATAAGGCGTTTAAAAACATCAAGTTTGTCTTTTTTAAAGCAACACTGAACCTTACGGCTGTTTAGAATATATACACTTAAAACACAACAGTGGTTGAAAGCTACTCACTATTTACGCATAAGCAAGTCATTAACCTCTCTAAGCCTCAGTTTCCTTATTTGTAAGTGGAGAATCTTTAAAAAACCCACTAAGAGGGCTGGCACAGAATCAAATGAGATGCTACAAGGATAGTGCTTAAGAGAAAGTCTAGCACACAGTAATCATAAAGTCAAAATGGTAGCTATTATCATTAAAATGACAAAATTTTAAAGATGGGCAAAATAAAGCAGGCAAATGCAAATAAAATAATGCATGTGTAGCAATATTAAAATCAGAAAAATACGATCAGTAACAAAGCTTACTCTGGTAACAGGAAGTACATAATTTTAATGAAGACAGGAAAATTGTGACTCAATATAAAAAACATGTTAAAAAACATAACGCAAAAACAATTAAGTCTCCAGGTAAAAATTAATGGAATTTACCAGTATCCAAACAGGGCTCCTATCAAACTTTGACAAACCAAGCAGACAAAAACATAAATGGCAAATTCAAACAAGGCTTAATGTTTGGGTTTATGTCAAGATTTAAACTCCACAGAACTTCTTTTGTTAAGCTCCATGAAACAGAAAACCAGTCAAACAATATACTACCAAAAGACAAACAAAAACCTGTATGTCAAAAGGCAAAAGTTATACATGCCATATTCACTTACATACAAAAAAGTAAATGTAAGATTCATGAAAGTTGAAACCACAAATTTCAAAATCCAGTTGACTTCAATATTCAAAACCCTCTCACAAATACTGTAACAAAGAAGTACTAAATCTGTAATTACAGTCCCCCCAATATTTAATACTAGAGGACAGGGATAGTCATAAAATTCCCAATATCTACTACAGTAACTAGCACACAGTATGTACTAAATAAATGTTTGCTAAGTGAAAAGATTCAGAAAAACAATAAAACTAAGAACATTATATATCAAAACTTTAGTAGGTGTCTGGCCAAAACTGTACTTAAAGTTAAGTTCATAGCTTTAACAACTAGTATTATTATGAAGGAAGAAAAAAAAAAATTTGGCTCAAGATTAGAAATGAACTGAGAAAGCACTAAAGAAAATAGGAAACAAGTTATTAATAATAAGAAAAGTCTGATGACTTAGAACTAAGAAACTGTTAAACAATAAAACTTGACAAATCTCAATGAACTGCATGCTTAAAATGGTTAAAATGGCAAATTTTATGTTTCTTATTTATTTAGCCACAATTTTTAAACAGTTTTTTTAAAGGTGGGGGGAGGGGAGGCAAGGATCTTGACAATAATGAGAGATTAAAAAAGAGCACAAAAACTACCTAAAGCACCAAGTCCAGCAGGAGTCCCAGCACATCAAGTCAGCATCTTTAAAATAAAAATGAAGTGAATAAAGATTTTTAAAAATTTTATTCCAGTGAATGATTAAAACTGATTCAGGCAGAAACATTAATCCTAGAACAATGACCATGGAAAAACTGAAAAAATTAGCAGAGAATTACCTCCTTTAAAAGTCCCAGGCTTAGAAGTTTAAAGAACATTTTTCTAAAGTTCTAAAGAACAGCATATTCCAGAGCACTAACAATGTGCAGACTTCATGGGGTTAAAGATTAAATTAAGCTCTAAAACCATAAAGATCTTATACTCATGAAAAGCACCTGGTTAACAACCAACATTTACTGAGCCCTCCTGAGATTATCACTCTCCTCACCTACCCCAAACTACCAACACATTCCCCAACTCCATGGCTTTAAGTAAATTTCTACCACTGCTTTACTTTGTGATATTCTGAAGTCAGTTAATTTTGTGTAACAGACTCCTGACATTCTCAGTGGAAGCATTAGGACTTCGAGAATACCTGCTACAGGTAAAACATTTAAGGAGTATGTAAAATTAAAGCAAATTCTGCCTCTATGCCCTGCACTTTCTGATATTACTGTATTAACCTTAGGAGATGGTCACTGTTCACGGCTGCAGAAATGAGTGTGGAGATGGGCAGCCATCAGCTCAGTGACTTCTAGATAAACCTGGCAACTTCACAATTTTCTTCATTCGAACTCATGCCTTTGTAAAATTGATATTAGAATGGTAATGATTTAACCAATTATATTTAAATAAAAAATAATGAAATCTGGAATAAGTAATTACATGGACTCCGTAACAGTCTCAAAACTGTGAGGTTTTAGTCCTCATGCTATCTACAAACTTTAGGTGATGTAACTTTGACATCAACACCTGCATGAAAAAATCTAATAAAACTCAAGCAACCACATTAAATCCTCAAAAACACTGCGTGAACATGTATGGGAATTTCCCTCTCTACCACAAAGAGGGTCAGAGAATCAGTATGTCAACATCCTAGGCAGCCTGATACCTGTCATGGTGCCCCCACCCCCTTAAACCAAAAGCACAGGTGCTGCCTGGCATCTCACTCCTCCTGAGCACCTGGTCTTTAACAAGCCTTTCTGTGCCTGCTTCCTTAACATAAGCTGGGCACAGCAGCACCTCCACTTCAGGTTACTGCAATGACAGGAAACCCCGAGGGATGGTGACAGCACCGCCTGACACACAAGTGCAACAGAAACACCTGCCAATGTTAACACATACTAATAAGTGGATTTGTGGCTGAGCTACTCAGCAACGGCTGCTTACACTGTAAATTAATGCTGAAAGAACTATACAAACTAAGTTCTGATCTCCTAGCATAGTCCCAGACAGCTGCAGGGTAACTTTCATTACTGTCCAACTCCCCTTAAACAAAGCCTGCCAAGAGCCAAAACCACTCTGTGTGACACTTCTTGCAACCATGCAAGGACCTGCCAAGCAACACACAAGATTAATGGGTGTTCTGACAATGTTACAATCCCAGTATCTAGCATGTACCCCACACATTTAAAAACCTCAATAAACTTTTGATCAATCCATCTGTATTCCTTAAACTATTTCAACTTGTAGCCTAAGCTCCTGACACCCCTTGGAGTCTTCCCCGGTCACTACACTTTCACACCCTGCCACTGACTAGATTCCACTTTCTCACTGACAACAACCCTGACTCACCTCTGAAACGTCCCAGGGCGCCCTCCCTGAGGATTGTTCGGAAGAGGCACTATCTTGCTCACTCCCCCTTCTGCTGGTGGAGAGTCAGTGCAGTCACCACCCCAGGGTCCAGCCAAAGGTTGCTCCTTGGGGCTCCTTGAGGGTGGGGCGGGGCGGGGGCCACTAGAGCAGGATGGACCAGCAGGCACAGCGGGGACGAACACCAGGCCTCCCTTCCCACAGGTGGATCACAAACCCAAAAGGTTGGGAAGCTATTATTCTCCATGGGTTTTCTTGATTTCACTCAGTTTTTCAATGCTTCAATTAGGGCAGAAGGCCTACTACCTACCCAAATAACTCTCTGATATCCAGAACTAATTGATGAATTAGTGTTACTTCTAATTTTAGTGTTTTTTTATTAATGCAGAATAATTAACATGTATAATTTTTAAAATGCTTGCATGTACTGTTTATTTAAAACTCCTCTTTCCCAAATTTAGCTAAGGCAGCTTAGAGGTAAGCATTAGTACTACAAAAAAAGCTACAGCTTCTGTCAGAGGGCCCCTAGGCCCCGACCTTGGCCTCTTCTCACTCTGTGCTCTCCCATACACAGACCATGTCTACTACCAACAGTACACAAACAACTCCCAGGCGTTGGTTTTGGGGCTCAAACATCTGTGGTGCAACTTCCTATTCCACAACCCCCGTCAGACATCTCCAAGCACTTCAAGCTCCATGTCCAAAACCAAACTCAGGCACCACAGCCTTGTGTGGCAGTAGCAATCAGAGCACCTGGGCATGGTCCACTGCAGAGTAACAGTGTGTGCAGACAGACGCCTCATGCAAGGAAGATCGTGTCCTGATATGACACCCATGTCCCATCCTGCACATCCCTTACCCAGAAATCAAGGGGGCAAACCTTTGTCACTGTCAAATGCCCACCCCATGCCTGACACTAGGCCTCTTACCAGTCTTCCTGTGCCAGCCTTTGCACCTTACATCCACAAAGCATCGAGAGTAATTCTTTTAGAACTTAAGACACAGCTATCATTCTTCTGCTCAAAATCCTCTCATGTTCCCATCTTAACATGGTAAAAAACAACACTGTGAGAGTGGCCAAAGGCCCTCCATACCTTTCCAGAATGGAGCCTGACATGTAGGCACTCTGCAGATGCTCATGGGACGGCAGGCACAGAAACAGGCAGGCCTCCACAAGGTGCTCCAAGAAGAGGGGGAGGAGGGCCCATGCCCACACCTTTTGGTCATAAACACATAGATACAGGCAAGGGTTTCTCTGAAAACAGGTTCGGACCTATGCAAAATACACAAGCCCATAAGAGCAGGACAAATTTGGGAGGAGGGGAAGGGGAAAGAGCAAGAAGGAAGTTGGGGATAAAGGGAAGAAGGACAAGCGTGATGCTGGGCATGCCGCTGACCAAGGAGGATGAGGGCCGGCCAAGTCCTGAGACCTTGCAGGGGCCTAGCCTGTTTCTAGCCCCTCCTTTCTCAGAGGAAAGCGTTTCTAAAGTCAGACTTCTAGGAACAGTTTGACTCTCCGTTATCCAACCTCCCCCCGACCATCCTCCCATGCACCTTATACACATGCCCATCTCTACCTCCACGGCCGCCATCACCTCTCACCCAGATCGTAAGGAGAATTCTTTTTCCCTGTACCCACTATACCCTCCAAACCATGACCCTCACTCCAGCCAGAGAGGTCAGCTTCTCTGCTTCTCAAAGTCTTTCAATGGTCTCCCAACTCCTCTTAAACAAAAGACCAAACCTTTTCAGTCCCACACGGGCACCTTGCCAGCATTCTTCCTCGAGGGCCCCTTACTCCAGCCCAAATATCAGAGCTGGGTGTGGCACCTGGCTTCCTCTTTCCAGGCCTACTCACAGACCCAACCCACTGGCAGCTGTCAGACCCATCAGCAGCCTTTAAACCTCACCTAAATGTCAGAGGAGGACAGGAGAATCTCTCCAGGTGACACAGTGAACTCCTAGCAAGAATGGAGTAACACCCAAGTCCCCAGTCCAGCTAGCGCTGTGAAGCCACATCCTCAGACAATCTGGTTTCCGTTACGGGCTGGGAAGACCTTACTTAGGGAAAAAGGGTACAAAAAAGCTTGAAATGTTACTTTGGGCTAAACTTTTAGCTGAAATTCAGTATTGATGTACTGACTAAGACTTATAAAGATGTCAGTAAAAACGCTAGCACTACAGTTTCACACTACACATATCCCTCAAAACTCTTGAGACTTTTTTTTATGGTATTATTGATATACACTCTTATGAAGGTTTCACATGAAAAAACAATCTGGTTATTACATTCAACTATATAATTGAGTCACACCCATACCCTATTGCAGTCACTGTCCAACACTGTAATAAGATGCCAGAGTCACTATTTGCCTTCTCTGCGCTATACTGTATTCTCTGAGACCTCCCCACACCCTGTGTACTAAACATAACAGCCCTCAATCCCCTTCTAATGTCCTCCCCACCTACCCTCCCACACACCACCCCCTTTGGTAACCACTAGTACCTTTTTGCAGTCTGTGAGTCTCCTGCTGTTTTGTTCCTTCAGTTTTCCTTCATTGCTATACTCCACAAATGAGGGAAATCATTTGGCATGTGTCTTTTACTGCCTGGCTTTTTTCACTGACAATAATATCCTCCAGCTCCATCCATGTTGTTACAAAAGGTAAGATTTGATTCTTTCTTATGGCTGAATAATATTCCATTGTGTATATGTACCACCGCTTCTTTATCCATTCATCTACTGATGGACACTTAGGTTGCTTTCATTTCTTGGCTATTGTAAATAGTGCTGCGATAAACATAGGAGTGCATACGACTTTTTGAATCTGAGAACTTGCATTC
Source organism: Manis pentadactyla (assembly GCF_030020395.1). Classification (NCBI taxonomy): domain Eukaryota; kingdom Metazoa; phylum Chordata; class Mammalia; order Pholidota; family Manidae; genus Manis; species Manis pentadactyla. The sequence continues at coordinate 3,122,491 of NC_080023.1, forward strand.
TTTGGGTAAATTCCTAGGAGTGGAACTTCTGGGTCAAATGGTATTTCTATTTTTAGTTTTCTGAGGAACCTCCATATTGCTTTCCATAATGGTTTAACTAACTTACATTACGACCAGCACTATAGGAGGGTTCCCCTTTCTCCACATCCTTGCCAGCATTTGTTGTTCTCACTTTTGGATGCTGGCCATCCTAATCCTAACTGGTGAGAGGAGTTATCTCATTGGGGTTTTCATTTGCATTTCCCTGATAATTAGTGATGTATAGCATCTTTTCATATGCCTGTTGGCCATCTGAATTTCTTCTTTGGAGAATTCTCTCTTCATAACCTCTGCCCATTTTTTAAAAGGGTTATTTGCTTTTCAGGTGTTGAGGCATGCGAGTTTTTCATGTATTTTGGATGTTAACCTCTTGTCGGATGTGTCGTTTACAAATATATTCTCCCATACGATAGGATACCTTTTTGTTCTGTTGATGGTGCCCTTTGTAGTACAGAATCTTTTCAGTTTGATGTAGTCCCATGTGCTCATTTTTGCTTTTGTTTCCCTTGCCTGAGGAGATGTGTTCAGGAAAAAGTTGCTCATGCTTATATTCCGGAAATTTTTACCTATGTTGTCTTCTGAGGGTTTTATGGTTTCATGACTTACATTAAGGTCTTTGATCCATTTCCAGTTTACCTTTGTGTATGGGGTTAGACAAGAATCCAGTTTCATTATCGTGCCTGTAGCTGTCCAGTTTTGCCAACACCAGTTGTTGAAGAGGCTGTCATTTCCTCATTGTATATACAAAGCTCATTTATCATATATTAATTGACCATATATGGTTCAGTTTATATCTGGGCCCTCTAGTCTGTTCCATTGGTCTCTGGGTCTGTTCTTGTGCCAGTACAAAACTGTCTTCATTACTGTGCCTCTGTAGTACAGCTTGAAGTTGGGGAGCATAATCCCTCCAACTTTATTCTTCCTCCTCAGGACTGCTTTGGCTATTCGGGGTCTTTTATCACTCCATATGAATTTTAGAACAATTTGCTCTAGTTCGTTGAAGAATGCTATTGGTATTTTGATAGGAATTGCACTGAATCTGTAGATTGCTTTAGGCAGGACGGCCATTTTGACAATATTAATTCTTCCTATCCATAAGCATGGGATTTGTTTCCATTTACTGGTATCTTCTTTAATTTCTCTCATGAGTGTCTTGTCGTCGTCAGAGTACAGGTCTTTCACTACCTTGGTTAGGTTTATTCCTAGGTATTTTATTCTTTTTGATGCAATTGTGCATGGAATTGTTTTCCTGATAACTCTTCCTGTTAGTTCATCGTTAGTGTATAGGAATGCAAAAGACTTCTGTGTTTTAATTTTGTATCCTGCAACTTTGCTGAATTCAGGTATTAGATCTACAAGTTTTGGAGTGGATTCTTTAGGGTTATTTATGTACAGTATCATGTCATCTGCAAACAGTGACAATTTAAATTCTTCTTTACCTATCCGGAAGCCGTTTATTTCCTTGTGTTGTCTGATTGCCATGGCCAGGACCTCCAGTACTATGTTGAATAAAATTGGGGAGAGTGGGCATCCTTGTCTTGTTCCCGATCTTAAAGGAAAATCTTTGAGCTTCTCACTGTGAAGTATGATGTTGACTGTGGGTTTGTCATATATGGCCTTTATTATGTTGAGGGACTTGCCCTCTATACCCATTTTGTTGAGAGAGTTTTTATCCTGAATGCATGTTGAATTTTGTCAAATGCTTTTTCAGCATCTATGTAGATGATCATGTGGTTTTCGTCCTTCTTTTTGTTGGTGTGGTGGATGATGTTGATGAATTTTCAAATGTTGTACTGTTCTTGCATCCCTGGAGTAAATCCTACTTGATCATGATGGATGATCTTTTTGATGTATTTTTGAATTCAGTTTACTAATATTTTGTTGAGTATTTTTGCATCTGTGTTCATCAGGGATATTGGTCTACAATTTTCTTTTTTTGTGGTGTCTTTGCCTGGTTTTGGTATTAGAGTGACGGTGGCCTCATAGAATGAATTTGGAAGTATTCCCTCTTCTACTTTTTGGAAAACTTTAAGGAGGATGGGTATTAGGTCTTCTCTAAAATGTTTGATAAAATTCAGTGGTGAATGAACAGACACTTCTCCAAAGAAGAAATTCAGATGGCCAACATACACATGAAAAGATGCTCCACATCACTAATCATCAGGGAAATGCAAATTAAAACCACAATGAGGTATCACCTCACACCAGTTACGATGGCCAACATCAAAAAGACAAACAACAACAAATGCTGGCAAGGATGTGGAGAAAGGGGAACCCTCCTACACTGCTGGTGTGAATGTAAACTAGTTCAACCATTGTGGAAAGCAGTATGGAGGTTCCTCAAAAAACTCAAAACAGAAATACCATTTGACCCAGGAATTCCACTTCTAGGAATTTACCCTAAGAATGCAGCAACCCAGTTTGAAAAAGACATATGCACCCCTGTGTTTATCGCAGCACTATTTACAATAGCCAAGATATGGAAGCAACCTAAGTGTCCATCAGTAGATGAATGGATAAAGATGTGGTACATATATGCAATGGAATATTACTCAGCCATAAGAAGAAAACAAATCCTACCATTTGCAACAACATGGATGGAGCTAGAGGGTATTGTGCTCAGTGAAATAAGCCAGGCAGAGAAAGACAAGTACCAAATGATTTCACTCATCTGTGGAGTACAACAACAAAAAACTGAAGGAACAAAACAGCAGCAGACTCACAGAACCCAAGAATGGACTAATATTTACCAAATGGAAAGGGACTGGGGAGGATGGGTGGGAAGGGAGGGATAAGGGGGAAAATGGGGCATTACAATTGGCACACATAATGTAGGGGCTTGGGGACATGGGGAAGGCAGTATATACAGAGAAGACAAGTAATGATTCTATCGCATCTTACTATGCTGATGAACAGTGACTGTAATGGGGTATGTGGGGGGGACTTGATAATAGGGGGGGTCTAGTAACCATAATGTTGTTCAAGTAATTATACATTAACGATAGCAAAATAAAAAATAAAAGGCAAGAAGAAAAAAAAACAATTAAAAAAAAAATTCAGTGTTGAAGCCATCTGGTCCAGGGGTTATATTCTTAGGCAGTTTTTGATTACCAGTTCAATTTCATTGCTGGTAATTGATCTATTCAGATTTTTTGTTTCTTTCTGGGTTAGCCGTAGAAGGTTGTATTTTTCTAGAAAGTTTTTCATTTCTTCTAGGTTATCCAGTTTGTTAGCATACAAATTTTCATAGTATTCTCTAATAATTATTTGTATTTCTGTGGTGTCCACAGTGATTTTTCCTTTCTCATTTCTGATTCTGTTTGTGTGTGCAGACTCTGTTTTTCTCTTGGTAAGTCTGGCTAGGGGTTTATCTATTTTGTTTATTTTCTCAAAGAACCAGCTCCTCCTTTCACTGATTCTTTCTATTGTTTTTTTCTTCTTGATTTTATTTATTTATGCTCTAATCTTTATTATGTCCCTCCTTCAACTGACTTTGGGCCTCGATTGTTCTTTTTTTTCTAGTTTCATTAATTGTGAGTTTATACTGTTCACATGGGAATGTTCTTTCCTGTGGTAGGCCTGTACGACAATATAGTTCCCCCTTAACACAGCCTTCACTGCTTCCCACAGATTTTGCAGTGTTGAATTACTGTTGTCATTTCTCTCCACATATTGCTTGATCTCTGTTTTTATTTGGTCATTGATCCACTGGTTATTTAGGAGCATGTTGTGAAGCCTCCATGTGTTTGTGGGATTTTTCATTTTCTTTGTATAATTTATTTCTAGTTTCATACCTTTGTGATCTGAGAAGCTGGTTGATACAATTTCAATCTTTTTGAATTTCTGAGGCTTTCTGTGGCCTAGAATATGATCTATTCTTGAAAATGTTCCATGTGCACTTGAGAAGAATGTGTATTCTGTTGCTTTTGGGTGTAGAGTTCTGTAGATGTCTGTTAGGTCCATCTGTTCTAATGTGTTGTTCAGTGCCTCTGTCTCCTTACTTATTTTCTGTGTGGTTGATCTGTCCTTCAGAGTGAGTGGAGTATTGAAGTCTCCTAGAATGAATGCATTGCATTCTATTTCCCGTTTTAATTCTGTTAGTATTTGTTTCACATATGTAGGTGATCCTGCGTTGGGTGCATAAATATTTATAATGGGTGTATCTTCTTCTTGGATAGACTCCTTTATCATTATGTAATGTCCTTCTTTATCTCTTATGACTTTCTTTGTTTTGAAGTCTATTTTTTCTGATACAAATACTGTAACTCCTGCTTGTTTCTCCCTATTAGTTGCATGATAGATCTTTTTCCTTCCCTTCACCTTAAGTCTTTGTATTTCTTTGGGTTTGAAGTGAGTCTCTTGTAGGCAGCATATAAATGGGTCTTCTTTTTTTATCCATTCAGTGACTATGTCTTTTGACTGGTGCATTCAGACCATTTACATTTAGGGTGATTATCGATATGTACTTATTGGCATTGTAGGCTTTAGATTGGTGGTTACCAAAGGATCAAGGTTAACTTCCTTACTATCTCAGAGTCTAACTTGATTCAGTATGCTATTACAAACACAATCTAAAGGTTCTTTTATTTATTTTTTCTCCTTTATCTTCCTCCTTGATTCTTTATATATTAGGTATCATATTCTGTACTCTTTGTCTATCCCTTGACTGACTTTGGGGGTAGTTGATTTCATTTTGCATTTACTTAGTAATGAATTGTTCTACTTTCTTCACTGTGGTTTTATTACCCCTGGTGACAGCTGTTTAGCCTTAGGGACACTTTCTTCTACAGCAGTCCCTCCAAAATACACTGTAGAGCCAGTTTGTGGGAGGTAAATTCTCTTAAATTTTGCTTATCTGGAAATTGTTTAATCCCTCTAAATTTAAATGATAATCTTGCCAGATAGAGTATTCTGGTTCGAGGCCCTTCTGCTTCATTGTATTAAATGTATCATGCCACACCCTTCTAGCCTGTTAAGTTTCTGCTGAGAAGTCTGATGATGATAGCCTGATGGGTTTTCCTTTGTATGTGATATTTTTTCTCTCTCTGGCTGCTTTTAATAGTCTATCCTTTTCCTTGATCTTTGCCATTTTAACTAGTATATGTCTTGGTGTTGTCTTCCTTTAGTTCCTTGTGTTGGGAGACCTGTGCACCTCCATGGCCTGAGAGACTAATCTCCTTGCCCAGATTGGGGAGGTTTTCAGCAGTTACCTCCTCAAAGACATTTTCTATCCCTTTTCCTCTCTCTTCTTTTTCTGGTACCCCTATAATACGAATATTGTTCCGTTTGGATTGGTCACACAGTTCTCTCAATATTCTTTCATTTTTAGAGATCTTTTTTCTGTCTGTGCCTCAGCTTCTTTGTATTCCTTTTCTCTAATTTCTATTTAATTTATCATCTCCTCCACCATACCTAATCTGCTTTTAAAACCCTCCACTGTATTCCTTAATGATTGGATCTCCAACTGGAATTCATTCCTGAGTTCTTGAATATTTTTATGTACCTCCATGAGCATGTTTATGATTTTTCTTTTGAAATCTCTTTCAGGAAGATTGATGAGATCAGTTTCATTTGACTTTTTTTCTGGTGTTTGCACAATTTTGGTTTCAACCAAGTTCCTTTGAGGTTTCATATTTGTATGTGGTGCCCTCAAGTGCCCAGAAGCTCTACTCTCTGGAGCTGCTCAGCCCCTGGAGTGTTGTCCGGGATTGCAGGGGAGCGATATTGGTGCCCTGCTCCGTGAGGTCTGTTCTCTTCTCCAGGTGTATGCAGTCGGCGCACCCTTCTTTCCTGTTGCTCATTCAGGATTGATTGTACTGATTATATTTTCGTATTATATGTTTTAGGAGGAGGCCTCTGTCTCAAGTCTCACACTGCCATCTTTAATCCTCTCCCTCAGGACATTTTTAAATAAAATTAGGTTTTCTACCTCCGTAGTCACTTACTTCTTAACTTGCATTACAGAATGAATTTTTTACACACGGCCAAACAAAAGTGTGCTGTTCTAACAAGCGTGCACCTCCAAGCTTGCCTGCAAGGTGGCCCTCACCAGGGAAGGTGCCCTCAAAGAACCCTTGCCTTGAACCCAGGCTCTGCACTTTCCATACCTCAGAATGGATGATTAACCTGTGGGGGACCGGCAGCCCACCACAGCACAGGTAGAGACCCACAGTGAGGCCTAGCATAGAACACAATCTTGTCCGTGTTGGAGAAAGGTGAACCAATACACAAAGTGAAACCAAGCAATAGTCATTAGAGGCTGGCTGCCAGGAGGGAGACTTGGGGCTGTGGTGGGCAGAGTCACCAAGTAGCAAACCCTAGGGGTGGGCAGGCCAGCTGGAAGTGAGGCTCAGGGAGGCAGCACACACACAGGCAGAGCCACAGGGAGGCAGGTGCAGAGCTACCTGTACTCAGCAGTGCTGAGCTAAGCAGAGCAGGCTTCTGCTTCTGGCAATCTGAAGTAGCCTGAATAGAACAAAGAGCAGGAGGCGGCTGGCAGTGGCAGGAAGGAGAGGAAGAGGCACTGGTGCGGCAGCACTTTGAGCTCAACTTTCATGGAGGGAACATGACCAACTGCAATCTGCCTGAGAGCCTGAGAGGGAGGCTCTCAGCGAAGCCCTGCACTCACAGGGTGGTCCACTCAGCCTCCTCTCAACTGCACACAGCCTGACATCTAGATGTGGAAGGTGTACCAGCTGTGCCACCACAGGACTTCAGCAATGAAGTGGAGAAAGAAGTTCAATGATTCCAGCAAAAGTGAGGGCTGGAGGGCCCTCTACTGCTGTATCACTCACCAAAGGGTAATGGTGCTATGACCCCTGCAGAGAGGAGTAGTGGATGAGGTGACAATTCATGGAATACACAGGAAAAGCTTAAAGTATATGGAGAAAAATACATGGAGACCTGATTTATTCTGATTATCTTCTGAGTATGTCATCAGTGCTCTTTTAAGAGACGTTCAGAGCTGCTGCTTCAGCTCAGAATGGCTCTCTGAAAACTTCAAGAAACCCGAGTGACTAATCCACCAGGGCTCATAGAACGCACCACATTCTAACAAACAGAAGATCTGAACATACTGAATTAAACCTTGCAGGGAAAAACCAAACTGACGGAATTTGCCCGAGGAAGCACAGATTCAAATTGGCCCTCACACTGAGCAGATGGCAAGCAGAGACTCCAACGACTCATTACTGCCTTACTGTCAGAACCTCTAATCTTCAGGACTGCTGGCTCTTTGGTGAGGGACAGTCACAATTTCAGAAGATACTCAAAAGCCAAGATTAGAAGTCATGGCTTTAACAGAGAAGACAAGTAGTGACTCTGTGGCATCTTACTATGCTGATGGGTAGTGACTGCACGGGGGTGTGGAGGGACTTGATAATATGGGTGACTGTAGTAACCACAATGTTTTTCATGTGAAACCTTTATAAGATTGTATATCAATGATGCCTTAATAAATAAATAAATGAATGAATAATAAAAAAGAAGTCATGGCTTTAAGTTTCTACTATTTAAATATTAGGTGTGAAAACATCTAGGTGTCTGAATCATCCAGGATCGGACCCTAAGAGTATGGCTCCATTATCAAGAGCATCTGCATGAGATGAAATCAGTTATGCTCACCATGATGGTCAGTCCTAAAATTTTACTGAATTTATTAATCCCAGGACTATCCAGAAATTTCTTTGTAACCAGAGTCTACATAATATTTAGGTCCAAAAGATTATGAAAGCATGTTTTATTTAGATGGAATTAGCTAAAAGAAAAACTGGGACTCACAAGAGCTTGGCACCCGCTGCCCTGCTGTCTAGAACACCCTGTCTCCATTCCTTTGCTCCCTCACTGCCTTGGGGTCTCCGCTAGTGTTACCTTCCCAGAATAGCCTTCTCTGAGTTCCTTACCTAACACTGGAGGCACACTCTACTACATTAATGCCTCTTCTCACAGTTAAAAAAAAAAAAGGGTGGAGGATTTTCTCAAGATGGTAACGTGAGTAGGATGACAGAAATCTCCTCCCAAAACCACATATATTTTGAAAATACAGGGAATACAATAACTATCCCTAAAAGGGTGACCGGTAGATACAGTACACGAGCCAGGCTACATCTGCAAGAGCCCAACATCTCACAGAAAAGGGTAGGATACAAAGCCGTGACCCGAGCACTCCCCCCACCCCAGCTCACCGGCGGGAGGAAAAGAATCAGTGTGGGGAGGGAGTGGAAGCCCAGGACTGCTATAAAGCCAGCCCTGGTGGTTTACCACGGGAGCACAGACACACACTGCATGGTGCACTGGATATCGGAGGAGTGGAAAAGCAAGGTCTGAGATGGAGCGTGCAAACAGGTTCACACATCCAGCTGCCCTGGAACATAACAAAAATGGACGCTTAAAGCATCTTACAGGGACAAGGGTTTAATAGGTGGACAAAATCGTCCTGGCACACTCAGCCCAGCAGGCTGGGAACTTTAAAGAACTTCAGGCACCCTAAACCCTGGGTGGCAACGCAGCTCCAAATCCCCTTGCGGTGACAAGCAGCCTGCCATTCCTTCCCCCCCTTCCCAATTACACACTGTAAGCAAACTGGCTGACCCACCATTGCTGTGGAACATCCAGGGAGCAGACCCACCTACAGCAACCACACAGCTTAGCACAGAGGCTTCCCCGTGCACGCAGCTAACAGGCCCAGACCCAGAAGCTGCTCCCTGCGTGTGTTTCACCGGCACAGACAGCAAACACAGGCTCAGAGTCTGGAAAGCACAAAGGGGCTCTGTTCTCATAGCAGAACATGCACTACTGGCCTGCGACCACTGCCAGTGACCTAGGCCATCCCGAGGGCCACCACACCCACAGAAGATCAGGGGATTAATCCTGAGGCTGCTCTCTGCACGCAGTCCACTGGCACAGACACCAGAGACAGGCACAGAGACCGGAAGACACAAGGGGTTTTGCTCTTGTGGCAGAAAATGTGCTGCTGGCCTGAGACCCCGTCATTGCCCTAGGCCACCTAGAAGGCCGCCCCACCCACAGCAGCTTAGGGGATTCACCCAAAGGCTGCTCCCTGTGTGCGGTTAAACAGCACAGACAGCAGAGACAGGAAAGGCAACCAGCAAGCAGGAAGGGGCTTTGTTCTCCCAGCTGACACATCACCACTTCCGGCAACCACTCCCATTGCCATGAAAAGGCACAGAACTTGGTTCACTCCAAAATCTCTCAAACACCAAAGAGAGGGCTTGGTGACACTGAAATCACCAATCTTCCTGAAAAAGAATTAAAAGTAAAAGTCATAAGAATGCTGATGGACCTACAGAGAAATATTCAAGAGCTAAGGGATGAATTCAGGAGGGAGATAACAGAAATGAAACAAACAATGGAAGGATTTAAGAGCACAATGGATGAGGTGGAAGAGACAGTTAATGGAATAGAAATTAGAGAACAGGAATACAGAGAAGCTGAGGCAGAGAGCAATAAAAGAATCTCCACAAATGAAAGAATATTAAAAGAACTGTGTGACCATTCCAAACAGAACAATATTCACATTACAGGGGTACCAGAAGAAGAAGAAGAGATAAAAAGGGACAGAAAATGTCTGTGAAGTGATAATTGCTGAAAATTTCCTGAATCTGGGGAAGGAAATAGTCTCTAAGACCATGGAAGTCTACAGCTCTCCCAACACAAGGGACCCAAGGAGGACAACTCCAAAACATATAATAATTAAAATGGCAAAAATCAAAGACAGGGACAGAGAATTAAAAGCAACCAGAGAGAGAAAAAAGATCACCTACAAAGGAAAACCATCAGGCTTTCACCAGACTACTCAACAGAAACCTTACAGGCCAGAAGGAAATGGCATGATATATTCAATGCAATGAAACAGCAGTGCCTTGAACCAAGAATACTGTATCCAACACAACTATCATTAAAATTTGAAGGAGGGATTAAACAATTACCAGATAAGCAAAAGTTGAGGGAATTTACCTCCCACAAACATCTCTACAATGTATCTTAAAGGGACTGCTCTAGATGGAAGTATGCCTAAGGCTAAATAGCTGTCACCACAGAAAATAAAACCAAAGCAAAGAAAGTACACCAACCAAATACTAATTAAAGGGAAAATTGAATCAGCTATCCATAAAATCAATCAAGGGAAACAAAAAGAGTACACAATAGAACACCTAAAATATAAAGAATGGAGGAGGAAGAAAAGCAAGGGAGAGAAATAAGGAATCATCAGATGTGTTTATAATAGCATAATAAGTGAGTTAAGTTAGATGGTTAGACAGTAAAGAAGCTACCCTTGAACCTTTGGTAACCACGAATCCAAAGCCTGCAATGGCAATAAGTACATATCTATCGTTAATCACCCTAAATATAAATGGACTGAATGCACCATTCAAAAGACACATAGTAATAGAGTGGATAAAAAAGCAAGACCCATCTATATGAGACTCACTTCAAACCAAAGACATATGCAGACTAAAAGTGAAGGGACGGAAAAAGATATTTCATGCAAACAACAGGGAGAAAAAAGCAGGAGTTGCAGTACTTGTATCACACAAAACAGACTTCAGAACAAAGAAATTCACAAGAGACAAAGAAGGACATTACATAGTGATAAAGGGTCAGTCGAACAAAAGGATATAACTGTTATAAATACCTATACGCCCAACACAGATTCACCTAAATATGTGAAACAAAAAAAGAATTAAAGGGGGAAATAGAATGCAATGCATTCATTTTAGGAGACTTCAACACACCACTTGCTCCAAAGGAGGTATCAACCAGACAGAAAACAAGTAAGAACACAGAGGCACTGAACAATACATTAGAATAGATGGACCTAACAGACTCTATAGAACTCTACACCCAAAAGCAACAGGATACAGATTCTTCTCAAGTGCACATTGAACATTTTCCAGAATAGACCACATACTAGGCCAAAAAAAGAGCCTCAGTAAATTCAGAGACTGAAATTGTACCAACCAACTTCTCAGATCACAAAGATATAAAACTAGAAATAAATTGTACAAAGAAAACAAGGGTCTCACAAATACATGGAGTCTTAACAACATGCTCCAAAATAACCAATAGATCAATGACCAAATTAAAACAGAGATCATGCAATACTTAGAGACAAATGAAAACAACAGCACAAAGCCCAAACTTCTGTGGGACACACCGAGGCAGTGATAAGAGGAAAGTATATAGCAATCCAGGCATATTTAAAGAAGGAAGAATCCCAAATGAATAGTCTATATTCAGGACTACTGAAACTGGAAAAAGAAGAACAAATGAGGCCCCAAGTCAGCAGAACGAGGGACGTAATAAAGATCAGAGAAGAAATAAATAAAATTGAGAAGAACAAAATAGAAAAAAAATCAATAAAACCAAGGTGGTTCTTTGAGAAAATAAAAGAAGTAAGATAAACCTCTAGCCAGACTTATTAAGAAAATAATATAATCTACACACATAAGCAGAATCAGAAAAGAGAAAGGAAAAATCACGAGGGACACCACAGAAACAGAAAATCTAAACAGACCAATTACCAGCAATGAAATTGAATCGGTAATCAAAAAACTACGCAAGAACAAATTCCCCGAACCAGATGGATTCACCGCTGAATTTTATCAGACATTTAGGGAAAACATAATACCCATTCTCCTTCAAGTTTTCCAACAAGTAGAAGAAGAGGGAATACTTCCAAACTCATTCTATGAAGCCAGCATCACTCTATTAACAAAACCAGGCAAAGACACCACAGAAAAAGAAAACTACAGACCAATATCCCTGATAAACATAGATGCAAAAATACTGAACAAAATATTAGCAAACTGAATTAAAAACTACATCAAGAGGATCATATACCATGATCAAGTGGGATTCATGCCAGGGATGCAAGGATGGTACAACATTCGAAAATCCATCAACATCATCCACCACATCAACAAAAAGAAGGACAAAAATCGCATGATCATCTCCATAGATGCAGAAAAAGCATTTGACAAAATTCAACATGCATTCATGATAAAAACTCACAACAAAATGGGTACAGAGGGCAAGTACCTCAACACAATAAAGGCCATATATGACAAACCCACAGCCAACATTATACTTCACAGAGAGAAGCTCAAAGATTTTCCTTTAAGATCGGGAACAAAACAAGGATACCCACTCGCCCCACTTTTATTCAACACAGTACTGGAGGTCCTAGCCACAGTAATCAGACAACACAAAGAAATAAAAGGCATCCAGACTGGTAAGGAAGAAGTCAAACTGTCACTGTTTGCAGAGGACATGATATTGTACATAAAAAACCCTAAAGAATCCACTCCAAAACTACTAGAACTAATATCTGAATTCAGCAAAGTTGCAGGATACAAAATTAATACACAGAAATCTTTTGCATTCCTATATACTAACGATGAACTAACAGGAAGAGTTATCAGGAAAACAAATCCATTCACATAATTGCATGAAAAAGAATAAAATACCTAGGAATAGACCTAACCAAGGAAGTGAAAGAGCTATACCCTGAAAACCACAAGACACTCCTAAGAGAATTTAAAGAAGACACTAATAAAATGGAAATTCATCCCATGTTCTTGGGTAGGAAGAATTAATATTGTCAGAATGGCCATCCTGCCTAAAGCAATCTACAGATTCAATGTAATCCCTATCAAAAGACCGACAGCATTCTTCAACAAACTGGAACAAATAGTTCTAAAATTCATATGGAACCACAAAAGACCCCAAATAGCCAAAGCAATCCTGAGGAGGAAGAATAAAACAGGGGGGATCTCGCTTTCCAACTTCAAGCTCTACTACAAAGCCACAGAAATCAACACAATTTAATGGTACTGGCACAAGAACAGACCCAGAGACCAGTGAAACAGAATACAGAGTCCAGCTATTAACCCAAGCATATATGGTCAATTAATATACGACAAAGGAGCCATGGACATACGAAGGGAAAATGACAGCATCTTCAACAGCTGGTGTTGGCAAAACTGGACAGCTATATGTAAGAGAATGAAACTGGATTATTGTCTAACTCCATACACAAAAGTAAACTCGAAATGGATCAAAGACCTGAATGTAAGTCATGAAACCATAAACTCTTAGAAGAAAACATAGGCAAACCTCTCTTGAATATAAATATGAACAGCTTCTTCATGAACATATCTCCACGGGCAAGGGAAACAAAAGCAAAAATGAACAAATGCGACTATATCAAGCTGAAAAGCTTCTGTACAGCAAAGGACACCATCAACAGAACGAAAAGACATCCTACAGTATGGGAGAATATATTCATAAATGACATATCAGATAAGGGGTTAACATCCAAAATATACAAAGACTTAACACACCTCAACAAACAAAAAGCAAATGATCCAATTAAAAAATGGACAGAGGAGCTGCAAAGACAGTTCTCCAAAGAAGAAATTCAGATGTCCAACAGGCACATGAAAAGATGCTCCACATTGCTAATCATTATAGAAGTGCAAATTAAAACCACAGTGAGATTATCACCTCACACCAGTTAGGATGGCCAACATCCAAAAGACAAACAACAACAAATGTTGGTGAGGTTGTGGAGAAAGGGGAACCCTCCTACACTGCTGGTGGGAATGTAAATTAGTTCAACCATTATGGAAAACAGTATGGAGGTACCTCATAAAGTTCAAAATAGAAATACCATTTGACCCAGGAATTCCACTCCTAGGAATTTACCCTAAGAATGCAGCAGCCCTGTTTGAAAAAGGCATATGCACCCCTGTTTATTGCAGCACTATTTATAGTAGCCAAGAAATGGAGGCAACCTAAGTGTCCGTAAGTAGATGAATGGATAAAGAAGATGTGGTACATATACACAGAGGAATATTATTCATCCATAAGAAGAAAACAAATCCTACCATTTGCAACAACATGGATGGAGCTGGAGGGTATTATGCTCAGTGAAATAAGCCAGGCGGAGAAAAACATGTATCAAATGATTTCACTCATCTGTGGAGTATAACAACAAAGAAAAATTGGAAGGAACAAAACAGCAGCAGATTCACAGAACCCAAGAATGGACTAATAGTTACCAACAGGAAAGGGACTGGAGAGGGTGGGTGGGAAGGGAGGGAACAAGGCAAAAGGGGGCATTACAATTAGCACACATAATGTAGTGGGGGGCATGGGGAAGGCAGTATAGCACAGAAAAGACTAGTGATTCAATAGCATGTCACTATGCTGATGGACAGTGACTATAATGGGATATGGGTTGGGGACTTGATAATTGGGGGAATCTACTAACCACAATGTTGCTCATGTAATTGTATATTAATGAAACCAAAATGAATTTAAAAATTTAAAAAAGTTTTTTTTTTTAAGGGTGTACGGGGAAGGTAGTCATCTTTGTTCCAAATGTCATCTTCGATGCTAAGAATTCCTGATACATAACAGATGCTCTAAATATTCAATGAATGAACTGGGGATTTAATAAAGCCAGATCTCAGGTATTCCCTCCCTTAATCTTGAGACAGCTCTCAAAGTGTATTTCAGGATGTCAAACAGCAGAATTCTCACTGTTAAAACTGACTAATAACGCTAAACTCACATCTACACAATTATGCTTAAATATAATGGAATAAACTACCTTTGGACTGTGTGGATAAAACAAGAGTTCCTGTGGCCAGGATTCTCACCTGCCCCTGCTTGAGTAGCTCCCTGCACACCTGTGGGCATTACATGACTGTTGACTCTGTATAAAGAGCTCTGCCCAGTGCCCTGGGTGTGACAAGGTGGCAGGGCTGCAAGGCTGCAGAAGAGCAGAGCAGAGGCTGGAGCGGTGGCAGCACAGAGGACAGAGGCCCAGAGGACGGCTGTGCAGGACGACTGTGCGGGACGGCTGTGAGGACAGAGAGGCCCAGAGGCAGAGACCAGCTTGCTGCCCACAGACTCGCTCTGAGTTAGCAGGATTCTAGTGACTGACCTGCCACCTGGAAATAAAGTTGGGTATAGCCCTTTCACCCCAAGAACGTTTTGCTGTCATTTTCTTTGGTCACACTGAAACCACAGCAAACTTGCCCGGGGCTGAAACCCATTGGCAAGACAGACTGCTTTTGTATTGCTGCTAAATACTACCCAGTTTTTTGGAAGTTGTATTCTATC
Source organism: Manis pentadactyla (assembly GCF_030020395.1). NCBI lineage: Eukaryota > Metazoa > Chordata > Mammalia > Pholidota > Manidae > Manis > Manis pentadactyla. The sequence continues at coordinate 3,137,683 of NC_080023.1, forward strand.
ACTGTTAGCAAAAGAATTTCCATTACAATTTCTCAACCCCACACATTGGTTTCTGAGGTTTCTCATCAGCTGTCTCTTTACAAGAATCTGGACAAGTAAACCCATGAGTATTCAATAAATAAATATTAAGACAAATTGTGTGCAACTTCCAGAACAATCTAAAGACTTAATCTACCCAGTCATGAATTTCCACGACACAGGGAAGGGAAGAAAACAGGATCCTTCTGCACTCCAGAATCAGAATTTACTAAATCTGAATCAGCTCTGCATCACAAGAAAACATTTAAGCAATTATCTCCTAAGATCTAAGTTCTAATTCTCTCCCACTCCTCCTTTTTCACAGTAATACCTCCTTTTTGCCTCTAAGATTGTAGTCACTGCGGGTGAAATTGTAGTATTTCCAGAATACCTGGCCTGGCTTTAGTGTATTTACATATCCTCAGGGGTGGAGAGAAGTTCACCTCCATGTCAGTGGGTAGTTACCTGGGCAACCGAGGGCTTATTTGAAGCTGAGAGTTTAGGAAGGAGGTCCTTGCTTGCTTGTTTGCTTCAGCCAGAGCAGGAGAGACGGCCTCAAACTGCAATTTGTGAGCAATAAACAGGTTTTAAACTTTTATTTCTCCCTTTGACGATTTCGGTATTTAGAGGTATTTTGCCCCGGGATTGACTTATAGTCACTCTGCCTGGTAATAATACACCTCACCATGTGAAACACTGGCCTAGAATCTTGACTATACCTTTAGTTAAGTGTGTTTGAACATGTGGACTATATTAACTAGACTGTGTAAACTTATATAGTAGAAAATTTCTATACTGCAAATGTGATACAGAAATTTTTAGACAACTTAAAAAAAATTCCCAATTCTACATCTCACTTGATTAATTCAACAGACACTGGCTATGAACAAAGTACTATGCCTTAAAATTTTCTGCATCAATAAACTTCCAATCTAGTAAAAGACAGCAAATATTCAGGTAAATACAAACAATCTCAGTGTCATTAGAGGTAAGTACTGTAGTTAGAGGGCCAGGGTGAGCTGAATGGAGAGGGCAGCATCGAGTCCAGCCTCAAAGGACAGTAGGATTCCAGGCGGCAGAACTAGAAGGAAGGGATGGGGAATGGAAGAAAAGAGGAAGTAAGAGAAAAAACATTCCTGGAGAGAGTGCCGAGATCCAGAGCGGAGATGGGTGAAAGCGCAGGATACACGGACTCAAGACAGGTCCTGCCTGGTCGCCAGCACGTGGCCCTTCTCTGTAAGGACTCCTGGTCAGGAAGACCTGAACGCACATGCCCCACACTGACAAGGCAGAATACATCTGGGGGCACGGCCAAGGAGCATGGCTTTGAGGTCGTCCTGCACTCCTTACCAGAAACACAGAAGGCACTCAGAGGCAGCTGGTGGATGTAATTTACATACAATAAACACACAAAACACACAGTAAGATAAAATGAAATCACATTTTTGCACATTCGTTTTCTAACAATACTGAACACTTCTACATAAAATTATGAGAAAAAAGTTTAAGATCTTAATAAAGATTGAATATACTTTACTATAGTTTTTAATCTTGGCATACTACTTTGTGTTAAAACTAGGCCTTTGGAGCACTATAAATTCAATCACTTAGAAAGCTGGTTGTGCTGGCAGTCTTTACTGAAAACGGTCCCTCTCCTTTAAAGACACACAGAGCTACATGGAAGAAATATGTCATTGGCTGCACTTACTAAATCATGCTCGGCAACTTTCAATCCCATCAATCAATTACGCAAGGATTTTTGTTGAAATTCAGCTAGTGAATTTTCATCTTCCTCATCAGAGTTCATTGTCCATAGACAGTAATCTGAAGAAATCACATTTTTTTCTAATTTTAATAAGTTCAAAGGATTACAAGACACTTTTAAACAGGCTAAAAATTCATTTCCAAGTTTCAATGTAAAGATAACTATTAACTATTTACATTATTCTTACCAAAAAATAATAATAATGGAAACAAGTGTAAACATCCACTTTCAAAAGCTCTCTTCTCTCTACATTAAGAGTTTATTTCAAAAAGCAATTTTCTACTCACTGTTAAAATGTCACCTTTACCTTGAGGGGACAGATTAAATGTTTATTTTTCTTAAAAATATTGTATTTGCTAGTGTCTTGCCAATGGTTTCTGCCCCGAGCAAGTTCACTATGGATTGAATGGGACCAAAGAAATGACAGTAGAACATTCTTGGGGTGAAGGGGTTGTACCCAACTTTATTTTTTATTAAGGTATCATTGATATACACTCTTATGAAGGTTTCACAAGAAAAACAATGTGGTTATTCCATTCACCCTTATTATCGATCCCCCCCACACCCCATTGCAGTCACTGTCCATCAGTGTAGTAAGATGCCACGGAGGGGTTGTACCCAACTTTATTTCGACAGTGGCAGGCCAATCGCTAGAATCCCGTTCAGTCAGAGCGAGTCTGTGTGCAGCAAGCCGGTCTCTGTCTCTGTCCTCTGCTCTACTCTGCTGCAGCTTTGCAGCCATGCCACCATTGTTGCCCAAAGCACTGGGCGGAGTTCTTTATGTAGGGAGTCAATAACAACGTATTGCTCACACGTGTGTGGTAAGCAAGCTGACCAGGGCCAGGTGAGAATCATGGCCTCAGGAACCTTCACTTTATCCACAGCTAGGTAGCTTTCTACTGACAGCCACTTATTATTACAGAAAGGTCGGCAACTTTAGACCACTTGTCTATGTAAAAGAAAAACACTGAATTCACCTTCAGAATAGGCAATGCTTTTAATTTTGCCGCAAGACACTAGCAAATCAATGTGTCGTGCCAAGTATTTTCACAGTTAGTCCCCACCTCATTACAAAACACTATAAAGATTTACTGCTTTGTAAAGGTCTCAGGCGGATCCCTTATGTGCTTCTGGCTCTGTTTTGTTGCTATAAGAACTTCTCTATGCATCAAAGTGTGAATAAATTTCACATGTGTTCTTCTTTCTGCAATTCTACCTTATTCAATCGCTTTTTAAAACCACAGTGGCTTCTCCACTGGTTATATCTAGTTTTTCCACAAAACCCTGTTTACTAAGAAATGACTTCAGAATATAAATGCTCTAGAATATTCAGTGGCTCACTCACACACGCACACATACACACACACCAAATACTCAATCTGAACCTAGCAAAAAGCCTAAGCTGAAACCTGTTTGGAAACACCTGTTTCCATCATTTTAGAGTAACCCCCCATCATGATTTATTCCAATATTTTCTCATACCTTCTGCAACATACTCTATGGATACTCCAAAAGCACCTGCTGACAAAGTAATGTATTTACTCTGTTGTCATGAATTATATCAGCCTTTCTGCCTATTCCCTCACCACCCCTGGAGGTAATGATCTGTGACTATTCTGTCTTTCAGTTGTCTGTAAGTGTAGCAGGGGCTGCTTACTGGCTTAACCAGTTCCACAGCTCTGCATTGTACTAGTGTTCCAGAAGTCATTCTTGGAAGCCCAACCTAGAAAGCCTGTCCCACCTGCCCTTTCCAAAATTCTATCTGCTCCTAATTCTCCATACTGAATGTCTGTCTGTGCCAATCAGTTGAAGTTGCTTCTGCAACCTGAACCTTAAAGAAATGTAAAACCTCAGGAGTAGTTCATCCTGAAGTTTAACACAATTTTACAAAGTACTAGATTGAGTGATGCATGACTTAAAACACTGCTAAAAAAAGTATAGGTGCTGTTTCTCTTCTGGATGCTTAGCTTATATTCTGCTGACTGTGAAGGCTACTGTCCTTCCCTAGCATTTTAAGACAAGATAACCACTTTGTACGTGTTCATCGTTAATAAAAGAGATGTAACTCCACATTTCAAATAATCTTTGAGAGCTGGTTCTCAATCCTGCTTATTAGATCATTTTCCTAGCTTCATTACATAGCTAGTAAAAAGCTCATACAGGAAGCAGTAGTGGTGGCTATGCATCAATTTCCTGGTCCTTTAGCTTTCATTACTGGCACTTTCAGTCCAGGGTTTCTTTGAAGACTACGTGACTACTTTGTGAGGACCAGTTCAATTAGACAGCAGAATTCACAACTGTACTTAAGGAGCGCTCACGAATAGCCATAGGCTTCCACCTGCTGTCAGTGAACAGATGTCCTCTACCGTATCAGGGTATCTCAGGAATCATAAAAGACCCATGACTCAAAAACAGATTGAGTAAGGGTGCCAGTTCCAATTCACAAAATAAGCATTTGTAAAGTGTAGTGTCTTATTTTTACTTTTTACTTTTTATTATTATTACTTTTTGCTATCATTAATCTACAATTACATGAAGAACACTATGTTTACCAGGTTCCCCCCTCAACAAGTACCCACACACACACCACTACAGTCATTGTCCATCAGCATAGCAAGATGCTATATAATCACCACCTGTCTTCTGTGTTGTACAGCCCTCCCCGACCCCCCCCCCGAATACTATACATGCTAATCGTAATGCCCCCTTTCTTTTTCCCCGCCCTTATCCCTCCCTTCCCACCCATCCTGCCCAGTCCCTTTCCCTTTGGTAACTGTTAGTCCATTCTTGGGTTCTGTGATTCTGCTGCTGTTTTGTTCCTTCAGTTTTTCTTTGTTCTTATACTCCACAGATGAGTGAAATCATTTGGTACTTGTCTTTCTCTGCCTGGCTTATTTCACTGAACATAATACCCTCTAGCTCCATCATGTTGTGGAAAATGGTAGGATCTGTTTTCTTCTTATGGCTGAATAGTATTCCATTGTGTATATGTACCACTTCTTATTTATCCATTCATCTACTGATGGACACTTAGGTTGCTTCCATTTCTTGGCTATTGTAAATACTGCTGCGATAAACATAGGGGTGCATCTATCTTTTTCAAAATGGGCTGCTGCATTCTTAGGGTAAATTACTAGAAGTGGAATTCCTGGGTCAAATGGTATTTCTATTTTGAGCATTTTGAGAAGCCTCCATACTGCTTTCCACATGGTTGAACTAACTTACATTCGCACCAGCAGTGTAGGAGGGTTCCCCTTTCTCCACAACCTCGCCAACATTTGTTGTTGTTTGTCTTTTGGATGGTGGCGATCCTTACTGGTGTGAGGTGATATCTCATTGTTGTTTTAATTTGCATTTCTCTGATGACAAGCGATGTAGAGCACCTTTTCATGTGCCTGTTGGACATCTGAATTTCTTCTTTGGAGAACTGTCTTTGCAGCTCCTCTGTCCATTTTTTAATTGGATTATTTGCTTTTTGTTTGTTGAGGTGTGTGAGCCCTCTATATATTTTGGATGTCAACCCTTTATCACATCTGTCATTTATGAATATATTCTCCCATACTACAGGACACGTTTTTGCTCGATTGATGGTGTCCTTTGCTGTACATAAGCTTTCCAGCTTGATATACTCCCACTTGTTCATTTTTGGTTTTGTTTCCCCTGCCCGGGGAGATATGTTCAAGAAGAGGTTGCTCATGTTTATTTCTAAGAGATTTTTGCCTATGCTTTTTTCTAAGAGTTTTATGGTTTCATGACTTAGGTCCAAGTCTTTGATCCATTTTGAATTTACTTTTGTGTACGGGGTTAGACAGTGATCCAGTTTCATTCTCTCTTACATGTAGCTGTCCAGTTTTGCCAGCACCATCTGTTGAAGAGGTTGTCATTTCCCCATTGTATGTCCATGGCTCCTTTATTGCATATTAATTGACCATATATGTTTGGGTTAATGTTTGGAGTTTCTACTTTGTTCCAATGGTCGGTGGCTCTGTTCTTGTGCCAGTACCAAATTGTCTTGATTACTGTGGCTTTGTAGAAGAGCTTAAGTTGGGGAGTGAGTTCCCCCCCCCTTTATTCTTCCTTCTCAGGATTGCTTTGGCTATCTGGGGTCTTTGGTGTTTCCATATGAATTTTTGAATTACTTGTTAACAGTTCATTGAAGAATGCTGTTGGTAATTTGATAGGGATTGCATCAAATCTGTATATTGTTTTGGGCAGGATGGCCATTTTGACAATATTAATTCTTCCTAGGCAGGAGCATGGGATGAGTTTCCATCTGTTAGTGTCCTCTTTAATTTCTCTTAAGAATGTCTTATGGTTTTCAGGCTATAGGTCTTTCACTTCCTTGGTTAGGATTATTCCTAGGAATTTTATTCTTTTAGATGCAATTGTGAATGGAACTGTTTTCCTGATTTCTCTTTCTATTAGTTCATTGTTAGGGTATAGGAAAGCCACAGATTTCTGTGTGTTAATTTTGTATCCTCCAATTTTGCTGAATTCCAATATTAGTTCTAGTAGTCTTGGAGTGGAGCCTTTAGGGTTTTTTATGTACAATATCATGTCATCCACAAATACTGACAGTTTGACTTCTGCTTTACCAATCTGGATTCCTTATATTTCTTTGTTTTGTCTAATTGCCATGGCTAGGACCGCCAGTAGTATGTTGAATAACAGTGGGGAGAGTGGGCATCCCTGTCTCGTTTCTGATCTCAGAGGAAAAGCTTTCAGCTTCTCGCTGTTCAGTATGATGTTGGCTGTGGGTTTATCATATATGGCCTTTATTATGTTGAGGTACTTGCCCTCTATACCCATTGTGTTGAGAGTTTTTTTTTTTTAATTATTTTTTATTGAAGGGTAGTTGATGCACATTATTACATTACATTAGTTTCAAGTGTACAACACAAGAACATTTATATACATAATTCTAGGTTCCAGCTATCACCCTACCAAGCTGTTACAATATCTTGACTATATTCCTTATGCTATACATCACATCCCGGTTACTTATTTATTTTACCATTGGAAGTGTGTTTTTTTTTTTTTTTTTTTTGTGAGGGCATCTCTCATATTTATTGATCAAATGGTTGTTAACGACAATAAAATTCTGTATAGGGGAGTCAATGCTCAATGTACAATCATTAATCCACCCCAAGCCTAATTTTCGTCAGTCTCCAATCTTCTGAGGCATAACAAACAAGTTCTTACATGTAGAACAAATTCTTACATAATGAATAAGTTACATGGTGAACAGTACAAGGGCAGTCATCACAGAAACTTTTGGTTTTGCTCATGCATTATGAACTCTAAACAGTCAGTTCAAATATGAATACTCATTTGGTTTTTATACTTGATTTATATGTGGATACCACATTTCTCTCTTTATTATTATTATTTTTAATAAAATGCTGAAGTGGTAGGTAGATACAAGATAAAGGTAGAAAACATAGTTTAGTGTTGTAAGAGAGCACATGTAGATGATCAGGTGTGTGCCTGTAGACTATGTGTTAATCCAAGCTAGACCAGGGCAATAAAACATCCACGTATGCAGAAGATTTCTCTCAGAACGGGGGGGTGAGGTTCTAAGCCTCACCTCTGTTGATCCCCAATTTCTCACCTGATGGCCCCCCTGCGACTGTGCCTGTCTTAGGTTGTTCCTCCCTTGAGGAATCTTACCCGTCTCTGGCTAACCAGTCATCTTCCGGGGCCATACAGGGAAATGTAAAGTTGGTAAGTGAGAGAGAAGCCTTATTGTTTGAAAGTGTTGAGAGCTTTTATCATGAATGGATGTTGAATTTTGTTGAACGCTTTTTCAACATCTATGGAGAAGATTATGTGGTTTTTGTCCTTCTTTTTGTTGATGTGGCGGATGATGTTGATGGACTTTTGAATGTTGTGCCATCCTTGCATCCCTGGGATGAATCCCACTTGGTCATGGTGTATGATCCTTTTGATGTATTTTTGAATTCGGTTTGCTACTTTTTGTTGAGTATTTTTGCATCTACGTTCATCAGGGATATTGGTCTGTAGTTTTCTTTTTTGGTAGGGTCTTTGCCTGGTTTTGGTATTAGGGTGCTGTTGGCTTCATAGAATGAGTTTGGGAGTATTCCCTCCTCTTATATTTTTTGGAAAACTTTAAGGAGAACGGGTATTATGTCTTCTCTGTATGTGATAAAATTCCGAGGTAAATCCATCTGGCCCGGAGGTTTTGGTCTTGGGTAGTTTTTTGATTAATGCTTCAATTTCGTTCCTGGTAATTGGTCTGTTTAAATTTTCTGTTTCTTTTTGGGTCAGTCTTGGAAGGTTGTATTTTTCTAGGAAGTTGTCCATTTCTCCTAGGTTTTGCAGCTTGTTAGCATATAGGTTTTCATAGTATTCTCTAATAATTCTTTGTATTACTGTGGGGTCCGTCGTGATTTTTCCTTTCTCGTTTATGATTCTGTTGATCTGTGTTGATTCTGTTTTTCTCTTAATAAGTCTGGCTTGAGGCTTATCTATTTTGTTTATTCTCTCAAAGAACCAGCTCTTGGTTTCATTTATTTTTTTTATTGTTTTATTCTTCTCAGTTTTATTTATTTCTTCTCTGATCTTTATTATGTCCCTCCTCCTGCTGACCTTAGGCCTCATTTGTTCTTCTTTTTCCAATTTCGATAGTTGTGACACTAGACAATTCATTTGGGATTGTTCTTCCTTCTTTAAATATGCCTGGATTGCTATATACTTTCCTCTTAAGACTGCTTTTGCTGCATCCCACAGAAGATGGGCTTTCTGTCATTGTTGTCATTTGTTTCCATATATTGCTGGATCTCCATTTTAATTTGGTCGTTGATCCATTGATTATTTAGGAGCATGTTGGTAAGCCTCCATGTGTCTGTGAGCCTTTTTGCTTTCCTTGTACAATTTATTTCTAGTTTTATACCTTTGTGGTCTGAAAAGTTGGTCGGTAGAATTTCAGTCTTTTTGAATTTACTGAGGCTCTTTTTGTGGCCTAGTATGTGGTCCATTCTGGAGAATGTTCCATGTGCACTTTAGAAGAATGTGTATGCTGTTGCTTTTGGATGTAGAGTTCTATAGATGTCTCTTAAGTCCATCTGTTCTAGTGTGTTGTTCAGTGCCTCTGTGTCCTTACTTATTTTCTGTCTGGTAGATCCGTCCTTTGGAGTGAGTGGTGTGTTGAAGTCTCCCAAAATGAATGCACTGTGTTGTATTTCCTCCTTTAATTGTTAGTATTTGTTTCACATATGCTGGCACTCCTGTGTTGGGTGCATGGATATTTATAATGGTTATATCCTCTTGTTGGATTGACCCCTTGATCATTATGTAATGTCCTTCTTTATCTCTTGTTACTTTCTTTGTTTTGAAGTCTACTTTGTCTGATACTAGTACTGAACACCTGCTTTTTTCTCCCTGTTGTTTGCATGAAATATCTTTTTCTATCCCTTGACTTTTAATCTGTACATGTCTTTGGGTTTGAGGTGCATCTTTTGTAAGGAGCATATAGTTGGGTCTTGCTTTTTTATCCATTCTATTACTCTGTGTCTTTTGATTGGTGCATTAAGTCTATTTACATGTAGCGTGATTATTGAAAGATATGTACTTATTGCCATTGCAGGCTTTAAGTCTGTGGTTACCAAAGGTTCAAGGTTAGCTTCTTTACTATCTTATTGTCTAGCTCAACTCACTTATTGAGCTATTATAAACACTGTCTGATGATTCTTTATTTCTCTCCCTTCTTTTTCCTCCTCTTCCATTCTTCATGTTGGGTGTTTTGTTCTGTGCTCTTTTTAGGAGTGCTCCCATCTAGAGCAGTCCCTCTAAGATACCCTGTAGAGGTGGTTTGTGGAGGCAAATTCCCTGAACTTTTGCTTGTCTGGGAATTGTTTAATACCTCCTTCATAATTAAATTATAATCTTGCTGGATACAGTATTCTTGGTTCAAGGCCCTTCTGTTTCATTGCACTAAATATATCCTGCCATTCTCTTCTGGCCTGTAAGGTTTCTGCTGAGAAGTCTGATGATAGCCTGATGGGTTTCCTTTGTAGGTGATCTTTTTTTTTCTCTCTGGCTGCCTTTAATACTCTGTCCTTGTCTTTGATCTTTGCCATTTTAATTATAATGTGTCTTGGTGTTGCCCTCCTTGGGTCCCTTGTCATGGGAGTTTGTGTGCTTCTGAGGTCTGAGAGGCCATTTCCTCCCCTAGTTTGGGCACGTTTTCAGCAATTATTTCTTCAAAGACATTTTCTATCCCGTTTTCTCTCTTCTTCCTCTTCTAGTACTCCTATAATGTGAATATTGTTCCATTTCAATTGGTCACACAGTTCTCTTAATATTGTTTCATTCCTGGAGATCCTTTTATCTCTCTCTGCGTCCGCTTCTCTGCGTTCCTGTTCTCTGAATTCTGGTCCATTAATGGACTCTTGCATCTTATCCATTCTGCTTTGCAGTCCTTCCAGAGATTGTTTTATTTCTGTATTCTTCCTCCTTAGCTCTTGCATGTTTCTCTGCAAGTCCATCAGCATGGTTATGACTTTTATTTTGAATACCTTTTCATGAAGATTGGTTAAATCTATCTTCCCAGATTCCTTCTCAGGGGAGGATGTGGAGGATGTCTCGGTTAGTCTGGTCTGGATCAAATTTTTCTGCCTTTTCATGTCGATAGATGCAGTGCTATGCTACTGATTCATCTGTCAGCTGGGAGAGCCAAGACCCTTTCCACTTGCTCCTGGCCTTTCTTTCCTGGGACAACGATGACCCCTAGTGGCTTGTGTTGGGCAACTGCGTGTAGACTGGGTCTCTGTTTCTTGCCCGGCCGCTATGGAGGAAGCTCCCTTGCTGTGGGCGTGGCCAGCCTCAGGCTGCTCCTCTGCTATGGCGGGGCCCCGGAGGGGTAATGGACGGGGGCTGTTTATCACTCTGAGGGGTCTCAGAGCTGCACTGCCGCCCAGGGGGTTAGGGCGCTCGGAGTTCCCTGGGATTCCCAGCTGCTAGGCTAAGTGTCCCAGGACGCTTCCGTTCAGCTGTGGGGTCCCTGTCCCCTTAAGACTTTCAAAAAGCACTCGCGTTTCTTTGCTCCCAGGGCGCCGGCTGCGGGGACCTGCTCACAGGTCTTACTGTCCTGTTTCCCTGGTATCCAGCACTCCACACATGCACTGTGTCTGCGCTCTGATGCGGATGGCTGGGGCTGGGTGTTTAGCAGTCCTGGGTTCCCTCCCCCTCCTGCTCCAACTCCTCTTCTCCCGCCGGGAGCTGGGGGGAGGGGCGCTCGGCTCCCGCCGGGCCGGGGCTTGTATCTTACCCCCTTCGCGAGGCGCTGGGTTCTCGCAGGTGTGGATGTGGTCTGGCTGTTGTCCTGTACCTTCTGGTCTCTCTTTTAGGGATAGTTGTATTTGTTGTATTTTCAAAAATATTTATGTTTTTGGGAGATTCCCACAGTCCTACTCACGCTGCCATCTTGGCTCCACCCATAGTGTCTTATTTGAATATATAAGAACTAACATGTTCTTCCTGAAGCACCAGGGAGAGCCTAAACTACTTCCGGTGTGCCTTTTAAAGTCCACCACTTTAGAGACCCCTACAGGAGGTTAAAATGTGTGACCAAAGAAGTGACAATCATTGAAACACACAGTTGGAAAAGGCCTTCAAGATTATCCAGCCTGATTTTCATACCTGACAGAAGAGGAAACTGTCCAATACACAACCATATACAGCTGGCCCAAGATCTTTAGACAAAAGCCTCTTTCAATAATGAGCTAGTAAACAAGCCAGTAATACCTAAGTACTGTATTTATGATATAGAAGGAAGAGTTTAGTCTTAATAAGGCAAGTTGAGTTCACTGCCAGAACACAAGGGGGGAAAAGACCTCAACCTTTGTTCTAATAAAGACAGTACCAACAACACAGTCTAAGAGGCTTCCTGATCACCATTTGAGTTTCCAACTATCAACAGAAGTCTCTACCAACATATGCTAAAAATACCAAGCCTGAACCTGAGAGGAAGAACTGAACGAACAATCACCTGCATCAAGGTGAGTGCTGGTAAGTATAGGAGTAAGTGAGCTTGCCAAAGCCAGGGGGTAAACAAGGAAGCATCAGAGGACAGTACCATAAACCTATAAAGACAGGCAAACAGTTCCAGAAACACATGTATCACCACGGTCAAATGCAGCAAGCTCAAAGGATATCAATAGTGAAGAACACCACCAGGATTTGGTAAGGACAAGACCAGTTCATGACCTCTGTAAAGGCTGATTAAAGTGGCAGACGCAAAGGGCTGGATAAGGAGCAGCACAGGAACTGAGGGTGAGGGAAGGAGCAGCATTAGCCAGTACTCTTAACCAGTGTTCAAGTCAACTGGTGGCAATGGGTAGGACCAAGTCAGGTAGAAAAGTGTTTTAAGTAGTTAAGCAAGGTCAGGAGAAGGACTGAGAGGAAGGGAAGCTTGGAAACTCACAATGATAATGGCTAATGAAAATAACTTGACAGAGGAGGAAAGGTTCAAGACACTGGAGAGAAAAGGCAGAGAGGTTCTAAAGGGCCCTGAGATGCTGTACTCACACATAAATTTTGCAGTGAGTTTCCATGGGCTAACAGACTCACTAAATCTATCGGTTAAGAATCCCTGGAATATAGAATTAACTTTGGAAAAAAGGACAAAAGCTTTCTTCCAATCAGAACAAGAGAGATCTCAGTGGGAAAAGGGGGGAAGAGGAAGAAGTTACAGGAGCCCACATTGACTGGCCCAGGTCCTAGAGTAATGTTTTCTTAGTGTGTACCATATGCCAAGTAAGCCACAGAGCACGGTTTAGAAGAAAACATTCCTACAAACCAGGGATTCCAACCCAGTCTAAGCGCTGTGGCCCGTCTGAGGTCAGGCACCAAAGGAACACACAAGCAAGGCAACAACTCAGTCTAGGATGGTGAAGGCATGCTTCCCATGGGGACCATGCATGACCTTCTCTTAAAGAAGAACAGCAGTTAACTGGGCAAAGATGGGAAAGGAGCACTGTGCAGAATAAGCACCAACAAAAGCACAGAGGGCAGGACATGTTCCGTTCATGCTGGGCAGGCCACACAACACAAGCAGAACAATGTGACTGCTACCCGGTCAGAGTAGGTGGTGACAGCAGCAGAACAACAGTGAAAGGAAGCTAAAGGTGACAAGGATGAGAACCTCTCCATTCAGCCAGTCAGTCTGGCAGGCAAGGCACAGTAGAAGAGCAAGTGAAGGTGCCATCAAGGAAAAGTGAAGACTTCTGGGAGCTCGGGCACATGGGAAGATATGTATGTGAAGGAAGGGTAGACAAAGTAGTTGCTGGGTGTGCTCACAAAGACAGACTAGAGAAAGAGAAAACATGCAGACTGGGTGAGAGCAGGGAAGACGAGAATCACAGGAGGGCTTTATATCTCAGGTGATTACTGTAAAGTGATAAATGCCACCAAGAGCTGGAAGGGGCAAGAGGGGACACTAACTACGACAGTTAAAGGAATTTTTCCAACTCAATTATGGGTCTCAGTTTCCTCAGCTAGCAAATACTATTTCAGCAATAAATATGTGTTCTCTTGTTATCCCATCCAGTTCAAAAGTTCTCCAACTCTAAGATTTACCAATCCCAGCATTCCACTGGTGTGGGCACCTGTAAACGTGCAAAGAACTCCCAGCTTGTAGAGAGACATTTAATTGTTAATGACTGGCTGACAGATCCAACCTATTATTTTTTTTAAGTGAGATATAATTGACCTGTTGTTTTTTAAAGGAAGGAAAAATACTGACTGTAGGTAGTGACTCTACAGCACCTTATTACACTGATAGACAGTGATGGCAAGGGGGGCATGAGGACTTGATAATATGAGTGAATGTTGAAACCACAACGTTGTTCACGTAAAACCTTCATAAGATTGTACATCGATGACACTTTAATAATAAAAAAAAACAGAAAAAAATATATTGACTGTAGCTGCAATTTAAGCCAATTAATAACTAATGCTGTTTTCTATGCTTTTAAAAACAGAAAACAATATTATAAACATGGCCAAGAATTCATTTACAGGATTTCTTTATCCAAGGCAACCAAACAGCTTTGGCAAGGGGCTGGTAACTCTCTTTGGTAAGCTGTCCTGACCATCAACTAGGGATGCACCTGCACTGACAAGTCACCCCCTTCAGTGGCCTCTAAAGGGGGAGGTAAACTCTCAGCAGGAACTTGCAGACAGGGTTTCCCCTGCTGAGTTGCTTTTACCATGGTGGAATAACTGCTAAACATTTTTAAAGAAAAGAATTAGTTATATTAGACTACTGAATAGTTGAAAATTTCACTGTACTTAGGTATATATATAAAATTATTGCCATATTTAAACAAATATTAGATTTTGTAGGACTTCCTTGAGGCAAGGAAAAACTCATCTTCCCATTTCAGAGATTAGGCAGCTAAAAAGAATAAAAATTAAATTTGGCACCATGAAATGTAATGTGGTGTCCTAGATTAGATCCTGGAATAGAAATACAGTATGAGTAGAAAAATTAGTGAAATCCAAATAGTCTTGTAATACATAGTAACCACACTAGTGTGGTGTGGATTTAACAAGGTGCTTAACTGTTGAACCACTGTGTTGTATGCTTGAAACCAATACAAGATTGTGTATTAACTATACTTCAATTAAAAAATAATAATCAAGAGGATCAAAGCCTAATTGGGCTACCCCGAAAATGAACTAAGATACGATATGAAAAAGAACTTCCAACATCTGCACCCTCTGGAAGACTCATGCCAGAAGATGATCATCAAAAAACCCCAACAAAGATCCACGCACTGCTACAGCTGTAGATGCACTCATCCCACCAGTTCCTGGACCTGCCATGGGAATGTGGAAGGAGATATCTAAGCTGGCCTGTGCATACAGTAAAACAACAAAATTGGACTGGATCTATACTGTTGGAACTCAACCAAGAATTTGGAGAAGTGCAAATTGTAGCGCTCCAAAGTCTTACAACTACAAACTATTTATTGTTAAAAGAACATATGGCATGTGAACAGTCCCCAGGAATGGGTTGTTTTAATTTGTCTGATTTCTCTGACTGTTCAAGTTCATTTGGACAATATCCACCATATCATAGATAAGTTTTCACAAATGCCTAAGGTGCCTAACTGGTTTTCTTGGTTTCACTGCAGATGGCTGGTAATTACAGATATGCTTTGGTTATGTAACTATACTCCTATTATGTTAATGTGTGTGTGCAATTTAAGTAGTAGCTTAAAACCTATACATGCTGAAGTTACTCTACAAGAAGATATATCAAAGAAATAATCAATCTTCCCATGTTTTCTTCCGCCTGCTACTTCTATAGCTTTTCTTCTTCCTTCCTAATTACAACCCTTAAATAGAATTCGTGCCTCATATCAAATTTACCGAGTATCATAATTCTTCCAAGTGGTAAAGATACCTCAAGACAAATGCTGGGCATAGAAGCCACAGGGCATAAATATGCAAAGAAGTAAAAAGCTAACTTTTTCAAACAATAAGGCTTCTCTCTCACTTACCAACTTCACATTTCCCTGTATGGCCCCGGAAGATGACTGGTTAGCCAGAGACGGGTAAGATTCCTCAAGGGAGGAACAACCTAAGACAGGCACAGTCGCAGGGGGGCCATCAGGTGAGAAATTGGGGATCAACAGAGGTGAGGCTTAGAACCTCACCCCCCCCGTTCTGAGAGAAATCTTCTGCATACGTGGATGTTTTATTGCCCTGGTCTAGCTTGGATTAACACATAGTCTACAGGCACACACCTGATCATCTACATGTGCTCTCTTACAACACTAAACTATGTTTTCTACCTTTATCTTGTATCTACCTACCACTTCAGCATTTTATTAAAAATAATAATAATAAAGAGAGAAATGTGGTATCCACATATAAATCAAGTATAAAAACCAAATCAGTATTCATATTTGAACTGACTGTTTATAGTTCATAATGCATGAGCAAAACCGAAAGTTTCTGTGATGACTGCCCTTGTACTGTTCACTATGTAACTTATTCATTATGTAAGAATTTGTTCTACATGTAAAAACTTGTTTGTTATGCCTCAGAAGATTGGAGACTGACAAAAATTAGGCTTGGGGTGGAATAATGATTGTGCATTGAGCATTGACTCCCCTATACAGAATTTTATTGTCGTTAACAACCATTTGATCAATAAATATGAGAGATGCCCTCACAAAAAAAAAAAAAAAAAAAAAAAAGGACAGACTTCCAATGGTAAAATAAATTAGTAACCGGGATGTAATGTATAGCATAAGGAATATAGTCAAGATATTGTAACAGCTTGGTAGGGTGATAGCTGGAACCTAGAATTATGTATATAAATGTTCTACCACTGTGTTGTACACTTGAAACTCATGTAATGTAATACTGTGTGTCAACTACCCTTCAATAAAAAATAATTATTAAAAAAATAATAATAATAATAATAATAATAATAATCAAATAAAGTCTTAGTTAATATTGAAACAATTTTAATTTCTTAGTTTTGATAAATATACATGTAAGATGTTGACAGCAGGAAAAGTTGGCTCAAGGAATATGGGACAGCTCTATACTAACCTGGCAACTTTTCTGTAAGTCTACAATTACTTCCAAATAAAAAGGTAATCTTAAAAAATCCTGGGCCACAGCAGGTTAAACTTTATTCAGTTACAAGATGTATACAATACTGTATTCAAAATATTCAAGAGAAGAACTGTTCTCTGCTTTCTACAAATGTGTATGAAAAAAGGCTGATTTCCAGAGGAAACTGTGGTAAATCAAGGCCACAAACATTCCTAAGGTAGATTAGAAACTAAAACTGATTTCTCAGTAAAATAAATAAAAGTCTTGCAGGTCCCTGAGATACACGTTACTCAGTTTCAACTCATTACTGGTTAAACACTCTCTAAAATAAAGATGACTGTGTCTCCCTGTCAGTGTATTCAAGGAAATGAGTACAGAAAGCCTAAAGGGTCAAAAAAGGCCAATAAAGACTACTATGTAATGCCCATACTAGTACCAAATAGATGTTGAACTAGTAATTAAAACAGAAATAAATGCATGAAGTTAATAGGCATATTTCACATGTATACTTTACCCTTGAACAACTCAGGTCTGAACTGTGCAGGTCCACTTATATGTAGATTATTTTCAATAAACATATTGGAAAAATATTTGGAAATCTGCAACAATTTCAAAAAATTTTTCTCTGGCTTACTTTTTTATAAGAACATAGTACTTAACACATACAACATAAAAAATTAATGTTAACTGACTTTGTAATATTGGTAAGGCTTCCAGCCAACAGAAGGCTATTAGTAGTTAAGTTTGGGGGGGTCACAACTTACACATGGATTTTCAACAACAGGAAAATGTGGGTGGTTGGCGCCCCTGACCCCCACGTTGTTTAAAGGTGAACTGCACATTACAATTAAAGGTGAAAATATTAAAATAAATGATTAAGGGAAATTAAGCAGCTGTAAGAAATCCACTTCAAATAAATTACATAGGTAGATTAAAAGAAAAAGTATGGAAGGATTAAAGATGGTGGTATGAGAGGAGAGACAAAGGTTTCCTCCTAAAACTGGATACAATTTAAAAATTTAGTTGGCGCAACTAATCCTCAGAGAGCAACAGGAAACAGGACTGCGCCACACTGCACACACCTGGAGAAAAGAGCAGACCTCACCGAACGGGGTAACGTACCAGAGCTGTGGCTCCGCGGGACACGAGCCCTTCCCCCACCCCAGCTCACTGGCGGGAGGAAGAGAAACCGAGCAGGGAGGGAGTGGAAGGTCTGGGACGGCTGAATACCTAGCTCCGGAGATCTGCTCTGGGAGCACAAACCTACATTTCATGCTGCTTTCATGAGACTCGCATGACTACCAGGTTGGAAAGATAACACAGGCAGAGTTCCTGGGGAGACTGGCACTCTGGCTGCTTCTGGAAAGCAGGGATCCATATCCAGCTGCTCTGGGACAAAAGCTTATACCTGTGTGCCCAGCCCACTGGTTCAGGCAGTGGACACAGGCACAGCAGCCCGGAAGCGGGGAACAGCTCTTTCCTACCCCCAGGCACCAGTACCGCTCCCCTGCGACCCCCAACATTGCTTCAGGGGCTGAGCAGCTCCAGAGTAGAGCTTCTGGACACTAGAGGGCGCCATATACAAACATGAAACGCCAAAGAAACCTGGCCCAGATTAAGATAATTGATAAAACTCCAAAGAAAGATTTCAATGATATGAACCTCGTGACTCTTCCTGAAAGGGAGTTCAAAATAAAAATCATCAACATGCTAATGGAGGTACGGAAAGACATCTAAGAACTCAGGAATGAATTCAAGTCAGAGATCCAATCGCTGAAGAACACAATGGAGGGTATTAAAAGCACGTTGGATACAGTGGAGGAGAAGATAAATGAAACAAACTAGAGAAGAAGAATACAAAGATGAGGCACAGAGAGAAAAAAGGATCTCTAAGAATGAAAGAATATTGACAGAACTGTGTGACCAATCCAAATGGAACAATATTCACATTACAGGGATACCAGAAGAAGAAGAGAGAGAAAAAGGGATAGAAAGTGTCTTTGAGGAAGTAGTTGCTGAAAAATTACCCAATCTGAGGAAGAAGATAGTCTCTAAGGTCATGGAGATCCCAGATCTCCCAACACAAGGGACCCAAGGAAGACAACACCAAGACACATAGTAATGAAAATGGAAAAGATCAAGGATAAGGACAGTCTGTTAAAATCAGCCAGAGACAGAAATAAGATCACATACAAAGGAAAGCCCATCAGGCTAACATCAGACTTCTCAGGAGAAACCTTACAGGCCAGAAGGGAGTGGCATGATGTATTTAATGCCATGAAGCAGAAGGGCCTGGAACCAAGATTACTTTATCCGGAGAGATTAACATTTAAATTTGAAGGAGGGATTAAACAATTTCCAGATAAGCAGAGAGGATTTACCTCACACAAACCATCTCTATAGTCTATTTTGGAGGGACTTCTATAGATGGAAGTGTTCCTAAGTCTGAAGAGCTGTCACCAAAGGTGATAAAACCACAGTAAAGAAAGTAGAACAGCTAATTACTAAGAAAATGCAAAATTAATTCAACTATCTGCAAAGTCATCAAGGATAGACAAAAAGTACAGAACATGATACCTAATATATAAAGAATGGACGAGGAAGAAAAAGGAGGAAAACACAAAAGAACCTTTAGATTCTGTTTGTAACAGCACACTAAGTGAGTTAAGTTAGACTCTTAGATAGTAAGGAAAATTAACCTTGAATCTTTGGTAACCATGAATCAAAAGCCTCCAATGGCAATAAGTACATACCTATCAATAATCACCCTAAATGTAAATGAACTGAATGCACCAATCAAAAGACATGCAGTCACTCAATGGATAAAAAAACAAGACCTATCTATATGCTGCCTGCAAGAGACACACCTCAAACCCACAGACATGCACAGACTAAAAGTCAAGGGATGGAAAAAGATATTTCATGCAAACAACAGGGAGAAAAAAGCAGGTGTTGAAGTACTACTATCAGACAAAATAGACTTCAAAACAAAGAAAGTAACAAGAGATAAAGAAGGACATTACATAATGATAAAGGGATCAGTCCAACAAGAGGATATAACCATTATAAATATCCATGCACCCAACACAGGAGTGCCAGCATATGTGAAACAAATACTAAAAGAACTAAAGGAGGAAATAAAAAACAAAATGCAATGCATTCATTTTGGGAGACTTCAACACACCACTCACTCCAAAGGACAGATCCACCAGACAGAAAATAAGTAAGGACACAGAAGCACTGAACAACACACTAGAACAAATGGACTTAACAGACATCTATAGAACACTACATCCAAAAGCAACAGCATACACATTCTTCTCAAGTGCACATGGAACATTCTCCAGAATAGACCACATACTAGGCCACAAAAAGAGCCTCAGTAAATTCAAAAAGACTAAAATTCTACCAACCAACTTTTCAGACCACAAAGGTATAAAACTAGAAATAAACTGTACAAGGAAAGCAAAAAGGCTCACAGACACATGGAGGCTTACCAACATGCTCCTAAATAATCAATGGATCAACGACCAAATTAAAATGGAGATCCAGCAATATATGGAAACAAATGACAACAACAACACAAAGCCCAAACTTCTGTGGGACGAAGCAAAAGCAGTCTTAAGAGGAAAGTACATAGCAATCCAGGCATGCTTAAAGAAGGAAGAACAATCTCAAATGAATAGTTTAACATCACAATTATCAAAATTGGAAAAAGAAGAACAAATGAGGCCTAAGGTCAGCAGAAGGAGGAACATAATAAAGATCAGAGAAGAAATAAATAAAATTGAGAAGAATAAAACAGTAGGAAAAAATAAATGAAACGAAGAGCTGGTTCTTTGAGAAAATAAATAAAACAAATAAGCCTCTAGCAAGACTTACTAAGAGAAAAAGAGAATCAACACTCATCAACAGAATCAGAAACGGGAAGGGAAAAATCACGACAGACCCCACAGAAATACAAAGAATTATTAGAGAATACTATGAAAACCTATATGCTAACAAGCTGCAAAACCTAGAAGAAATGGACAACTTCCTAGAAAAATACAACCTTCCAAGACTGACCAAGGAAGAAACAGAAAATCTAAACAGACCAATCACCAACAAAGAAATTGAAGCATTAATCAAAAAACTACCCAAGAACAAAACCCCGGGCCAGATGGATTTACCTCGGAATTTTATCAGACATACAGAGAAGACATAATACCCATTCTCCTTAAAGTTTTCCAAAAAATAGAAGAGGAGGGAATACTCCCAAACTCATTCTACAAAGCCAACATCACCCTAATACAAAACCAGGCAAAGAACCCACCAAAAAAGAAAATTACAGACCAATATCCCTGATGAACGTAGATGCAAAAATACTCAACAAAATACAAGCAAGCCGAATTCAAAAATACATCAAGAGGATCATACACCACGACCAAGTGGGATTCATCCCAGGGCTGCAAAGATGGTACAACATTCGAAAATCCATCAACATCATCCACCACATCAACAAAAAGAAGGACAAAAAACACATGACCATCTCCATAGATGCTGAAAAAGCATTCGACAAAATTCAACATCCATTCATGATAAAAACTCTCAGCAAAATGGGTATAGAGGGCAAGTACCTCAACATAATAAAGGCCATATACAATAAACCCACAGCTAACATCATACTGAATAGCGAGAAGCTGAAAGCTTTTCCTCTGAGATCGGGAACAAGACAGGGATGCCCACTCTCCCCACTGTTATTCAACATACTACTGGCGGTCCTAGCCACGGCAATTAGACAAAACAAAGAAATATAAGGAATACAGATTGGTAAAGAAGAAGTTAAACTGTCACTATTTGCGGATCACATGATATTGTACATAAAAAACCCCAAAAGACTCCACTCCAAAACTACTAGAACTGATATCGGAATACAGCAAAGTTGCAGGATACAAAATTAACACACAGAAATCTGTGGCTTTCCTATATATTAACAATGAACCAATAGAAAGAGAAATCAGGAAAACAGTTCCATTCACAATTGCATCTAAAAGAATAAAATTCCTAGGAATAAACCTAACCAAGGAAGTGAAAGACCTATAGCCTGAAAACCATAAGACATTCTTAAGAGAAATTAAAGAGGACACTAACAGATGGAAACTCATCCCATGCTCCTGCCTAGGAAGAATTAATATTGTCAAAATGGCCATCCTGCCCAAAACAATATACAAATTTGATGCAATCCCTATCAAATTACCAACAGCATTCTTCAATGAACTTTAACAAGTAATTCAAAAATTCATATGGAAACACCAAAGACCCCAGATAGCCAAAGCAATCCTGAGAAGGAAGAATAAAGGGGGGGGAACTCACTCCCCAACTTAAGCTCTTCTACAAAGCCACAGTAATCAAAACAATTTGGAATTGGCACAAGAACAAAGCCACAGACCAGTGGAACAGAATAGAGACTCCAAACATTAACCCAAACATATATGGTCAATTAATATACAATAAAGGAGCAATGGACATACAATGGGGAAATGACAGCCTCTTCGACAGTTGGTGCTGGAAAAACTGGACAGCTATATGTAAGAGAATGAAACTGGATCACTGTCTAACCCCATACACAAAAGTAAATTCGAAATGGATCAAAGACCTGAATGTAAGTCATGAAAACATAAAACTCTTAGGAAAAAACATAGGTAAAAATCTCTTGCACATAAACACGAGCGACTTCTTCATGAATATATCTCCCCAGGCAAGGGAAACAAAACCAGAAATGAACAAGTGGGACTATGTCAAGCTGGAAAGCTTCTGTACAGCAAAGGACACCATCAAAAGAACAAAAAGCATCCTAAAGTATGGGAGAATATATTCATAAATGACAGATCTAATAAAGGGTTGACATCCAAAATATATAAAGAGCTCACACACCTCAGCAAACAAAAAGCAAAAAGTCCAATTAAAAAACAGGCAAAGGAGATGAGCAGACAGTTCTCCAAAGAAGAAATTCAGATGGCCAACAGACACATGAAAAGATTCTCCACATCGCTAGTTATCAGCAAAATGCAAATTAAAACCACAATGAGATATCACCTTACATCAGTTACGATGGACAACATCCAAAAGTCAAACAACAACAAATGTTGGCGAGGTTGTGTAGAAAGGGGAACCCTCCTACACTGCTGGTGGGAATGTAAGTTAGTTCAACCGTTGTGGAAAGCAGTATAGAGGCTTCTCAAAATGCTCAAAATAGACATACCATTTGACCCAGGAATTCCACTTCTAGGAATTTACCCTAAGAATGCAGCAGCCCAGTTTGAAAAAGACAGATGCACCCCTACGTTTATCACTGCACTATTTACTACAGCCAACAAATGGAAGCAACCTCAGTGTCCATCAGTAGATGAATGGATAAAGAAGATGTGGTACATATAACAATGGAATATTATTCAGCCATAAGAAGAAAACAAATCCTACCATTTGCAACAACATGGATGGAGCTAGAGAGTATTATGCTCAGTGAAATAGGCCAGGTGGAGAAAGACAAGTATCAAATGATTTCACTCATTTATGGAGTACAACAACAAAGCAAAACTGAAGGAACAAAACAGCAGGAAACTTACAGAATTCAAGAGACTAGCGGTTACCAAAGGGAGTGGGGATGAGGAGTGTGGGGAAGGAAAGAGAAGGGAAAAAAGGGGCACTATGATTAGCACACATAATGTAGAGGGGTCACTAGGAAGGCAAGATAACACAGAAAAGACAAATAGTGACTCTACAGCACCTTATTACGCTGATGGACAGTGACTGCAATGGGGTGTGGAGGGAACTATCATTGATAGTATGGGTGAAGATTGGAACCACATGTTGCTCATGTGAAACCCTCATAAGATTGCATATCAATGACACCTTGATAAAAAAATACAAAAAAGAAATAAAAGGCATCCAATTTGGTAAGGAAGAAGTTAAACCGTCACTATTTGCAGATGACATGGTATTATACACAGAAAACTGTAAAGACTCCACCAAAAAAGTATTAGAACTAATAACTGAAGTCAGCAAAATTGCAGAATACAAAATTGACACACAGAAATCTGTTCTATTCTTACATACTAACAACAAATTAGCAGAAAGGGAAATCAGGAGAACAACTCCATTTGCAACTGCAGCCAAAAGACTAAAATACCTAGGAATAAACCTAACCAAGGAGGTGAAAGACCTATACTCTGAAAACTATAAGGCACTCATGAGAGAAATTAAAGACACCAAGTGGAAATCTATTCTGTGTTCACGGATAGGAAGAATTAATATTGTCAAAACGGACATTCTGCCCAAAGCAATTTACAGATTCAATGCAATCCCTATCAAAATACCAACAGCATTCTTCAACGAATGAGAACAAATCATTATTAAATTCATATAGAACCAGAAAAGACCCTGAATGGCCAAAGCAATCCTGAGAAAGAAAAATAAATCTGGGGGGTTTATGCTACCTGCCTTCAAGCTGTACCACAAAGCTACAGCAATCAAAGCAGTTTGGTACTGGCACAAGAACAGACCCATAGTCTAATGGAACAGAACAGAGAGCCCAGATAATAACCCATGCATTATGGTCAATTAATATACAGTAAAGGAGCCATGGATACACAATGAGGAAATGACAGCCTTTTCATCAACTGGTGTTGGCAAAACTGGACAGTTACATGTAAGAGAATGAAACTAGATCATTGTCTAACCCCATACACAAAAGTAAATTCAAAATGGATCAAAGACCTGAATGTAAGTTATGACACTATAAAATCCTTAGAAGAAAATATAGGCAAAAATCTCTTGAACATAAACACAGCAACTTTTTCCCGGACACATCTCCTCAGGCAAGGGACACAAAATAAAAAATGAACAAATGGGAAAAAGATGGCAGTGTGAGAGGTGACACAGAAGCCTCCTCCCAAAGCCACATATAATACAAAAAGATAGTTAATACAACTAATCCTGAAAGGGCAACAAGAAAGAAGGCTGCACCAGACTGTGTAACCCTGGAGAAAAGAACAGACCTCAGGGAACAGGGTAACGTATCAAAGCCGTGATCCAGCAGGACCCAAACCCTTTCCCTACCCCAGCTCACTGGTGGGAGGAAGAGAAAAGGAGCGCGGATGGGGTTGAGGCCTAGGACTGCTGAACACCCAGCTCTGGAGATCTGCTCTGGGAGCATGAACCTACACTGCATGGTGCTCTGGAGATTAGTGGGGTTGGAAAGAATAATTGGAGAGGCTGAGATTCCAGCTGCTTGTGGAGAACAGGGATCCACATCCAGCTGATCTGGGACAAAAGAAAGGTGAGTAGTCTGACAGACTTCCTAACAGTGAGAGGGCTGCTAAAGGGTAAAGGAATGCATAGAGCTTGCTGCTCAGGAGAAAGCACAGGTGGACAAAACTGTCCAGGCTCACTCTGCCAAGCAGGTGAGGAACTTTCAGGAGCTTCAGGCGCTCCATTCCCCTGGATGGATATGCAGCTCCGAGGGCCCCCACCGTGATACGCACCCTGCTGCACCTTGCTCCCAGCCTGTCGCACAGGCTAGCAAACAAGCAGGCCCTGCCCTGACATCAGGCCAGTGAGAGGGACGCCCCACCTACGGCAGCTCCAAACACAAAACATACAGGCTTACACCTGTGCATTCAGCACACTGGTTCTGGCAGTGGAGACAGGCACAGCAGCCAGGAAGCAGGAAAGAACTCTTTCCTCCCCCTAGGCATGAGCGCCGCTCCCTTGAAACTTCCTCCATCACTCCAGGGACTGAGCACCTCCATAGAGTGGAGCTCTGGGCACCAGAGGGCACAACATACAAATATGAAATGTCAAAGAAACCTGGTTCAAGTCAAAATACCACAAACACCAGAAAAAGGGCCAAGTGAAACTGACTTGAACTCATCAATCTTCCTGAAAGAGATTTCAAAATAAAAATCATAAATATGCTCTTGGAGCTAAAGAAAAATATTCAAGAGCTCAGGACAAATTCAGGACTGAGATTCAATCATTAAGGAACACAATACCTGAAATGAACCATACAATGGAGGGATATAAAAGCAGATTAGATGTAGTAGAAGAGACAGTAAATGGAATAGAAATTAGAGAAGAGGAATACAAAGAAGCTGAGGCACAGAGAGAAAAAAGGATCTCTAGGAATGAAAGAATATTGAGATAACTGTGTGACCAATTCAAACAGAACAATATTCACATTCACATTATAGGGGTACCAGAAGAAGAAGAGAGAGAAAAAAGGGATAGGAAGTGTCTTTGAGGAGGTAAGTGCTGAAAACTTCCCCAATCTTAATTAAAATGGCAAAGATCAACAATAAGGACAAACTTCAGTCAGAGAAAGAAAAAACATCACATACAATGGAAAACCATCAGGCTATCATCAGACTTCTCAGCAGAAACCTCACAGGCCAGAAGGAAGTGGCATGATATATTTAATGCAATGAAGCAGAAGGACCTCGAACCAAGAATGCTGTACCCAACAAGATTTTGGTTTAAATTTGAAGGATGGATTGAACAATTTCCAGATAGGCAAAAGTTGAGAGAATTTACCTCCCACAAACCGTCTCTACAGTGTATGCTGGAGGGACTGCTTTAGATGGAAGTGTTCCTAAGACTTACAGCTGTTACCAGAGGTAACAAAACCACAGTAAAGAAAGTAGAACAATTAATTACTAAGGTGATACAAAATCAAATCAATGACCCCCAAAGTCAGTCAAGAGACAAAGAGTACAGAATATGATACCTAATATAGAAAGAATGAAGAAGGAATAAAAACAAAGAGAGAAAAAAAATTTAAAGAACCTACATTATGTTTGTAATAGCATACAGAGTTAAGTTAGACTCTGAAATAGTAAGGAAGTTAACCTCAAACCTTTGGTAACCATGAATCTACAGCCTGCAATGGCAATAAGCACATATCGATAATCACCCTAAATATAAATGGTGTGAATGCATCAATCAAAACACTTAAGAGTCACTGAATGGATAAAAACAAGACCCATCTATATGCTGCCTACAAGTGACTCACTTCAAACTGAAAGACATACACAGACTAAAAGTGAAGGGATGGAAAAGATGTTTCATGCAACTAACAGGGAGAAAAAAGCAGGAGTTGCAGTACTTGTATCATACAAAATAGACTTCAAAACAAAGAAAGTCACAAGAGATAAAGAAGGACATTACATAGTGATAAAGCAGTCAGTCGAACAATAGGATATAACCATTATAAATATCTGCACACAAAAAACAGTCACACCTAAGTATGTAAAACAAATACTAACAGAATTAGAAGGGAAATACAATGCAATGCATTCATTTTAGGAGACTTCAACACACCACTCACTCCAAAGGACATATCAACCAGACAGAAATAAGTAAGGACACAGAGGCACTGAACAACACACTAGAACACATGGACTTCATTCTTTCTATATTAGTTATCATATAGACAGCTACAGAACTCTACAACCAAAAGCAGCACGATACACATTCTTCTCAAGTGCACATGGAACATTTTCAAGAACAGACCACGTACTAGGCCACAAAAAGAGCCTCAGTAAATTAAAAAGATGGAAATTAAACCAACCAGCTTCTCAGACCACGAAGGTATGAAACTAGAAATAAATTACGCAAACAAAATGAAAATCCCACAAACACATGGAGGTGTAGCAACATGCTCCTAAATAACTGATGGATCAATGACCAAATAAAAACAGAGGTCAAGCAATATATGGAGACAAATGACAACAACAATTCAACACCGCAAAATCCATGGGACCGAAAAGGCTGTGCTAAGAGGGAAATATAATGCAGTACAGGCCTACCTCAGGAAAGAAGAACCATCCTATATGAACACTCTAAACTCACAATGAACGAAACTAGAAAAAAAAACAAATGAGGCCCAAAGTCAGTAGAAGGAGGGACATAATAAAGAACAGAGCAGAAATAAATAAAATCAAGAAGAATAAAACAATGAAAGCAGGAGCTGGTTCTTTCAGAAAATAAACAAAACAGATAAACTCCTAGACAGACTTAGCAAGGAAAAAAAGAGAGTCTACACACATAAACAGATTCAGAAATGAGAATGGAAAAGTCATGATGGACACCACAGAATACAAAGAATTATTAGAGAATACTACGAAAAACTATATGCTAACAAACTGGATAATGTAGAAGAAATGAACAACTTTCTAGAAAAATAAACCTTCCAAGGTTGACCAAAGAAGAAACAGAAAATCTGAACAGACCAATTACCAGCAATGAAATTGAACTGGTAATCAAAAAATTACCGAAGAACAAAATTTGTGGACCAGATGGCTTCACTGATGAATTTTATCAAACATTTAGTGAAGACCTAACACCCATCATGTGCCTCAAAGTTTTCCAAAAAGTAGAAGAGGGAATACTTCCAAACTCATTCCATGAGGCCAGCATCACTCTAATTAAAAAAACCAAGCAAAGAAACCACAGAAAAAGAAAATTACAGATCAATACCCCTGATGAACATAGATGCAAAAATACTCTACAAAATATTAGCAAACCGAATTCAAAAATACATCAAGAGGATCATCCAATCATGATCAAGCAGGATTTATTCCAGGGATGCAAAGATGGTACAACATTCAAAAATCCATCAACATCATCCACCCCATCAACAAAAAGGACAAAAACCACATGATCATCTCCATACATGCAGAAAAAGCATTTGACAAAATTCAACATGCATTCAGGATAAAAACTCTCAACAAAATGGGTATAGAGGGCAAGTCCCTCCACAGAATAAAGGCCATATATGACAAACCCACAGCCAACATCATACTGAACAGCGAGAAGCTCAAAGATTTTCCTTTACAATCAGGAACAAGACAAAGATGCCCACTCTCCCTACTTTTGTTCTGGAGGTTCTAGCCATGGCAGTCAGACAACACAAAGAAATAAAAGGCTTCCAGATTGGTAAGGAAGAAGTCAAACTGTCACTGTTTGCAGATGACATGATATTGTACATAAAAAACCCTAAAGACTCCACTCCAAAACTACTAGAACTAATATCTGAATTCAGCAAAGTTGCAGGATACATAATTAATACACAGATCTGTTGCATTCCTATACACTAATGATGAACTACAAGAGAAATCAGGAAAACAGTTCCATTCACAATTGCATGAAAAAGAATAAAATACCTAGGAATAAACCTAACCATGGAAGTGAAATACCTATAGCCTGAAAACTACAAGACACTCATGAGAGAAATTAAAGAAGATACCAATAAATGGAAACACATCCCATCCTCATGGATAGGAAGAATTAATATTGTCAAAATGGCCACTGCCTAAAGCATTCTACAGATTCAATGCAATCCCTATCAAAATATCAACAGCATTCTTCAACAAACTAGATAGAGCAAACAGTTCTAAAATTCATATGGAACCACAAAAGACTCAAATAGCCAAAGCAATCCTGAGCAGGAAGAATAAAGCTGGGGGGATTACACTCCTTGACTTCAAGCTCTACTACAAAGCCACAGTAATCAAGACAGTTTGGTACTGGCACAAGAACAGACCCAGAGACCAATGGAACAGACTAGAGAGCCCAGATATAAACCCAAGCATACATGGTTAATTAATACACAATAAAGGAGCCATGGACATACAATGGAGAAATGACAGCCTCTTTAACAACTGGTGTTGTCAAAACTGGACAGCTACATGCAAGAGAATGAAAGTGGATTACTGTCTAACCCCATACACAAAAAAGTAAATTCAAAATGGATCAAAGACCTGAATGTAAGTCATAAAACCATAAAACTCTTAGAAGAAAACATAGGCAAAAATCTCTTGAATATAAACATGAGTAACTTCTTCCTGAATGCATCTCCTTGGGCAAGGGAAACAAAAGGAAAAATGAACACATGGAACTACATCAAGGTAAAAGCCTCTGTACAGCAAAGGACACCATCAGTAGAATAAAAAGGGACATCCCACAGTATGGGATAATATATTCATAAATGACATATCGACAAGGGGTTAACATCCAAAATATATAAAGAACTCACACACCTCAACAACCAAAAAGCGAATAACCTGATAAAAAAAATGGGCGGAGGATATAAACAGTTCTCCAAAGAAGAAATTCACATGGCCAACAGGCACATGAAAAGATGCTCCACATTGCTATCAGCAGAGAAATGCAAATTAAAACCACAATGAGATATCACCTCACACCAGTTAGGATGGCCAACATCCAAAAGTCAAACAACAAATGCTGCCGAGGATGTGGAGAAAGAGCAACACTCCTACACTGCTGGTGGGAATGTAAATTAGTTCAACCATTGGGGAAAGCAGTATGGAGGTGCCTCAAAAAACTAAAAATAAAAATACCATTTGACCCAGGAATTCCACTCCTACGAATTTACCCTAAGAATGCAGCAGCCCAGTTTGAAAAAGACAGATGCACCCCTATGTTCGTCGCAGCACTATTTACAATAGCCAAGAAATGGAAGCAACCTAAGTGTCCATCAGTAGATGAATGGATAAATAAGAAGTGGTACATATACACAATGGAATAGTATTCGGCCATAAGAAGAAAACAAATCCTACCATTTGCAACAACATGGATGGCGTTAGAGGGTATGATGCTCAGTGAAATAAGCCAGGCGGAGAAAGACAAGTATCAAATGATTTCCCTCATGTGTGGAGTATAACAACAAAGCAAAACTGAAAGAACAAAACAGCAGCAGACTCACAGACTCCAAAAAGGGACTAGTGGTTATCAAAGGGGAGGGGGGCGGTGGATGGGGAAGGAGGGAGAAGGGGACTAAGGGATGTTATAATTGGTACACATGTTGTGGAGTGGATCATGGGGAAGACTGTGTAGCACAGAGAAGACAAATAGTGACTGTGGCATCTTAGTACACTGATGAACAGTGACTGTAATGGAGTATGGGGGGTCTCCATAATATGGGTGAATGTAGTAACCACACTGTTTTCATGTGAAACCTTCATAAGAGTGTATATCAATGATACCTTAATAAAAATAAATACAATAAATACTATAAAAAATGAACAAATGAACAAATGGCACTACATCAAACTAAAAAGCTTTTGTATGGCAAAGGACACCATCAGAACAAAAAGGCATCCACAGTATGGGAGAATATATTTGTAAACGACTCATCTGATACGGGGTTAACTTCCAAAATATATAAAGAACTCATATGCCACAAGGGCCAAGAATCAAATAACCTCATCTGAAAATGGGTCGAGGACCTTAACAGACCCTTCTCCAAAGAAGAAATTCAGGTGGCCAACAGGCACATGAAAAGATGCTCCACATCGCTAGTCATCAGGGAAATGCAAATTAAAACCATGATGAGATATCACCTCACACCAGTTAGGATGGCCAACATCCAAAAGACAAAACAACAAATGCTGGTGAGGATGCGGAGAAAGGGGAACCCTCCTACACTCCTAGTGGGAATGTAAATTGGTGCAACCACTGTGGAAAACAGTATAGTGGTTCCTCAAAGAACTAAAAATAAAAATACTATCTGACCCAGTAATTTCACTCCTAGGAATTTACCCAAAGAAAACTAAATCCCTGATTCAAAAAGATATATGTACCCGTATGTATATCCCCACGCTGTTTGCAAAAGACAAGATACAGAAGCAACCTAAGTGTCCATCAGTAGATGAACGGATAAAGAAGATATGGTACATATATACAATGGAATATTATTCAGCCATAAAAAGAAGAGAAATTCTGCCATTTGCAACAACATAGATTGATCTTCAGGGCATTATGCTCAGTGAAATAAGCCAGGCAAAGACAAATATCACATGATCTCACTTATTTGTGGAGTATAAAAACAAAGCAAAAACAGAAGGAACAAAGCATTAGACTCACTGACACTGAGAAGTGAGTATTGGTTACCAAGAGGGGAGAGGGGACAAAAGGGTACAATAATTCACAATCACAACATAAATTGATCACCAGGACTGCTGAACCACTGTTATGTACGTCTGAAACAAATGTAAGATTCCATATATTAATTTAAAAAGTTAGATTTTAAAAAGTGCACAAAACAGTGGTGGGGATGACAATGAAGGGGAACAAGGGGACTTTTTAGGGTACTGGAAATAGTCTATATATTCTATATCATTACATGGTTGTATATGTAAAATACTGAATTACACAGGTGCTGTTAACAGCTGCACCAAATTGTTAATCTTAGTTAATCTAAAGCATGTAATAAGATTCTAGATCTTTATTCTACCTACTCCCTCAGGTCACTTAGGCAAACGTGAATGAGAGTTACAATTGACCTTATCATGATGGCAGCAATTTCTGCAACCCAGGACAGGCCTCTAAGCCCACCCCAATGTATCCCAAGATCCACAACCACACCACCTAAGCAGCGAATACACTGTATAATGGCCTTTAAACATTACTAACATTATCTCTTTCTTGCCAACTTTTCAGCAATGCAAAAGGATTCAGGTTATTACAGTCAGATTTTTCTGACTTTAAAACTTCAGTATTGATGTTTGAAGATGTACTTTGATCCCTATCCCCAAATGGTTTCCTTTTATAAATCTTCAGCAACATTACAAAAATAGCCATAAATGCCCACTTGAGCCCTACATTAGTATAAATTATATGTAATTTTGATATTCTAACAGTGACAATGGGTCAATTTCCATAATAGAGGAATTTGGTTTTTGTAAATATATACATGACTTAATTTTGCACACCTATTCAGAAAATAAAACTCCGATGGTGTAAATGTTTTTATTTTTTATATAATACCTAAACATATAACTGTGAAAAGATGGAAAAAGTCAAAATTAGTTTTATTTGTAAAAGAAAAAAATGTTGGTAATAGTAAGTTTTATCATTCACCTTTTTAACTCTGTAAGTTCATTGTAGAAGTCTTAAAACTTAAGGCATGTGCAAAAAGGAAAAAGACATCAGAATTCCCACAAAATATTCTGATGTATATCCTATCAGACCTTCCTATGCAAATATATACACACAGATATTTTACAAAAATGGGTCCATACTAAAACAGTTTCCTATTCTATAAGCTTCTTTCTTAAGACATCATGAACACTATGAAAATAACATTTTAAAATAGAAATGCAAAACAGTAAGATACATTCATGATAGCCTTCACTTACCAACTTTTCATTTTGGGGTCAACCCTTTATTGTCACATTAGAGCAGACCACCACACAAGGCTGTCAGAGCAAGCTCTGTCCATGACCCACGTTCATGTTTTAACCACACAGTCTCCCCATTCCACAAGTGGAAAAAGCCTGATCAACAGCATCCTAAGGCAGATGCCCTAATAAAGCCCAGCCCAGCCTCTTGGAAAATAATGATGGCGTGCAGACCCGCAGAGTGTGCCATGAGGCACTCCTGAAGCACTTTCCCGTGTTTAACCCTGACAGTGACGAGGAGCTGGGCGACGTTATCACCTGCAAAACTGAGCCCGTGCAGGGTTGGTATGTTGCCTAACAATGAGGAGTCTATCAAGTTTGTGTCCCCCAAACGTTGTGTGACAGAATTTTGTTGTGGACCAAAACTCTGTAACCTAAGTTTTGTTTCTCTGCAGAAGCCCCCTTCACACAGAAAAACCTCTCTACCCCAGCAGACTCCTTGATGAAGGTGGTTCTGGGTCTAACACTCAGTACTGTGCCCAGCACACAGGGCAGTGAAGCTGAGAACGCTCCTGAGAATCAAGACACCTCCCACTCTGTTTTCTCTCTGACACCCTGGTGACTGTGTAGGGAATGAAGAGGATGCAGCCCAGGAATCAATCAGAAGCCACTCTGGGAAACACAGGGCCAGTCACTACCCAGGCTGTTAACTGTTAACAAACACTGTTTGGCGTGTCTGTTCTGCAGCAGACAAGGTTCCCCAAAGAGTTCACCATCTGTAAGGAAACAACTCAGAAGCTTCAGAATTATAATAAGAATTTCTGTGATCAGTGTTACAAACCTGTTACCGTAAGAGTATCTATTATTAACTGTTATTAACTATTATACACTACTATTAAAACACTTGTGAAGAAATTTGGAAACCAAAGACTTTAAAACTTTAGCTTTAAAACTTTAATAAAAGAATGTTTTTCAAGGTGCAGGTCACAGCTCAACAGTACATGCATGGTAAAGTAACTGTGTACTACAACAAGCATTTTATTAATAATAAAGATCAGTAATTATCAGTGTCATTTTGTAAACTTCTGTGTGTGTGGGAGCAGGCACTATGAGGCCTAATAAATTTTATTTGTTACAGTGGGTCATAGTCAAAAGCCTTGATTCATAAATCTAACAGTAACACAGCCAGGTCAAAAATAATACTAGGCATTTGGTTATGTGAGTTTGAATGGTGTGATCAGAATAATTACAATATTTTACCTAAGCAAAGTAAATGAGAATTATTAAAACCTGAAATAATGGTATAAAAAAGGCCACTGAAAGGATTTTTATCATACCACCAACCTGCTTTTATTGAATCAATAGGAATGAGTGTATTTTACATCCAACTACAGCAAAATAACCAACATTTTTGTAAAAGACTTCCGTAGGCAGACCTCCCACTCTCCCCTCACTAGCACGAACAAACACTGTCCTTAATTAACAGCCTCCAAAAATCCAACGCACCAGTCTCATCCTTGATCCGAAGAACTACACCTGTTACACTCTCCAGGGTTTTGGAAAACGGCAACCTCTGGAGACTGAAGTCCAGTGCTATGACCCAGGATGCAAAACAAATGTAGTAACAACCTAAAGAAATCTACAACTGCACTTACTACACTGCAGAGAACTCTGGCAATACTTTAGGCTGAAGCTAACATACACACAAATATTACTGTATGTTCATGAAACAGAAGCATCAGAAAGCCATGCCATATGCAACGATTTCTTATCTGCTCTCACTGAGTTCCAGCACAATATTTGGAATCTTGCACGAAACAGTTTGTCTCATAATTTGGCAACAAATATTCCTGATGAGGCTTTTTCTTTTTTATTGCAAATGTATTTAAAATAACTTAACGTTCTAACAAGGCAACTT
Source organism: Manis pentadactyla (assembly GCF_030020395.1). NCBI lineage: Eukaryota > Metazoa > Chordata > Mammalia > Pholidota > Manidae > Manis > Manis pentadactyla. The sequence continues at coordinate 3,172,160 of NC_080023.1, forward strand.
GTGAAAAAATCCATTATCTTTCAGGAGCTGAATGAGTGGAAATGACTATGTCAACCGCATACCCACGGACTAGCACTGTGTCTTCTTAAGAGCTGGGACCCAGAGCAGAACAGAGTACAGCAATCCACAGGTACATGCAGTGTATGCTAGGTGCTTTCATAAACAAAACGATTAGTTTTCAAATTCCTTAAGTTCAAACACTAAACACATGCCTGAGTAACCAGACCACCAATTACCCCTGAAAACTTTTTAAGGAGCAGGGGATGAAGGGCCAGGGCTGCCACCTCCGGAAGACTGGCAGGTGGCTTCCAAATGACCACACTGGAGAAGAAAAAGACAACTTCCAGGAGGCACTTGTCAATGACCATTTGCAAGGACACGGAGAAGGTGGGAGCAGTGAGACATTTCAAGGCACTCGGAAATGCGACGGGAACCCCACTCGTCACCTGACTCGTAATTGTTCTGGAATCGCACCCGAGTAATTTCAAGGACGGGCTCCGCGCGGGGCGAGTCGGCACCACCCCGGGGCCCGTGACAGCGCCGCGCAGGTGGCAGGGCGCGCCGCACGCCTCACCGGGGACGCCGGCACCGGGGTGGCCTCCGTCGCAGGCTCGCCGCTCCCGCGGGAAGCCTGTCACGGCGCGAGCGCGGCCCCCGCGGCCGGCCGCCCGTTACCCGCGCGGAGCCCTCTCCCCGCAGGCGACGCGCCCGCCCCCGCCCCCGCCCGGCCGCCGCTTACCTCGAAGTAGCCTCCCGGGGCGGTGCCGCCCGCGCCCGGGCCGAGGGGCCCATTGGCCGCCGCCTCGCCGCCCGGGGCCGCCAGGCCCGCGGCCTGGGAGCCGCGCAGCGCAGCCGCTGGGCCGGCCTTGCCGCCGCTCGCGCTGCCGTTGCCGCCGCCCGAGCCGCCGCCGCTGCCACGCTTGTTCTTCCGGCGCTTGGCCCCGCGCTTGGCGTCGGCCGGGCTCATGGCGGGCGGGCTGGCGGGCGGGGAGAGGGCACGGAACGGGCGCGGGGCCGCAGGCGGCGGCGGAGGGCGGGGAAGGCGGGGAGGCTGAGGCGGCGGCGGGGCGCTCCGGCCGGCCGAGGGCGGGGGGCGCTGGCTGCGCGGGGAGCCTCCGGGCGGGGAGGGCCGAGCGGGCGGGAGCTGCGAGCAGGTCGCTGGGCCAGAGGAACGGCGAGTCCAGCGGGCCCGGCGCCGCCGCTGACCAGAGTTAGCGTCCAATATGGCGGACACAAGGGGAAAGGGATCCCAGTTTACGTCGGGGGAGGGGGCAGGAGCGGCGGGCAGGGGGAGGGGTGTAGTGTAGGAGCCCCCCCCCCGCCTTACTCCGCCCTCCCTGGCGCCGCTCTCCGGCCTCGCCCGCCCCCCGCCGTTAACGGGCGTCGGCGCGCAGAGCACGCCGGGAGTTGAAGTCCGTAGATCCGCGCCGCCGCCAGGGGTGCCCAGGATGGGGACCACGATTCCCGTCGGGCCGCTCGCGGCCGAGCGTTTGGTGGCCTCACGGTGGGGCGGGAACATGGGGGCGCCGTGACGTCACACCCGTCCCGCCCCACCGCGCGGACCTCTGGGACTTGTAGTGGGGCGTAGGCGGCGGGCCGGGGCGGTGCGGGGGTTCCGGCTGCGGACGAACTACCAGCCGGCGGCGCGCAGTTCCGCCTCTGACAGGCCCCGGTACCCCACGCCCGCGCCGCGGCCAGTGCTTTAGGCCGCAGCCCGGCTCTACCTTCGTAGAGCGCCCGATGACCTTGAGCGGCCCCTCGCCTGAGTCCCGGTGACCCAGCAGGGACGGAAGCCGGGCATCTGGCGCGGGCTCGGGCGGGGTCTGTCCGTTAGCAGGGGCCCCGCCCTGGACCGGTACCCCCAGCCCCGACCTCGCGCCCGCGCGCCCCGCTAGAGCCCTTCTCCCCGAGGCGCCTGCGACGCAGCTGCCCAGTACCGATTGTCCTCCGCTCAGACCGGGGACCCGCTCGGCCCAGACACCAAGACAGAGGCTCGTCCTCCCCTGTTGGTCGCGGCCGTTACCGGAGCGGGGCTGCCCGTCTGCCTGCCCCGACCCCCGCCCAGCCGCTGCCGCGGCATTCCGACCCTCTGACCCTTCGTGCCACAGCCAGATGAGTTAACGTGATCGGATGAGCCCTCTGCAGAAAGGCCCTGAGAGATTCCAAGTCGGTGGAATAAAGGCGCTCCCCTCCCTGCCCCAGCCGCCGAGGGTGGAGTTTGAGGCCTCTGGCGGACACCGTCCCCACACGGGCTGGGTCAGCACTCCCTCCTCCGCGGCCCGCGAGCTTTTGTCTATCATAGCACATCAGCTCTGGATTGGGGTTCTTGGTGTTCACCAGTATCCCCAGAGAAGTCTTAAAGGAAAGGGGAGGGCACGGGAGTGCATGTCTCTTGCACCTCTGAATCCCAGCCCCTGACCAACAAGGGCTGGGCACACAGTCCAGTATTTGCTGAATGAATGAATGGATGGATGAGTGAATGACATAATAATGACGACTTGTCAAGCAGCCATGCACAGGGCACTCTGCCTGCTGCTGTTATCTGCAGAACCACTAGCCCTATGTTACAGATGAGAAATAAGTTCATAGATCTGAAGGGGTTTGCCCAGTCACCCAGATTGTCAAGAGGCAGGGCCCAGATCTGGCTCAGGTGTGACTTTGCGTTCCCACCGAGCACAAGCTGTTGCGATCAAGGGTTCCTCTGGGGCCTGAGGACGGGAGAAGCTTTTGGGAGGAGGTGAGCTGAGCCAGAGCTAGTCACCCTCAAAGCAAAGGGCTTTCAGCAATGAAAGACTCTGCGGCAGAGGAAAAGTCAGCACGTCTCAGGAACCTACGAAAGCTACTGGGGCTGGAGCAAGTGAAAACAGACCCTGCAGGCCTCCATAAGGAGGGTAGGTTTTACTCCAAATGCAATGCGAGCCATGGAGGGTTTTCAGCAGGGAGGGTCATGGAAAAACGTTTATTTTTGAGAGAACTCTGGCTGTGTTGTCAAGGGTTGATGTCAGGGCAGCAAGATTGGAGCCAGACACTCATGACAGCCTCCTAGCAGGTGGAGAGGGTGCTCTTGGCAGACAGAAGTGATGAGGCAAAGACATAAAGCAATGGTTCTCAATCTTTTTCATATCTCCCCTAAGGAAAATTAACAAGAAATCAGGGAGAAAAATTAATACTAAGGAATTAGATTTTGTATGTTAGGGCTGAGCTTTGAAGGGCCATGAACCATTGTAGTATCTAAAATTTGTTTCTCCTCCCAAGTATCAATTTTTACCCCCGAAGGATGTGTTAGTGTTCCCAGAGAAACAAAACCAATAGGAAATAGATAGTAGGGAGAGAGAGGGTGAGTGGGTGCAATTGAATAATTGTAAAGAATTGGCTCACAGATAGAGGCTGACAAGTGCCGAGATCTGCAGTCAGCAAGCTGAAGACCTAAGAAAGCCAATGCTACGTTCCCAGTCCAAGTCCGAAGGACAGAAAATCAGGAGCCAATGGTGTAGTTCCAGTCCAAAGCCAGCAGGCTCAAGACCCAGGAAGAGCTGATGTTTCTTTTGAGTCCAAAGGCAGGGGGAAAAAACAATGATCCAGCTCAGAGGCAGGCTGGCAGCAGGAGTTCCCTCTTTTTGTTCTATTTAGGACCTTTTGTTCTGTTCAGGCCTTCAACTGATTGAATGAGGTCCACCCACATTGGGGAGGACAATCTGCTTTACTTGGTCCACAAGCCAAATGTTAACCTCTTACTGAAACACTCTCACAGACACACAGCCACATCCAGAATAATGTTTGACCAAATGTCTGGGCCCCCAATGGCCAAGGTTGACACATAAAATTAGCCATCACAAGGGAGATGGAAGGACATAAGTACCAGAAGGGTCTTGGCCAGGATTCTCACCTGGCCCTGGTTGGCTAGCTCACTATATGTGTGGGCAATATGTTATTGACTCTAGAAAAGAGCTCTGCCGTGTGCTCTGGGTGACATGGTGACATGGCTGCAAGGCTGCAGGAGAGCAGAGCCTGGAGTGGTGGCAGCGCCAAGGACAGGGGCCCAGAGGACGGCTGTGCAGGCAGAGACCTGCTTGCTGCATACAGTCTCACTCTGAGGGAACATGATTCTAGTGATCGACCTGCCGCCATGGGAATAAAGTTGGGTATAACCCTTTCACCCCAGGAACATTCCACTGTCTTTTCTTTGGTCACCTTGAATCCATAGTGAATTTGCTTGGGGCGAAACCCGTTGACAAGACATATTCTTATAGAAGTAAGAGCAGCTTGGTCTGGCGGGAGCCCAGCTGGGGTGTGGGCAGTGACCTTGAAGATTTAGGCATGGAAATGGCCACTCAGAGCACTGGAAGTTTCTTAGGACTTGCAGGAAAAGGATGCACATGTTGGACATTTTTGTGAAAGTGAAGTTATTACTTTCATGTGTAGTAAATTAACAAGTACTACTGAATATGTACATAACAAGACAGTTTTATGAGAAAAAGTATCTCACTATTCATAACCAGTGAACATTATATAATAATGAATCATTACCAAAAATCATTACTTTCCCAAATTTCTGGTTTATTAAGTCTGCAGAAAGAACATTTGGATGCCCCTGCTGAGGCCATTTCTTTGCCCCAAGCAGAACCATGACAGGGGGCTTCTACCCCACACAGAGCACAGGGAATTCTCTGCAGGAACTATGCAGTGCAAGGACGGACATGGACATACTATTTGGGAATCCCAAAGAATTAAGCAGTTCTTGATGGTCACCCAAAACTGAAGCCTGCAGGCCAATAAGCTTTGCCACGTTGAGCTTCTAATCAGCTCTTCAAAATGTCATCTGTAAACATGAGCCCATCAAGGATCACCAGTCATTTAAGAAACAGCTCAAGCACAGGTACAAAAAATATGTGTGTGCAGTGGGGCAGGCCAAGAAACTGTTAATGAAAGGGATCAAAAACTTTTTAGGAAAACTAATAGTGTCAAAGATTTGTGAAAGGAATCTGGGATAGTAAAAATACAGCCAATATTGTAAAGGAAATTCAATAGATGGGATGCAGGTTAAGGGAAGTATTCAGAAAAGTAGAACAAAAGACAAATAGAGGAAACAGGAGAGAAGAGAGACTTAAAAGTTCAGTCAGTCTGGAAGATCCAGCAACTTTCTAATAAGAAATCTAGGGAAAAAATTGAGGGAAATAACTTTTGAAATAAATAATACAATTTACCAGAAGTAAGAACTTGAGTGCCCAGACTGAAAGAGTCCCCCAAAGATAATGATTAATTGTAGAAAACCACAAATAAACAAAACAGCTGACAACATTCAGTAAGAAAAACTCACATTAAAAGAAAAAGCAGAAAAATGATCTAACTAAATGTCTTAACAGTAACATTCAATGTTAAATGGTAGAGCAGGGCCTTCAAATTTCTGAAAGAAAATAACATATAATGTAGAATTGTATAGTCAGCCAAACCGTTAATCGTGTGGAGACAAAAAACAATTCTGGACATTCAAGCTATATTTTTTCAGGTAAACAGATTGTACTATACTAACAAACAAACCCTCAAGTACTAGTAGATGTATTTCTCATACGTAGTCTGAGGCTACCCTCAATCTTGAAAGTGAGGGAGAAGGGCCTGGAAATTAAAAATATAGCCAAAATTGTCAAAGAAATTCAGTAGGTTTGCAAGATAAAGTTAAGAAGATTATCCAGAAAGTGTAACAAAAAAGAAAGAAAATAGAAGAGAAAAGAGACAAATTCAGGTGAGATCAGACAACTTCCTAATAGAAGTTTGAGCAAAAAAAAAAAAGTTGAAAAATAATGAACCACAAGATGAACCAGCCCAAACTGAAACAAGAGGATGGGAGAATGTGAGGCAGAAATTTGACGCATCAAATTACCTGATACCTGGAATTAAGATAGAAGGACAGATACAGAGCAGATATGGTAAGCCTATCAGATTAGATTTAAGAACAACATACAGTCATAATGATATATAGTTGATTATTGGTTTAACTAGAAGAGCAATATATATCTCTATAAAATATGCAATATATATCCCTTTAAAATATGCAAAAAAATATGTTAAGAGAGCAACTGAAGACATAGAACCAGGGATCCAGTATTCACTCTTTTCCAGTTCTTAGGGTGCCGAGAAGTAAGGCTTTGTCTGGCAGAGGGAGATACTGGGAGGTCTTTTGGTGCTGGAGAGAGAGAACTGGACTGGACACTTTAGGCTACAGTTTCAGTGAGATGAGACAAGTAAATCACTGAGCCTGACACAGTGTTGACCTCAAGGCATTGCCAAATTCTCACACTCTGTAGGCAGGAAACTAAAACAAATCAGAAAGACCCTGAAAAGCATAGTAGTAGAGATTTTGGCGATGATCCCTATCTCCTCAGGCTGAGAAGACAAGGATCACGGACCAGGACTACCCAGGGAGAGGTGTGCCGGAGCCCGGTGTCCTAAACGTGGGGAGTGAACTAACGATTGACAGAACCTTACCAAACTGCAATGGTAAGTTTAATGTGTTTAAGATTAATGCAGTTTAATGTGCAATCAGCAATCAGATGAAAGCAATCAGCATCTGTTCTATTTCCCTAGCAGAGGAAGATATAATCTGTAGCTTCTACAGTTTTTTATGCACAAGTTAAGCTTTCAAAAAAAAAAAAATTCAGCTTTCAGTTAAAAATTTCTAGGTATGTCAAGGCACTGGAACATCTGACTGAAAATATGACAAAAGACTACAGAAACAAACCCATATGTGAGTCACTCCATACTGGAGTAGGCAAAGACTGTGTAATAGCTACAATTAACATGTTCAAGAAAATAGAGAAAAGTGTAAAAAACAAATGAAAAGATGGAGAGTTTCACGTTGGGAACTGAAGCCTAAAAGAAAATTAACTACAACTGAGAAACAAAATAATTGAAATTAAGAATTCAATAGATTAACAGCAGATTAGACATAGCATGAGAGGATTAATGAATTGGAAGATAATTCAGTATAAAAAATCCTAACTAGCCAACAGACACATGAAAAGATGCTCCACATCACTAATCATCAGGGAAATGCAAATTAAACCCACAATGAAATATCACCTCACACCAGTAAGGATGGCTGCCATCCAAAAGACAAACAACAACAAATGTTGGCGAGGCTGTGGAGAAAGGGGAACCCTCCTACACTGCTGGTGGGAATGCAAATTAGTTCAACCATTGTGGAAAGCAGTATGGAGGTTCCTCAAAATGCTCAAAATAGAAATACCATTTGACCCAGGAATTCCACTTCTAGGAATTTACCCTAAGAATGCAGCCACCCAGTTTGAAAAAGACATACGCACCCCTATGTTTATCGCAGCACTATTTACAATAGCCAAGAAATGGAAGCAACCTAAGTGTCCATCAGTAGATGAATGGATAGAGAAGATGTGGTACATATACACAATGGAATACTACTCAGCCATAAGAAAAGGGCAAATCCTACCATTTGCAGCAACATGGATGGAGCTAGAGGGTATTATGGTCAGTGAAACAAGCCAGACGGAAAAAGACAAGTATCGGGAATGATTCCACTCATCTGTGGAGTGTAAGGACAAAGCAAAAACTGAAGGAACAAAACAGCAGCAGAATCACAGAACCCAAGAATGGACTAACAGTTACCAAAGGGAAAGGGACTGGGGAGGATGGGTGGGAAGGGAGGGATGAGGGTGGGGAAAAAGGGACACTATGATTAGCTGACATAATGTGGGGGGGGCACGGGGAGGGTTGTACCACACAGAGAAGCCAAGTAGTGATTCTACAGCATCTTGCTACACTGATGGACAGTGACTATAATGGGGTGTGGGGGAACTTGATGATGGGGGGCGTCTAGTAACCATAATGTTGCTCATAATTGTAGATTAATAATACCAAAAGAAAAAAAATTCTAACTAGTGCAGACAGAAAAAAACAATTTATAAGTCAGAAAAAAGACTAAGAACTATTTGAGACATGGCTGCAGGTCTAACATATGTGTACTTGTGGTACCAAAAGGTGAAAAGAGAGATTGCTACCGAAGCAGAATTCTCCAGAACTGATTAAAGAAATATACCCATAATTTCCAGAATCTCTGTGAACACCAAACAGGATAAACAGAACCAAAACCACACCTAAGCACATCATTACTAAACTGCTGAAACAAAGACAAAGAAACAGTTAGCCAGAGAAAATATTCACATATCTTCAAAGGTATGTGACAGCTGACTGCAACAGAAATGAAGCTAGAAAACAATGGAATGACACAGTAATTGAAAAAATAAAAACTGTCAACTTACAATTTTTAAAAATCTTTTATTTAACACAAAATATTCAAAATACCATGATTTAAACATGTAGTCAATATAGAAATTATTAAGGTATCCTATCCTCTTTTTTTAATACTAAATCTTCGGAATCCTGTGTCTTACATTTCCATCCTCAATCCATTTAGATTTGCCATGTTTCAAATGCTCAAAAGCCACATGTGACTGATGGCAACCATACTAGACATAATTTTTTACTCAAACACACACACACAAAAAAAAATCATGCAAAAATGAAGATAAAATAACAGCATTTTCAGGTGAACAAACAGAATTTATTGCCAGCAGCAATTCACTAGAAGAATTCCTAAAGGAAGTTATTTTGTCAGAAAAATAATTCTAGATGGAAATGAAGAAAGGAATAAAGACCAAACATATATAAATTTACATGTGAATTTTATATCTATCCAGATATAGATATATGAATAACATTACTTACACTATTGTTTCCTTTTTATTTAAAAAATTGTAATATACATATGCAAAATTTACCATTTAAGTCCTTTTCAATTGTCCAGGTCACTGGCATTAGCTACAGTCACAATGTTGTTTCACCACCACCACCATCCATTTCCAGAGCATTTCATCATCCCAAACAGAAACTATGTATCTATTAAGCAATACCTCCTCTTTCCTCTCAAACCCCAGCTCCTATTAGCCTGTTCTACTTTGTATGAATTTGCCTATTCTAGGTACCTGACATATGTGGAATCATATGCTACCTGCACTTTTATGTCTACCTTATTGCACCTCAGCATAATGTTGCTAAGGTTTGTCCACGCTGTAAATATGTACCAAATCTTCATTCCTTTTTAAGGCTGAATATTATTCCCTTGTATGGATATGCCACAGGTTGTTTATCCATTCACCTGTGGATGGACATGTGGGTTGTTTCCACCTTTTGACTATTGTGAATAATGCTATGAACATTGGTGTACTGTTTGAGTTTGTTTTCAATTCTTTTGGGTGTCTACCTAAGAGTGAAATTGTCAGATCATGTAGTAATTCTATATTTAACCTTTCTGAGAAACCACCAGTCTGTTTTTCCAGAGTAGCTTTACCATTTTATATTTTTATAAGCAATGCACAAGGGTTCTAATTTCTGCACATCCTTTCCTACATTTATTTTCTGTGCTTTTTAATTGAAATATAGTCGATATACAATATTATATTGGTTTCAGGTGTACAGCATAGTAATTTGACAATTATAGACATTACTAAATGCTCACCATAGTAAACGTATTGCCATCTGTCAACAAAGATTTACAATATCATTGGCTGTATTTCCTATGCTGTACTTTCATGTCTGTGACTAGCTGACTTTATAATTGGATGTTTGTGCCTCTTTATCCCCTTCACCTATTTCACCCATGCCCCACCCTCTCCCCTATGGTAACCACCAGTCTGCTCTCTGGATTTATGAGTCATTTCTGTTTCAGTTGGTTGTTTTTTAGATTCCATGTGTAAGTGAAATTATTGCCTTGTGTTTTTGATATAGACATTCTAATGGGTATGAAGTGGTAGCTCTTTGTGGTTTTGATTTACATTTCACTGACTGATGATGTTGACTCCCTTTCAGGTGCTTTATTGGCCACTTGTATATCTTCTTTGGGAAAATATCTATTTCAGTCCTTTGCCAATTTTTTTAATTGAGTTGTCTGATTTTTTGTTCCTGTTGCATTGTAGGAGCACTTTAACTATTATGGTTATTAGGCCCTTATCAGACAGATGACTTTCAAGTACTTTTGGCCATTCTGTGGGTTTTTTCACTCTCTTGACATGTTCTTTGATGCACAAAATTTAATTTTAATGAAGTATTCATTTTTCCTTTTGTTGCTTGTGTTTTTGGTGTCATTTAAGAAACCACTGTCAAATCCACGGTCATGAATATTTGCCTGTTTTCCTCTGAGAATTTTATAAATTATAGGTCTTAAATCTAGGTCTTTGATTCTGAGTTAAATTTTGTATATGGTTTAAAGATCCAACTTCATTCTTATGTATTTGAATATCCAATATCCAAGCACTTTGTTGGAGAGACCTTTCTCCCTCCATTGGTCTTGAAACCCTGGTCATTTGACCAGAGGATTTATTTCTGGGCTCTCAATCTCACTCCATTGGTCTTTATGTCTATCCTTATGCCAGCACCACACTTTTTTGATTCCTGTACCTTTATAATAAGCTTTCAAATTGGGAAGTGAGTCTTTTTTTTCAAGATTGTTTTTAGCTATCGTGGATCCCTGAAATTCCTACAAATTTTAGGATGGGTTTTTGCATTTCTGTAAGAAGTGCTTTTGGGTTTGTTAGGAATTGCATTGATTCATTATGTATTGCGTTGGACAGTATTGCTATCTTAACAATATTGTCTTCCAGCCTATGGGGTGGTCTTTCTATTTATTTAGGTTTATTTCTTTCAGTAATGTTTTGTAGTGATGTTTCTTTCAGTGATACTTCAGTGTACAAATTTTGCACCTACTTGGTTAAATTTATTCCTTAATATTTTTTTCTTTTTGATGCTATTGAAAATGGGTTTTTTATTGTGTATAGAAATACAACTGATTTATGAATTCTGTGACTGATTTCTATACTGCAACTTTGCTGAGTTCATTTAATAGGTCTAAGTTGTGTGTGTGTGTGTTTGGTTTTCTACATGTAACATCATGTCATCTGCAAATGGTTGTTTATTCTGTTTTTAGTTTGGATGCGTTATTTTTTTCTTTTCTAATTGTTCTGGCTAGAACTTGCAGTACTGTGTTGACTAGAAGTAATGAAAGTGAGCACCTTGCCTTGTTCCTGATCTTAGGGGGAAAGCTTTGTCTTTCACCATTGAAAGTGTTAGCTGTGAAGTCATACATGGGCCTTTATAATGATGAGGTAGCTGTGAGGTCATACATGGGCCTTTATAATGATGAGGTACTTTCTTTCTATTCATGCTTTGTTACCATGAAAGGCTGCTGATTTTGTTAAAAGCTTTTTGTACATCAGTCGAGATGGATCATGTTTTTGCATAATCATTTTTGCCCCTTACAGTATCACATAGATTGAGCCATTCTTGCATTCCTGGAAAAAAATCTGTCTTGCTGTATAAAACCTTCAATATGCTGCTAAATTCAGTGTGCTAGCACTTTCTTGAAGCTCTCTCCACCTACATCCATGAAATAGTGCCCTACAGTTCTCTTTTCCTGTAGAGCTCTATGCAGCTTCAGTTTGATGTGCTGACCTCATAGAATGAGTTAGGAAGTGTTTCCTCTTTAATTTCTTGGAAAAATTTGAAAGATTAGTGTTTTTTTACACGTTTTGTAGAATTTACCAATGAAGCCAGCCAGTCTAGGGATTTCCTTTCTTGGGGTTTTGAATACTGCTTCAATCACCTCTTATAGATCTACTCATATTTTCTATCCATTCTGGAGTCAGTTTTGGTAGTGTTTGGAGAAATTTGCCGATTTCATCTAGGTCAATTTGTTGGCATCCGGGTGTTTTTATAATCCTTATTTCTGTAAAGAGTTCATTAATGTCCTCTCTTTCATTATTGATTTTAATAATATATTTTGTTTGTAGTCAATGTAGCTAAACATGTCAATTTTGTAATTAATTATCCCAAATAAACTTTAGGTGTTCTTAACTTTCTCTTTTCTAATCTCAATTTCATTTATGTTTTAATCATTGTTTTCTGTTAGCTTTGGGCTTAGTTTTTCTTCTCCTAGTTCCTTAAGACACACAATTATTGATTTGAGCTTCTTTTCAATGTAGCTATTTACACCTATAAATATCCCCAGGTGCTGCTTTCACTGCATCCCATGAGTGTTGGTGTGTTGTGTTCTTTCATTCTTCTCAAGGTATTATCTAATTTCCTTTCTGATTTCTTCTTTGACCCAGTGGTTGAGTGTGTTCAATTCTGTGAGTTTTTCTGAATGTTCATACCCTATAACCTAGTAATTTTTACACTTACTTATATGCCCATTACATGAGCAAAACTGCACAAAGAGACATGCAGAATATTTGCTTAAATGACGAAAAGAATGGATAAATGAGGCATATTCACCTAATGAAAGTATATAGCAAGGAAAATGAATAAACTACACATGAATGAAACTCACAAATATTGAACAGTAGGACCCCCACAAACCCCAATACATATTGAATGATTCCATTTTTTTAACGTTCAAGGAACAGGCAAAACTATGTGATTAGTGATTAGGGTTGTACATTTTGGTAACCAAACTGTAATTATTGTCAAAGGACTTCTCATAGAAGTCAGAATAGTGATTATTTGGAGAAGACAGAGTGCACTGACTGGAAGATAAGGACCTTTGAAAGTGTTGGTAGTCATTTGTTTTATGGGCACTTGTCTTATGGTGACTCACTGAGCTGTACTCTTGAGGGAATTCAGCGAGGTGTGCTATTTTGTGTGCTGTATTTCACAGTATGGAAGAGAAACATAGTGGTCTTGAGATGGTAACAACCTTAAACGTATCATAAAAGCGAAGGTGGAGAGGCGGAGCCAACATGGCAGCGTGAGTAGGACAGAGGGAATCTCCTCCCCAAAACATATATATTTTTGAAAATACAACAAATACAACTAATCCTAAAAGAGAGACCAGAAGACACAGGACAACAGCCTGACTACATCCACACCTGCGAGAACCCAGCGCCTCGCGAAAGGGGTAAGATACAAGCCCCGGCCCCGCGGGAGCCGAGCGCCCCTCCCCCCAGCTCCCGGTGGGAGAAGAGCAGGCAGAGCGGGAGGGAGACGGAGCCCAGGACTGCCGAGCACCCAGCCCCCGCCATCCGGGCCAGAGTGCAGGGCGCTCGATACTAGGGAAGCAGGGCAGCAAGACCTCTGAGCGGGTTCCGAAGCTGATGCCCCTGCAACAAAGAAAAGCGAGTGCTTTTTGAAAGTCTTAAAGGGACAGGGACAGAACAGCTGGACGGAAACAACACAGGTCACAGCTGAGTGGCTGGAAATTACAGGGAAAACCGGGCGCACTAGCCCCCTGGGCAACAGCTCTGAGACCCCTCACGGAGGTAAACAGCCAAACAGCCCCTCCGTCCATTACCCCTCTGGGTGCTGCGAAAGCAGAGAAGCAACTTAGGCTGGCCACGCCCACAGCAAGGGAGCTTTCTCCCTTCCGGCCGGGCAAGACACAAAGACCCAGCCGACACGCAATTACCCAACACACGCCACTAGGGGTCGCAGTTGTCCCAGGAAAGAAAGGCCAGTAGCAAGTGAAAATTTTGGCCCTCCCAGCTGACAGTCAATAGCACCTGTCAACATGAAAAGGCAAAAAAATATGATCCAGACAAGACTAACCCAGACAGCTTCAGCATCTGCTACATCTTCCCCTGAGAAGGAATCTGGGGAGATAGATTTAGCCAGTCTACCTGAAAAAGAATTCAAAACAAAAGTCATAAACATGCTGATGGACTTGCAGAGAAATATGCAAGAACTAAGGAAGGAGAATTCAGAAATAAAACAAGCTCTGGAAGGACTTCAAAACAGAATGGACGAGATGCAAGAGACCATTAATGGACTAGAAAACAGAGAACAGGAACGCAGAGAAGCTGATGCAGAGAGAGATAAAAGGATCTCCAGGAATGAAAGAATTTTAAGAGAGCTGAGTGACCAATCGAAACGGAACAATATCCGCATTATAGGGGTACCAGAGGAAGAAGACAGAGAAAAAGGGAAAGAAAGTGTCTTTGAAGAAATAATTGCCAAAAACTTCCCCAAACTAGGGGAAGAAATGGCCTCTCAGACCACAGAGGTACACAGAACTCCCATGACAAGGGATCCAAGGAGGGCAACACCAAGACACATAATAATTAAAATGGCAAAGATCAAAGACAAGGACAAAGTATTAAAGGCAGCCAGAGATAAAAAAAAAGGTTACCTACAAAGGAAAACCCATCAGGCTATCATCAGACTTCTCAACAGAAACCCTACAGGCCAGAAGAGAATGGCATGATATACTTAATGCAATGAAACAGAAGGGCCTCAAACCAAGACTACTGTATCCAGCACGAATATCATTTAAATATGAAGGAGGGATTAAACAATTCCCAGACAAGCAAAAGTTGAGGGAATTTGCCTCCCACAAACCACCTCTACAGGGCATCCTACAGGGACTGCTCTAGATGGGAGCACTCCTAGAAAGAGCACAGAACAAAACACCCAACATATGAAGAAGGGAGGAGGAGGAATAAGAAGGCAGAGAAATAAAGAATCATCAGACCGCGTTTATAATAGCTCAACAAGCGAGTTAAGTTAGACAGTAAGATAGTAAAGAAGCTAACCCTGAACCTTTGGTAACCACAAACTTAAAGCCTGCAATGGCAATAAGTACATACCTTTCAATAATCACACTAAATGTAAATGGACTGAATGCACCAATCAAAAGACACAGAGTAATAGAATGGATAAAAAAGCAAGATCCATCCATATGCTGCTCACAAGAAACTCACCTCAAACCCAAAGACATGCACAGACTAAAAGTCAAGGGATGGAAAGAGATATTTCATGCAAACAACAGAGAGAAGAAAGCAGGTGTTGCAATTCTGATATCAGACAAAACAGACTTCAAAATAAAGAAAGTAACAAAAGACAAAGAAGGACATTACATAATGATAAAGGGCTCACTCCAATAAGAGGATATAACCATTATAAATATATATGCAACCAATACAGGAGCACCAACATACCTGAAACAAATACTAACACAACTAAAGGAGGAAATAGAATGCAATGCATTCATTCTAGGAGACTTCAACACACCACTCACTCCAAAGGACAGATCAACCAGACAGAAAATAAGTAAGGACACAGAGGCACTGAACAACACACTAGAACAGATGGACATAATTGACATCTATAGAACTCTACAGCCAAAAGCAACAGGATACACATTCTTCTCAAGTGCACATGGAACATTCTCCAGAATAGACCACATACTAGGCCACAAAAAGAGCCTCAGTAAATTCCAAAAGATTGAAATCTACCAACCAACTTTTCAGACCACAAAGGCATAAAACTAGAAATAAACAGTACAAAGAAAGCAAAAAGGCTCACAAACACATGTAGGCTTAACAACACACTACTAAATAATCAATGGATCAATAACCAAATCAAAATGGAGATCCAGCAATATACTGAAACAAACGACAACAACAACACAAAGCCCCAACTACTGTGGGACACAGCAAAAGCAGTCTTAAGAGGAAAGTATATAACAATCCAAGCATATTTAAAAAAGGAAGAACAAGCCCAAATGAATGGTCTAATGTTACAATTATCAAAATTGGAAAAAGAAGAACAAATGAGGCCTAAGGTCAGCAGAAGGAGGGACATAATAAAGATCAGAGAAGAAATAAATAAAATTGAGAAGAATAAAACAATAGCAAAAATCAATGAAACCAAGAGCTGGTTCTTCGAGAAAATAAAAAAATAGATAAGCCTCTAGCCAGACTTATTAAGAGAAAAAGAGAGTCAACACAAATCAACAGTATCAGAAACGAGAAAGGAAAAATCACGACGGACCCCACGGAAATGCAAAGAATTATTGAAGAATACTATGAAAACCTATATGCTAACAAGCTGCAAAACCTAGGAGAAATGGACAACTTCCTAGAAAAATACAACCTTCCAAGACTGACC